>NC_090934.1:1460052266-1460672980 GCF_040938575.1 Ambystoma mexicanum | reverse complement strand
CCTATGGCCAGGACGACTTAATAGACATTCTGGACAAGGGTCTCCAAACTTATCTAATTTTGCCCTTTCACGTTGCACTTTGACGGGTGGCTAGGAACTGGGAGACCCCGGAGTCCAATCTGGCAGTCGACAAGAACCACACAAAAAAATACCGCCCCGACAGTAGCGACCCGACTACCTGTCAAAACACCCCACTCCGGAGAATCTGGTGGTGCAGGCAGCTATAGCTACTTCAAAACAGGCAGCGTACCCTACCATCCCTCCTGATAGGGACGATAAGCATGTAGATGGATGGGTGAGGAAGGTATTTCGCAGGGAGCATGGCACTAAAATCTGCCAACTCCACTTGTGCCCTCGCAAAATTTTCGTGTACTCTGTGGGACTGTATCTCCATGGTGGCAGAGCATATTCCCAAAGGGGAAGAAAGGGATGGCTTCTTAGATATTGTTAGGGACGGCAAAGAAGCAATGTGTGAGTCCCTTCAATCAGGGTTGGATTCTGCAGATAGCATCAGCAGATCCATGGCTACCAGCACTGTCATGCACAGGTTTGCGTGGTTGAGGAAGTTGGATTTTGCACCGGATGTGCAATCTAGGCTTCTCAACATGCCTTTTGACGGGTCTCATCTTTTTGGCAACAAGGCTAACGAGAGCCTTGAGAAGTTGCAGACCACAAGGGCGGCAGCCAAATCTTTAGGCGCCGCTATTGGGCAACCTCAGCCTTTTCATCCTAGTGTACAACCTTGGAGGGGTAGATCTTTTTGCTATTGCTCCTCAGTTGGAAGGGCGAGAGGAATGGCCAGTCAAAGGGGCCAAAGAAGGTTTCCGCGTGGTGGACGAGGTAGCAGTGCAAAGCCAGCTCAAGCAGCAGCCTCCTTACCATCGGCCTCTGCAGTAGCTGCCACAAAACCACTCTGAGGTCTTGATCCACAGTTAATCAGTGGGGGCAGACTGCCTCGGCATCTGCAAGAATGGCGAGACATTACTTTGGATGCTTGAGCCTTAGAAACCATAGCTCACGGTTATTGTCCTGGGAGGATAGCTCAGCGGCAACGTGCTTGCCTTGGAAGCAAGACGAAACGGAGCAACACAGGTTCGATCACCGGGTTCGCGCTTAGAAACCTCGGGGTATTAAGCGCGTTATAAATAACCTATGATATCATATTTCCTTTCATAAGAAGCCCTCAGGGCAATCCACCAGGGAACCACTCTTTGAGGATTCCGGATCCGCTCTTTGTGCAGGAGATTTTAACCCTGCTAGAGAAAGGTGCTATAGAACTAGTACCTGTAGCGGAGAGGAGCAAGGGATGGTACTTCCCATACTTTCGATCCCAAACAAGGACGGAGGACTGAGACCCATCTTGGACTTGAGATACTTGAACAAGTTCTTCATGAAGGACATGTTCAAGATGTTCATGCTTTCTCAGATCCTTCAGGCCCTCCAATTGCAGGATTGGTTGTTTTCATTGGACCTTCAGGATGCTTATTGGCATGTGCCAATCCATCTCAAGTACAGAAAATACCTGAGGTTTGCGGTTCTTATTTTCAGTTTCGGGTTCTGCCATTCACCAATCTGATGTCGGTAGTAGCAGCGATCCTCGGGAAAGGGGGGGATTCACGTCTACCCCTACCTGGATGATTGGCTGATCAGGGTGCATTCTCCCGAACAAGCTCTAGATCGTCTCAGTCACCTGCCATTCTCTTCACAGCCTTGGCTTCTCCCTCAATTACAAGACGTCCCATATGACACCTTGCCAAAAGCTCCAGTACATCGTAGCTATACTAGAAGCTTCCTTGGGAAAGAGCTTGCCACCCGAGGTGAGGGCTCAGGACATTCTTCAGATGGTTACCAAATATCAGAGTGTCCACAATCTTCCGGCCTTCAATTTTTTGTGGTTGATTGGCCTCATGGCATCCTACATTTTTCTGGTGCCAGAGGCCTGCCTGAGAATGAGATCCATCCAATGGGCTCTAAGAACACAATGGTCCCAATTCTCGGGAAAGATGTCGGACCGACTTCAGTCTCACAGGATCTTCTATGGTGGGCACACAAGGAAAATATTCTGAAGGCAGAACCTTTTTGCCAACCGTGGCCGGAGATTACGGTAGTGACGGACACCTCACTCACGGGGTGGGGAGCCCATGCCAACGATCTGACAATCGGCGGTTGTTGGTCTCTGTCGTAGTCCAAACTACACATCAATCTTTTGGAGCTGATGGCAATCAGACTAGCGCTGAAGGCCTTCCTGCTCTCTGTCTGGGGAAAGAATGTCCTGATAATGACAGACAACACAGTAGCCATGCACTACCTCAACAAGAGAGGAGGCGTAGGGTCACTATCACTGTGCAGAGAGGCAATGCAGCTCTGGTACTGGGCAATTCAAGAAGGAATCTCCCTATCAGCAGTTCACCTAGCCGGGGAGGAGATCACGGCGGTGGACGTTCTGAACAGGCAGAGCACAATCTCCCACGAGTGAAAATTAGCTCAGGAAGCCCTTCAAGAGATCTTCATCCTTTGGGGAACCCCTCAAGTGGATCTATTTGCGAACGGGGTCAACTGGAAGTGCGAACTGTACTGCTCCAGGGAATTTCCCCCTAAGAGAGTACGCAGTGGACTGGGCGTTGCCATTCCTGTATGCGTTTCCTCCAATCCCCGTCATTCCTCATGTAATCAGGAGGTTGAGAAGATTTGGGAAACACATGATCCTAAATGCTCCAGATTGGGCCAGGAGGACGTGGTATCCGAACCTTCTGGATATGTCCATCTGTCCTCCGATGCGTCTTCCACAAAGAGAGGACCTTCTCTCGCGAGAGGAGGGTCAGGTTCTCCATCCAAAGGTCAAAACTCTCAACCTTCACGCTTAGTTTCTGAAAGTTTGAGATACAAGGATTGGGACCTCCCGGATGACGTGATGGAAGTGTTGCTTTCGGCCAGAAGACCAGCAACAGAATCTTTGTACCATTGCCTTTAGAATATGTTTAGCAACTGGTGCAAGGAAAAGAATGTTGATCCTTTACTGTGTAAAACTCCGGATGTCCTTTCCTTCCTACTATCGTTAGCTAATTTGGGCCTTCAGATATGTTCCATCAAGGGCTACTTGGCAGCGCTGTGAACCTTTAAGCGCTCTTCAGAAGAATACTTCTATTTCAAAATACCACTGGTGACTCAATTCCTAAAGGGGCTCACTAATGTGTTCCCTATATCTCCTTCCCAGGTTCCGGTTTTGGACCTTAATCTGATTTTGAAATTCCTGATGTGTGCTCCATTTGAACCTCTATATACATGCCTGCTAAGGTTGTTAACCTTTAAAACAATCCTATTGATAGCTCTGACTTCATCCTGCAGAGTGAGCGAGTTGCAGGCACTTTCATGCAAGCCACCCTTTACAGTCTTCCACAAGGACAGGGTTGTTGTAAAGGTCAAACCCTCCTTTTTACTGAAAGTTGTTTCAGACTTTCATTTGAGTCAGAAAATGATCCTGCCTTCCTTATATTCTCCACCTCATCCTAGTAAGGAAGAGGAAAGACTCCATAGATTGGACCCTAGGAGAGCGCTAAGCGTTTACATCTCCAGAATGTCAAAGTTGCAAGTTGATGACCAACTCTTATTGGATACACAGGACACAAGCTAGACCAGGCTGTTTTCAAACAGACTTTGTCTAGGTGGATAGTCCTCACGATCTCAGAATGCTACAAGCTGGCAGGTAAAGACCCTCCTGAAGGTTTGTGAGCACATTCCAACAGGGGCATGGCTACTTCTAGAGCCCTTCAAAGGGGTGATCCAATTCGAAATATCTGTGAGGGTGCAACTTGGACTTCCATCCGCACGTTTACAAAACATTACTGTCTGGATGCTTCCCATACTCAGGAAGGTATGTTGGTCAAAGCAGAACTTTGCTCTGCCCTTGAAAATGTTTAAATTCTAATTCTACACCCTCCTGCAAAAATAATACTGCTTTGGGAGTCTGTCAAAGATGAGGAATACGTGGGAGGACACAGTCTATTTGAAGAGCAAGTTACTTACCCCTGGTAACATTCTTTTGACTGGATGTTCCTCCCACTTATTCCTCATCGCCCTCCCAACCTACCCCTCAGTAGAATTTCCCATGCTATTACAGCTTCCGTTCCACCAAGGCTGAGTACTGTCATACCTGTATTTCACTGCATCTCTGTTGCAAGAGGAGGGGAAAAACAGAACTGAGGCCAACGGGCGCTGCACAAGCTATGTATACCCTTTGATGACATCACCCTCGACGCAGGCCTTTGAGAGACATCGACTCGACGCCACTGATGCACAGCGCCCTCTGCCAAAATATTTTTCCGAAGCAGCTTAAGCTGGACATTACATGTTAAATATGAGGAATACATGGGAGGAACATCCAGTCGAAAGAACGTTACCAGGGGTAAGTAGCTTGTTCATCTTCCTGTCTTTTTTTCCTCCCCCTCATTCTAATCCTTCTGGTGCCATGCTCCACCGCACCTCCCCCTACCTTAGCCCTCATGCTAACGAGGTGCTTTATGCAGCTCCATCTCTTTTTGAAAACCCTGAAATTTTGCCCGTGAAAGAAGCGTGCGAGCGCCTCTAAGATGGCTGCTGCTTTATTTGGCTTCATCGGTTGCTAGGCAACCTCCCGTGAGCGGCACACTCCGATTGGCTGAGCAGGCCCACAACCTCCGGCCAGCAGCACCAGAAGGCGAGAGCCGGCCCGCCCACTACAAGGCCTTTATGAACCTAAAAGAAACTGCACAACCAGTTCTACTAGACAGATCACTACCCAACCCAATGATCCTATGACAAAGCAAACCCAGCTAACCATATTAAACACCCTAAAATCAGCTCGCGCCCGCACGACCAGGAAGAACCACATGAGCCAAAAAATCCTTGCAACTACACCTCCCCTCATGCCCAAACCTAACAGCACCTTGACACTATCTGGCTCACTTATTAACGCCATATCATATCAATGGTAGCCCACGCTACTGAAATAGCAGACATTCTAAATAATGAAAATCTGGACCTGCTTGCCATAAGAGTCCTGGCTTCACGAGGCAGCAGGACCAACCCTTATGTTAGCAGTTCCTGATAGCCATCAGATATTCAGAGCAGATAGGCCAAATGCCAGAGGTGGTGGCCTAGCCATCATCTACAAAACCGCTCTCCCCATTAGACCTGCTACCTCACCATCCTGTTCATCCTGTGAAATACTCACAGTTAAACTACAGCTATCCAACAACCGCACACTAACTATTCATCTGATATACAGGCCTCCAGGACCACTAGGAACCTTTGAAGATGACCTAACCAACCTCATAGCTAATAATACAAGAGACCACTCACAAACCTTGCTGATGGGTGACTTTCACCTTGGCTACAATGAGACTGACAACAAACACGCCCAATCCATAGCAACCTTACTAAAGGATCACAGACTCACCCAAAAAGTCTTCTCCCCTACCCACATTAAAGGAAGAACTCTCGACTGGGTTGTTGATCTAACTTGTAATATTGCTATCATTGATATTGTCCCGCAGCCCTGGACGGATCACTACTTAATCACCTTCTACGCTACACTCGACTTCCATAGCCCAAAAACTATCATCATGGCACCTCCACTCCCTACTAGAAGTACCAAGGATATTACGACGGAAAAACTAATCCCCTACCATCTCCCCTCCATCAACGGAATGGAAAGTAGTGCCAATCCTGACACACTAGTAAATGCCTTCAACAATGCCATGACTAAAGCCTTGGACACAGTTGCACCTGTGAAACTGCGCAAAGGCAGGCAGAAATCACATCTAAATGCCTGGTTCACTCCCCAACTTAAAGATCTAAGATTACAAAAAAGAAAGCTCCAATCTATCTGGCGCAGCTCCCCTACTGACGCTAATAAAGCCAAATTAACTGATCTCTCCAAACTTTATAAAAAAGAAATAATCAATACTAAAAAAAACGTATTCAACGACAGAATTGAAAATGCCAAATCTAATACAAAAGAACTCTTCTCCATCTTTCGCGAAATGGAATCCCTAATCCAACCGATAGTCCATTTCCCAAAGGACAGGATATGGTGCTCCAACATACAAAACGCTCTATCCAATAAAATCTCCTCTCTCCAACTTAAAGGCATAGTCCAGTAAAAAATGTTATTGTCCCTAGGGGTCGGCCATGTTTTTTTAAGCCTAAGTGGCTCGATTTTAGAAAACTTTCCTATGGACCTTACCCGAGTTTTCATCCATTAAACGCACGCGAAAACAGGCACCAGGGAGCCGCCATTTCATGATAATCCTATCACTTGCTGCATCGCCCTGGCTGAACTGCTTCTGCGGCACTAAATCAATTCCCCCGCCCTAGAGCCTGACATTATCAAAACATTCATATTCCCCGCCTCTCTCCGTGACGTTACTGTGCTGCGTAGGCAAACGCGCCCAGTGGTCTTCTACGCGACTCCACACAGAACCCGGAAACCAACACAGACCATCTCACAACACAGCGCACATCTCACAACACAGCGCACACAATTCGGAATATGAAACTGTACTTTACCAAATGTACCGTGTTGCTGTTTTATTTTAAAGTACATTTATTTGACATTAAATGTTTAGAGAATATTCAGCAATTGCCATATGAACTTCCAAAGCCATTTATTTTCTTTTATCTGTATCTGCAATGGTACACAGGGTGTTGCTTTTCATTAAAAGAAGCACTTTGGAAGCACGGTGAACCGCAAGGCTGTTCCATCAACTAGGCACTAGTCCATCGTAAAGGTTGATAGGTTGCTTCTAGCCACTAGTACAGCGTAAGGGCATGTGGGCCCTTGGCGATCGTCCCATAATATGGTTAACGTGCTCCAGTTGTTCACACGAAGCTGCAGGTGTCTATTGAAGAATCCGTCTGCCGGTGTCTCAAACCGATGACCATAGCAGAACGGGAGCAAATACCTGTTATGAAAACAAAAAAATTATAATTGGTCTCGCCAGCCGATCTTCATTAATATTACTCATTTTATTTATTACGGCCGATCAGAAACTATTTGCTTGCAAGGATAGTTCAATGGAGTATGTTCGGCTCTATAATCAATGCGAAAAGTAACGAAATAAATCGAGGCCAACACACAATGAGAAACGACAGTTAGTCTACATGCGTGTGTAATGATATATGATATGGCATTTGTAACGCGCCTATACACAAGTGTTTCAAGGCGCGACGAGGCAGGGGGGGGGACAAGGGCAGACAGAAAACGATCCTACTAGGCCAGGTGTCTTTCAGATCGTGCATGGGGAATGGGAGAGGTGGGTAAAAGTGCTGTACATGGTTAGTAGAATACAAGATAAATAATAGGGCCAGCTGGTGGCAAGTGCAAGGTAAATGCCGGGAGAAAGGGCCTAAAGGATACAGAGACAGTCCCGTAGTGCAGGTAGGCAGTGCAGGGAAAAGTGGCTGGGCCAAGGACCGAGATCGGTGAGACCAGTGGACCTGCATGCCCATGTGCCCACTACGAACACGTTTTCCTTGCTTTTCCTAGCTCTTCTTCATTCATTTATTCAGGCATCCATTCATTAATTCTTCATTCCGGTATAAAAGCGTCTAAATATTTACTCACATTATATTTGAAATTTCCATTGTGTCTCTGCATAATGCAGCCTGTAAAGCGGACCGTGCTCTTGACAACGATTTTTCGTATACTGAACTAAAATGAAACTCGGTCTAGTTTCTGAATTTTCTGCCTTATCGTCTCTTACGTTATTGTGCACCTCCTTCAAATGAAGTTCTTTCAGCATGGTCCCTGTCTCAAGGTCAAAAAACAATAGACCCTTATACTTCCAGTGCGACTTGTGGGCCTCTTCTGGGCGCGAGCTGAAAATCCAAGCCGCTGTCCTTCGCATTCTTTATTTGCAACATCCCGTAGTAAAGGCATCTGTGAGAACTTGAAGTTTAGAATCCCTCTTGGAAGTGCGCCTCAATGTGCAAATGTGAACTGGCTTCTCTCCCAAATGCCACGGCCTGCTTGGCGCGTTCTAAGGCCCCCAATTTTGTCCCCGTTGTCTGCGAGCTTTGCAGCCCAAATGGAGACATTTAATTTTTGGCGGAAGGTCAGGGAAAGTATAAAGTACCACAGGAGTTGAGTTAAAAGTGAGATTTATTGTTTGTTTGTTTGTTTGTTTGTTTTATTATTTGCAATACGCAAGCCTCCCCTCCGTTAACAATGCGCAACAGTGCGCAGCATTTACATTTACATGAGATGAGACATGAGAAAAATATATACATACACATATAGGAGTTGAATAGAGAGAATTCAAAGATGACACCCAGCTTGTTCGCCACCCATGATGGTGAAAGTAGGGGTTAGCGTTACAGGTACACTGTACAATAACATTTATTTACAAAAAGACAATCGTATTGCAATTATTTAAACTGGGATTTGGACTTCACAACCAGCTGTGCTTCTGGTGGACATGGCACAGTTCGGTGGCAATGGATCACTGCTCTGCACAGAAACGTCCAAAATTCCATATCTGTGCTTCTCTAAAACAGCAACAATAAGGCCTTTCACAAAGTCGAACTGCATTTCATCATAGACTGGTTTGATCACCCATTGCTTACTTCGTTTTGAAAACACCTTAGTGTAGCGAAGCATCCTTAATTTACCCCTAGTCCTAGATTGTTCACATCCGACATTGCTGTTATGGGCCAAGACCGCTAGTAGAGTGCGATTTTTCATGCCCCGAAAGCTAAAATGCAAGCGCTTTGGCCTGTACTTTAGGTACATATTGTGGAACACCTCCAAATCTCCTGTGTGACAGAATTCTGTCAGTCCTCTCAAATCTCTTGATAGAGTTTTGTCGAAAACAATCTTCTCAATGGCTTTGTGTGTCGGTGAAGATGGAATCAACCACTTCTTCTTCCGTGCCTCCTCTGGGGACAAAGGGTCATGTCCACATTGGTGGAAATGTAGGTTTTCTGACCAGCGGTGAACGTTGGTACAGTGGTACATCAGTGACCGCCGTTTTTCAAGTAGTATTTCCACTGACCCTTCACAAGTTTTTGAGCTCCACCAAAGATGGTTGGTGATAGACTGGGACCACTGCAAAATACTTTCAAAACCTTTTTTTTTTCCTGCAGCCGAGATTTTCTTACTGATTGATTTAGCAAGATGCCATACGTCAAATTGATGTTTAATAAGCGGGAACTGCTCTCTCATTGTCTTGGCAATTGAAACGTGTCTGTCCGTGGCTATGAGGTCGATGTGCATTCCCCTTGATTGTAGATATTCCACTGATTTTATAAATCCTAGTTTCTCCATGGCCACTGAGGATGTACATTGTGTTACCTGCACGACCACCGACCGCTAGCCTGAAACGTTTCCCTTCGAATGTACTTACTAGAGACAATTGTTCAATTTTCCAAGCATCACTAATGGCCGGAAATAGATAATCACGTTGGTATATGTGGTACAGCGATTTAGAAATGAAATGGAGTCCCACAAACTGAAAGAAAGCCTCTAACTTTCTAAAACTGGAGCCACTAAAAAGTGATGCAGCTGCACACAGTAGATTGCCTGCTGGCATTTTCCCCAGCATCGTTTCTGCAGACCATGAGAACCTATAATTTAATCTACAGGTGGCATTTATTTTGACGTTACTGCCTTTTATTTGACGAGTCACATTAATCAATGGCTTCCCACATACTTTCCCTCTAACGGAATGCACACATTTCAGCATACTTATAATTTCCATCAAACAACTGTCAAATACAATGTATTTGCTCTCTTTCATTAGACTGTCAAACTGCGTCAACATTGTTTCGGCCTGTGACGTTGCGGAGATTTCAACACATTGGAAAGTAATATTACTGATATAAAGTTCTGATGCGTCTATAGATGCTGCGGCTGGTTAATTCTCTGTCATTTCGACATCTGTTACTTCAACATTGATGGGAGAACACAACAATGTCGACAGGTTTTTGGGTGGCAATTTTTTGGCGGGTGTAGATTGTGTGAATTGATCTGCAACTACTCCAGAGCTATCTTCAATACATTCAATATCATCTTCTTGTGGTGGTGCGGTCGCCCTGTAGCAATGGTCCAATGCAACTTTGCTGTATTCCCCAAACACAGTTAATTCATGTTCTGGCCATTGGACATGAGCATCTCGAGCCTGAACACGCCTCGCCTCAATTAATAGTTCCTCCATAGTGTACATGGTTTGGCAAGCAACATCTCTCATTCGCTTCACTGTCTGTGTATGTATAGTTCTGACACCCACGGGTAACTAGAGGAGAGATTGGAAAAGGGATGTTCATTTTAAACACAAGATAAAGTGTAGTCCAATTGACTGGAAAAAAACATAAAATAGTCCCCAGCACAAACATTTTTTTAAAGTTATGAACTGTTTGTAACTAACCTTTTTTTGTTTTTTTTTCTTTGCAACTTTTTTGACTCGACCTTCAACATCTGCACGCTGTAGCTCCGTTTCGTTTCCGCATGTCCTCCCTTCCTCTTGCGCTGCAACGACTATATTTTCTGTATCCGCATAGACAGCACGGAATGAGGCTCCATCGTCTCCCTGAAACATAGTACTTTCATTACTATGTATCAAAATATTGTTAGCATAAAACACGTGAAGACGAACACACAGGTACATTTCAATAGCCAAACACGATTTAAACATTGTGTGCAACAATCAAACGACAAGTATTTGACTAGTGATGATCTATTTCGATGGAGCTGTCAGTATCCATACCTCTGGCTCTGCATGGACTGCCATGAATGGTTGTATTGGAGAGGAGGCATCAGCATCTCCCTGAAACACAGTACTTGCATTAGTATGGTTTTCAATATTGGAAACATAACACACACTTGGGGTCGAACGCACAGGTACATATAAAGAGATAACCACAAATGATGCATTGTCTAAAAGAATCTAGGAAAATCTAAATATGATCACATTTCATCGACTTATTTCTCTGATTTATTTACATCTGCATCATCTAAATGGGATGTTGTGATTGTAGTGGAAGCTCCGTCGTCTCCCTGAAACACAGCACTTGCGTTAATAGGGAAGAAAGTATAGCAAATGGAATCACGTTATATGATCACGCATGATGGGGCTGTCAGTATCAATACCTCGTGCTGCTGAAGAATATCTATTGATGTTGCAAATGTAGTGCGCACTTCCGAAAGCTGTTCCGATTCGTATAAGCATGGTCCCGCTTCCACTTCCCCTGGAATTACTTGAATGTCAGGCTCTGCATCAAGTGCAGTGGTTGATGCTCCATCAACTGCCTGAAACATAGTACTTGCATTAGTGAGGATTACAATAGTGAAAACATAACACACAACTGGGCTCGACAGCACAGGTACATATCAACTGCTAACCACGAATGAAACATTGTGTAGAACAATCAAACGACAAGAATTCAAGCTCTGATGATGACGCTCGATGGAGCTGTCAGTATCCATACCTCCTGCTGGTGAAGAACATCTAGAAATGTTGTAGATGTGGCGGACGCTTCAGCATCTCCCTGAAAGACAGTACTTGCATTAGTATGGATAACACTAATTATAACTGAAAACAAACACCAGTGGATGATAACTAAGGTGTATATCAATTGGAAAGCACTAACCAAACATTCGGTAAAATAATTATACGATAGAATAAAACTATTACTTGACATGCATAAAACAAGTTTGTAGCGGATTAGCCTAGTAAGATTACCTGATACGCGCTAGAAGTGGTTGATAACTGCGACCACGTCAAGGATGTAGAATGTTCTTGCTCAGATTCAAGGGATAGTCAAGAAGTTGTAAAGGTAAATTAATGATTGATAATGAAATGCCAATATTAAAAATAGCCATGTAAGGCGACAGAATACTTGAAAAATGCTCAATACAGCACAGTTCCCATATATATACATTGCGTTTGTGGGTTATGAAATCGAAAAAGAATATATTGATAAATGTCATTATTCAAAAAACCATACACTCATATCAATATCGAAATTATTACAAGGGATAGAACACCTACAATATCAATTAATCCATTCGGCTACCTACACACTACCGCAAGGCCTAAAGCTAAATCCGGACACTTGACTCACCGGCGGAATGTGGACGAATAGAGTGGGAATAGCGTTTTCGAGCAATTTCCGTGTCGTTCGCCGTTCATTCTTCTTTGCTACCCAAGATGTTGTGTACATGTCCAAGGAAAAGTGCCGGCTGCAGATGCGGTATCGATCACCCCTCTTGTCCTGTAAGACTTGTTGGACTCTACTTTCCAGCTCATCCAGTGGATATCCGCAATGTCTGACCCATTCTCTTATTCGATCAACATTTTTCGGGAATACATGCATTGTAGTGCCTTCAGATTTCGCATGGGTCTTTCGAAGGGCAACCGCTAATCGAAAAGGCAGGCATTGTTGATAAATCTGAAAAGTAAATATCGACATTATTATACAATCTTCAAGAATAAAGATTTGATACAAAAGTAAATGAATCATACAATGATCAATGCAAGGTTTGTTTTGGTCGCAGGAACTATACCAGTTCATTATGTGCGGCTTAGTATTTGCATAAGTTGCAGAAATGTATAAATGATGTGACTAAAATCTGAACATGTGACTCGTCCCTTGGATGTTCTGTCTTGCACGAGAAGGAAACATGCTTACATTATAGACTGGACCCCCGAAGGATGCAATTCGATGACAATAGACACAGATGAAAATAAATAGATCTATTGATAGCATAGCAATGGAAACTCAAGTCAATAGCAATGAGACCAATGAACATAGCACTATTGTGTACTCTACTTGCAAATAGATAGAAATTTAAAAATCTGCGAAATATGACTAGGATACATGGCCTTACCTTGACCAACAAACAGTTGGATTCAGCAAGCAGAGCAGTATGTTGCAGGAGAATAGGTGGGTGGCCACAGGTAGCACACTGATGGGTTTGCTCTAAGCAGTCACAAAAGTTCACGGATAGCACGACGACGAGCAGATTAGCGTAGATCTCAGTGGTTGCCAGGTAGCACATTCAGGAGTTGACTTGCAAAGCACAAAGATGTTCTCATGAGACATAGCAAGTGGTTTATAAAGTATTAGAAACAGGGGTGTGTTTGTGAATGAATGACGTATGTATGTTGTGGTATTAGGGGGGCGGCCTGCTTCAAGGGGAGGCCTGGCTGGAGACACGGGGTCTGAGGAGGCCATGTGACCGATGGCCCCTTGGCGTGGGATACCTTTTGAAGTGTACATGTAGTTTGGCACCTTGGCCTTTCGCGCCCGTGACAGCGCGCATCCACTGGCGCGAACGCCTTTGATAGAGGGTGGGTGGGATGGAGGGGCCTGGGGCGTGCAGATAAGGCACAGGAGCACAGGAAGACTGCTGAATGGAGACACACTTATGTGGATTGCAGAGGGGCGGCCTGCTTCAAGGGGAGGCCTGGCTGGAGACACGGGGTCTGAGGAGGCCATGTGACCGATGGCCCCTTGGCGTGGGATACCTTTTGAAGTGTACATGTAGTTTGGCACCTTGGCCTTTTGCGCCCGTGACAGCGCGCATCCACTGGCGTGAACCGCCTTTGATAGAGGGTGGGTGGGATGGAGGGGCCTGGGGCGTGCAGATAAGGCACAGGAAGACTGCTGAATGGAGACACACTTATGTGGATTGCAGGGGGGCGGCCTGCTTCAAGGGGAGGCCTGGCTGGAGACACGGGATCTGAGGAGGCCATGTGACCGATGGCCCCTGGGCGTGGGATACCTTTTGAAGTGTACATGCAGTTTGGCACCTTGGCCTTTCGCGCCCGTGACAGCCCCCCATGCCAGCGCTCATCCACTGGCGCGAACCACCTTTGATAATATATCGTTGCTTATCAATAACAAATGCCACATTCCGGAGATTCTTGTGAGCACAGACCCACACTTCAACCTGTGTATTATAGTGGTCAAGACCCTAAGGCCTGTATAATCCAATGGTAATTGTTAGTATAGATATATGTGTGACTTTTATAGAGACATAACCTACTGAAAGACTTTGAACAAGTGTTATTTAGTGCATGCATTATCGACAATATGTTATGTTAGCTTAGATAGATAGTGACCACCCTGCTTCACAGCGACCAGACCTTCACCCATTCGGAGCACAGATGTCTGATGTCCATCCTTGAATGGAGACACACTTGATTCATTTAAAAAATCGAAACAACCGTTGTTAAAATATATGTGGTGTTTTATTTTGTATCTTATTTTCATGACACAAAAATACAAGACTTTAAAGATTATACAGGTCAGGTTGCAGCACAGCGAGAGAAAATCCCCTGTACTGACCGCTGTCACTCGGGAATGTTTCTCTTATGGCACGAACGGCACAGGCGGGTATCACTCTTCGAACGCGGTGTCCAAGCCTCCCCTGGAGCCACCATGTAAAGGAACGATAGGCCACCAGCCTGTACCACCTGTGAAAAGGAATGAAACAAACTGTTTTTAAATGACCAAGATAAGTTTAATAAACATTTGTTGTCAATGACAATTCTTGTAACTAATGGCATTCTGCATGGACAAATGCTATCTAGAAAATGCACACTATTGAACGACTTTCATGCGTTACTATGATATGAATATATAATTTTGGATATAGTAGAAGAACAATGAATAGGAGTGGCATGACAAGCAGAGTATACTTACTCGTTACTCGGATTACGAGGACGAACAGTTGCGCGAAGTTCGTGCATAAGCACCATCATTATTCTCAACACAGCCTGTGTGAGGCAGGCTGCCCTGAAGTCTGGCAGCTCGGTGATGCATCGCGGTCGTGGCTCGCCTTCCGAAATGTAGGCCAGGCATCCTGAGTTTTCTCGGCAGCAGCAGTTCTCCTCCTCGGTTGGCATTAGCTCGCACCGATTTCATGTGCACCAGGTGGAGATGCCGTCCATGCGACTAGGCCCAGGCTCTTCATCTGTTGATTCGTCCTGCCAACTGCCGTCCGAATCCCCATCGTTTTCGCGTTCTACCCTTTCCAGTAGTTCCTCCTTGGTATACTCGGGCTCGTTCATGTAGGGCATTATTGTAGCCATTGTGTGGTAAACAAAGTAAAATAATTTACCGAGATGGTACAGGTGTTCACACGGGCTACAAGCGGCGAAGGTAGCTGACCAGAGCATAGAAACGAGTCACAAAATACTCTAAGTAACACAGAGAGAGGAATGGAATCGAAAATCTGCTGCTGTGTGTTGTGAAACGGTCTTTTTATACTTATTGTGGAAAGAGGCGTCCTGCCATTTCCATGGCGACACGTCATTAGCTGAAGCGCAGCGAATGTTGACACAAGACGTGCTTTGGCGTTGGGAAATGGGCGGTACGAGTATGCTGATGACAGGCTCAGGGGCGGGGGAATTGATTTAGTGCCGCAGAAGCAGGTCAGCCAGGGCGATGCGGCAAGTGATAGGATTATCACAAAATGGTGGCTCCCTGGTGCCTGTTTTCGCGTGCGTTTAATGGACGATAACTCGGGTAAGGTCCATAGGAAAGTTTTCTAAAATCGAGCCACTTAGGCTTAAAAAAACATGGCCGACCCGTAGGGACAATACCATTTTTTACTGGACCATGCCTTTAAAATTGCTAATATAAAGGCCACACTGCTCCCCTCTGATCAGCAACCGCCTCATTTTACTGGGACCAGAACAACACCGCCTTTCAGCTTCAAGACTATCTCCATCATGGATACAGAAAAAGTTATACTCTCCCTCAAACACTCAAATTGTAAGGGAGACGGTTGTCCAGCGCAAATAATAAAGGATGCAGCTAGGGACCTAGCCTCCTTTATTTCAAAGCTCATAAACTCCTCCTTCAAAACAAATACAGTACCTACCAACCTTAAAGAATCCTGGGTCCTCCCCATGCTTAAAAAACAAACCTTAGACCCCACCATCCCAACCAACTATAGACCTATCACTACCATGCCTTTCCTACTTAAAATTATTGACCGAGTTGCCTATTTACAAATCCAGGATTATCTGGAAGTCAACCACCTGTTAGGATCACAGCAATCTGGCTTCCGCCCCCTCCACGGCACCGAAACAGCCTTACTTGATCTCAAGACACAAATTCAGGAACTAAAGGATAATGGAAAAATGGCTATGCTCCTCCTACTGGATTTATCGGCGGCCTTTGACCTGGTGGATCACGCAGTCGTATGCAACCACCTCAAGCTTGCCGCCAACTTCTCAGGGGAGGCCATAGCCTGGGTCCAATTCTATCTAGCCAGCCGCACCATGAGAGTCTTCTCCCCAACAGTCTAGTTGTATTTCTGCGCCCAGCTACCTAAGGGTTTGGTGCGCATTACCAAATGAATAAACAAACAAACAAACACCTGCGCTGGAGATCGATATTGTATATGAGGAATCTTGGGAGGAGCATCCATTAGAAAGAATGTTACCAAGAGGCAATTCATTTGTTGGTCTGCTCCAAGAGAGACCAGTAATAAGCAATGGCCAAGACCTAAATACTCATTTAACCTAAAACCCAGTCTGCATAAGAAGCCTTGATTTCCTAGATGATCTGGTCGTTGGCCAGTGTCTAAGGGCTCAAGAAATGTAAAAGTCCCAGGCAGATCAACATAGATTTTATATGACAATATCACTTCCAACGCCCCTTTGTAGGTTTGCCACATCCCATAGTGCTTGTTTTTGTAACAGCAGCACATAGTCGATTTAACTGCAGCCAGAACTGAACTGGCTTTAAAAAGGGCCTCTAGATTGAGGCCTACCTCTGTGTAGATTGGGATGATAGGGGCCCTCATGTGAAGAGGGGGAAGGCCCAGGGATGTTTTGGCAGCGTTCATGCTATATTGGCAGAAAGAAGCCGTTGTTTTACCAAGGTTCACAGATCCAGCTATACCAAGACTTAGCGGGGAGCACCCTCCTTAGACGGATGGGCCCGGTGGTCCGAGAGAATCCCCGGAGAAGCATTTAATATAGAAAAGACCATCTCCTTTGGGCTGATGTGCAATGGGAAAGCATGCAGAAGTGCATAATGTCCCCCAAGTAGGGGGCTGCCCTTCACCAACTTGATCTGGACCAGGACACGCTGGAGGACCATCATCTGACAACAGATGGCTGCATGAGACCATGGCCCTCGGAGTGGGTAACACAGGGGACCATTGCAGAAGCAGGGCCCCTTTGCAGGGGCATCAGCCTAAGAGTTCTGAGGACTTG
This sequence comes from Ambystoma mexicanum, assembly GCF_040938575.1. Lineage (NCBI taxonomy): Eukaryota > Metazoa > Chordata > Amphibia > Caudata > Ambystomatidae > Ambystoma > Ambystoma mexicanum. Next base: position 1,460,655,767 of record NC_090934.1, on the reverse strand, counting down.
GCACCTGGGGGGGGGCCCAAAGAAGGTTGAAGGGAAGTGAAGGTGCAAAAAGAACACATTCTCCTAATAAAGGGGTGGTGGGAACTAGACGCACAACAAGGGGCTATATAGGCCAGGAGGGCAATCTGTCTTGATTTCAGAGAGGGCTATTTTGGCTGGTGTGGGCTTAGGGGATGAAGGAGGGGCGAACGGGAGGGGGAGCAGTAGAGGGGAAGTCCAGAAGTTGGGGATCAGGATTGTTGGGAGGTGGCGGGTGGGAGGGGGAGCAGAGTTTGGGATCCGTGGAGAAGGAAGTTCATGGAGGGAGTTTGGGGTCTGGAACAGGGAGTGGTACAGGAAATATCCGGAGGGCACCAAGGCACAGTGACGACCGGGCAGCAGGGGGAGAAAGGCGACGAGACATTGAGGAGTGCAAGGAGGGGCATCTGTGTGGGGATGAGCGGACGGGGATGCATATGCTTAAGCTACGTTATGGCTACCTTCAGGTGGGTGACCCAAAATGTGAGGGGGCTGAGCTTCCCTCTGAAGAGGAAGAAATTAGAACAATTCACTAGGCGATCCGATCCGGACATCCTGGCCCTCCAGGTGACCCACCTTTTGCGAGGGGGCCAGGCAAGACTCTACCTGAGGGGTTTCTCTCGAATCTTCCAGGCCTCTGGACCAAATAAGACGAGCGTGGTGGCACTGGCATGCATAGAGGTAAATATCCGAATAACAGACTCTAAGGCAGACAAAGGAGGCAGGTCGATTATGGTAACTGGAGAGCTTGAAGGATCGAGCTACACAATAGCCTTGGTATATGCCCCCAGTGTTGCCCAGGAAGCGTTTTTAAGAGACCTTCTGGTAACGCTTGAAGGGTTCACGCGAGGGTACATCATAATGATGGGGGACTTCAATCTAGCGTGGTCACGGGACCTGGACAGAAGTAGGGGAGGACTTCTGCACAGGTGTGTGGTAGCCTCTGTATCCCTACATGGCATTTTGATGCATTAGGCCTCTGTGATGCTTGGAGAGGGGTGCGTGGAAGGATTTACATTCTTTTCAAATGTTCACAGCTCCCACTCCTGAATTGATTGTGTGGGTCTCGGCTTCCTGGCTGGGAGACATCAGGGGTATCGAGGTAGGCCCATTGGGAATAGCTGATCACCCTGTGGTCACCGTAGATCTACCATTATCCAGACACAGGCGACTGTGGTAACAGATGTTCCTGCACAGCAGACATAAAAGAATGTTTTGTATGATATTAAGCAGATATTTACTCCTCCCAAGACACCATCGACTGCCTACAGGGGGAATTCTTGAGCAAGATCAGTCTGCCCACGCTAGGGTCCGGGGATAGAAAGGGATTGGGGTGGTAAATATCAGAGGATGAGGTCCGAGCGGTTATAAAAAAAAAGCTGCCTCTCAACAAATCACCTGGGCCAGATGGCTTTGCCATCACATTTCACAAAACCTTTGCTAGAATCCTAATACCACACCTCACTGGGCTCTTCAACCACTTTCGGGAAAACGGGTCGTATCTCGGTGTCGAAGGAGGAGCCCAAGATCACACTTATCCCCAAGCCCAGTAAGGATCATTCAAAGTATTGCTCATACAGGCCCTTAGCCTTAATTAATGTGGATACTAAAATATATATGAACATTCTTGCTAACAAATTGGAGGGGTTTCTCCCTGCTTTGACAATATTAGTCGCATGGCCTACCAGGTGGAAAAGGTACATAAAACTTCGACCCCGGCAGACCTACTTTCCCTCGACACTGAGGCCTTCGACCGGGTGGAATGGTCTTTCTTGTTTAAGGTGATGGACAGAGTGGGTCTAAGCAGTGAATTCCTTCTGATGGTTAGCGCCAACTATATATCCCCCACAACATGTCTTTGCATTAATGGCTTTACCTCAGGGGCCTTCTCGCTGAGCTGGGGCATGAAACAGGGATGACCCCTATACCCCCTATTAAATGAAATTTATCTAGAGCCGTTGCTCCAAACCCTTCCAGAATCGAAAGAGGTACAGGGTATCCCGTTTGGGGGAACACAGCATACCACTGCGGCGTTCGCAGACGACATCCTGCTTACACTAGTAAATCTGGGGTTATCTCTGGGTGCCAGTGTGATGCTCCTATCAGGGTTTGGGCCTGTCTCAAGCCTGAAGATTAACCTAGCAAAATCGCAACTGCTTTACATGATGGTGGGGGGTAGGGACACGGCAGCCCTGAAGACATCTTCGCCTTTCTACTGGAGCCTGAAGGGACTTAGATATTTGGGGGTGTTTATAACCCAACCCCATCTGAATGGTACGCAGGTAACTTCCCTCCGATGTTGGCGTCTGTCAGCGCGGACTTCCGTAAATGGAGCGCACTCAAGTTCTCCTGGGTGGGCAAGCTGGCCGCGGTCAAAATGGTCATTCTTCCCTGGCTTCTCGATCTGTTTAAGGCTCTCGCAGTGTTGGTCCCCCAGAGCTTCTTCAGAGAATTATGCAAAGTTATAGGCCACATCATTTGGGCAGACAAGAAACCCAGTATCAGCCACTCCCAGTTAACAGCCATGTGGGGGGAATGAGGAATGGGGTTCCCCAACATTCAACTACACTGCAAGAAGGTGCAGATTCAGATAATCAGGGAATGGTTTGTGGGAGAAGAGGGGAAACTGTGGGTGGGCATGGACCGAGCGGTGGTGAAACATGACTTGAAGGATGTGTTATGGCTCCTGCGCTCTGATAGGCCACAGCATAAGTACCTGCGTGCAATAACGAAATTAATAGCAGACACTTGGACAGACTTTCTAGGAAATATGGTATTACTTCTTTCCCTTACCACTTGAAGCCCATTTTTAACAACCCACAGTTCTCACCGGGAAAGGAAAGAGGGGCTTTCCACAAATGGCGCCCGAATGGCTGCCATAGGATTAGAGACATGTTTTAGGGAACTGAAATTCGATAATTTGTGGAATTCAAACAAGCCTTCAGGGTGGATGAAAAGGAAAGGTTGAGGTATTTTCAAATTAGGCACTGGCTCTCAAGCCAAGAGGTCAAAGCGACAGCCTTACGCCAATTCACCCCTTCGAAAACATTTCTCACAACACAGGATGGCTCCAGGGGCCTAATCTCGGGCATGTACAGGAAACTGAATGAATCAGTCGGCCACAGAACTGTCCCACCCCTGTAGTATCTCGTAACTCCTTCCTGACCACAGAAGCCTAATGTAGTTGACCCCTCCCACCTTAGCTGGCACGGGCTCCTGATTTGTACTAACAGGTAACCTCGAGCCAGCGAATGGGTTGAAGAGGATTAGGGAGAAGTTGTGGATAGGGATAGGTTTTCCTGAAATGGATGGGTACAGGCAGGGGTGTTGCTGGGTCTGGAAAAGACCCGGGGCTACGCTGATGTCGGAACTGTCAGGACTGGGGGCTAGCCAGCCTTTTGGTTGTAGCTCCTGAGATTCTATCCGGGGCTACAACCAAAAGACCAGGGGCTATAGCCCCCTTAGCCCCCCCCCCCCCTAGCAATGCCTCTGAGTACAGGGGTTGAAAGGGAAAAGCACAAAAAACATGAAACATAAGAAATGATAGTGACCCCCTTAAAATTGGGTTACTCTGCCTCCTGACCTCCCTCCTACTCAACAGAACATCATCCTTCTTGATTAGGAATATGTCGCCGTAGCACCTATTCCTGCAAATCATTAATTCCTTGGTAAGAGCGACTAACATAAGCACGTAGCGTCCAGTAGACTCCTGAACAAGCAATAGCACATAACGTGAGACAGGAAAAAACAAATCTTTACATTAGTCGTTAACATAGACTGACAGCATACCCCCCTCCTTCCATTAGACTCTTAAATGCTGTCCACACAGGTTGCTTTCCACAGTTTGTTATACAGACTAAGTACGAGGTATGCATGACTTTCCATGAGCCAACATGAGCAAGCAGCAACAAACAAACATAGCGGTGTGCCCTGAAACTCAAAGTTCCCACCCAGAGCGTTCCTTGAAAACATCCAACGCTTCCCACACAGCTTTCACTGATCAGCATTCATTGTCTTCCGAGAGATGGCAACTAGGCAGAGGTACCAGACAAGGGTGCCCATGGTCCCCTATGCTGTACATATTAGCTCTAGAACCCTTGGCGATATACCTCAGACAACAGTACGATACTATAGGCATCGAGGTGGGAGGGGAGCGACACTTGATCTCCTTGTATGCGGATGATTTGCTGCTGTACCTGAGGCACCCGGAGGAGAATCTCCAGTACATCCTGGAAGTTATGGATAGGTACGCGGGGCTGTCTGGCATAGCGGTGAATCCTCCAAAGTCTACTATTTTTCCGCTAGGTAGTTATAAGGGCATCCCTGTCGGGCGGCTGTCGGTGCTGCAAGCTCCGTGGGCTGTTGGTACTTTTCGGTACCTTGGGATAGATGTGTACCACACAGTGGAAGAAGAACATAGGCACAATACCGAGGTAGCCATAGTGTAAATTGAAGAGTATGACATTTTGGGTGAAGTTACTTCTAGCAATGATGGGACGAGGAGCAATGCTCAAGATGGTGGTTTACCCAGGCTCCTGCATTATTTCAAGAACATTCCGTACCTAATACCTAAAAAGTTCTTCACCAGATTGAATGACATGTGCAGGGACTTCTTGTGGCAGGGTACTAGGAATAGGGTGGCACTATGGAATTTGCAGAACTTTTATGAAAAGGGGGAATAAAACTGCCTAACTATGAGGTCTATTACGTAGCGAGCCAACTGCAATATGTCGCTAAATGGCTCTCAGACGAAGCGACCCCTGAATCCAGGTTCTTTAGAGCAGATTGTGCCCAATTTTATTTAAGAGAGATGATTTGGCTGCCCAAGACAGAAATGAAAGCGCGCCCTAAGATGATTCTTGGGTGGAGGATGTGGCGCCGAGCATGCCAGATGATGGAAAACCCAGTCCCATATTCCCCGCAGATACTACTGGTTGCGCTGGCTGGAGTAGATGAGCAGCTACGAATGACAATCAGGAACCACTGGGAATCGGTGGGGTTGGTGACTATGGGAGATGTCTGGCGGGAGGGGATTATCATAAACTTTGAAGAGCTAGGAGAGGAAGTGGGGTTACACGTGGGTCAATATATTACATATCATAGAATAGCGCAGAAAATTAAGAAAACTTGGGATGAAACAGTACTGGAAGAAGAGCCGGATGTTACCATAGACACGATATATGATATAACGGAGGGAGGGCGTGAGATTTCTAGATTGTACGAAATGATGATGTCCAAGGTTGGGAAAGAACTAACGCAACTGAGACTAGACTGGGAAGTGGAGGTGGGAGCCCCGATAGAGGACGGGATGTGGGAACGTACCCTGGGGTACCATAAAAAGGTGTCAAGAAATGCTAGATTAAAACAGATACAATTATACATCACACACAGGGCATACATGACACCCCTGAGGATATCGAGGTTTGAAAATGCTGGCAGACAAGCATGTCCCAAATGCGACGAAGAACAGGCTGAAATGTTCTAGTCCTGCCCGGTGATTGAGCGCTTCTGGAGCGAAGTAGCTGGGAAACTTGCGGAAAAGTGGGTCACTATAGTCATAGATTCAGCCTGGGCCTGCTTACTGGGGGCGTTCCCCATATCGCAGAAACTTAAGCATGTAAATAAACTGAAGGATTTAGCACATGTGCTCGCAAAAAGGAGGATTGCCATGGGATGGAAGACTTGCATAGGCCATGAGTGGAGGAGATGTGGTGGAAGGATTTGCAGAAGTGGGCGGAGGCAGAGACCATGGTATGGCAGGAGGCAATTAACATAGGGGGAGAGGAAAAGGTGGGAACCCTGATGGCATGGAAATCGTTGGTAGAGGAACTGTTTGGAATGATACAAGATTTGAGAGAATCCACTGAAAATGGGACCCCACCACGCGGTGCGGATACAAAATGAGTGGAATAAATAGGCTCATAAGGGGTGGTGGGATAAGGGGAGCAGTGACTAAAATTGTGTAACGAACAATGTGAAAACAGTACTATTGATATTTGCACTGCAAGTTTTGTTTGTATTGGCTTTGTTTGTTTGAATATGTAATAAAATTGTTTTTAAAAAAAAAAGTAGCGTTCCTCAAAAACACGACACTCCAGCACCATGGTCATATTTCCCATTCACCTCCCTTGACCAACAAGCCCTGTATGCACTTGACTGAAGACTGGGGGGAGCCGGGTGACACCCCCCCAGCTAATGAAGCTCCTGTGTTGAGCGAGCGAGCGAGCCTGTGGTCTCCTTGATGTCTGCAGTGCTTCCACGAGGGAGAAGGAGAGAGCAGCGGCTACTCCTCCACACCTTCTGCTGTGCCGATCACTCCTCTTCACCACCTGTGCTCGGGTCCTCCAGTACGGCGTCCTGCTCTCGTCTGGCCCGTGCCTGCAAACACCAAAATCACCAACAAGCAGCACATGCCAGGGAGGAGTTTATTTAGGACAAACCATGTGCACATGCGTGCACTCCAAACCCCATGTCCTATTGGGAATTGAAGTCTTTTGGGTCCCGCGGACCGAAAACAGCCTTGTCGGGCTCTGCCAAGCCCCACGTTCCTCACAGGAACCTGGTGATATATGGGGTTATATTGGAGAATAAGATGATTTCCAAATGGTACTCTCTGTATGAAGTATGGGAAAGAAAAGGCTCCTTGAATTATCTCATATCCCAACCCAATAGAGGTCAGAAAACACAAGTCTATCATGTCATCCTGCTTAAGGAATGACAAATAGACCATAGTGTAAATACCACTGTTACTATGGTCGGTCTCCTTACTGACTCCAATAATGGAAACACATTAGTTTACCCCGACCTATCACCTTCCCAACAAAGTGAAGTTAGCAACCTGCTCTCTCAGTTCCATGAGGTGTTTTCAAAGCAACCAGGCAGGGTTGCTAACTTCTTCCACTACATTCGAACCCTGGTAGGGAAGACCGTTAATTTAAAACCCTACCAGATCCCTGAAGCCCAGGAGGTGGTTATTGAGATGGAGATAGAGGAAGTTCTTAAAACCGATATAATCGAACCCTCCGAGTGTCCTTGGTCTTCCCCCCTATTTTTTTTTAGTCGCAAAGCCTGGTCAGTCCTGGCGTTTCTATATAGATTTCAGAAAAATAAATTCTAGCTCGATATTTGACAACTATCCTATGCCACAAATTGACGATCTAAATCCACCTGATGGAGAGAAAACAGCCTTTTCAATAGTAAAAGTCCTTTTTCAATTTAAGGTATCACCCTTTGGTCTACATGGAGCTCCAGCCACTTTTCAGCGACTAAGGGACAAAGTGCTAAAACCATGCTCTGCGTTCTGTGGGGCATATCTTGATGAGATAGTCATTTACAGTGATAGTTTGCACGAACACGTTCAACACCTATTTTCCATCACCTGGACCCTGAGGCGAGCCGGTTTAAAAGCAAACCCCCGGAAGTGTCATCTGGCCAAATCCGTAGTGAAGTACCTTGGATTTTTCGTTGGAAATGGCCTAGAATTCCGACAGGTAGAGAAAGCGAAGGCCGTCCAGCAAACATCTACCCCAAAGACCAAAAGAGACCTTTGTGTCTTCCTCAGGTTAACCAGGTATTATAGGAGGTTTATTCTGAATCATTCCACCATAGCCGCTAACGTAACAGATAAACTGAAAAACTCCCAACCCCAGAAACTACTCTAAGATCAGGCAAGTTTTGGCGGCTTCAAAAGAATACTCTGTCACAAACCCGTCTATAAGATGCCCATCTTTAATAAAGAGTTCCTATTACAAACGGATGCATCAAAGGTGGGCTTAGGCGTGCTGCTCTCTCAAGAACACAATGGAATTGAGCACCCTGTGTTCTGTACCTGCAGGAAACCTTTTCCAAGCGAGCAATCCTATGCCACGGTCGAACTTGAGGCCTTCTCTATAAAATGGGTTGTCTCACTTCTGAAGTGCTATTTGACCGGAAGAAAATTCAGGTTGGTTACAGGCCACTCACCATTAACCTGGATGAGTTTAAGAAAAGGACTCCAATGCAATAGTGATTATATGGTTCTTGGACTTAAAACCTTTTTGTTTCACCGTTGAACATCGAAAGGGGAAGGACTAGGGAAATGTTGACTTTTTGAGCCGGTTTCCTATCAATCCACAAGGGGAAGCCACTGCAGTAAGGTGAGAAGGGTATGTGACGAATGAAGGGAATTTCGCCCTTTTCCCAAATGTGGAGCCTCCCCCTTTGAGGCTAGGGAGGTGAGCCCGCTTCGCAAGACCCTCCCCAGCGGTCTGGGCAAGTGGGACCTCACTGGGAGAAACTCTCCCTTAGGGGACAAGGACGCTTGTTCCTGTGGGGAACTCCCTAAGTAATTTCCCCTGGTGGCATACATGAGACCATCAGATGTGATGAACAATTTAAAATTCAGAGATTGGGGTGAAGGTAAAACTAACATGTACTCTTATAAACAAGAAAGCGGATCTGTCTCTTTAAAAGAGAACACCATTTAACTAAGAGAATGAGACTGCCAAGGGAACACATGCCAAGGCGAAGGAAAAGCATAGAGAAGCATATGCAGGCAGGGGAAGCCCTCTGACAGCCTAACACCTGATGCGGAGCCAAGAAGCCTGTGACTTTCAGAACTAGTCTGAGAGAGAGTGAAATGCTGGAGGACCAGCATTCATCCGAAAAGAGGAATCGAGGAGATGAGCACTCAACTCCCGGTGGTGGTGTGACCACGTTGATTCGGTAGGGGGCAGTGCGCTCATTCAATGACACTGAAACCGCTGTGCTGGGAAGTCCGTGAACTGTCCGATTACCTGCAGTGTTACGTGGTCACACAGAGACAGAGGACCGAGAGCAGGACGCCAGAGAAAACATGGAGGAGGACAGCTGTAGGAACCAATAAGAACTCGAGGAAGCGCAGGCCCAAGAGGCGTTACCCCACCGATTCCAAGGTAACAGGGTGAACGGGTGAACGGGAGAACCGGGTGGCCACGGGGAATCGTTAGGCAACAAGAGAAACTGGTCCCAGTGAAATTGACGAGACGTTGTATATAAAGTTGATGAAATGGAACTGTAATGATGTGAGAAAGAGAACAATTATTAAAGCTGGAAAAGAGGTAATTAAAACTGGGGCATAAATAGCCTGAGAAGAGGGGAAAGTACCCTGTAACTGGAGACTTGAAGAAGGGGAAAAACGGCAAAGAGAGAATACCCTAATGAAAGTGAATTCTATAAAGTGAAGCCCATACAAAAATATAAACACAAAACAAGCTGCCAAGAAAGCTTATGCCAATCAAGAAAGTATAGGTTACGATAGTACAAAAGGCATATCAGAGTGGAAAAAAAGAAAAGACAGAGTTGAAAGGGATTCCTGGAAAATAATGCCTAAATAGGAGGGAAAACCCAAAGACCTTGTGAAAGCAATAGAAGAACTTGTACAGACGGAGACACTAGACTATTTAAAATTAGCCTACTAACAAGGAGGTTCAGCAAAGGAAAAACATTACGAGAAGACACTTAGGATAAGAGAGAAATTCTCCTGACTATATTTTGTTAGACTATTGGTAGGGTCAGTTAGAATTCATTTTTTTTTTAAATAATGGACTCTTTTGCTTATGACTTCCTGACAACTGACGAGCACCTTAGTTATTTACATAGGCAGGGAATGCCTACATAGCAATAGGAAAAGTTAAGCCTTTTTCTTATTATTTAATAAATAAGGAACACAAATGTCAACACAGTGGGCCTCATCACGAGTTCGGCGGTTTCCCTGTTGAACGTAAATAGCGCTAACGCCAAGCCCCCCGGCGGATAATCCGCCAAATCACGAGTTTTCGTGCATGCGCACCAGGACATGGCGTTAGCGCAAATAGCATGCAACGGGTAGAACCCTTAAATCCGGCGCACCGTGCGCTACCGCCATATCGCGCTAATAGCGCGCACCATGAGCGCGCACTATTAGCATGCGGGAAACGCGTCACCGCCAGAACGAGAAACAATGCGGCGGCTATCTTGGAAATAATCCGGCCGATATCTGTCATGATGCCTACCCCCAGAGCACCAGGCCAGGCCCAGCACCCCCGGAAGCAGGCATCATGCCCTCGGGTAAAAGCCCAGCGGCCCCTTATAGGGGCTCTTTGGACTCAGTCCTGGCGCCTTTGGCGCCAGGCTCATGTTGGACATCAGTCCTGGCGCCATAGGCGCCAGGCTCATAAAGGGAGGTGTTTTGTGCACTTACCTGATGCAGACCATGCTGCACGCTTCAGGCCTCCCTGAGACCTGAAAGGGACTATTTTTTCATAGGGACTATTTTTTCACTCTGGCGTGGCCAGGGAAGGATACATACCTAGTTGGGGAAGGATACATACCTGGGACTTCTTTGGAGGCTATTTAAGCCACGCCCAGACAGCAGCTCATGCTTTGCGTTGTTCTGCTTCCTGCAGCTTAACGCTCACCTTGTCTGCTCCTGCTCCTGGACTCCAGCCACGCCCGCCTCGAACCTGGAAGACCTGCAAGGAAGGAAGAGAAGAGAAAGGTGAAAACCAAGGACTATTTCAAACTTCTTACCTGCATCCGGAATCTTCTCGCCAGCATCCCTGAAGAAAGACTTCCATTTAAAAGCATTGCGTTGCTCGCTGCAGCGCCACGCTTCACTCACCTGTCCTCGAGACAGGTGAGTGAAGCGGCTATCAGCATCGGACGCAACATCTCTGCACCTAGGGGAGAGAGGAAGAAACAAAAGGTGAGCAGAAGGAACACAGAAGGAAATCCTGATTAACAGCCATAATACTTACCGGCTTTTCTTCCACATTTCGGGTCGGCGCCGCCCCATTGGCAGGTACCGTACCCTGGCCCCTATGGGGAAAGGACAAGAGACATTTCTGGGGAATGATAAGGACATTTAGAGGGATCGCCCTCATCACTACTCACCTCGGCAGTTTAATCCCTCCACGCATCGCCTTCATTCTGCACCTGAAATAAAGGACAGATCACAGGTTAGAAAGACAACATAAAGGGGGCCTCACTTGAACTTTGAACTTTCATACTTACGGCGCATCGCTCAGGAAAGTCAAGTGGATTTTGCCAGCGCCATTCTGAAAACCAGTGAAGTAACTGGACGAACACGCGCCCCTGCACCAGAAGCAGGATGGAGAGTTCATCCTTCCAAACCATAAGGTGAGCTTAAACCGGGGTTTGGAGGAAGTTAGAGAGGAACGAAGGGGGAAGGGGGAAAGGGGGGAGCTAGCACACTATTCTGCAGACTGTTAATCCCCTTTCTCATCTGCAGAAGGATATTCCTGCGGGCCAGGCAAGCACGATTTGGAGGTCCTGTCCAATTGGTGTTCCGGGTCCTGCGCATCACGCTAGAAGAGGCCACAGCAATCCAGACTAGACCAGAGCCCCCGTGGGAACCAGGTGAGCGTTACAATATCACAGCCCCTGGAAGCCATCTAACAACAAAACATGTCACAGGAGCGCATTAGGGGCAAGTCTGCCCTGGACAGGGTGAGAAAGCCCAAATTCAGCGACCAGGAGCTGGCTGTACTGGTGGAGGAGGCCGAGACACATCATGAGGAGCTGCAGCAGCGCGAAACCAGTGGCCAGCGCAGAGCACAGATTTGGCGCAACATCAGCCAAAGGGTCACTGCTGTGGGGCGCGTACCCCGGGATGGGGAGGATTGCCGCAAGCGCCTCAACGACCTGCGTGTGCGAGTCCACGGCATCCTCTCACAGCACAGGAGTGCAAGCAGGGGCATGGGAGGAGGGCCACAACCACCCCCACACAAACTCACGCCTTGGGAGGAGAAGATGAGTGCCCTGATTGACATTGGCACCATCGAGGAAATTGGTGGAGCGGAGGCAGGCACTGGCATCGATCCAACTGCAGGTGAGTCCCACCCCGAATGCATGCTACTGAAAGTAGCACACATGCAGACCCTGAGTGAATGAATGTGAAGAAATGTGTGTGAGGAACTGCAGACACCCATAAGTGAGCCCTACATCCATTGAACCGTAGTGCTGCCTAGACGACCCTGCACGTGCAGTGCATCAATGTTAGGGGCAGGGGATAGACATCCATAGCCATGGTACAGCTACATAGAGTTTGAGTGTGCAGGATTACACCACCAAGACCCTGAGCAAAGTGCACCCCAACCACGCATGAAATCTTGTCACACAAACATTCCCATGCAGTGTACCTCCATACTCACTCACACCAAGCCCCACATGGCGACTGAACAAAATGCAAGTTGAATGCATGATTGATACTGTCTTCAATCCCACTTGTTAGCATGAACTGCATGACACTAATGTAGGTAGCCTTGAACTCAAACCACACCCTATGTACCCCACAGGCACACGGCAAACCCAATGGGATGAAGAGGATGGGGAGGAGGCCACACCATCACGGCGTCCAAGGCAGCGAGCCTCCACCAGCACCACCACCCCACAAAGAGGCCGCACGGAAGGGAGCCGACGCAGGCCACCCCCCACTTCACCACAACGCAGCCCTACCAGACCGCAGCAGCACCCCCATGCCCGCAGGGAGGCCACAGCCATCTCGCTCCAAGCCACCAGGCATAGCCCCGATGCAGATGGACTGAACTGTGGATCAGAGCCCGACGTGGGAGTGTCACCTCCACGTGCACATCATGCAGGAGGACTGCATTCACCCCGAAGCAGTGACGCAGAAGGGATGGTTTCACCACAGGGAACCCCAAAGCCAGGCACACAGCAAGCACAAAGCCCACATGTGCATGTGTGTTGTGTCCGCACACCACAGCCAGACGAGGAAACGCCATCATATGGCAGCCCTGAAGACTGGCACTCAGAGCCTGGCAGCCCAATCCAAGCTGGCGACATGTCCCCATGCAGCCCGCCCCCCCAACAGCGCACAAGTGGCAGGCCGGCACCTGCCACACCAGTGGTGCCCTTCATCACAGGGGTAGCAGTAATGGGCCACCTGGACGTGATTGAGGCTAAACAGGCCAAAGTAGAATCAATGGCCAAGGTGCACAGCCAGCACATCAAGGCTATCAGTGCATCCATACGCCATGGATGCAAGTACATAGCGTGTGACAATGCGCGCACACGCAGAGTTGTAGAGCAATGTACCGCTGCCCTGACAGGGTTTGGACAAAGGGTGAGGGATTTGTGCGAGGCAGTGTCAGCACTTGCTGAGCAGACAAGGGAGGGAAACAATCTCATCCGACATCACATGCAGGCAACCGGGTCAGTCCCTTCAACCTCAACCACACCCACGGAGGGATCCCTTGAGCCATCTCCTAGGCGCCAGTCTATGCGCCACCTGAGGTCACACACACCAGAGGGGCCCGGACAAGGAAAGCGCCCACGACCATCCTAGTCGTGCATGGCATCGTTGTGAGTGCCCTGATATGAAACATGCGCCTACCTGCACTGTTGTGGGTAGTTCACTGGGGGGAAGGGGGGGATTGTGTGCTGGGTGTTAAATGGGGGAAGGGGGGATTGTGTGCTGGGTATTCACTGGGGGAGGTGGGGTTGTTGCACTGAGAATAAATCATGTTTCAAAAATCACAAAACATGGATAGTAGTGATTGTGAAAAAGTGCTATTTAATGTTGAAGTGACATTTGTTCAATTGAGCCATCACCCGTGTTAAAAAAATGCATCAATCAATCCCTGTCTGGCCAACCTCCCCTCCCTCAGCCCAACCCTTTGTGCACGTACAACACCTTCAGGCACGTCATCACCCTCACTCCCATCCTCAGGTGGCTACACATGAGCATCAGGGGGCAGTGGCACATTTCTGCCTTGTGTGGATGACACACAGGGGTCAGTACAATTTTGACAACTTTTTCTGGTGCATACATCAATGCCCCTCCCGTGCGGCCGAGGCACCGGAAGCGTGCCTTCAGTAGTCCAAATACCCTCTCCACGCAGATCCGTGTACGAGCATGGGCAAGGTGGTATGCCCGCTCCGCTGCCTTGTGTGGATGACACACAGGGGTCATGAGCCACGTGTACTGGGGATATCCAGAAACACCTGCAGGGGAGAGAAAGCCGGTATGGGGACAAGGTAAGTTCAGTGGGTGTACAGAGCTCAGTCATCAGTGTCATTTTGCCATACTTGTCATTGGGTCAACAACATTGTGGAGTGTGCTGTGCTACGAGCAGCATTGAATCAATGAGGTACTCTCAACTTGGTACGCCTCTGTTTCAGAATGTAACTGTACTCATTCACTTGTCACTGGGTAGGGGGGCCCTTCCATCTACTTCTGCATGAGAGAAGTGGCTGCCTCATGTGTCATTGCCATTCCCTTTGGCTGCATTTACATTTGCTGGTTGTCACTGTTCTGTACTGTTCTCCAGGCATTTCCTTGGCCATTCTGGGACAGGGTTTGTGGGATGTACATTGCCATTACTCAGTCTGCTCATGTGTGGTGAATTTGTGGATGTGGCGACTTATGTGTTACATTTGCATGACTGTCGGGTAGGCAGGGTGGGATGTCTGTACTGTGTCAGTGTTGGGAGCCATAGTGCTACTCACACAGGAGGCTCTATGGTGGTAGGCCTTCCATATGCCACTGTGCTGCCACATGTCGTTTACATCCTGAATGGGTGTGTTCTGCTGTGTTGGACATGTCCGAGGTTTCTCGTGCAAGGTGCTTGATTGGGAATGCTGCAGTAATGGTTCTGCCTATTGGGAATAATGGATTCTGTGACAGGCCCCATCAGTTGTGGATTAACATGCATTATGGTATACATTTCTACTCACCCAGCAACCATGTGTTTTGCCCCCGGTGCCTTTCCATGTACGCTGGCAGGGTACTGTTGCGCAGGACCATGGAGTCGTGGGTGGATCCTGGGTAGCGGGCACAGCAGTGGCTGAAGGTGCGGTCAGGCCCACATGTCATCTGCACATTAAGGGAATGGTACTGTTTCCGGTTTCTGTAGGCTGCCTCATGTGCCTGGGGTGGTATGAGTGCTACATGTGTGCAGTCCAGGGCTGCTATTACATTTGGGACTTGGGCAATGGCATGGAATTGACCCTTCAGCTGGTTCACCTGTGCCTGTGTGGCTGGCAATGCGATGTGCACATTCACATGATTGAACAGTGCATCCAGCACCTGGATGCCTGCACTGTCACACCATGGCACTGAATGTGGACTGGGCCATTCCATGCATCATGGTAACGGTGTGTTGGTAGCTGCCAGTCCTAAGGAATTGTAGCACAGACGCGAGCTTCACTAGCGGAGGTACTGCTGTGCTGATGGCTATGCGGCTGCCGATGTCAGCCTGGATTGTGTCCAGCAACTGGGTGATGGTTGCCCTGTCCAGCCGATATTCAGTCACCAACTGGCCATCAGTCTGGGCCTAGGGTGTTGGCCTGACTCTGGGGATGGCTGGCCGCCTTGCTGGTGCTGCTCTCTCCTCCTTCTCCTCATCCCCACCACCCCCTGAGCTCCCAGGGCCCAAGCCTGGTTGGCTGGCCTCTGTAGCTCTAGGCACAGCAGGTAGAAGTCCACATCAAGGCTCCCGGCTCCAAATTGCAGCCTGGTGTTGGGGAGGGTGTGTTGTGCATGGGTGGGTCCTTTGTAGGCCTCTGAATTGCATTGGTTTCACCTGGGCTCTTATTGCTGTCTCCTCCCTGCTCCTGCTGGTGTAATGGTGTTGGGGAGGGTGTGTTGTGCATGGGTGGGTCCTTTGCAGGCCTCTGAATTGCATTGGTTTCACCTGGGCCCTTATTGCTGTGGCCTGTGTTCTTTTACCTCCAGCTTTTTGCTGGGGGTATTTTCGGTGGATAATCCGCCGCTTTTCTGGCGCTAATTGCACCTACGCTGGACTCGTGATTACAAGTGTTTTAGCGCGAATGGTTACTGGCGCTTTTACAGCCAACGCTTGTACAGCCGGCTGTACTTGCACCGGCTGTAGTGGCGCCGGCTGTATTTGGACTCGTGATCCGACGGACCCTTAAAATCGGCGCTGATAGCGTTACTGCCGATTTTAAGGGTTACCGCCAAACTCGTGATGAGGCCCAGTGTCTGCATCCTCCTTCTGACCCAGCACAACACATTGATGGAGTTATATGCTACTCTCTTTGATGAAACTGGGTAGATGCTGCGTTGTGTTGTTGTTGAAGTGCTGCAATTGAATAGGGGATGTGAATTGAATGGTGGAGGAGATCGTATGAGTGTGTATGAGTGAGTGAGATGAAGGCCAATTGCATCCATGATCTTTAGGTGAACGTTTGCTAGGAACCAAGAAGCATATGATGTATGTCTGTGGGTTTTGATTATGTCATAGTACCTCATGAAACATGCTATCTGGTGCCATTTACTTTTTCTCCTTCTCTGTCTCATTTTCACTCTTACGATGGCGTTCTTGGTTGAGCTTGGGAGAAGTTACTATTTTAGTCTCCAGGAGCTCATATTACAATAGGAATACTAAGTTAGCGTGGTGCTTTTTAAAACATTTTTTGGTGTATTATACAGTTAAAATGTATAACTTTTAATGTAGTTGATTCAATTCGATCACAGTTAAAAGAAGACAAACATTCCTATTCTAAAATCATCACTATTGCATTGGTGTCCTTTTCTTAAACTCATCCAAGTCAATGGTGAGTGGCTTGTAACCAACCTGAATTTTCTTCCGGTCAAATAGAACCTCAGAAGTGAGATAACCCATTTTATAGAGAAGGCCTCAAGTTCAACCTGAAATCTGAAAAAAAACATTTCTCCAGAATTGAATAAAATGTAAAATACATCCTTCATTAATCCCAGAAGTAAAAAGTGACCAAAGATCATCGGCGGTGATTCTCGGGTTAATCCCAGCAGCCTTAATAGTCGTGACAAGTCCAGTGCGGAACAGACATATAGGAGGTGGGGAACAGATTTAATTTCTGATTTGCCACAAAGACGACAGGATCTTTTGTTCCACAGGATTTTAAAACATCTCCCGGTGATCTTGTGTGTTTTTTTACTGCATTGAACTGAACGCATGTTTTCCCAGACCAGTGCGTTTCCAATAAAATGGTTAATGTACGTTCTAGTATAAATGGGATGAACCATTGTCCTGTAGATTTTGAAGACAGATTAACAATCAGCTGTTCAGTGGCTAAAGATTTTAATAGGGATTTCATTGTTCCTTTGTATGTATTCAGAGACATCGAAAGGGCATTTTCCTTTACACTTGGAATCCACTTATCGGCCTCCTGCTTGATCAATGCTAGCACGCTGGTCTACATGTAAACAATTTTACTGCCAAATACTTGAAATAACCAACCAATGAACATATTTCTTTCTGTGTGGGCCAGTTTCCAATATAGAATAAGACAATTAAGCCTGACTGGTGCACTTATTGGTAGTAAGTTGAACTCCATATAGAGCATTTCGGGTGTGGTGAAAGGTGGCACCCTTAAAATTCTCTTTAGAGTAATTATTTCCAATGTAGATATTATTTCCAAGCTCCCTAAATCCCATGTCTCCGCTGCATACATGATCAGAGGCAACATTTTAGTGAATAAAGGTGGCTCAATAACCCGACAGAATAACCTCCCCCTTATAAGAAAGGGAGCTAAAGCCACCAACTGTTTGTGCCATTCTTACCTTGACACGATTAAGTTGAGTGGAGCCACTAAGCTTGGTGTCCAAGGTGATGCCCGGATATGTATATTGTGTGACTACATCGATGGTCTCCCCATTCATCCTCCAGAAGTCTTGCAGCCTTTTTAGCTTTGTAATCAAAGACCATAATCTGGTTGATCTTTAAATAGTTAGCAGCCGAATAGGTATAAAGGCTGTTCAGCGCGATCTGAAGGCCTACTACGGTTAAATCAAGGAGGACAATATCGTCCGCATAGCCCATCCACTGTAGCACCTCCACTCCCAGTTTGGGTGGTTTACTAACCTGGTCGACCAGTGCCCTCACCATATCGGATAAATATAAATTAAAAAGCATGGGTGCCAAAGTGCATTCTTTCTTGACTCCCTTTTGCCTGTGGATCCAACTGGAAGTCCCCCTGTTGCCTTCAAGCCACACGTTTAGTGTAGTCTGATCGTGCAACATCACAATCATTTTCAACAAGCTCGAAGGGATCCCCCAACTATGTAGCTTCCTCCAGAATCTCACTCTGTCACCGGTGTCAAAGGCGGCACTATAATCTATACATGCCACATAGACCGGTCTGTTACATATTAACCAAATTTGCTGTATCCCCGTCGTAAGGGCGAGAATCTTAGTAATGGTGCTGCAGCCCTTACGGTAACCAGCTTGGTTCAACCAGCTTGGTTTTCAGTATCAGCCCAATTGTTTAATTGCCCGAGAAGAACTTGAGCGAAAACCTTAGAGGAAACATGGAGCATTGCTAAAAGAAGATAATTGCGAGGTCTGCGGGGGAGCCTTCAATACAAGGACTAGGATACTGACATGCCAGGCTTGGGGGATATGTTGAGTGATCGCAATACAAGTGAAAAGCTGATGCAGGACAGTTGCCCATAAGTTATAGTCACTTCTTATTAACAAGTTCCATGGACAATTGGGGCCAGTAGCACGAGAGAATTTGCCAGAATTAATCAATTTTACAACCTTCTCTCTGTTTTTGGTGTAGGCTCCCAAAGCAAAATCCAGCCTTGGCTCACACAATACTCGTCCTCCTAGTGTACTAGTAATATAAACAATCCAATCTGACACACAGAGACCCCCTTGATGTCATTATGGCATGTATGATACTCAATGATCCTCCAGAATTTGAGTCATTGGTCAACATAGTGAGAACTAAGTTTCTCCAGCATTGGATCTTTCATGGATTCACATGCTTAGAATATTCCCTGTTGTTGGACTGGGAACCCTCGGTATATTTATAAAGACGTTTTCCATAGGAAAACATTTCAACACTTCTGTGTCCTATCTACGTCGTTTTGGGCTGCTTATGCCTGCCCCAATAGGACGTAGCGGTATAAATAGCTCCGCCCCCGCGCTCCCTTCAGATTTCAACCGTCTACCAAAGTAGTGGGATCACCTTGTGTTATCTGCTATTTTACAAGGTTGATTCTGTTTCTGGGAAGGCGTTGTTTCGTCCATGTGCTACATGCGGATTGAAAAAGGTTTACGAGGGAGATGGGCATATGGATTTTCCGTATTGTCTTTATCTTCATCATTCTGCAGACAGTTGTGAGATTTGTAAAGGCTTCTCACAGAAGGCCCTACGAGACCGAAATAGACGTCTGGTGACGTGGCTGAATGACGGCGCGGCAGCGTACTCTCATTTGGAGGTAGGCTCTGCACATAGTTTGGCCTCGTGATCAAAATCTCTGGTAGCTCCCCGCTGCCCTGTATTTGCAGAGCCGCCGGCGAAGAAGCCACGTTCGCCGGAGAAGCGTTCCTCTGAGAAACATTCTACGAGGGGTTCATCATCAAAAGGAAAATACTTCTTCTTCTTCTTCGTCAAAAAGGATAGAAAAGCTCTGTTTAAGACCTCCTCAGGAGACCATCACAGGTCATCCTCGAGTCGAGATTCGTCGAAGCATAAATCAAGCTCAAAAAAGGCGGGTACGCCTCAGGAACCTGCGCCACAACCACCGCTGTCGTCGACGGGAGTTCGGTCGTCAATGCCTTCATTACCATCAGCGCAGATTATTCCTACAATCGCTTCGTTGATTCAGACGACGATTGAAAAGGTGGCATCGTCGACGGTGGCCCCTCCGGAGGGCTGGCAACCAGAGGCGTACGATCCAATCTTACCAGAGGCCCTGTTACAACAGGAAGCGGCCCTCTGAATATCATCTGTGGAAGACGACCTTGAACCGGTGGTAGGCCCAATGGATCTGAGATTACAAAGTGTCAATACGTTGAAGGTCTCGAGTGGGCGAAGTATCCCAGTTACATCGTCGTTACTGAATCCCCAGGCGGGGTTGTTCTTGGACGTGTTATCCACATTGCAGACTCTATTGAGCCGGTTGGACGCGAAGTTGCCTCACATTGGTGCACCTGCAGTGGTACCTACTACGCCGGCCAACGACCAACCGGCCCCGCGGTCAATGGCCAGGGTACCAACAGCCCGTCCGGTTAGCGAGGATCCTCCACGCTCACACCCAGAGGAAGGAGAGTTACCGGATTCCAACTCAGAACGTGGAGAGTCTTTTTCAAACATATCCTCATCCTCTTCAAGAGATCCGACGTGGGAATCGGAGGCTGAGGTGGAAGCTCCAAGAAGTCCGGCACAACCATCACCGCCGGATGACATCGGTTCCTTCCACGCAATGAAGGGTAAAGCATGTGTCGAGTTTGTCCTGACCTCGGAGGAGGAAAAGAAAGACTGCTTCTTGTTTGATCATATGGGGAAGAGGAGGAAGTTGGTATTCTCGGTCCCCATTCTAGACCACGTCTGGCAAGAAGGGTTACAAACCATCCGCCATCTGTTTTCGGAGCCTCTGGTAAAAGGTAGACTGGAAAAGAAGTTTAAAGCTCCGGAGTCTACTCCAAAATGTTTGTCTTCGCAGCCCTGCCCAGAATCGGTGGTATGGGCAGCTGCTGCAAGAAAGGCGAGGTCACAGCATAAATGCACAACACCCCCCCCCCAGACAACGAGGCCAGGAGGAAGGATGCCTTTGGCAAGAAAGTGTTGTCGGTAGGAGCGACGACGGTGAAGGCAGCTAACTCACTGGCTATAATGGCGAGATACGACAGTGAAATGTGGCACCGTTTAGCCCCCATGCTGGAAGATCGGCCAGATGAGCACAGAAAATCTGCTATGTTGCTAGTGCGTGATGGGGAGGAGGCGTCAAACCACTCAATTAACATTGCCGTAGACCTGGCAGAAGCAGGTTTCAAACAAATAAACTACGGAGTGGTTTTGAGAAGGCAAGCCTGGCTTAAGTGTGCGAACTTTAAGCCAGAGGTACAGTACAAAGTGCTTGATGTGCCGTGTGAAGGGGAGCAATTGTTTGCGGAGAAGCTGGACGAGGCCTTAAAAGGCATGAAAGAAAACTCGGACACAGCACGCTCTCTTGTAGCCCTACAGAGCGGCAGAAGTTTTCGATCTTTTCGCCCCTTCAGAGGAGCATCATGAAATTCCAATTTGTGTCATCCAGGGACTGGGGTTTCAGCAGGCCATCATACTCCTCTCAAGGCTATAGGCGAGCTGCCCAGGCGACTAGAAGAGGCGGAGACAATCAGGCTTCTAGAAGAAGAGGAGGTTATTCATCGTCCACGAAAGACAAGCAGTCGAAGACCCAACAATGACGAGCTTCAGGACGTCCTGGGAGGAAGAGTGTCTCGCCGTGTCGACGAGTGGGAGAAAATAACATCGGACCGTTGGGTGTTAGACACAGTAAAACTGGGTCACTCTTTGCAGTTCAAAAAACGTGCCACCGCATATTCTACCTGTGTTTGTGGCGCAACCCCATCTTCAAATATTACAACAAGAAGTGGTCCTTATGCTGCAAAAAGGGGCTATAGAATTGGTCCCGGTGGCCGAGAGAGGTCAGGGAGTTTACTCCCGTTACTTTGTCAAGAAACCCAACGGCAAGTGGCGACCCATTCTAGATCTCCGAGATCTCAACAAGACACTGTAAAAGTCTGAAGTTCAAAATACTTGCACTTCAGGAGGTTATCTGATCTATACAGCCGGGGGATTTTCTGGCGTCAGACCTGCAAGACGCATATTTTCAAATACCAACGCGTCGACGACACAGAACATTTCTAAGGTTCGTAGTCGGACAAACCCACCATCAGTTCAAAGTACTCCCATTCGGACTAAAGTCATCTCCCAGGACGTTCACAAAGTGCGTGGCTCCAGTAGCAGCTTGGCTAAGAAGTAAAGGTCATCATGTTTACCCTTATCTGGACGATTGGTTGAAAAGGGGGTTGTCTCCGATAATAGCACAAGCAAGTCTAAAAGCCACTATGCGACTTCTGCAGGGTTTAGGCTTTGCGATCAACTTCGAGAAGTCCTCCTCAACTCCCTCAAGGAACTTGGTGTTTTTAGGTGCGGAGTTCCTGACGCAGTCAGGACTGGTAAAACCGTCCTTGGAAAGAGTTCACAAACTCGGGCACAAGGCAAAGGAGTGGAAAGCCAACACCAGGGTGTCAGTAAGAAAATACATGTCACTGCTAGGGGCCATGGCGTTGTGTATCCAATTAGTAAAAGATTGTTGTCTCTTCCTGAGACCAATACAAGAATTTCTGGCAGACCGATGGTCCCAAAGTCGGGGATTGTGATCAGACAAATTGACTATCGACAAAAAGCTTCTGCAAGCGCTTCGGTGGTGGCAACTCTTAGACAATCTAACGAGAGGGATGTTCCTGCAGGAACCAGAGTTTCACATGACGGTGGTGACGGATGCATCTCTGACTGATGGGGAGCCCATCTGGAGTCCCTGCAAGTGCAAGGTCAGTGGTCACCGGAAGAGATGACCCTTCATATCAACGTGCTGGAGTTGAGAGCGGTACGTTGGGCTCTAAAATCATTCTTGCCACGCATAAAGGGATCGGTCGTAAGAATATTGACGGACAATACAACGATAATGTTCTACCTGAGGAAACAGGGAGGTACTCGTTCCAGAACTCTCTCGACCGAAGCTCAGGAAATATGGCATTAGGTTCTCGAACAGAAAATAAGCATATTGGCTTACCACCTGCCAGGAGTAAAAAATATACAGGCGGATTCTCTCAGAAGGGAGATGAATCGACTGCACGAATGGGAGTTGAACGACCAGCAACTGATGAAAATTTTCAGAAAATGGGGCCATCCTTCCCTATATCTCTTTGCGACAAGAGCGAACAAGAAGTGCACACAGTATGCAAGCAGATGGCCAAAGCCCGACTCACTGGCGGAAGCATTCTCCTTCCCGTGGACGGGCAAGTTTGTGTATGCGTTTCCTCCGTTTCCACTCATCCAAAGGACTCTACAATGGATTCACAAATACCTATGTCGTGTGATCCTAGTGACCCCTTACTGGGCGAGGCAGTCATGGTTCTCCGACCTTCTCCAGCTGTCGATAACGCAACCATTGAGGTTCCAGAAGATTCCGAGCCTTCTATCTCAGGACAAGGGAGCAGTTTGGCATCACGACCCGGACGGTCTCAGCCTGACAGCCTGGCTCCTGACTTCTCAGAATTTGGGGCTCTGACCATTTCATCAGACTGTCGTCGAATTTTACAAGCAGCGCGGGCTCCGTCCACGAATACTTCGTATGCATGTAAGCAGTGGAGATTCTGCATGTGGTGCAAGGATCAACCAGCATTAGAACCCCTGAATATTGCGGCAGAGCAGATTCTTCCATACTTGCTGCACTTAGTAGAAAGGGGTTTATCTTTTTCTTCGATAAAGGTTCACCTGGCGGCCATTTCGAGATTCACTCGTAAAAGACATTCAATACCACTCTTTAGTGATCAATTAGTTAAACATTTCCTAAAAGGCTTATTTCGAACATTTCCTCCAACCAAAAAGTTTACTCCGGACTGGAGTCTCAACCTGGTACTGGCGGGACTAATGAAGGTGCCTTTCGAACCTATGTCGTCGTCATTTTTAAAATTCTTATCGTGGAAATTAGCCTTTTTGCTGGCTATTACTTCGGCAAGATGACTTTCAGAACTACAGGAATTAGTTATCGATCCACCATACTTGAGGTTTTACAAAGACAAAGTGGTACTGGCAACCAATCCTCATTTTATACCAAAAGTTCCAACTATATTTCACAAACATTCTTCTATTTTACTGCCGACATTCTTCGCAACACCCTCGTCTTTCGCGGAAAAAGCTCTCCATACATTGGTTGTAAAAAGAGCTCTAAAGTTTTACCTCAATCGTACTCAAGACTTTAGAGGTACAAAACAACTATTTGTGGTTTATGGCCCTTCGGCAAAGGGAAAAGTGATCTCAAAGCAAGGACTTGCCCGCTGGATATCGTCGACGATTGCTTTTTGCCACGCGAAAGCAGGGAAGCCGCTGGAAAAGCACCCAAAGGCCCATTCAACGAGATCCACTTCGTCATCGGCGGCATTGTGGTCCGGAATCCCGATGGGGGTATCTGTCAAGTGGCATCCTGGTCTGTGCCGCATACATTTACCCGACATTATTGCCTCGAGCAGCAACATGCAGCGGATATACAGATGGGACGAGCAGTCCTACGACACCTGTTTCAGTAAGTTAAGCCCCATAGAGAGGTGTTTTCCTTCTATCAATGTATCTTAATTGGTTTTTACTGCTAATGTACCATGACTGTAAGTTGTTCCATGGCTAAAGGCATGTGTGGCAATGATGATATTGGTTTGCATTGCACACTTCCAAATTAGGGGTACTGCTATACAATCTATTCTAAGCATGTGAATCCATGAAACATCCAATGCTGGAGAAGGGAATAGTTTCTTACCTGGAACTCCATTTCTCCAGTATTGGTATATTTCATGGATTCACATGCGCCCGCTGGCCTCCCCTGCATGCAAACTATACATATGTATATATATATATATATATATATATATATATATATATATATATATATACTTCTATATACTATGCGGTACTGCCATGGGTACTACAGTAGCACCGACATATGCAAAACTGTTTATGGGCAACTGGGAGGCAAATTTGCTGGCTGATTAAACAATGCATCTACATACCAACAAGGTAGCTCTATGGCGTCACTACATCGACGATTTGTTCATAATATGGGAGGGCAGTGAAACAGAATGGATGTGTTTTTTCAATACCTTGAATGCACAGAACAGCAATCTCAAATTCACCCAACATCATGATCCAACAGAAGTGGCATTTCTGGACATTAAAGTTAAGATCAAAGATGGAGTGATTACTACGGAAACATATTGAAAACCAACAAGTACCAACTCATTACTCCATGCAGACAGTGCACATCCAAGATGCCTCAAAAACAGTATACCATATGGGGAATTTCTGCATATGAAAAGGAATTGCAGCGAGAGTAAAACATTTGAAGAAAATGCAATCAGAACAGCGGCCAACTTTGTAGCAAGCGGCTATAAGAAGTCAACAATAAATAGCGCATTTAACCAATGTGCCAAACAAACCAGAGGGGCCATCTTAAGAAAAAACAAAGAGAAAAGCCAATTGAAATTACAGGACACAAAATCTGACAATATAAGGTTTATCACAACGTACAACAACGGGGCCGGAGAAATCCAAAAAATTATGGGTAAACATTGGTCAATACTAAAGAGAGATTTGGACATAAAAAAGCACATCCAGCCAAATGCAAGTGTGACATTCAGAAAACCAAATCATTACAATCAGAATTGTCGCCAAGTTTATTTGTAACCCCTGTTCAATCTACAACACAGTGGTTAGCAAGCAACCAAAATGGGTTCTACAAATGTACCAAGTGCAAAGCTTGCAAATATGGGATTTCTCTCAAACATTATATACACCCTCGGACACAGAGAAAGATAACATTAACTAAACACATCACCTGTTCAACATCTTACGTAGTGTACGTAATTACATGTGACTGTAACCTCTGGTATATCGGAAGCACAAAGTTGGAAGTAAAACTCTGCGTGTTGCAACACCTTCGAGCCATCAAAAATAAAGATCCATCTTATCCTCTCGCAAAACATTTTGAAGAAAAACACAATGGGGATATATCTTCTTTAAAATATTTTGGAATAGATAAAATATATCCACATCCGAGAGGCGGCAATCAGGAAAGAAAATTGCGACAAACAGAATGCAAATACATTGTTGTTTACCACACTAAGAACCCCGGAGGTCACAACAAAGATGAAGAACTCTATACCTTTGTGGGAGAATAGAACATTCTAGGAACAAGCTGTGTTTATAAATGTCTTCCCATTCAGTATCTATATGTATCCATAATATCCTTTCTTGAACAAGATATTTGGTTTTAAACAAGTACTAATTTTTGTATATAACTTTGCAAAATATACGTTTTTAATAATTTTTTAAGGAGCTTTCCTAAATACATTGTAATATATGTGACAATTACAGGTCTCCAGTTTTAGCATCCATTAGTCCATGTCTCAGACATCTTTGCATTTTCTAATTGCGCAGATCCTGGAAATATGACGAACAAAAAATCAACTAAAGATAACACCTTTAAAGAATATAATTCTTAGAATCGAATAGCTACATAGTGGGATTGATCTAATGTTTTTGGACACAAGTTCTGAAATGCTAAGATGAAATTTAATCAAATTTATGGAACTCTGTCATTACTGGCTTTTAAAAAGAAAAAATAATGCAAGTTATGTACTAAGTATATGCCACACAAATTGTAAGCACTATGTACTTTATTGAGGCAAATATGGATAATAGCATTTAATTATTATTTTCTACTAATCTTTTCTTTCCTTATACAAAGACAACTGATAAACCAGGCCAACATGACAGCCCATTTAATTTAAGACCATTATCAATACTTATATTGCATATCTATATACCAACGATGGAGAACAATTAGCAACTGTGTAAAATATGTGCAAAATTATAATATTGCCTTTAATTTCTAGCACCTTGTATATTAAGCACTATGCCCTTTAAGGTCATGACAAAGCACTATGCACTTTAAGGTCATGACAACTGTGTAAATTGTGTAAAATATGTGCAAAATTATAACATTGCTTTTAATTTCTAGCACTATGCACTTTAAGCACCGTGCACTTTAAGGTCATGATAAAGCACTATGCGCTACATGGCTAATATAATCCATCAGCAAATAACAATGGAAGGATTCAGATAGAGCATGGTCAAATTGTCAACACAATATGAATATTAAACACTCTATGCTAATATTATGGCAATAATGTTAAGGTAGTCTCCATGCAGGATCAGTTATTCACAGACTGCCATCAAAAATCCTAAACAATCGGAATTTTAAAAAGATGTGGTGTTCCAAAAATATCATATGCACTTGTGAATTCAAACAAAGACTATCTATTTATGTGATTTTGATTTTAACTTCAGTCACGTTAAGTTTTTGTTTAAAAAATAAAAATTATATAAATGAAATTCTTACGCAAATGAAATGATGTAAGCACAAGATGTGCGAGAAAGTTGGCAATACACGTTGTAAGAAAGCATTTCCAATATGGCACCCATGTTAACCAGGTTAAGTGCAGATGCATTTTTCACATGAAAGTGAAGAGGGACTACAACATCAGAGAAATGTTAAATGGAGATACCTGTTTTCTATGTTTACAATCCGACGAAGCCCGGAAGGGTGAAACGCATAATTGTTTGTTCTCTCCTGAAACTGCTTGTCCACCGTGTTTTTACGGCAAAATAAAGGACGTGTGATGGAGTTCCTTTTTTGCATCTGGTGCACTTTTACTTGGGAGAAGAGTGCCGCCTAAAAAAGCTTTGATTAGCTTTTTTTCTTGTTTTTCTTTCTTTGAGATATATATATATATCGAAGAAAGAAAAACAAGAAAAAAGCTAATCAAAGCTTTAGTAGTATGCAAAGTAGTATGGGGTATATATGTGCGTATATATATATATATATATATATATATATATATATATATATACCCCATACTACTTTGGGGGTTAAAATCTGAAGGGAGCCGCGGGGGCGGGGCCATTTATACCACTACGTCCTATTGGGGCAGGCGTAAGCAGGCCAAAACAACGTAGATAGGACACAGAAGTGTCAAAATGTTTTCCTATGGAAAACATCTTTATAAATATACCGAGGGTTCCCAGTCCGACGACGGGGAATAGTCTAAGCATGTGAATCCATGAGATACCAATGCTGGAGAAATGGAGTTACAGGTAAGAAACTATTCCCCTCTCCACCACTGACACTCCACCAGATAACTATGGAGTTTCAGCCCTCTGGTATATTTGGCCATAATTAACTTACTACCAATAGCATATTGTATGAAATCAGATTCAGTATGAGCAAGGACACGTATCTCTCTGTGTTTGCTCCTTTTTGCACTTGGATCGCTTTATCAAATCCAAATCGATGTTTTTTGCTTTGACCAGCGGCTCTCCTATTGTTACCCACTGATTTCGGCAAAATGCTTTCGCAAATGGACAACAATCCTCTTTCATATCTCATCAGAATAAGAGCACCTACCGTTATATTAGAATCGAGCTCGGACCCACACTCTGCTGGCACAAAGTAATTAAAAACCTTACGCACAGTAACAGCAGCAGCCTCAATTTTAGTTGATATCCAAATAACTCGGCTCAACGCCGAATTAATCAACATAGTCCCAGACGTATGAGACTGGGGCTCAAAACCCTCAATGTCAAGATTGAGTATGATCGGACAATGATCGCTCTCATTTCAATGATAAATGCACATATCAACCACCAAAGGTGGCACATTTGCCACAAAGACATAATCATTAATGCTAGAGTTATTGATTGAAGTCCTAGTGAAGTTAGGTAGACAGTCGGAGGGAAAAAGCCTTTCGAGTAAAGGAGAGCAGCCCAACTAATTCCACAAGGACAAGTACGCAGGTCTAGCCTAGACTGGTGTACTGCAGATGAGAGAAAAATATAATTAGTCTGATCATCCAAATTGACATTTCAGGTAATCTTGGTGTTGAAATTTCCACACATCAGAATCGGTAGAGCAGAGACAACTCTATCAAACGTGGCTTCCGATTCTTCAATGACATTGGGCCTCATTACGGGTCCAGCGGTAACCGTGCCGGAAATTCTGGCAGGTTACCGCCGGACTCGTATTACCATTCCGCCTCTGTGATTGCCAGAATCACTGGGGCATTACAACCCCATTGACCCGGTAATTCCGGAGGCGGACATCGGTAAATCCCCATTCCCATGGAGTCCCACAGGACTCCATGGGGATGGGGACCATGGGAAAACCGGCTCTGTCTATGACCGAGCCGGTGTTTCCATGTCCGCCTGCAGCCTGACAGGCGGGTGGTGTTAAACCTGCCAGGTCAGACCTGGCGGGAGTGACACCTCCCACCTGCAGGACTCTTAATCAGCCGGTCCAGAAAGAACGGTGGTGGTGATTTACCACCACCGTTCTTTCCGGACTGGCAGGGTGGTAATGAGGCCCAATGGCATGTGATCCTGCATATGGTGGATCATATACATTAATGAGAAGAATTTCCTTGCTTGTTTCTCCATCCAGATAACCCATTTTACCAGCTAATATGTTGGGGGAGTCACTATGAATTTCAGTCAATGTGAATAGTTTATTTATACACAGTGCTAAACCCCCCTTGGGCCTGCCAACCTTACCCTTGACTGCCAATTTATTGATAGTGCTCCAACCATCCAATACTATGGGTTCTACAAGCCGGTCTCTTGTAGAGCAACAACACTAAAATTATCAATCTATTCAAAAAGACTGTCTTGCTCATACAAATGCTGGTGACCCCTGGTGTTCCAACACATTGCCAAAAAAGGGAAGCTATTAAGACTACTGCTTATTCAATCTTACCATCTCAGCCAGCCATTCCCAATGATTTGCCTCTCCTTCAGTACAATGCCCCCTACTCGCCAGCCCTAATGAAGCTGAACGGTCATTCATGTATCTGATGGCAGATGTAACCGCTCCCTGCCCTGTAGAAGGAATCTGATTAGCAATATTTTCCTGGACAGTGGCTATATCATGTGGTACACTAAAACGTCCCTCTTTCCCCAGGTTTGCAATCCCCTTACGTTTCACAACCATGCACTCATAATCAGCTCGAAAAAACAAATGACCATGTTCTGCAATAAAGTCAGTCATTACATCTGCCAAAAAGTAAACCAGGGATGTGACAAAGTCCTCCTCTTCACATTGATGTACAATCTGAATATCACTGCTTCTGATAGTACGTAATGGAACAGGAACAATTGTTTTGAAGAAATTCATTATTTGCAAACGATTCAAATAGTAACCCGAGCCTTATGGAAAAGACTTCTAACTTGTAATGCCTTCACAGTAGCCTTGGTACCCTTGTCTAAAGAATTTTCACACTTACGTTCCCTGGAAGAAAGTGCCTCAGTTTAGACGTCAACAGTCACCATAGTTTTTCATTCTGCTGCAGAAGCGAACTTCGCAGTTGAGAGCGCAGCAGGGGTAGTAAACAGTTGCCTAAGATTATACATGGGTGCTGTTTCACAAGAATACTTATAACCTCTGGTCCTGTCTCGATGTATGTTAGGCCATTCTTGTGCTTTCTTCTTACCTGCTGTTGTTGAATCAGCGATTTCAGACTCATTCATTTGATGAGTTGCTCTTTATGGGACACATATGGGGTTCAAGTAAATGGGCCTCATCATGAGTTGGGCGGTATCGCGGCTGTAATACTGCCTAACTGTAAATGCATTAGCGCCAACCGGTGGGCCTTAACAGTAAATACCCATTCCAAAACCGCGCACTAATACAGCTGGCAGTAATTGCGCCAAAAACAGGCCACGAAATGGGATATTCACCTCCAGAAAAAAAACGGGAGGTAAAACAAACCATTTAGCGCCCAACTCATGTTAGGGCCAGCCCTTAAATGCGGCAGTAATACCATTACTGTTGCATTTAAGGCTTACCACCTAACTCGTGATGAGTCCCATTGTCTTTTGGAGGTTCGGTTTCAGTTTCTACAAAAAAAGAGTTTGCACATCACGTTTGTTCAGAGGTGCAACCCTATCCAAATCCTGCTCACCCAAGCTGACAAGGTTACCTTTATTCACTACATTGGAGATGCCAATAAAAGGGTAATCAATAGAATAGGTGCCCATAGATGTAATCAGAGCCACAGCAAAACACTGGCCAGCGGTGGCAATAGTGGGTGAACTTCTGTACGCTTTATTCGAGCGTTTATTGTCCGAGTACATTTTGGCCTGGTGTAGATGACTTTTCTCTTCATCCCTGCATGCCAAGCATTAGACTCAACAGCCGGGGATGTATCCAAAGAAGGGGATGGGGAGACCAGACCTGCCTTACTCAGGTTAGTAAGAAATGCTTCAAGCGCTGGTATAGATGACATTAGCTCAATACTAGCCCCAATTCTCTCTAGGGAATTAGAATGGCCCTGGAGAATAGACTCCAGGGAGGTAAAAGAGCCAATATGTTTGCTTAAGACATTTTCCTGTTAGAAAATAACATACATTTTGGCACGCAGCTGCGTTAGTACATTTTCCAAGACGCCAAACATGGTAGCAGAATCGCCACTAGAGATGCTTATATTACTAAATATGCGATGAGTTTAATAAGCTTAGGTGTATTTGGAAGTAAGTCAGCTAACCAACATGCTTGCATTTCTCTGAGTCTCAGGCACACCCAAGCTGTTTATATTAAAGGGCACAATAGACCCAACAGACACTGTTGAGGTGTGCACTTCAACATGTACATCCACCAGTTAAGAGGGAGAAACAACGGACCAGACAGCAGGAAAAGCAACAGGGGGAATATATATATATATCAATAGATCGATTGTCCGCACGGTGTAATCCAAACTTTCCACAGTTTCTATTGCCATTTTTATGGTTGGGGATACAGATTTGCTCTTGTCAACACCAGAATCTCCAGCTGTCCCAGGAGGCCTGGTGCTGTCAAGTCCTTCTCCAACCCAAAGTGACATAGTGCTTTCCGGATTGGGGGGCACTGTCGTAGATTACCCCCCACCTGACTCCCCCCCACCCCCCCTCACCTGTGAGACAGATTCGATCAGTTTGGAGCCAAGACATGGGACAGAAACTGCCAACTCTGCCATTAATTGGGAGCTGAAGTCGTTCCGTGCAGGGTTAGTAGTAACGTCCTGCACAACCATACCCCAGGTAGGACCTTTAGTTGTTTTAGAAAAATAAAAGTCAGTAATCTTTGACGGAGGCTTCAGCGTGGGTTTCCCTATACGGAAAGTCTTGCATGGGCAGGATTTTGCCTTTCTTGCTGGTGAAGTAATCCTGGTTTCAATATTGCTGTCGCCTACTTAAGCAATAGTAGATTCACACAGCATTTCCGACCCCAGAGAAAATGCGGTGTCAGTAGCTGCACCCTCCTGAGTTAGTTTAAAGTCGATGACCTCGAGGACATCTGTCCTTGTTCATAATTGACAGGGGACACTCTTTGGTCAGGATGCTGGCTAGGACTACCCGGCAAGCAAAACTTGCTGGGGCAGCAGCAGCCATAGTGTTGCTACAAGTACCCATCGGTTTGATGGCAATTCCGGCTCTATCCACTGCCATTGCAGCGCGCTTAGCAGCACGCGCTGCAATGGGACCTTTTGCTCGACGCTGAGACATCAGTACCATGTGGGAGTATGGTGTTACCCCGAGGTGGTCTTCTGGGGAAGTATAGGATATGAGATGAGACAGTTGAAATGCTGAAAAATGCTATGCCCTGCTTCTTCTCTGGGACTCTGCAAACACACATTTCAGGAAATGGGACTCCTGATAACCTGCAGAAAAGGAAACCAAAATGAAACACCATGGGGTTAGTACAGGAATATAGAAAGAAGATATGCATTTGAGCACACACAGAAGCTACTTTAACCATTAAGGACCCTCTCGAAAGGTAACGCTTTGATGAGGACACCGTTAATCAGGAAATGAAACAAAACAGACTCTACAACATGAAGGCCCTGAAAAATTAAAATCACTTAACCTCTGCAAACATGGGTCCTCAGGAATTCAAGGTATGATCAACATCTTTATAATGGTACTATTTACGAAGTGACAATTATTCACCTGACTTATTAAATCTGTCATCTTGGATTGGGAACGCTTTTCTCCAACAGTGATTCGATAGTGGTTATCTTGTACTGGGGTTATTCTTATGGGTAGTTGCCATAGTATGCTAAATTATTACCAGCCCAGAGCAGAGAGTTGAGCAGAAGCAGAGTGAAGAATATTGAGTGACTCAATAACTATATGGGTATGGGATACAGACTCAAATCCAATAACCCCCCAGGTTGTGTCCCATACAATTTAAATATCTTTCTCCTGCCAGTTTCCCACTCTCTGTCAGAAAGCTCCTCTAATACACTACCCCACCCCAAATAAATATCTTGTCTTTTGGGAAATCAGTATCAAACACATGAACTGTTGGGTACCTACAACAGGACAGCTTCCAGAACACCCACTACAATAGCTACAGAAGTAGAGTTGAAATATCACTGGTTCAACACAGGAATATCTTTCCATCAATGAGACACATACTGCAGGGTCAGCCGCTCACATTCTATAGGCGTGTTTTAGTGATGGGACAGGCCAAAACAAAAGATGAATGTGTCCATCAGAGAGAGAGAAGAGAGAGAGAAGAGAGAGAGAGAGAGAGAGAGAGAGAGAGTGAGAGATAGTGAGAGAGAGAGTGAGAGATAGTGAGAGAGAGATTGGGAACAGGGACCTTCTTTCTGTAGATTGTGGTGCAAGAGAAAGAGAACTGCTTTCCTGGGGTGTGCCAGTTTTTGTCCTCTTTTTCCCTTTCATTTCTTTTCATTGTCAATGGGTATTTTCTCTTCCAAACTCATCCTCTGCTCCTCTTTCCCATTCCCATCAGTTCTCTGTCTCATGGCCATTTGAAGCAGGCTCAGGGTGAATTTAAGCCTTATATAAGATCCCAACATAGATGAACACACATGATGGTGCCTCCATTCCTTTCTTCCTATCGCATCCCCCTTGTGCTCCCTCATCTCCCCCTTTAGGGCACAGTAGCTGCTGTGAAGGCATCATGAAGCAAGACACAGACAACAGATTCAAAGTTCAAAACAAAACGGTTTATTAAATCAAATGTCAGGATGGTAGAAGGCCTAACTTGCTCTATACATGGTGGGATTTCTCTACCTGAACAAAACTAAGGAACTTCTGAGTCAAAGAGCTCAGCTTAATAGTCTGTCTGTGTCCTAAACCTATGCTTACCCTCACAACTAAAGCTAAACAATATCTAGGGATGTCAGTTATCAAAGAAATGGTGATGAACACAAAGTTCTGAGCTTCTTCCAGCTCCAAGCTTCCTTCTCAGCCCTTCCCTAAGTTCAAGAAAGTTCAGCAAAAGTCTCCAAATTACCTTTCACAATTTCAAAGCAGTTCCACAAATCCTTGGGGTTCCCTTCTGCAAGTTCAAGGCAACACATTTAAAAAGAAAAAAAGAGTCTTGAGGCTTCATTCTCAAGACAACCTTGGCATTTCCTCAAATCCCAGGGTTCCCTTTCCCAAAACTTCGACGTAGCCACTTGTACTTGTTTTAGTCTTTTCAAAAGTTCAACACAACTTTACGTCAACCTGATCATCCTTCTGGATTGCCT
Source organism: Ambystoma mexicanum (assembly GCF_040938575.1). NCBI lineage: Eukaryota > Metazoa > Chordata > Amphibia > Caudata > Ambystomatidae > Ambystoma > Ambystoma mexicanum. The sequence continues at coordinate 1,460,621,607 of NC_090934.1, read as the reverse complement.
CACCAGTTTGCTTACAGTGCTTCTCCTTGGCTTGGTTCACAATGTCTTTTGGTCATTACAATTTAGGGCTCACTGGTGTAGGCACAGTTATCAGACCACAAGGTCCACCCATCACAGGTCGCGAAACCAGGATCCCTAGGCTCTTCAGCCCACACAGGTTCTCCTGTACTTGCCCCTGTGTACAAAGTCGCACTCACTTGGCTCTTTGTAGGCCTCCTGGCTTTGCCATAACATGTTACACATCCCCTCCCAGTCTTTGGCCTTGTCGCACTGCATCCATTCATAACATGTCCTTTGTGATGGTTTTGCTCATGCCCACTTTTCTATGGCTCTCTTTTGGGTTTGTCACCATTCACCTGTTGCACTTTAACATATTATCTTGGCTTCTGCCAGTGTTTGTTCATTCAGGTTTAGTCAACACAATTCAAAGACTCCACCTGCACAGGGGTCGAGGTCAAGGAGTCCTCTGCCTCAGCTAACAGTCGACCACAGCTTCCATTCTCACCACGCCTCCTTCTCCCCTGCTTCAAATGTACTCTCTTCTTATATGCAGGCAACACCTTGATAGGTTGCAGGTGTGTGTTATGAATTGGACATGTCTGACAGTATTTAGAGATAAATGCCTTACCTTCACAGCACTCTGCAGGCATCTTTCTCGTCTCAGTACCAGAGTGGTGAAATGAGTGACTAGTGTTCACTACTCCTAGTCACCTCTTCCTTGTTCCAGTACTGTCATAGGTAAATTGTGGGAAAATGAGGGGAAATGTTTCACAATAGCCCATAAAGGCCATGGAAGGTCAACGTTGGTTTTCAATTGGGAAAGGTGGATACCATGACCCGCCTACTTTACCCTTAAACCTCCTTTTTTTTCTTTACCCTCTTTCTGGTGCTTCTAGATTGGTGATATGTCCTGGTCTTTCCTTGGTCAGTGGGATAGGGGCAGCAATATCCCATAACTGCCTCTGAGATAGAGGATTCTTCCTGAAATGGAAATGCGGGGCACCGCATCTCGCCTGAGGACATCTCAACCCCAACCCCCAAGGATCCTCCACCCAGGTGATCCTTCCTCGCTTCTTCACCCCCAGGGTCAGGATCCAAAAGCGATGGCCTTTCCCTGGCCACCTGAGAAGAGGGCCCAAGGGTAGTAGATTTGAGGGCGCCCCCAGGTTTCTCACACTGCCCTAGAGTAGCCAAATCACTGCATGAGCAGCTAACACATGCACATTTATGATGCTCAAGAAACACAATTTAGCAGGTTTACAAAACGGTGTGGATGAACCAAAAGCAGACGTGTTGACTTTTCTGCTGCTTATGATTGAAATGTGGGTTTCCTTTAGAAAACTGTCCTTGTTTCGGAGACCCTGTCATGTAATTCCATGTCCTTAGTTTCAACCCTCTGAAAACCCTGAGGTGTATTTTTAGTGATTCCCTAAGCACATCAGTATTATGTACACTTTTTAAATGAACTTTAATGCAGTTTTGGATGCAGAAAGAGTGAAATAACCTCTGACTGGTTGTATGAAAAAAGCCAGGGCATAAGTATCTACCAGACACACACTATAAAAACCAGAAAATACCCTAACAGGGACTGATGTAAATTCAGCATAATGTATATTTTTAGAGAGGCACAGCACCAGAGCCATGCCTAACTGATGAAGCCAAAGGCGAAAACATGAGTCTGGGGTTGCTGTTAGTACTCTTGCTCAAAGGAGAATTGCTTAACATTTTGTTGTTGTACTGCCATTGTGGCTGAGATCAGAGTGAAATGCCAATGGATATTTCTCCTCTACTAGTGTACAGTGATCTAAAACCTCTTTATAGTTCCTCCTGGGTGGGGAACATCCAATGGCAAAGGCTATTTGACCGTGTTGGCTCTCAGTAGAGGGGCTCACACGTTTTTGCATATCAACATTCAACGTTCAAATGTTGAGTTGAGCTGATCCAAGTAAGATATGTAAACAACCAATTGTTCAGTAAAATGCCATGTTTTAATACTCTGTGTATTTCAGGAGTTACCACAGGAATAACAAACAAAAGCTCATTACTAAACCAATGCCTGATACTGCCTAATAATGCTACTTTTATATTTTAGCCCTAACCTAAACATGCTCACAGCCAGAGTGCAAATCCCACCTTCGTCATGTAAAACTCGCAACATAACAAGAAACATTTCACTAAGCACCAAATATAATGAAGGGCCTTTGTGGTTTCTATACAAACTCTATGGTAGATGATAATCTCATGGGCATACAAAATAGACTTCAACCTGCATAAATTAACATGTTCTTTTGTCTTAAACCATACTGTCAACCACACACCACAAAACCCTGACGAGTCCAACTGAGCAGAGGTTTTTCTCTAGGGTCACCCACCCTTATAGGTATAAGAGGCATGTTTTGAGATCCACTGGAGGCAGTGAAATAAGAGGTCGACAGGAGGCTGCGATTGAGATGGGAGGCATTGGATAGGTACTGAAACAACAATACAAAGTGATGATTTGGTCCCAGGACCTTAGAAGCCAGTCTGAATGGGTGGAACGCTTGACATTGTTTTGTTTGACTTTGGATCTTTTTGTCCTTTATGGTTTGAAAGCAAATAAAGAATTTGAAGATTCCAAGATGGCCGCCAAGATCCTTCCACCGTGAGGAATGCGCTCCTCCCCGGCGACTTCAAGGAGGTGCAATAAGAGGCGAATGATTTATGATCCCAACGTAACGAAAGGGATAAGAAATGTCAGAGAGAAGATCCGTGCCCAAAGGAATATTTACCGAAGTGGTGCAAGCAGTAAGAGGGAGAGACAGCGGAGCGGACTGGCGGCCGCCATCTAAAGAATCGGTGTGAGCGCCTGCCTCAGACATTGAGCAGGAGGAGATCGAGGGGAAAGTGGACCTCCCGCAACACCCTCTGGAAGACTCGAGGGAGCCCATCTAGCCACAGCCTCACAGGCGGGGCATGGAGAAGTGAGGGGACTGCTGCTGACCCAGCCCCCCCCCCCCCCCGACACCCTCCTCCTGTGGCCGGCCCAGGGAGAGACTAGCCTCCGGAACAGCGCACCCACTGGGATCAGCAGGCCCATACTCTGCAGCGTCGTACGCCACCAGACCAGCCAGCCCACCAGGCAACTCAAGTATGGAGGGGGAGCGGGCAGACTACCCCAGACAACCAACGCTCGCTCAGGTCCCTCGGCAGCGCAGCCCAGCAACACCCAGCACCTGGTTCCCACAGACCTCTGAGCGCCCCCTCAAGCCTGAGGGCAAACGGGCGTAACACCAGGAGCCAGAGCAGCGCCGCACCAGGGACGTATTAGCAGCTTTCCTACCTTGCAGGCTCAAAGGCCACAACGTGCAGCAATGAACCCGGGCACATGGAACCTCCAACGAAGGGGACTAGCATCAGGGGGCGGAACGCAGCAGGCCAGGGCCTAAGTTAAAGGGCAGACCCTCGGCCCCACCATCTCTCGAGACAGTCACCAACAACAGCCTACCACCTATCCCAGATAACCAACGCTCTGCCGGTCCAACGCCTCCCAACACAGCCAACAACAACACGTGGCGCCAGGTCCCCCGGGACCTCTGAGTGCCCCCACAAGCCAGAGGGTGAGCAGGTGTAATACCAGGAGCCGGAGCTGCTTCGCAGCAGGGACGCATTAGCAGCTTTCCTACCTTGCGAGCTCAGAGGCCCCAACGTGCAGGTACATAGAACCTCCAACAAAGGGTTCTTGCAGCAGGGGGCGGAATGCAGCAGGCCAGGGCCTAAGTGAAAGGGCAGACCCTCGGCCCCCACCATCCTTCGAGACAGTCACCAACAGTCACCAACAGCCTACCAGCATGGCCATGGCCGGGGCTCTCCTGGCACCCTCTTGACCATCGCCCCTGGAGGGTCTTGGAGGGGCGGGCGCTAGCCACATCCCCCTCCCCCCATTCCAGACTGGTCTACTCGGTGGGCAGCTGTCCCAATCCACTACACGGCCCCACTAGAAACAAGGTGCTTGCATGAGGAAGCCCCTGGGGGGGGCTAGGACTAACACAGAGCCACTGGGGACACAGGGAGTACCCTGGGGAAGACCCAAGAAGCCCCCGGCGATGGAGACGCAGAGGCCCCGTTCACTGTTTTAGCACCTCTGGATGCCCCGGTCCACAGATCCATTAGGGATAGCCAACGCAAACAGCGCAGGGGGACCAATGCTTAGCAGGACACCCCTTCTGCACCCCACAACCCCCCCCCCCCCACCCGCCCGGGGACCAGAAGGACCATACGAGACCCAGAGAGTAACCCCAGCACTAAAGTGCAGGTGTATCCGTGCCGGTCCCCAGGAGTGTCTCGCAACAAACCCAAAGAGGCTAAAAAGGGCCCCCAAGAGGCCAAAATCTCCGGAAAACTGGAAGGGACCCTTCACAAACTATGGCGAAAGGAATGGCAAAGCCAGGAAAAAGAGGACCCGAGGAGGATAGTAAGGCAGGATTCGGAAAAGCCCCCCAGCGCTGCCACAGGGACAAGAGGTCACGAGCGAGTTGCTCCAGTAATGCTTTAAGGAATTTAGCGACCAAATGACGGCTACCCTGAAGTCACAATTAAGCCTTATGCACACAGAACTTGCACAATCCCGACAGGAAATCAAGGGGGACATTGTGGAATTGGGAGACAGAGTCGACACAAACGAAAACGCCATTCAGGAACTAACAGAGGACACCCAGAAGATCGACGCACTGACCGAAAAGCTGGCGGCAGCAACCCACACCCTGTAGCTCAAAGCCGCGGACTTGGAGAACCGTTCAAGGATGTCGAACATTAGAGTGAAAGGACTGCCCGAGAATGTGGCCAATACCGATCTCAGGGCAACTATGCATCATTTGTTGAAAGACCTACTGGACATCGAAACCAAAGGAGTAATCCTCATTGACAAAATTCACTGAGTGGGCCCGCAGTAAGAAGAACCGGGGGCCAGGCCTAGAGAAGTGGTGATGGCCCTACAGAGGTATGATCAAAAATAACAGATCCTTCAAGCGGCGAGGTCAGCAACCCTGATAAAGGTGAACGGTACAGTTATAGAGCTGTTCCAGGACCTGGCCAAATCCACATTAGCTAAGAGGAGGCAAATGGGCCAGGTGACCAAAGCCCTTACCAAAGCTCAGATAAGGTACAGGTGGAACTTCCCCTTTGGTCTGGTGTTTAAATGGGAAGGTGGTCAACACCGCATCACTGCACTGGAAGAGGGTCTCAAGATCCTGAATGTCGAAGATGAAGGGGACGCGGGTGGTGGGCAAAACAGGAGGCTAACCCACGATGGATACCAGGAGAAGCCATGGGAGTGGAGAAGAGTGAGTGAGCCAAAGGCAAGACACAGACAACCACGGGGACCGGGGGTTACAGGGACCTAAATCTCCAGGCTAATCAAAACTGTCCACATAACAGCCACTGCAAGTATCAAGGGATACTGGGTTAAGGCCTAGAGGAGTTTCAGGGGAAGCCAACCAAAGGGTCAGTCCGGGGAGGCAGGGAGGATGGAGATGGATCTTAGAAATGGGGGAGGGCCGAGGGATGGCTCTCCCCACACAGTTTATCTCCGTATTGGTATGAGACCCGTGCGACCTAGGACAATGTTACGCCCTGGGGAAGTTGAGCCGAGTCTAACCAGAGGGGGCGAGGTGAACAGGGGGTGGGTGGGACCGAAGGGGAGGGGGATAATTGCATCATAGCAAGAACCCGGGCGAATCAGGGTATGGGTAGCAAGAAAGGGATCCAAATTCTGACACTCAATGTCAGGGGGCTAAATACACCGGCTAAAAGATGGAAACTAGAGGGATGCTAAGCCCGAAATCGTGACACTCCAGGAGATCCATATCCGTTTGCAAGACAAACACAAGTTGAAGCTGAGAGGGTACCCCCAAGTCCTACAGGTCACCAATAAGAATAAGGTTTGGGGAGTCCAAATAGCAATCGGACACCTGCCTGATGTCCAAGTAATAGACAAGAAAGCAGACAAGGCGGGTAGGTTCCTCTTCCGGCTCCAATGGAGAGGGAAACCTCTTACGATAACTACGATGTATGCCCCCCAACTCAGGGCAGGATGGGTACCTGCGGGGGGGGGTCTTGGAGAAATGAGATCAGTTTACAACGGCCCAGCTTATACTGATCGGATTTTAACCTGCTATAGCACCCAACCAAGGACAGAAGCGCGGACAGAACACCCACATCCAAAGGCCCATCCAAAGAATTGCAAGTCAGCATCGAGAGACTGGCCCTAACAGACACATGACATGAACTAAAAGTGGACTCCAAGGGGTATACGTACTATTCCCATGTCCACTGATCTTTCTCAAGAATCGATTACATATGGTTTTGGCGGCACTGCTAGGCCAGGTGCGGAACATAGAGTTATGGCCCATAGCCTTGTCGGATCATGCTCCCCAGCAAATAGAAATTCAATGGGATAGGGGAAGGGTCCGGGCTCTGGAAGTGACAGTTTCCCTGCCATCAGCTGAGAGACAAGTAATATGTGACGAATTACACATCTGTGACTTTTTTGGGGAAAATAAGATGCCCGAGGTGCAGGGGCAGGTGGTGTGGGATGCCTTTAAGGCAACAATGAGGGGGACGCTCATAACAAAGCAGGCAACACAAGCTAACCAGGAGAGGGCCCTCCAGGTGGACCTAGAGCAGCATTTAAAAGGGGTAATGGAGAGAACTGAAACAGATAAAGGGGCAAAAATCAGAAAGGGATATAGGCATCTTAAAGGGAAAATCAGTATCCTCCTAGCCAAAAGAGAAGAAAGATTGCTCTTATTTTTGAGGCAGAAGTACTACCTCCAGGCGAACGAAGCCGTCCGGCTGTTAGCCAGGCAAGTCAAGAAAAAGGAGGCGGATGGCACGATTCGCCACATCCAGAAGGCTGGAGGACAGGAAACCACACTCACAGAGGAGATCCTGCATGCATTCACTGAATTCTGTACGACCCTCTATACCACGGAGAAGCCTAACAGTGACCTTCAAAAGGCCTACTTAAGATCTTGCCATCTGAAAAGATTAGGTCATAGTCAGCGCAAAGCCTTGGAGGGGTCGATCACTGAAGATGAGGTCCTAGCGGCGATCCAATCGCTTCCGCCAAATAATTTTTTTCATTATTTATTTATAGTGTAATTGGTTAATTAAAACCTTAAACACATATACAATTATACAAATATGATGTCATTTAAACAGGTACATATTAAAACGTATTAAAGACATTTAAACAGATGGGCATATATTAGCTATAGTCTAGGTCAGTTGATCAAATTATGTGATAAAGTGCAAATACTCAATTTCATTTTACATAATCCACACATAAAAATAAAAATATATAATCTATAATCTATTAACAGATCCTGGAATACCTAAAATGCTAAAATACTAAAATAGAGGCATTAATATCATATTATAAAAATCTTTATAAGAGCATAGGGGCATTACAATACTATCATGGATTTCCAGTATAGATTAGATTAAATTATGCAACTGATCAATTTAGGTCTCTGAGTCTCCAATCTCATTAGGTGAGCCAGAGTATGGTTACTCAAGATTTTGTAAATTCTCCCATTTCTTGACAGTCTCTTTCCAAATATAGAAAACCGCACCCACATACATCATAGAAGAGGCCATATAAATACTTGACCAAAACTGATCAGTTGTTATCATCTTTAGATCACTAGTCAAATCTTTGTATCCCCTATAGTATATCTTGGTTAATTTATTACAATTCGTAAGTAGGTGTCTAATAGTTTCCAACTCATCTTTACACGTCCTGGATATCTTTTTTTTCCCTTGGAATTCCTGTCCATCCTCCTACATACTCCAGGCATGGGAGTTAGTAAAAGCTCAATAACATAATAAATCTGGATAGTTCCATATTTGCAACTTTAAGGATATAGCTTCTAGGTTTAGAAGCTTCCAATCCTTGTAGGCAGTATTCCGTAAATCGCTTCTTGTTTCCAAGGGAGTCTAAATTATTGCACATATCCCACAGTGTGGCTGTCTTTTTCATAATTTTTATAATGAGTTCTGGCTTAATCATTTCGCCAGGGAGTGTAACATTTATATCTTTTAAAACGCTAGTGGCAGTATGTAACAAGTCTTTCATAAAACAATTATTATTATTATTCTTAATCATACTACTGCCTACCAATTTTAATAAACCGTCTTCTTTTTGGGATAGCATCCTTATATAAAGCTTGCAACAATTTAGTTTCCATAGTGTAGTAAGGGAGGAAAGGCCTAGTTCACATCTAATAGCGGCCATAGGAGTAGCTCTAGGGAGTCTCAATGCTGGTTTCCACAATTTGCCTTCTATTTTTTCCAAGTCCACCAAAAATATAGAAGGCAAAGATTCCAGGGCATACAACGTGCCTGGTATAATACAGCTTTTATAAATTTCCAATAGACCTTCCACTGAATACCCACCTTTAGTGGAAATGTAAGATGTAATCACATTCCATTTCCCGAAGACCTTATCAGCTATCATCTCATGATAGTAGTTGGTGGAGGGTTTTTTGCAAATTGTCATACCCAAGTATGGGTAAGCTTCTACAGTTTCATTGGTTTGTGTATCAATTTTCCATTGATATTTAGATTTCCTACACTTACCATAGTTTCCCCCAAAGATCATGATTTTAGTTTTCCCAACATTTATCTTAAGATTGTTTTCTATCGCATATACTTGTAGTTCATCTAATAACCTCTGCAAGCCGATCAGCGTCGTATCCAACAACACAGTATCATCTGCATAGGACAGCCAGCAAATTTGGGAACCCTCAATTTTTGGGGGAAAATTTCTTACATCATCGAATCTCTTTCCCATATCTGCTACATATAAATTATATAACGGTGGAGAGGTGGCACAACCTTGTTTAAGTACCAGGTTAGTGGATATAGGAGAGGACCGGATAATACCCTTGTTCAAGCAGATGGTAACAGAAGTATCTCTATACATTTCCCGTAAAAGATGTAATACTAGCGGATTCATATTCCATTTAGCTAATTTGCTCCATAGTCTATCCCTATTCACACAATCAAATGCTCTGGAAAAGTCTATAAAACAAGCATACAGTTTGGATTCTTTATTTTTGCTAGTTTCTCTGAGAATGCAATTTAAGGCTATCATGTTGTCCAAGGTGCTAAAGCCCGCTCTAAAGCCTGTTTGGTAAGGGGATAGGAGCTTATTATCTTTAATCAACCCATTGATAATAGACAGTAATAGCGAGCAGAAGATTTTGCAAATGGAATCCTTCATGGCTTATAATCGATAATTATTAGGACAGTTTCTATTTCCCTTTTTATATATAGGGATAAAAGGGCTTCTCTCCAGCTAGCTGGGATTTCACTGCTTTTCCAGATTTGGGTAAACAGGAGCAACAATATCTTGGCCCATTTCAAAGGATTTCTCTTGATCACAATATTAGCTAATTTATCCGGGCCAGGAGCCCTTAATGCTTTAATCTTCTTAATTATGTCCAAGATATTATGTAAATTGAACGGAAAGATTCTGTCCTCCCCAGACGACCCCATTTCATGTCTTATATTAGGTACATTTTCAAAAAAATATAGGGCATTGATTTGCTTGACCCATAGATCCAAGGATATGGTGTTAACATCCGAATCAGTTTCCTCAGTAATATATTGTCTATAGAGATACCAAAACTTTTTCAAGTCATGGGTGCGACATAAAGACAAAATCATATTCGAATTGGCATTTTGTAAACAAATTTTATGCAACCTAATCCAATTTTTATATTTTGTACGCAAATTTCTAACAGCCAATATTTTTTCTGTATTCTGAATGTCTATATCTTTTTTTTTATTTTGTAAATATCCTTCCTCAATAACATTTTCTTTTCTTGAATCCGTCAATCATAAAGGTTCTTATGTTTCTTTAATTTATTTCTCTTAAATTGAGTCAGGATGATCCTACTATTTGTTTTCATCACCATGTTTAAGAGATCGCCAATCACCTTAAGACCATTTAAAGTGATCTCCTGGCCCAATATAGGTAAATAATCAAACAGCTCATCGAATCTATTTAGGTTCTTTTCTGTCCAATAAATACAATTAGAGGCTCCATAAACTTGTATATTCAAACTTTCTCCTAGCATAGCCTTGCTGTCCCTATTGCCTCTAAAAAGGCATTTTAGCACTAGGGGTGTCACGGTATTAGTTTTATGACGGTACAATAACCTTCTTGCCAAATGACTGTATATCATGGTTATCGCGGTATAGCAGGTGGAGTTAACTAATCTTAACAAATATTTTCTAAAAGGTCATAAATTGTCAGATTATTCATCACAAACAAAACCAGGCACTCGGGCCAGAATTGGGCTTTTCAACATACTTTCCACTGAAATGCCACCCCTTGCTTCCATCATACACAAACACACGTGTGGAGAGGAGGAGGAGGAGGAGGAGGAGGAGGAGGGGGGGGCCCTGCTGCGACTGGCAAAGCAAACTGAATAGCTTTTCTTAAGTGGTCATTTAGGCTTTTAGCTCCCCCACTGGCTACTGGTGAAGATGAACATGTTGCCATCTTGATAACCTGCATGCCAGAGATCATTGGAGTCTGATGGTAGTATACGCTTGTGCGCATGCACACACACACACACACTCTCTTTACGTTACAGCCTTTAGTTTACTTCCGGGCCAAAAGGTGTTCAGTAATCACGGACACGTTACCCTTTGGTATGGCAGCAGGGAATACCCACAGAGATGATTTAATTTCGCAGTGTGACTTACTATATGTAAATTCAATGATAGAACCAGGGAAATCCCCCATTGTCATACGTTTAGTAAACATTATCCATTATAAATATATAAACCCCAAAGCCGCCAACCCAAAGTCCCGGGAGGATAGCTCAGCGGCAATGTGCGCGCCTTGGAAGCAAAACGACACGAAGCAACACAGGTTCGATCCCCGGGTCTGCGCTTAGAAACCTCTGGGTGTTTAAGCGTGTTATAAATACGCAACTAAGACAAAAACCATTACACAACTTAATAAACAAAAACAATTTCTTTAACAGCGCCGCGATGCCTGCAGGCTGTGTGACCGCTTTAAAAAAAATATAAATAAAAAAAAAAGCAAACCCTTTTCCTCCTTGGCACTGTATTTATTCTTCCTATTGCTAACATATTGATTTTGTGTCAGGCACGTGTGGTTTATGGAATGGCATTAAAAATTGCTCAAACTGAAACTACTTGGCAGACGGCACATCCAACAGTGCAAGACCAAGACTGCGCAGCACTTGCTTACTGCAGCCTTTCCAAATCAGATTGAAAAGCACACTTAACGGTATGAACGGTATACCGGTATAAACAATGTGACGGTTATTATTGTTCAATTAATTGGTTCACGGTATCTTTAACGGTATACCGTAACATCCCTATTTAGCACCCTATGATCACTTAATAGGGAAGAGACATGTTCTAACCTTATTACATTATTTTTCAATCCTTGGTCTATAAACGTATAATCTAGTCTATGGCTCACAATTCCGTTGCTCCAAGTATCATAGTTGGAATCCAAATTAAAGGGTTCAACAAACTGTAAATCCCAGTACAGTAGAGTAAATTCAGCCAGGCAATCCCATTCTTAATTTGGGGCATAATTTTAGAGCCCAAATTCCCAATAATGGTAGGGGGTATAGCCTCATGTATGCCGCATTTATCTGTCCAATCCGTCATTTTTTACAAAGCCATATCACAATAACTATTTAAATCACCCACCAACATAATCTGCCCTTCTGGAAAATTCACCTTCCAATCGTTAATTGTCTGTCTAATAACATTTCCTATACTTTCGAAATCCTCCCCTCCAGGCCTAGAGTACACATTAATTATTAGTAGCTCTTTCCCTGCAATTAATTTTTCAATTATCGCACACAATACCCAGGGCGAGGGGGCCGGCAGCTCATATTTTTTAGCATTATAAGTGGATTTTACCCCAATGCGGAGACCCCGATTGGTCTCCCCCCTATCTGCTGCTAATGCTGATTTCATTATAATGCTGTAACCGTCCATCACTATGGTACCAAGACCCACATTTCTTGTAGAGCAAATATGTTGCTGCTCTTTAAAAGGAGGATACTTTCTTTCTGTAAGATAGAGCGGAAACCTCTACTATTCCATGAAATTACTGTAATTGAGGATTCCTCTGCTCAATTTCCCAAGCTATAATTTTTGTCTCGAATCCAATAAGGTGGTTTTAAGGATTTGCCTAGATTGGTAGTAGTAGGAATATTAAGTTCCCTTGGACAAGGTTCAGTATTGCTTGGACATTCTAATTTGTTACATAGTATAATTTCATATTCGTCATTCCAAATCTCACCTGCGTATACTCTAAGTAATTAAACAATTACAGCTGTACCAAACTGAACAATTGCCCAATTTTTCCAGCTGCCTACCTTTGGTAGAATTACTCTTTCTATATCCGATGATTTTATACTATGCAGCTGTGGTATACTCCCAAAAGAAACCAGAAAGGACCAAATGGTATTACCAATCGTCGGAGATCGAAAAGGTTTTAAGCTTCAAATACCTGGGCATAATATTGGACAGTTCCAAATGAATTAGCCATGCAAGAAGCCCTCTGTTCAAAAATCAGGAAATTGGCAACCCAAGGCAAAGCAATCGACCAAAAATTTGGTCGGTTCTCAACAATAAACTTTTACAAAATGAAAGCAGTACCATCAATAACTTATGGAGCGTAAGCCATGTTACTGCTACTGACTGAAATATGGCAGAAACTGGAAGCCTACTATTGGAGAACAGTTATTGGCCTACCTAAGTCTACACCAGTAGCCTCGATCCGTAGAGAACTGAGCCTCCTGTCCTTACAAGGGACTATTAATTGCAACTCCTTGAGACTATACAGAAAATGCCTGATACCCACGAGCCCACTGCTCTATAAATTAATAAAATCAGAGTTGGCAACAGGCACAAATAAGATGCTACAAACTTGGAGGAAAGACATACTTGCCCTTCTGAAATCAATTGAGAGCCACGAGGAGGAATTGCTCCTAAATCCGACAAAGATTCAGAGGAAAATTGAAGAATTAGACTGGATTCAGACCCTGTCAAAAGCTGCTTTTGGGCTCCATTTGGGCTCCATCTGCCCCCAAACATAAAGAAACTAAATGAACTTCAGGGCTATATCAAACAATTTCCCAGCAGGCAAGCCAGAAACTGCCTTCTAAGAGCTAGACTTAACCTTTTTCCAACAAATGAAATCAAAGCTATTAGAGGATTATCAGACTCAAGCGACTGTTGTAGACTTTGTCGTAAGACAAATGAAAATGAAACAATACGTCACCTTCTCCTCAGATGCACGGAAACAGAAAGACTAAGGACATATTATATGCAATATTTTGGGTCTGACCCTTTGTTGGAGCTGGAACATTGCTGGTGTTCAAGGATGATTAGTGGTGACAAACCGACGTGTCTCATGGCAACGTTCAAAATACTCCAACATGTGATGATCCAACTCGAAAAGTCTCCCTAAACTATGGAATCTGCTAAATAATAAGAACATCGCTAAAGCTTTGTCTTCTCAACACTACTATACATAGGGTTTTAGCGCGAAAGTGGAGAAACGAAAAAGGGCCGATAGTCGGCTGAAAAATCCAGTTAACCATAAGAAAATAAAATAATAAATTGAAAGACATTTATCGGAGCCATAGACAAGTTTTGTAAAAATCATTTATTTGATTCAAACAAAAACAAAAAAATACTCCCAAATTTTTGCAGCAACCATTTTCTATTCAAATAGGGGCTATCCTCAGTAGGCTTTTTCTCTATAATTTTTAGACTTTTGCCCCTATTTTTTTTACAATAATTGTTTATCCTCACTCATTTCCTCATATAACCGTTCCTTGCTCCTACAATTTCCACTGATGGCCAATCTTTCCATTTCCTTATCATATATCTCCAGGTTTCAATCCCCCTCTTTCTGTGTTTACCAATATATCTAGAAATCTCACTGTCGGTTCCTTATTCTCAGCCTGAGTAGTGATATCAACAGTGTCACAATTTTCTTCAATACCTGTGATATTTGCCTTTGGTTGAGGATCTACTCTTTCCTCACTAGTAGGCATATTATTCTTGCCATTAAGCCAATTACTCAATGTTTTAGGCTTAAGTGACTGTTCATTGGGGCGTGGCTTGGGCAGCCATGGAGTAGGACGTGCTTTCCTGTATAGCTCCAGAGGATCTGACAAATGATCCGTGAAAACTACTCTTAAAAATGCTCCAGAGGTTCCAGGATTAGCAGTACAGGCGTCGGATCGGGTGAATCATGTGCAACGTGTTGAAGGTATCACTCGGTTAAGAATGCGGCCACTGGATACATTGTTTTTCAAGATGGCCGTCAACAAAGGAATTGTAGCGGATGCAACTGGAGCGGCTGCATAGAGCTGGCAGCCGAGCAAAGAGACGGACGCCGGCGTGCAGAAACAATCCGGAGCTCCTGCGGCTACAAGCCAAGTGATTGCTGGGGAAAGCGCTGGCCTGCAACGCAGGCTTAGACAAAGGGCCGGCCCTGAAGGCAAGTGTTCAACGGCAGTGGAAGTGAGAGGTGCGAGACTGGCACACAGTGTTGTGGAGTCCCCGATCGCACGCAGCGGGTGCTTGAGCGGCGCACGGATGAAGGTGCATGCGGGGCGATCTCGCTATTAAAGCAGGCGGCGAGCACCGGGAGGCAACAGTGGCGCGATGTGCTCGCCCACAAATCAAGCGAACGGAACGAACCCCGCGCAGCGCCACCGACAAGGAAGGGCCGTGCTGCATCTGTCATAAGGCGCACGGGACGTTCCCCCGGCACAGATCAATGAGCGGAAGACCGCAGAGATAGGCGGCGTATAGTAAACGACTGTTGTCTATGGAGCACAAAGTGGCTGATAATGGTGGAAAAGGGCACATGGAAGTAACGGCCACTTGAAAACACAGAGAAAGAACATTGAGCTGGCTCTAATGAAGGTGCTCTGGTGCAAAAAGGAGTAATATAACAATGGGAGCTGGTGGCACTCTGGGGGTCTGAAGATATGCAGATGGCCTCTGAGAAGTTAAAGAGGTAAACAGTGGACGCCACCACACAAAGGCATGGCACGTGGGGCGAGTTCAAGCGGATGTGTATGCAGACAGTGATGTGCAGAATATAAAGAGCCTGGAAGCTAGGAGATTGCATTTAAGGAAAGCGTGGTCTCTAGGGCGCGGTGAGACACTTTGAAATGTGGGAGGACACAACCCACTCTGAGAAAGAGCCCAGCAAACACAAGCTCAAGTGGGGCTCCACTGGGACAATTGCCCTCGATCCGAATAGATACGCTGGTGCCGGATCAACACAGAGGAGCAAGACTGCCACATCTGAGGCCAGGCAACCTCGGGTGCATAACTGAGGCCGCAAGATGACGGGGCGATGGGCTGTGAACAAGAACAAGCAATCCACAATGGAGGCATTCGCCAAAACGCAACTATCTCCTGCGGCCTTAGCGCCCAAAGGCTTGATAGCACCAGTGGAGAGCACTGTAGCGACTGAAAATCATCAAATATTAGCGGCCATTACAGAGCTGAAAGACTCATGGGGGATAGCGATGTCAGACCTGCGCACTTCCTTGGAAGCTAAAAAAGACGCAGTAGGCATAGAAGTCACCCTGCTGAGGCAAGACGTCGGGGGGTTGGCTGAGAGAATGAGCAGCCTGGAGAGTGTGGTGAAAATCAACACGGACACTAGTACAAACAACGCAAAGGAGGTCCACGTACTGAAACAACAGGTAGCTAATCTGGAGAATCGGGCAGAGGAAGCGGAAAGGAGAGCAAGGAGGAACAACATCCGCGTGGTAGGCCTGCCGGAGGGGGAGGAAGGACAAGACCCGACGGACTACGTTGAGAACCTACTCTTACAAGGAATAGGGGCCGGAAAACGCTTGCAAGGATTTGCAGTGGAGTGCGCACACAGAGCCCTCATGAGAAAGCTGAGGCCTGGGGCCCCTCCCCGGGCGATAATCGCAAAAATACTGAACTATAAAGATCACAAGAAGATACTGGAGCACTTTCGTAAAGGGGAACAATTGAAAGGGCTTCGAGTACCATCACGGCGTATCCTGACTATACAATGCTGGTCCAGAGGCAACGGTACAGCTATGTGGCAATCAAAAGGAGGCTACGCATGGCTGGGATAAAATACATGCCTCCGTACCCCGCAAAATTGAAGGTGGTGCACAAGAGCAAAATATATTTTTTTGATACTCCGGAAGAAGCAACGACATGGCTGGACCTGCAGAGCTGCCCGGATCGAGACACGGAGCAGGCTCAAGAGGAACACAGTAAGTGACTAGTACACTGTATGCATACTGATATGGCGCAGAGCGAGTACCCCAGCAGTGCCTAGGATAAGGATTGAGATTAAGGGGTGCGGCTGAGTAAGGTTGATATTTTGCTGGAATACCATTGACTGTAACAAACTTGAGGAACTGGAATATAGACATATACGCAAATTATGTAGCAATGTGTAGTTGAACTGAAGTAAAACAGGAGCGGCAGGGCGAAAGCACCCTACCCCCTCGAATTATAGTTGTAGTAGCAGTAGCTTAGCCACTAGGGCGGCCTCACCCTGCGGAGCTTCGAGTACAGGCGAGGGCCGGAAAGAGCTAGATGCGGGGATGCCTGAGATCCAGGGATGGAGCTGGGCAACAGTTAAGGGGAGTGATGTTGGGAATGGGACGGGAGGCGGGAGAACGGGGAGTTTGAGTGGTTTTTGGTTCAGGGTAGTTTAAATTGGGGAAAGAGCCTTCCCATTTTTGCCCCATAGGGCATAATAGGAATGGGGAAGGTGCTAATTACGGTACCGCAAATTTGCGGTGCCGTAATTAGCACCAAGGTCCCTTAGCGGGTTGGTTTTTAACGCCTGCTAAAAGCAGGCGTTAAAGTACCAACCCGCTAAGGGACCTCGTAGTAAGGCGGTAAGGGTTAACTGTCACCGGTACCATTACCGGTGACCGTTAACCCTTACCGCCTACCGTGTAAGAGGCCCTTAGAGTTAGACTGCACCTGTGGGAGGAGGAAGGGAATTCAACTAGGCCATGGGAGACCTTAAAATAGTTACATGGAACGTACGAGGGCTCAATAGTTACTTAAAGAGAAATAAAGTTATGTTGTACCTGCGTAGGCAAAAAGTAGATATTGCACTGCTGCAAGAAACTCACCTGACACGGGAGAGAATGGATACGATTGCTGGGAAGTGCAAGGGAGTGTTGGTGGGCTCATCATATTCCGCTTATGCCAGGGGTGTGCTTATCTGGGTGGCGCCACATGTCCCTTTCCAGCGATTGCAAGTGTTAGCTGGGACAGATGGGAGGATGGTTATATTGAGGAGACTGGTGGAAAATAGGGAGATAAGCATAGTCAATACATACGCCCCGAACCAGAACACAGCGGCGTACATCAGAACGTTGTGTACTAATCTGAGCACATGTGTGGGAAGCGCGATGATCTGGGGAGGGGACTTCAACTGCGTACTGAACCCAAGGGTAGACAGATTGGATGGGAAGATGGATAGACCTGCCCCTGCCGCCAAAGCGTTACAGACATTGCTGAGTGACTTTGGCTCGGAGGATGCATGGAGAGTGAGACACCCCCAGGAGAGGCAATACTCGCATTATTCTGCCCCACAGCAGTTATTCACGAGGTTGGACTATGTCTTCACTACACCTGAAATGATAGCGGAGACTACACAAATAGAATATAAAGCTAGGGTCCTTCCGGACCACTCGCCCTTGATTCTCGGATGCCAATATTGCCCCCCCGAGAGCGAGGATCCCGACATGGCGCCTACGAGCGGAAGCGTTGAGAGACCCCTTCTTTAGGGAGGACTTGAGGGAGGAGATTGTAAATTATTTTGAGACGAATACTGGTAGTGTGGACTCGGCAGGAACACTATGGGAGGCCTTTAAAGTTGTGATGCGGAGAGTAGCCATAGCAAAATCTAAGGGTCTACAAGGTGGTATTCTGGCCGATCTACAGGAGACGGAGAAAAAACTAGAAGAAGCTTAAAGGGACAAAGAGGATACACAGAGATGTTAGAACTGATACTCCTGCTACAGCAAAAATGCACGGAATGTTGGGATAGATTGTGTAACCTCAATTATAAAAAAATATGTAGAGAGACCGCATGCGGGAGGGGATAAACCAGGGAGACTCTTGGCGTGGTTATATAAGACCGAGACCTCCAGAGTTACAATCAGGACCATAGAGCGAGACGATGGTAGCGTAGCAGACACCCAAGAGGGAGTTAATCAACCCTTTGCAGAATATTATAAGGTATTATATGGAGACGGTGGTAAGAGTAGTCGCACTACGATAAGAGAAACGTTGGAGGACATAGGGCTGCCCAAGATAAGTGTGGAAGAGAAAGAGGAGCTAGATGCACTAATTACTTTAGAAGAACTAGGGGAGGTGGTGAGACAGTTGCCTACTAGCAAAACGCTGGGGGCAGATGGACTTCCAAGCGAGTTTTATAAAGTATACATGAAAGAGGTCCTTCCCCCACTGGTAGAAATGTTAAACAAAGCGTTTGAGACGGGAAGCTTACCAGAGTGACTGAGAGAAGCAATCATAATACCGCTTCCCAAACCTAATAAGCCTGGGCACAGCTGCAGTTCCTATAGACCCTTGTCGATGCTGAATCAAGACAGCAAGATACTGACTGCTGTCTTAGCAACTAGATTGAAGAGGGTGATTGGCAGACTAATACACCCTGATCAAACAGGTTATGTCCCAAACAGAAACATCACCAATAACCATAGACGACTCCAAAGAATTATTGAGAGCGGCAGTGAAAATGAAGGTGAAATGGCAATTGTGTCCTTGGACGCAATAAAGGCCTTTGATTCAGTTAAATGGCTTCAGTTAAATGGCCATGGCTGCTCGAGGGCCTGGAGTGCTATGGGTTGGGGCCGGGATATGTACGATGGGCAAAAATATTGTATAGCGAACCACTGGCTAGAGTTAAGACAGGATCAGTGATATCGGGGAGGTACCAGCTCAGCAGGGGCACCAGGCAGGGATGTCCGTGGTCTCCAATGCTCTACATACTGGCCCTGGAACCTCTAGCAATATACTTGAGACAACAATATGACACCATAGGCATCAAGGTGAAAGGGGGGTGACATCTGATCTCCCTATACGCAGATGACATGCTACTATACTTGCGACACCCGGAAGAAAATCTCCAGTAAATTCTAGAAGTGATGGAGAGATACGCTGGGCTGTCCGGTATAGCGGTGAACCCCCAGAAGTCCAGCATGTTCCCATTAAGGGGGTATATGGGGATTCCATCCGAGCGCTTGCCCGTGTTGCAAGTACCATGGGCAGTAAGCACGTTTCGGTACTTAGGGATAGACATATACCACACAGTGGAAGAGGAGCATAGATGCAACACAGAGGTAGCCATTAGAAAAATTGAGAAGTGCATGCAATTCTGGGAACAGCTGCCCTTGGCAATGATGGGGAGGGGAGCAATGCCCAAGATGGTGGTTCTGCCTAGGCTTTTACACGGTTGCCAGACATTTGGTCGAAAAAAATTGGTCGACCAGACAAATGGTCGAACCAATTTGGTCGAAAACCAAATGGTCGAAATTTTTTTTTTTATTATTTTAACCCTTTTTTTATTTTTTTGGGGGGGTCCCCCCCAACCCCCTTTTTTTCTCTAAAAACCCCTTTTTTAACTAAACGAAAACCCGAAAAATAAATATATAAATAATTTAAAAAAAAATTCGACCATTTGGTTTTCGACCAAATTGCGTCGACCAAATTGCAGTCGACCAGTTTTTTTTCGACGAATTGACTGGACACCCTTTTACACTACTTTGGGAATATACCATACCTGATTCCTAAGACGTTTTTCACCA
The DNA here is from genome assembly GCF_040938575.1 of Ambystoma mexicanum. NCBI lineage: Eukaryota > Metazoa > Chordata > Amphibia > Caudata > Ambystomatidae > Ambystoma > Ambystoma mexicanum. The sequence continues at coordinate 1,460,601,691 of NC_090934.1, read as the reverse complement.
CACTGAATCGCATGTGCAGGGATTTTTTATGGCATGGCACGCGGAACAGAGTGGCGTTATGGAAGCTGCAGAATTTCCATGACAAAGGAGGGATAAAATTGCCCAACTATGAGGTGTATTATGTAGCAAGCCAGCTGCAATATGTTGCTAAATGACTCTCTGATGAAGAGACCTCTGAATCCAGGCTATTTGGGCACGACTGTGCACCATTTTATTTGAAAGAGATGTGGGTACCCAAGGCGGAAATGATTGGGCGCCCTAGGATGATGTTACTAGGGTGGAAGATGTGGCGTAGGGCATGCCAGATGATGGAGAACCCGTCCCCATGCTCTCCGCAGGTACCATTGGTTGCATTAACGGGGGGTATATGTACAACTAAGAAGGATAATCAGAAACCACTGGGAACCTGTTGGGGTAGCAACAATGGGTGACATTTGGCGGGAGGGCTCTAGTATTACTTTTGAGGTGCTGCGGGAAGAAACTGGGTTGCACGAGGGCCAGTATATTACATACTACAGAATGGTGCAGAGAATCAAGAGAATATGGCCCGAAACTGTGCTGGAGGAGGAACCAGATGCCACCATAGATATGATATATGATATAGCGGAAGGGGGCCATGAGATATCTAGAATATGAGATGTTGATGACCAAAGTAGGGAAGGAGGTCACGCAGTTGAGACTAGATTGGGAAACGGAAGTTGGAGCCCCAATGGAGGACGGGATGTGGGAATGGCGCAGGGGTATCATATGAAAGTATCTAGAAATGCGAGACTGAAACAGATACAACTGTATATTACGCACAGAGCATATATGACACCCCAAAGGATATAAAGGTTTGTGAATGCAGGACTGCAAGCATGCCCTAAGTGCGATGAGGAGGACGTGGGCATGGTGCATATGTTCTGGTCATGCCCGGTCATTGAACGCTTCTGGAGTGAAGTAAAAGAGAAACTGGAAGAAAAGGGGGTCAAGATGGTAGTGGACCCAGTGTGGGCCTGTCTGTTGGGGGGGTTCCCAAGATCACAAAAGCTCAGGCATGTGGGTAAATTGAAAGATCTGTCTTATGTGCTTGAAGAACAATTGCCATGGGGTGGACGACTTGCCACAAACCAAGAGTGGAAGTGTGGTGGAGAGATTTGCAGAAATGGGCGGCGGCAGAAACCATGGTATGGCAAGAAACAAGCAATGCAGGGGGGAGGAGGAGACCGAGTCCCTGATGGCCTGGAAATCATTGATAGCCGAGCTGTTTGGGTCAATACGAGACCCGGCAGAACCTACAAGAGGGGAGACTGTACCACAGGACGCAGAAACAGAATGTGCAAAGTAATACTCGTAAAGGGGGGAGGGATAAGGGAAGCAGTGGTTAGAAGTGAAGAAAGTATATAGAAATTGTTGATATATGCGCTGCCTGTTTGGTTTGTATTGTTTGTTGAATAATTTAATCAATAAAATGTTTTTTTAAAGTGACTTTTCATTAACAATGCTACCTATAGGCGTCCTCTTTTCATTTAATTCAAACCTATTTGCGATCTCTATACATTCAGTATCATTAAGAGTGGTTTCTGCAAGTGCCAGCCTATTCTTTCTGATACAATCTTTCTTTCTGGCTTTAGCCAGTTTGCCACGTTTATTTTTGGCGCTTTTCTTATAATTTCTTTTCCGATGCAATCTACGTCTATGCCCTTGAGACTGTTCAACCGAGATCTCTATAGCTATTTCCTCCACTCTCCCACTTGGTGACAACTCCTCTGTATCAGTGTTGACTGTGATGGCCGCTGCTATATGGTTCTGTTCAACCCTTTCCTCATTTACCAATTGGCAGAGTTCACTCAAATCCCCCCAATGTCATAATTTGTACCTTTTTGATCACATGTATTTTTTAGTTTCAGCCACTCAGCAGGGGTCACAGTAAGCAGTTTGTTCATATTTTTTGTAACCATCTTTACCAGGTCTTTCATAATGTGTTGTTCGTTTATCAGCCTTGTACAAATACCTAAAAGAATGTCTACGGTAACAATTAATGAATCCATTTTTCCATTCATTGTAATAAAATTATTACCATCCATTAGTTCCGAATCATTCCACGCATCATTTATCTCATCCTCAGATATAGAATCAGTATCCTCTTGTACTATTTTTTCTAAATCTGGAGTCATGGATACATTTGTGCCAATAATATTATTCATACTGTTGGCCACTTCAATGCTTCTTTCAAGTTGGGAGGGCAAAGAGCCTACTTGGATACCCATAGACTGACGTCTGAAGTCCTGGCACATATTGAATAAGGAGTTATTATCAATCATTGAACTATTCCCAGGCATAGGGAGGATGTTTCCCCTAGGGAATCTGTGGTAGAGTCGACTTTGGTAAGAAAATCTAAAATTTGGGCTGTTCCAGGGTGTTACTTTCCTTTTCAATGTTGCCCTTCTTCCGAACATTTTTATTAGATCTCAGTTTAGGGGCAATCTTCGAGGAGCGAGATGGCTAAAAGTCGTACGAGATAGTATACAATATATTACTTTTCTAAAATAAAAGGCAACAGGTAAAGTAGTGCCCGGATTGCAAGATATGAAATTCCTAATAAAACAACAATAATCAGCTAAAAAATACTTCTAAAATAACCTCAACAGTGAAATATTTAAATAAAAGCCTCTATGCCAAAAAATAAAAATCTCCGTAGTTCAGGACCTTTATAAATCAGGGGGAGGGAGAGGAATCCTCGCAGCCCTCCACCTTATCCATTGAATATTAATCAAAATAATGGTCGCGAGATAAACTGGCGCATAAGGGAAGAAGAAGAAGTTCTGATACTGCTTATAGCTGCGTAAAACAGAGGAAAATTAGCAGGGTGAGGAACGCCCGATGGCTTGGGGAGCCGCCAGAGTCCATCTCCCCCCCCACCCTGTCTTATAACACTTTTAGAGTGAGTTAATATTACGCTATAATTGTATAGCTTAAGACTGTTTCGCTGCTCAGTAGTGGCAAATCAAAGTTTCAATATCTCCCACTTTTAAGTATATGAACAAATACCTAGTTGGTTTCCATCAGCCAGAGGGAGAGGAGCTTCTCAGATGTAAACACACACGCCCCAGCGCAACAGCTCAACAGATAGTTTGCGCCCTTTTCACCTTGCGGGCTTAACGCAACAAGAGTAATGGCCAGGCACTTTTATTTACAAAGACAAAGTGGGCGGGGACAATCGCTGTAACGTTGAGGCTCTGTAAAGTATTGGGGCAGCAAGTTTCTGAGCTGCAAATGCGGCGTTCACGAACTCCAAGCAATTTAGTCCACAGCCAAGATTGCAGTGAGACTCGGGACCCCGGCACCTTTATTTACAAAGAAAAAGTGGGCGGGGCCAATTGCTGTAACGTTGAGGCTCTGTAAAGTGTTTGGGCAGCAAGTTTCTGATCTGCAAATGCAGCATTCAGGAACTCCAAACAATTTAGTCCACAGCCAAGATTGCCAAATAAAAGCCCCAGGCCCTACAAAGCTTTCCAGAACACGTTAATCCCATTAATGACATCCCTATACAACTCCTTTCCCGGACACGGGCCGCATCTCTTAGTCCATGGAAGAGGCTAAGGTGGTCCTTTTTTTCCTAAAACTAACAAGAAAGGGACCCTCAGTAGCTCTTACCGACCTATTGCCCCAATAAATCTCGATGCCAAAATCTTCACAAATATTTGACATCTAGAATGGACAAAATAATCCCTGATCTGATACACCCAGACCAAACGTGTTTTGTCAAGGGGAGACAAACATTTGACAACATTAGACGACTATCACACCTCATAGAGAAAGCAAATAGGGTGGGCCTGAGGGCAGGGGTTTTAGCACTGAATGCTGAGAAGGCCTTCGAGGGTCAAAACGTCATTCTTATTTACCACCATGGAGGCTATGGGGTTCGGCCCGGTCTTTCTCTGCCTAGTCCAAGCCAACTACAGAACACCACTTATTAGGCTGGCTATCAATGGGCACCACTCTCAGGCAATAAAGGTAACCAGGGGTACTAAACAGGGCTGCCCGATGTTGCCAGTCTTGTACGCAATGTTTCTCGAGCCCTTCCTTGCAAGAATCAGACAGGAAGGAGGAATAAAAGGGATTACCTTTGGAAGGAAGAACGCAAGGTAATGGCCTTCGCCGACGATCTTCTGGCTGTGCTGACAGACATGTGCTCTTCCCTCCCGAAGCTAACGGCACTCCTAGAGGATTTCGGCAGAGTAGCGGACCTGAAAACCAACAATAAAAGTCAGGACTAATGATCCTACAAGGAGGCTCACCCTCAAAAGCCCAGACATAGGGCAGTTTGCAAGAGCAGAGGGATCCCTCCGATACCTGTGGGTGACAAATACTAGTAACTTGGAGCATATGTATCAAGCAAACTACCCCCACCTGTTGGAAACCATTAAGACTTGGATGGGAGAGATGAGGCCCCTTAACATATCATGAATGGGCTGCATCAATGTCGTCAAAATGATAATTTTTCTCAGGGCGCTTTAGTATTTCCAGACCTTCCCCACGGCTATCGCCCAACATTTTTCAAAACCCTGAATAAAATGGTGGGGGGCTAAGTCTGGCAAGGAAAAAGGCCGAAGGTGGCTTGGAAAGTCATGATAACGCCCACAGGAGCTGGAGGTATGGGAGTCCGAACCTTCGGATGTACTACCGGGTGGCCCAATTGAGGGTAATACGAGACTGGTTCAAGGGGAATCTGGATAGCATATGGTGGAAGATGGATAAGGGCGGTGGTGGGTAGACCCCTGGATGAGGTCTTATGGTGCCCCACAGTGAACAGGCACCCAAATATGTATAGAAGCAGCATTACGGCTCTGGTGAGGGACACGTGGGATACGATGGTCAATAACGCGAAGGTCACATCCTACCCATCACCGTTCACCCCCTACTCTTAAACCCACATACTCCTACGCCCTGTCCCCTTTCCTCCATATTTTTGGGACATTCCGTTCGGTAGGACGAGATCGGAGCACTTTTGTAAAAAAAAAAAGCATCAAATTGAAAATGTATCCTTCTTCTCCTTTTACGCGGGGTACCACACATGGCCGTAACCCCACCCTCCTTAGGTCCGCCCCGCGAATCGCCCTTCCGTCCTTTTCTCCGCGCGGTCGGCGCTGGACGCACTTACATCACCGGGAAGACATTTTTTCTTCTTTCCCGTTGTCCTTCTCTCCTGCTCCAGTTTGCGGTTGCGTGGTCCACAGTCTATGCTGGATCGTTTGTTCCTCTTGCGAACATCGCTTTGCTAGGTCGGATCCCCATTCTTTCTGTTTGGATTGTCTGGGACCGGATCACCGTTGGGACTCGTGTTTCTACTGCGACTCCCTTTCGGTCCGGGCACTTCCGCGTCGTCTTCGTCAGTGGGAGGAGATCTTCCAGCAAGTTCCTCCCCCGCATTTTCAACTCTTTATCGACGAAAAGAGGAGATGCCGGGTAAGTTCCTTACTTTTTAGGGAGCCACGGCCGGGGGACTCCTTCCTGGGGTCCTCCAGGTCCTGGAGGGGCTTCAAGAGCTCTGCTATGAGGGTTTCCCCTGAGGTGCCTTGCAGGCCTAATAGGCGTACCAGAGTTTTCTCCGAGGGTTCCCGCAAGGGGCCTGCCAACAACGGATTACGATCTGAGGTTCACCAATCACGTGCTAATAGACAGCCCAGTCGTGCTGAGGCTTTGGGTACCGGAGTACGCTCCGAGGTCTCCATGTCTGCAGCTTCCCATACAGACACCGGGGTGCGCCCTGAAGCCTCCGTTGAGGCTTTCTGTACCGAACCACGATTCGAGGCCCTTCTCGGGGAGCTATACAGACTGGACTCCGTTCCGTGGTTCCTAACATTGAGGCTAAGGTGTGTACCGACAGAACTGGTCTTGTGAGGTGGATACCTCAACTTTCTTGCGCTTGCGGTGATACCAGTTCTGTTGAGGGGGCACAGGGAGAGGGCGCTGACCGTATCTCCTGTTACCGGCTTTGCCGAAGTTCCTCTCCTGGAGGCTAATTCAAGGGGTAGGATGTCCAATAAACATCCAAGGCCTCACAGTACTGGCTCTGCCGAGGATCCTTGTGTCAAGGCTAAAGTTTCGATCAAGTCCCCTGACCAGTTTGTGGAGTTACCTGCCTCATCCACACATTTGATGCAGTTCTCCTCAGATGCTAACAAAATGGCGGGCCTTCCTGCGTGGTCTAAGGTGGCCATTTTGGATTCTTCCCTCACACCCACGCTATCGACGGAGGGTGCTGGGAACCTTCTTTTTGGTGGACAACCTTTTCCACAGGACAGTGTGAATCTGTTCCGCCCCTCTTATGACTGGCGCTCTCGGATGCCACTACCGCAAACGGTCTCGCTTCCTCCTATTTCTGCCCCATTGGTCTATGTGGACCCGGTTGGTGGCCGGCCCTCTTGGCATCCTTCCTCACTACGTTTGTGAGGGTATGCCACTCCAGTGCCTAAAGTTTCGGCAGAGGATGCCTTTTTCGGGAAGTTTCAGAGTCTTATGAACTCTGATCCCATGAGGGAGTACTTTAAAGGTCTTTTTAGGGAGATCTGCCCTCCGATACCGCATCCTGCCCCGGTAGTTCCAGTCATGGCACCTGTCACCCCGGCAACGGTACCGCCTCTACCTCCCTGCTCGCCTCCAGCTCTTCTGCCTCCTTTGTCTCCGGTTGACAAAACTCCAGCAGAGCGAGACATCAATTTGACGCCGGTCGCATCTTAACTGGCGGATCCTGACATACTGGATGACCCTCAGGCAGATCAGGATAGTGAGGACCAGCCCCGCTCTGTCAGAGAATTCCATGACCGGGTCCTGGGCATGATGTCACTCCTTGACATACCACTACCTGAGGCACCCGCTCCGCAGGAAAGGATGCTTTCGGGGGCGCTCACTTTGTCTCCGCAGGAGCGCACCAGCCTGTTCCTTCAGAGGGACGTTCTGGCCGAGGCCCACAAAGTCTGTGATGAACCCCACACTGGGCTACATATCAATAAGAGAATTGACGCCCGTTATAAGCTTCACACCTCCGAGGAAGTAGCGTTGGCGTCATGTCCGCTCCCTTCCTCACCGGTGGTAGCGGCCGCCACTCTGCAATCCAAGCCGGCCTCTGCGACCTCTACAACTGCGGCTCAAGTTCTGGCCAAGGAAGACAAGTTGCTCGATTCCTTGGGCAAGAAGGTTTTTGCCAACTTGGCTCTGTAATTGCGTCAGGCTAACGCGGAGCTCATTTTGGCGGCGGCGAATGTGAAACTGTGGAGGGATTTGGAGGACTTCCAGGAGTTCATTCCTAGGGACAGGCTGGAAGACTTTAAAGGCAGTTTGTGAGACACCAGGGTATTGGTGCAGGATATGCTAGAGGCTGCTGCACACCATGTTGATACCTCAGCTTGAGGCCTCATGTTGGGGATGGACACCTCATCAAGCTTGGCTTCATGCAACAAAGTTTTCTAAGGAGGACCAAGGTAAAGTTCTGGACCTGCCTTTCGATGGCAAAGAGTTGTTTCATTCCTCAACAAATGAAGAGCTTACAAAAGACTAAGGCGAGCACGCAGACTGCCAAGTCTCTTTCGGTGCTAGTGAAGCCCCCGGTCAAAGCTCAGAGATCTGGATCCCAGTTTCGGTCCTCTTCAGGCTTCAGAGGGTTCCAGGACCGCAGGTCACGCTGAGCTGATCTCCGTCAGGTGGCTTCCGTCGGAAGCAGCAACAGGGTAAATTTTTCTCTGTCTTCAGCCTCCTCCTCAGGAACAGGTAGTCTCTCCCCCGAAAAGTCTGCAAAATTATATTTTTTGGCGCTCGCACGAGACTCTGGTGGGAGGACGAATCTCGTCTCATCTGGAGGTGTGGTAAACCATCACCGAAGACCGAATGGTTTTGTCCATTGCTTGGGCGGGCTTCCACTTGCCCCTCCCCCACCCTTCAATCCTCCTTTTCAGCAGTCAGGGAGGCCCTCCCTCAGAGCCGAGGTCCAGAAGCTTCTAGATCTCAAGGAGGTGGAACCCGTTCCCCTAGTGGAAAGAGAGGAGGGCTTCTACTCTCGCCTGTTGACGGTGTCCAAACCAAACCATGCTGGTCTGCGCACCATTCTAGACCTTTCCCAGTTCAACCTTTCTCTTCCCCAAGAGAAATTCAAGATGATCGTATATGCATATCCTGATCTGGAGCCTGCATCAGAAATATCTGCGGTTCTCCCTGGGAGAGGAGCATTTCCAATTCCAAGTCAAGTGCTCCCTTTTGGTCTCAGCTTAGCGCCACGTGTCTTTACAAAGATGATGCCGGTCATCGCAGCTATTCTTCGGCTACAGGGTATCCATGTGTATCCATATTTGAACGACTGGCTTCTGCGCAGTCCTTGTCCAGTGAAAGCTTCGAGCAACCTTCAGTCTCTCCTCCAGCTCCTGTTCTGCCTTGGGCTGTCGGTGAACTGGTGGAACTCCTCCATGACGATCTCTCAGGACCTGATATTCCTGGGTTTCCGTTGGAACAAGATCGACTGCAGAGTGCACCTGACTGTGGACAGGATGGTGGATCTGTTGACCATGTGTCAGGTTTTCATTCAGTCAGAGAGCATGTCGGCCTGGTGGTTTCAGAGGCTTCTAGGACTCATGGCCTCGTGTGTGCTTGCTCTTCCCCTTGCTCGTCTCATGATGCGACTCACGCAGATGGCTCTTCGGAGCTCCAGGCTTCAGGCAGTGGACCCGGACACCAAAGTGATTCCGGTTCCACCCTGCATGATGTCAGAATTCTTCCTCTTGGACTTGGCCCTGTAGTGTAGAAGAAGAGTTCTTCCTGCTAATATATCACTTTGAATGCACAAATAAACATATATTGCAATCTATTGACTGGAAGATTGGATTCCCATCTAGACCTCGTGGCTGTAGAAAATAAACAAGAATGATGTGATTAGAACAACTGACAAGGAATTCAGAAAATTAATTTCTCTAGTGTTACTCCAAACTAACCTGACTAATGTTTAGAGACTTGGAATGTCTAACACAACGGTTTAAAGGAAATCCAATAGATGTTCTGAAAGAAAGAAAAACACTATGAGCCTATAACCCTGGGATCAAATGAGGAGTGACAATAAGCAACAAGAAACAAATCTTGCTTACCCAGACCTTTCTCTGTAAGGCAAAAACGATGGGAGGTCCTTATAAAAATGAAGAAAGTTTACCAGGTGAGATCTTCTTCCTCGGCACAGCGGAGGCTGTTCCACGGTGCTGCAGCGGCTGTCCCACGGTGCAGCGGCGGCTGTCCCACGGTGCAGCGGCGGCTGTCCCACGGTGCAGCGGCGGCTGTCCCACGGTGTCCCACGGTGCAGCAGAAGCTGTTCCACGGTTAGATTAGTCTCTAAAACGCGGAGATGAGATACTGTCTTTACCGAGTGCAAACCACAGCAGGAAAACCAGAGAGTTGCCAAGTACAAACCGGGTCGCAAATCCAAGCGGGCAAGAACAGGAACAGAAGGAGAAAAGCCAGACGTAATCGAGGAACAAAAGCAAGAGTTCGTTACCAAGAAGACAAACGTTTACAAAGCAGGCAAGGATGATCCAAAAGAGTAGTCGAGTCAAAAGTCGGGTCAAGAAGGTGTACGTAATTAGAACAAGAAAAAAGGCCAGAAACCGAACGCCAAAAAATGCTCTATCAGAAGCACTGAACAAATGTGGAGGCGTGGTTTAAATAGTCCAGGTCACCTCTTCAATGCCGTGATCCCAAACGAACGTTGCGCTTCCTTAGCAACGTATCACGTAGTTTCCATGGCAACCTCCATTCACTGTGGCGAGCCGCGCTTCGAGTTGAGTGTTTTCTTACTGCATTTGCTGTACTAAGAATGCGTGAACCATCGCGCAGTGGTCTATGCATGACACATGATGACAGATCTCCTATGGTGTTTATCTTCAGCAATCAGGAGCCCTCCCCTCAAACGACCATTACGATGGACTCCTCCCTTATTGGGTGGGGTGCGACGTTGGATCATCTTCAGGTTTTCTACCTATGGTCGCCACAGGACATACAATTCCCCATAAATTATCTGGAGCTTCTGGCAATTCCTGGCGCTCAAATCTTTCGAGCCAGTGATTGTGAACAAAGTGGTCCGCATCCGCAAAGACAATGTAGTATGCATGTTTTACATCAACAAGCAGGGGTACCACGTCACCTCCCCTTATAGATCTAGCCATTCAGATTCAGGAATAGGCCATTCAGCACTTTGTTTGGCTGCTGGCAGTACACATTCCGGGCCAACTGAATGTGATTGCAGACTCTCAGCCAACGAGCGGTGGTCAGCTACGACTGGGAACTAAACACGATCCTCTCCGACATTTTTCGCTATTGGGGCACTCCAAAAGTGGACCTCTTCGCAACGTCGTCAAACAGGAAACTTCCTCTTTATGCTTCCAGGAACGGACTCGGAGCTTCTTCCCTGGGGGATGCTCTCGGCATTCCATAGCACAACATGAGGGCCTATGCCTTCCCGCCTCTTCCTCTGATTCACCGGGCGCTATGTGTCCGGTCTGTTAGGCAGAAACCTGTGCAGTTCCCTTGGGGAACACTGCAAAAGATTTAAGACTACAGGTATAGCAGTAAACCCACTTGGTAGCAGTCCGCACCACCCAGATTTACCTGGTAGCTGTGGCTGAGCAGTCAGACTTCCCTCAAGAAGAGTTAGGCAGTATGCAAAGTATACACAATATGTACTCAGACACAATAGCACAAGCAAACACTGACCAGAGCTTGGTTTCAAAAGTATATAGTTATTTATTTATAAAACACACATAAGTTGAAATCACTCTAGCAAAATATAGTAAAAACACTTCAAACACAGTTATAATGAAAGCAGTTCCAACCCTTACTCCTATCTAGACAACTCTAAGTTAACACCACATAATTAAAACAGAGGTGAGCGCTTAACGTTAGATGACACTCTAGTAGGTTCAAGAAAGGGGTAAAAAGAAACAGGAATGGGTTAAACACACCACTCTACGGTCCAGAACACTTGCAATAGACTCAAAGAAGCACAAAGTCTCAGGTGAGCAAAAGTCACTAGGCAGGGCCCACTCTTAGAGTAGCCGGAGCGAAAATGTGCCCAAGATCACACTGTTGTTAAGGATTCAAAGTCTTGCAAAGAGTTAGAAAGAGTTTAGAGTGGCTTAAAAAGTTTAGCCAGGGTGTCCCAGGCACTCCCAGGTTCGAAAGCCGGGGGCTAAATCTACCCCGTACAGTCGGTAGCAAGGGAAGCCAGGCGGAACACGGTACCTTAAGCGGAAAGGATCCTCCAGCGGTGGCAGTTGTTCCAGGCAGTGGCAGCAAGGCTCGACGTCGGTCAGGGGAGAAGAAGTTCTCGCTGAAGAGCAGAAGAAGAAGGTCGTTGCACTGCCCGGGAAGAAACCAGCCGCGGAGTCCCCCGGATAAAGGGTTGTACCGACTTTCGTGGTTGGGGTAAAAGTGGTGGGGTTCCGGTTGCCGGGGTGCTTGGCACTGGCAAGGCGGCCACGAGATACCTCGAGAAGCGAAAAGAAGGCGAAAAACTGGTTGTCCCCACCAGTCAAGGGAAGGAGCCACTCCGTTAAGAGTTCTCCTCGGTCGTCGGGAAAAGTGGTGAGACGGTTCAGCAGGGCTCCACCGGGTGGTGTCGTCGAAGCAGGTCGGCTCAGCTCTTCCCTCGTCGGATTCTTGGTCCTGTGGCGACTTCTGAAGTTCCAGTCCCCAAAGCCCTGCTTTTATGCAGCAAACCCCCATTCACCCAGCCTAGCTGTCACTCAAACATGCTAAGTGGTGAGCCGGCCGGCTCACCACTTGGGCCAATCAGGACGGAGTGCGACTTGAGTTACCAAGGTAACTCAGTCCAGGGTGCCTAAATCCCCCTCCACCCCTCCTAAGTACCCCAGACAGAGTGGCACCACTTTGGGGGGCTTCTGTGGAGAAGCCCGCCAAAAGTGGAACAAAGGGCTCCACTTTGGGTCAGAGTTACAGAGGCGAACACCAACGCCATTTTAGAATCAAGTTTTGGCAAAAACTCCCAACCGGAGTTATAAAAATAAATATATAAACCGGCGGTATGTTTAAGGCTACCGTAAATAAATAATTAAATGTGTTAGCCTAAAACAATGGGAAATCCCATAGGGAAATATTCGCGGTCGAATATAAAAAGTAGTTTCCACTGCCACCAGCCAAAACTCGATCAGGGGGGACGGAGACGTGCCCCCTCGACTAACAGACCCTGGGGCAATCGAATTGCCCCAGCCAGTACGTCCACAATATGATGGTTTGTACTGGTTCTGTTCAGGATCCAAGACTAGCAAAGTCTTTGGTGACTTTACATGCCCTGGGGGACAGTAGTCAGTCCCAGGGTATGGAGTCTATGTTGGGGGGTCCCTAGGACACCCCTGGGTCACGGCACAGAGGGTGCTGTGTAACCCACATCACAAAAATACATGAGGCCCTATGGAGTAAAAGACCCCATAGCCCATTCAACACAAGGTTTAACCAAGAAAACACACTTCAACATGTCCAAGAGTGAGGGTAAAAGAGTCCCACTCTTGGCAGGAGAAAAAAAAGAAACCCCAGAAATCCAGCAAAGCTGCTGGGGGACTCACTAGGTAGGGAAATTCAGCCTAAACAGAGAATTCTCCCTAACACTCGCCCCCCCCAGACTAAGGGACAGGAGGATTTAATCCACTCCTGGATGAACCTCATACCTCTAGTCGATGATATACATCCTAGAGAGTCCATCAGCATTTTGATGGTGACACCCTGACCTGTGCTCAATGGTGAAATCAAACCCTTGCAGGCAGATTGACCATCTCAATAGTTTTGGATTTTCCCCTTTCATTTGCATTAACCATCTCAAGGGTTGGTGGTCAGTCTGAATAACAAAAGTAGAACCATACAAGTATGGCCTAAACTTCTTCAGTGCCCACACAATAGCAAAGCATTCTCTTTCGATAGTTGCCCACCTTGTCTCAGGATCCTTCAGTTTCCTACTGATGAAGCAAATGGGGTGCTCCCTACCCTTCTCATCCAGTTGGCTTAGAACTGCACCTATACCTACATTGGAAGCATCAGTTTGTACAATGAAAGGTTGGTGGTAGTCCGGGGCTCTCAATACTGGAGCTTGGCAAAGAGCTCTCTTCAGTTTTTCAAAGGCCTGATTGCACTCCTCATTCCATTTTACCTTTTTAGGGAATTTGGGAGAGGAGATTACATTCAGTGGAGAAGCTATGGTCCCATAGTTCTCAATGAAATTCCTGTAATATCCAGTGAGGCCTAGAAAAGCTCTCACTTGGGTTTGAGTAGTTGGTGTTGTCCAATTTTGCACAGCTTCAATCTTGCTGGGCAAAGGCCTTATTTCTCCACCTCCTACCTCATGTCCAAGGTAGACCACTTTACTTTGACCAATCTGGCACTTACTGGCTTTGATTGTCAAATGGGCCTGTTCCAGAGCCTGCAACACATGTCCTAGGTGGTTCACATGTTCTTCCCAGGAGTGGCTGAAGACTGCAATGTCATCCAAGTATGCCATGCAGAAATCTTCCATCCCAGCCAGAACTTGGTTCACCATCCTTTGGAATGTGGCAGGTGCATTTTTTAGTCCAAAAGGCATGACCTTAAACTGGTACAAGCCAACTGGGGTTGAAAATGCAGTTTTCTCCTTGGCATGGTCTGTCAGGGCTATTTGCCAATAGCCTGACGTCAGGTCAAATGTGCTGAGGTACTTGGCTGCACCAAGTTTATCCACCAACTCATCTGTCCTGGGCAAAGGGTGGGCATCAGTCTTGGTGACTGCATTTAGAGCTCTATAGTCCACACAGAATCTCAAGTCTTTGGATCCTGCCTTTGGTACTAACACAACTGGGCTAGACCATGGACTAGTAGAGGGCTCTATTACCCCGAGATCAAGCATCTTCTTGACCTCTCCTTTGATGTGGGCTCTGATATGTTCTGACATTCTGTATCCTCTGCTTTTGACTGGCAGACAGTCACCAGTGAGTATCTCATGCTGGCCCCAAGGGGTCAAGCCTGGTGACAGTGAGAACAGGGAGGCAAACTGATTTAACATAGATTTGCACTCCTCTTGTTGCTCAGGTGTCAGGTCTGAAGAGAGATTGACTCCTTCAACTTTTTCATCTAAAGGCACACCTCTGAGGAGATCAGGGAGAGATTCACTCTCTTCCTCCTCTGCAGCTGAAGCTAGAAGCAAGGCTCCTACATCAGGTCTGGAGATGTATGCTTTTAGTCGGTTGGTGTGGAAGACTCTAGGAGCTTCCCTGGGTCTGCCCAGATCCACCAGATAGTTGACCTCTCCAAGTTTTCCCACAACCTTGAAGGGTCCCATCCATTTGTCTTGCAAGGCCCTCTGCCTTGTTGGGAGCATAACTAGAACTAGCTGGTCTTGAGTAAACTCAACCATGTTAGCCTTCTGGTCGTGCCAATGTTTGACCAGGGCTTGACCAGCTTTCAAGTTGTCACTTGCTTCTGCCATCATGTGTGACATTCTCCTCCGGAGACCTATCACATAGTCAGTCACTCTGACTGGCTTGAGGGGAGGAGCACCTTCCAATCCCTCTTTAATCAGGGCCAATGGACCTCTGACGGGATGGCCATAGAGAAGCTCAAAGGGAGAATAACCTACTCCCTCCTGAGGGACTTCTCTATAAGCAAAGAGAAGGCATGGCAGTAGAAGGTCCCATTTTTTCTTAAGGGGTTCTTCTAAAGCACCTATCATGCTCTTCATGGTTCTGTTAAACCTTTCAACCAACCCGTTGGTCTGAGGGTGGTATGCGGTTGAGAACTTGTAGGTAACTCCACAGGTTTTCCACATGGCTTTCATGTAGTGGGACATAAAGTTTGACCCCCTGTCAGAGATTACCTCCTTAGGAAACCCAACCCTGGTAAAAATACCAAGGAGGGCCTTAGCCACAGCCGGAGCTGTAACAGTCCTCATAAGAATTGCCTCAGGGTACCTAGTAGCATGGTCTACTACAACCAGTATAAACCTGTTGCCTGAGGAGGTTGGAGGATCAAGGGGACCAACAATGTCAATCCCTACCCTCTCAAATGGGACTCCCACAACTGGGAGAGGCACTAAAGGTGCCACATTCTTGGAACCAACCTTACCAGAAGTCTGGCAGGTATGGCAGCTCTTACAATATCTATCTACTTCAGCCCCCATCTTTGGCCAATAAAAGTATAGTGAGAGCCTTTCCTTGGTCTTCTTGAAACTCAAGTGACCAGCCAAAGGTATCTCATGGGCTAGTTGTAAGAACTGTTGTCTGTTCTCTTGTGGGACTACAAGGCGTTTGTAGTCTCCAGGTTCAGACTCAGTGGGTTCACTGTAGAAGAGGCCGTCTTCCCAGTGCAACCTATACTTCCCAGGCTCTTGCCCATCAGCTTGAGAAGCTGCCTGGTGGCGGAGACCTTCCAGAGTTGGACATTCTCTTTGCCCCTTACGAAAAGCTGCCCTGCTAGGCCCACCTTCTGCCAGTAAAGACTGCAGCTCAGGATGGTCCTCAGGGTCCAAATCTCCAATAAGGTTGGGGCCTCCTTCTAGCTCTTCCTCAGAGTCTAGCTCAACCACACAGGGTTGTACCTCCCTCTCAGCCTCAGCTGGAGGTGGAGTTACAGGTGTAACTTTGGACAACCTAGGGGAAGTCCTTGTTGGAAGCACTGGAGTGCTTGCTGCTGGCTTTTTCCTAGGAGTCTTGGGTTGCCCCTTTGCTCCTGATCTGGTAGTTACTGCAGTAAGTTGCTCCAGTGGGAGAGGAGTGATTTCTGTCATCATCTCCTGAGATAACCCTCTCAGGGTTTTCTCTCTTGCAGGTTTGGTGAGTTCCTGGAACCGTTTGCTAGGAGGTCTGGGGGTATGAGATACAACTCCAAGAGCTTTGAGGTCATTACCCAACAGAACCCTACCTGGCACCTCACATTGTACACTGACAGGTATTTTTACAGCCATATCATTACATTGGATGAGAACTGGTAACTGGGGACACATCTGCACAGGCCCACCAGCTAACTTGGTGAGGCATTTGGGTGCCTTAGCAACATCCTCTGCCTTGAAAAACGATTCATCCACCACAGTTATGCTGGCTCCAGTGTCCCTAATGGCAGGGGTCTCCTGACCATTCACCTGGACACTGTCCTTATAATACTCTTTAGTATTATCTGGGATAGAGTTATAGACATCTAAATTCTGTTGTTCCCACAACCCCAGAGAGACTAAAGAAACACTAGCTGAGACTCCAGTGGGTTCATCAGCTAGTAATAGAAAGTTTCCACTTGCCATAGGTACTTCCTCTTCTGGAGCGAAGGCTAAGGAGGCAAGCTGGACCCCTGAAGGTTTACCCTTACATCTGGGATCTCCTTTCACATGGTCAGTAGCCTTACAAACAAAGCATGAGCCAAAGGCTCGCTGGAATGGAGGCTTGTTCTGACCTCCTTCTGGTCTGGGACCAGGAGGTACACTAACCTGATTTGGTTTCCCTTGTGGCTTACCCTTATAGTTTTGTTTGGGGCCCTCTTTGGAATTTGTAGTATTAGAATTCTCTTTGGAGTCTTTTTTAGACTGTTTCTCCCCATCCTTCTTCTGAGTTACCCCAGAATCCTTGTGAGTGGCCCTGTTGGCAACCCACAAGTCAGCAGCCTTAGCTAGTTTCCGGGAATCCAATTCCCTGGAATCAGCCAAGTGTTGTCTGAGCTCAGGAGAGCAGGCATCATAAATAGCCTCCAACATAAACAAATTCTTCATACCTTCATAAGTGTTCACCTTGTAACCCTTAATCCATCCCTCTAAGTTTTTCAAACATTCACTCACCCAGGTAGCCCAAGGGGTACCATCATGCTTTTTGAGGTTCCTAAACCTCTTAAGATACTGGGAAGGGGTCTTCCCAAACCTAGCTA
Organism: Ambystoma mexicanum; assembly: GCF_040938575.1. Lineage (NCBI taxonomy): Eukaryota > Metazoa > Chordata > Amphibia > Caudata > Ambystomatidae > Ambystoma > Ambystoma mexicanum. The sequence continues at coordinate 1,460,584,795 of NC_090934.1, read as the reverse complement.
TCAAAGCTAGTTTCACACATTCATAGTCCTTCCTATCCTCCTCCCCCATCTCCATTACCACATCAGTTGCAACAGGGGGAAGCCTAGAGAACAACCAGGTGAGTAAGTCATTTCCTGTGATGTTCTGGAGCCCATGATTATATTCAAACAGAGACAACCAATCCAACACATCCAACTTAGGCTCATACATACCAATCAATTCTTTAGGCATCCGGGGTCTTTTAGGACTGGAACTTCTAGAGGAGCCAGAGAGAGAAACATTCTCAACAGATAATTTCTTCATTTCTAAGTCATACTTGAGCTCCATTTCCCTTAGCCTTAGTTCTTTGTCAGTTTGAGCATTAAGTTTCTTATACTCCAATTCTAGCTTCATTTTCTCCAGTTCAAAGTACTGAGGACTGAATGTGGGACCTGGTAAAGGTCCAGTAGGTACAGCAGGTAGAGCAGGCAGAGGCCTAGGGGGGACAGTTACAACAGCCTCACCCTCCTCTTCTGACTCTTCCTCAGAATCATCAACATTTTGCTCCATGTTAACTTCAATACTGTCATCTACAGTTGCTGGAGTGGTAGGTTTCTCTGAACCATCACCCAGACTTTGGTTAGCCAACAATCTTTCAATCAGCTCCATTTTCTTGCCCTTAGTCAGGAGATCCTTATGTTTACAGAGCACTCTTAAACAATCAGCAGTTTTGGCTGCAAGGGACTCTTGACTATAGCTTTCTATAACTGACATGTTAGAGGATTACTTTTACAGTGCTAAGCTTTGTGGTTAGTTGCACTAATGTATCTAAAGCACAATTAAATGTATACTCAATACAAATCCCACCGCTGTACACCAGTGTTAGGCAGAAACCTGTGCAGTTCGCTTGGGGAACACTGCAAAAGATTTAAGACTACAGGTATAGCAGTAAACCCACTTGGTAGCAGTCCGCACCACCCAGATTTACCTGGTAGCTGTGGCTGAGCAGTCAGACTTCCCTCAAGAAGAGTTAGGCAGTATGCAAAGTATACACAATATGTACTCAGACACAATAGCACAAGCAAACACTGACCAGAGCTTGGTTTCAAAAGTATATAGTTATTTATTTATAAAACACACATAAGTTGAAATCACTCTAGCAAAATATAGTAAAAACACTTCAAACACAGTTATAATGAAAGCAGTTCCAACCCTTACTCCTATCTAGACAACTCTAAGTTAACACCACATAATTAAAACAGAGGTGAGCGCTTAACGTTAGATGACACTCTAGTAGGTTCAAGAAAGGGGTAAAAAGAAACAGGAATGGGTTAAACACACCACTCTACGGTCCAGAACACTTGCAATAGACTCAAAGAAGCACAAAGTCTCAGGTGAGCAAAAGTCACTAGGCAGGGCCCACTCTTAGAGTAGCCGGAGCGAAAATGTGCCCAAGATCACACTGTTGTTAAGGATTCAAAGTCTTGCAAAGAGTTAGAAAGAGTTTAGAGTGGCTTAAAAAGTTTAGCCAGGGTGTCCCAGGCACTCCCAGGTTCGAAAGCCGGGGGCTAAATCTACCCCGTACAGTCGGTAGCAAGGGAAGCCAGGCGGAACACGGTACCTTAAGCGGAAAGGATCCTCCAGCGGTGGCAGTTGTTCCAGGCAGTGGCAGCAAGGCTCGACGTCGGTCAGGGGAGAAGAAGTTCTCGCTGAAGAGCAGAAGAAGAAGGTCGTTGCACTGCCCGGGAAGAAACCAGCCGCGGAGTCCCCCGGATAAAGGGTTGTACCGACTTTCGTGGTTGGGGTAAAAGTGGTGGGGTTCCGGTTGCCGGGGTGCTTGGCACTGGCAAGGCGGCCACGAGATACCTCGAGAAGCGAAAAGAAGGCGAAAAACTGGTTGTCCCCACCAGTCAAGGGAAGGAGCCACTCCGTTAAGAGTTCTCCTCGGTCGTCGGGAAAAGTGGTGAGACGGTTCAGCAGGGCTCCACCGGGTGGTGTCGTCGAAGCAGGTCGGCTCAGCTCTTCCCTCGTCGGATTCTTGGTCCTGTGGCGACTTCTGAAGTTCCAGTCCCCAAAGCCCTGCTTTTATGCAGCAAACCCCCATTCACCCAGCCTAGCTGTCACTCAAACATGCTAAGTGGTGAGCCGGCCGGCTCACCACTTGGGCCAATCAGGACGGAGTGCGACTTGAGTTACCAAGGTAACTCAGTCCAGGGTGCCTAAATCCCCCTCCACCCCTCCTAAGTACCCCAGACAGAGTGGCACCACTTTGGGGGGCTTCTGTGGAGAAGCCCGCCAAAAGTGGAACAAAGGGCTCCACTTTGGGTCAGAGTTACAGAGGCGAACACCAACGCCATTTTAGAATCAAGTTTTGGCAAAAACTCCCAACCGGAGTTATAAAAATAAATATATAAACCGGCGGTATGTTTAAGGCTACCGTAAATAAATAATTAAATGTGTTAGCCTAAAACAATGGGAAATCCCATAGGGAAATATTCGCGGTCGAATATAAAAAGTAGTTTCCACTGCCACCAGCCAAAACTCGATCAGGGGGGACGGAGACGTGCCCCCTCGACTAACAGACCCTGGGGCAATCGAATTGCCCCAGCCAGTACGTCCACAATATGATGGTTTGTACTGGTTCTGTTCAGGATCCAAGACTAGCAAAGTCTTTGGTGACTTTACATGCCCTGGGGGACAGTAGTCAGTCCCAGGGTATGGAGTCTATGTTGGGGGGTCCCTAGGACACCCCTGGGTCACGGCACAGAGGGTGCTGTGTAACCCACATCACAAAAATACATGAGGCCCTATGGAGTAAAAGACCCCATAGCCCATTCAACACAAGGTTTAACCAAGAAAACACACTTCAACATGTCCAAGAGTGAGGGTAAAAGAGTCCCACTCTTGGCAGGAGAAAAAAAAGAAACCCCAGAAATCCAGCAAAGCTGCTGGGGGACTCACTAGGTAGGGAAATTCAGCCTAAACAGAGAATTCTCCCTAACACGGTCCAGTAATCTTCTGTCCGCGGAAGCTGCTGAGTCCCACAGTCTCCCAAGAAGGTGTGAGCAACAACTGGTCTGGTTACAGCTGAAGTCCAACCCTCTTAAGTGAAAGGGGAAGTGGAGAAAATAAAAAATGGCACAGATCTCTTTTCTCAATCAGGCGTCAATCTGCAGAAAGATAAATTAACAATTGTTACTTATTTATTCAACACCTCGGACCTCCCCTTAAAACCTGCAGAGGTAAATCATACCTGTGCGTCCTCAGCTACTTGTTTTGAGGATCCTCAAAGAACAGTTCAGGGAATTCTTATCCCCCTTTAGAGTCACTTCCATCCTGTTCCAATTCAGTTAATCTTTGCCAACTGGTTCTTATCAAGATTGTCCTCTTAACTTTTCTTGGGGAAAAACTGGAACCTTAATTGAGTGTGTCTCTTCACTTTAAGTCACTATGACTTTTACTTGAACATTTGAAGACTTAACTAAATAACTTCTTTGTATTAACTTGAGTTGAACAGAATGTCCTTTGTTGATTCAAACATTACTTTGTATATTCTCTTGCCTTTTGTTTTGACATTGTTTTGACACTTGACATTTGAACCAAAAGAAATTCTATGCAAAATCTCTGAAAACTCCCATTTGAATAAGAGAACTAACACCTTACAAGAGTTTTTCCTAAAGAACCAAAATTAATTAAAAATAAGATTTCTAATTATCTAAATTGCTGCTGCACCAACGCACTCAATACAAAACACAAAATTAAAGATGTGTAGTCAAATAGTCTGCTTTATTCTCCATATAGAAACTGACTTGTCTGCATTTAATCGCTGCTTTGCACACACGCATAGAAAAAAGCACTGCCTGACCTTGCAAGACAAACCTCTGTGGTGCATTTGTAAACAGCTCTAAAGACAGATGCTACCAATTCCCTATGCGCATGCGCGTAAGAATTCTCTGCCTGTCGTAACGGACAAATTACTGCTGCGCATGCGTGAACCACTCAAGTCGGCACTAATTAGACCAACACTGCGCATGCGCTATACTTAACTACGATCAACAAGCCTACTACGACTGCGCAGTATACGCGTTGCCAAGCTCTATCCTAAAACTCATGCGCACTACTAATCAAAAAGGACATTTCATATGCCTTCTTGAATACTACGAACCAAACACATTCAAAACCACTCAAGGGAACATTCACTTTTAAATCGTAATGAGTCAGAATTTGTCTGACTGAAAACCTAAATCTAAAACCACATCGGTGAACATTGACACGAAATCCAAGTCAGAGTAAAATCTTGTTAGAGACTTCTGCCCTAGCTAAATACCTAAACTAAATTCACAGTTCAAAATCCTTCTGAATCTTCTTTAGAGTCTCTGGAATTCAGTTGCAAGAAACTTTCTTTACTTGATTTAGAAAACAAAACTCTCCCACCGGATGTCACAGGTTACTTTGTCCCACGCTGAAACTTCTAGGTCTTCTCTTCAGGAAAGGAGGTTAGCGAAGTGTTTTTACTATCATTAATTAACTTTTTAATAAGAGAAATAAATAACAGGACCTTCCTGATGCAGACTGGATGATGAAAGGCAGTTTAGTATGTTGCCTAGTCCACCAGGTGACTACCTGGTCCAATCAGCACTCAGCCCTTCTCCTCCATGTTGGTTTGGGTTGCCTCCACTCTGAACACTATAGTTAATGCTGAATAAAAACCTTCCCAATTTAACATATTCAACATCTGGAAACAATCTCCCACACGCTCCCTCACTCCTCACAGAGTCAGACCTGACACTATGCAAGCTCAGGAACGTGACAAATTGCACTCTCCTCTCCACATCCCCTTGAAGGCCAGCCAGATTCTGGTTTTCGGAGCTTCTGCATCTGTCAGTGTGCGCCCCGATCAGGCTTCCGCTGTTTCCCGACCTGCTTCACCAATGCGATCAGCAGATGTGGCACCTCTCCCCACAATCATTCAGCTTGGCGGCCTGGTGCCTGAGTTCAAATCCTTAGAAAGTTTCAACTGGTCTGCGGATAATATGCATATTATCCAGGCGGCTAGAAAACCTTCGACAAGGTCTCAGTATAGGAGCAAGTGGCTCTGGTTCTGTCACTGGTGTTTACCATTGATGCTACCATTGACACAGTCCTGTCTTTCATTTCTCACCTGGCAACTTCAGGCATACATGTCTTGTCTTGTAGGACTTATTTATTGGATGTCGCTGCTTACCTGTCCATGGACACGTGCTCTTTCTCATTGACAAACCCTGTAATTAAAAGGCACTTTGCAGGTCTATTGCATCTTAATCCACCTGTGCACCTGTGCACAACCCATATCCTAAGTGGGAATTGAATGTGGTCCTCACTGCCTTATGCCATAAAACCTTTGAGCCCATGGCTACGGTGGATTTGAAGTTCCTTTTGATGAAAATGGCTTTTCTGATTGCAGCGACTTTGGCAAGGTGTGTAAATGAGCTTCAGGCCTTGTCTGTAGAACATCCATTCCTCACCTTTCATAAGGATAAGGTTGTCCTCCGGACTAATCCTTCTTTCCTTCCAAAGGTGGTGTCCGATTTTCATCTGAACCAGTCTATTTGTTTACCCGTCTTCTTTCCAGACACGGCCTCAGATGCCGAGAGGGTATTGCACAATTTGGATGTCAGACGATCTCTTAAGTTTAATTTGACAGAACATCTAAACTTAGGAACTCTTCCTGGCTTTTTGTGAACTTCGGCGATCCGAAAGGAAAGTCGGCCTCGAAAACAACTATCTCCCAATGGATTGCTTCCTGTATATCAGAGGCGTATACCGTTCAGGGCCTTCAGCCTCCAAAAGGAATTCATGCCCATCTTGTGCGGGGCAAGGCGGCTGCCGTTGCCTTCCAGAAATATGTTCCCTGGAAAACCATTGACAGAGCCGCTAGGCGGGCTTCCTCATCAGCTTTTTGTAAGCATTACTGCTTAGACCTGAGCTCCATCGCCGATGCTCAATTTGGTCAAGCTGTTCTTAAGAACCTCTTTCAGTAATGAGTTCCATCCACCCGTTTTTCCTGTGAGGAGTGCTTGGTAATCTCCCATAAGTATGGAGGAAAGGGGTCCGGACGTAGGAGTATAACAAAGTTAATCACTGTAGTGACTATCTTACTCCTAGTACATAGTCCCCTTTCCTCCATACGCTTGCCCGCCGTGCCCTCTAATAAGTATCCTCTATTATATTATTGCTTAAAGCTCTCAGACCTGGCGATAGAAAATGACTGAAGGGCGATGCTCAGGGCGGAGCTAAGGTGGGCGGGGTTACGGCCACATGCGGTACCCGCGTAAAAAGAGGAGGAGGACACATTTTTCAATTTGATGCTTTTTTACAAAAGTGCTCTGGTCCCGTCCCACTGGACGGAATGTCCCAAAAGTATGGAGGAAAGGGGACTATGGACTAGGAGTAAGATGGGCACTACAGTGAGTAACCTTAATTCATTCCGGGGCAGGAAAAAGGTGCATACGCTAGGTGGGACGAGGCAGGCTGTATCTGCGTAAGGGACATGATGGAGGGTCAGGAGGTCAAGTCATTCCAGACCTGCAAACAAACGATGGGGCTAAAGGAGGAAGATAGGTTTCACTGTGCCAAACTGCGGCACTGGCTCTCCTCACAAGATGTGAAAGAAGCCGCCACCAGAGAACACACCCTGTTAGAATAATTCCTGCTAACCAAGTCGGGCAACATACAAATGGTTAGCAAACTATACAAAATGTTCACGGGCCCAGATCCAGTGGCTCTATATGAAACAATGGGTGGACAAAACACTCCTCCCAATTTCCAAAGAGCAGTGGTAAGAAGTGTGGCAGCAAATCCTCAAGCTAATGAGAGGGATGCAGATCAGAGAAATATGGACCAGGGTGCTGGTGCAGTGGCACTTAACTCTGAAGAAGCTCCTTTAAAATATTCCCCTCAGCTTCTCAGACGTGTTGGCAGGGGTGTAACAAGGTAGGCACGTTTCTCCACATTTGGTGGACCTGCCCCATCCTAAAACCTTTCTGGGAAGCAGTCAACAGAGAAATAAAAATCATCTTTGGTTCGCAAATACGGAGAGACTATGGGGGGCCTGAGCGACATACTTGACTCACTCCCAACCAAGCCACAGAGGAAGGCATATATGGTCCTGAGCGTGGTGGCCTTCTCCTTTATCGCACAAAAGTGGAAGCAGACCACAATCCCCAACGAACAGGAATGGTTAGTAAAAATCTGGCACTACTCTTCACTCGAATGAGTAACATACACTATCCAGGGGGACTTCGCTAAATTGAAGAATGAGTGGGATGTGGTCCTGAACTATTTACACAAACTATCATGAACAGTGGTGTCCTCAGAGGCTAAGAATACTGGATATACAATAAACTCTGACCTATTCTTCCTGGAACACTTACCCCAGAAGACCTACACTGCAGCAATATTTGGGTGGGGGGGGCTTAAGGGGAGAAAGTAGATGGGGAGGCATTCAGGGGAGGGGATTGTTAATGTTCAAAAACGAAAAATGACAAGTACAAAAAAAAAAGAATTTGGAGAAATATCAGAGCCTGGTTGTAATTTTTCCTAGACATACATGTCCCAAGGGACGATTCCTCCCCCCTATACCCTCGCTCCCTCAACAATGGCAGCTTGGTTGCGCATATTGTCTCCTGTTCCCTTAATCCTACCCTTAAACTTTACCTTACCTTCCTATCTACGTTTTTACATACAGCCCATCTCCCATTTCCTGTCCTGGCTAACTGTATATTATGACAAACACATACACTTCTGCAGTAAAACCTGCCATCCATCCCCAATTTTATATTTTCTCTTCAAGCAATACCTTGAAAAACAGGTTTTGCTCCTGAATTTGTCGAGGGTGTTCCTACCTTCTCCTGTGGCTCACACAAGCCAATTGTACCCCAAGGCAGGAGTAGCAAGACTACCAAAGAGATTTGTGATGATACCCAGCCATCAGCATGTTGGAAAATCTATCAAAATGATGGGATGGGAAACGAGGCTTGAGTGTGTGTGTGTGTGTGTGTGTGTGTGTGTGTGTGTGTGTGTGTGCACGCTTTGTTTGATCTAACACAGGCCCTTCTATCACTATGTCACCTGCCCTCTAACAAGAGTACCTATTTATATTACTCAAATGTTTTGCTGACCTCCCTTAGGCTCCCCCAGTCCTTGCGAGACTGGCAAAAAAGATCTAGAGCAATTGTCTCTTATAAATAGAGAGTGGAGAATCATGACCAGGTCCGAAAGCTCACACACACACACACCCAGAAAGCCGAGGAGAGACATAAATATATGCCATCTAAGGCCTGCTAGTCCTGGTGCACTGTGAAAGTTCAATTGCCAAACCCCAACATGGATCACAGACTCGTCGCTAAAGCAAAACATGCAGCAGGGACCGGAGTCAGGCATTCAATTGATGTGGCAGGGATCATAGAAAAAATCTCCCAAGCGAATTTTCATGACTGGCTAGCCATTTCCCCAGAAGCTTTCCAAGCGGATCACTGGTTTTAGAAGCAGCCTTGATACTCCCGACTGACACTAACATGGTGTACACTCTGATCAAACTGGTATAAAACTAGCCTAGCTTGGAGTTATGAACATGGGCACATGGGCCAGGGACACCATGGAAAAAGCGGGTCAGCCAATTAGATGCATTATTTCCCCAATCACCCTATTACCCACAGTATAAAAGGCAGACAGTTTTTACGAGCTTTGTGGGGAATGTACGGTGTTCCTGAGAGCTGGTGTAATTGAGAGAGAGTGGAACTGGAGAGTTTGGAGGAAAAGGGAGAAAGAACAAGGATGGGAGGAAGTGAAAGGTTGGCGAATAAGAAAGTAGAGCAAGAACCAGAGACGATGGAGAATTAAGAGCTGAAGCAGCAGAAGGGGGGAGTATAGAAATGAGGGTAAAAACAGGAAAAGATGGAGTAGTAAAAGCTGAAATTGGAGGAGTAAGTAAGTTGGGAGGAGCGGAGGTACTGGAGAATACAACCCAAGAGGGTCATCTGAGAGCAGAACCGGGACCAGGAGGGAACGCTCCTGCATGTAACCGGTTTCAGTACTCAAGAGGAAAGTCCAGGATAATGCATGAGGCCTGTGGAGGACCTATCTGGGAACAGCAGATATCAGAAACAAATCAGAGTGCTGAGGAAATTGCTCATGCAATTCGGGGGTGGAGTATAAGAAATACCATAAAGACAGAGTGGGGTTCAGACTAGCGTTTCAGTAAGCAAGCCATCAGCACTACCCCAAGCCCCCAGAGCTACTACCCAGATTGAGCAGTAAAAATTATTTCCAGGAGCCACCAGGGGGCCCTGAGATGTGCTGAAATCTCTCAGCCGATCTCCTCCCCTGGGCGTTCAATTTTTGATTTTGAGCCCCGCAGCCCGGTGGGAGCCGAGCCCTGAACCCCCCTGGTGCTGTCTGGCACCATAGAGAGTAGGAGGAGCGAAAACCCGGTTTTTGGGAGTACCGGGAATCCGGAGTTTGCAGCCTTCTGTGTTGGTTGCGACGGAGTCTGGTGTGCTGCCCCGCCGAGACAACCATGTGTCGCTGAACTTGCTGGCGGTGGGGACAGCCGCACCGCCGGAGCTGAGGGACCCGTCCAGCGGTATTGTGCATCTGAAGGCCAGGCACAGCGAAGATTCGTCTGTCGGGAGCTGCTGGCTGCCTAAAGCAAAAGGACCCGTAGTGTGCAGTGGCCGCCGAACCGTCGGTGAGCGGCCTGGTGTTCTGAAGGAGGTGGTGGAGCGGCTGCTCGAGTAAGTAGGTGTGGGGCCTGCGCATCTCCAGTCCGCGTCTCGGAGCCTGTTGTCTATGGAGGAGGGGCTTGGAGACGGTGAAGTGAGCGGCGGACTGAGGATTGGAGGGATCCTTCGCTTCCCCACTGACCCAGAGGGTCGGCAACCTGCAGAGACGCTGCTGAGTACCTTGGAGGCCCTTAGTGGTTCTGGCGGGCCGAGCGCCCCTACGGGGGACGGGAGCACGGGTAAGGGGATTTGCTGGTTTTGGATGTGCAGCGGGTGTGCGGCTGGCCCCTCCTGCCACGCTCCTGGGTGTTTGTTCTGGAGGGGCCGCCTGTTGTGGACCGAGGGAATGAGCTAATGCCTGGGATCCTTCTTGTGTGGAGTCATCCTGGAACGGTCTTCTTGGGGAATATATCCTTTGACGCCGCTGTTGGTTCCTGGAGCCCTTTCCTCCTGTGGGCCAATTTTTGCATTTCTGCCCACTCTTCTGCTCTTTTCCCTCGCTGGATTGCCTCTGCTTAGGGGGCGTAACGGAAGCCCCATCTTTGCTGCAAGATCCTGGTCGATGTAATTCTCAACGGCTCCACTGTCAATGTACGCACTTACTGCGTGCATCCGAGATGGTTGTTGGTGATTGATCAAGACCACAGATAGTGCAAAATGGGAGGTCTGTAGTTCACTTTCTTCGCTCGACAAGTAGACCCCTACACTTGCCGGGCTGGGGAGTTTTCCGATTCCTTGATGGTATCTTCCTTGTCCGTGGCCCCTACCGTCCTCCTCGGTGGCTTCACAGGGCACTCTTTAAGGAAATGACCTGACCTTCCACAGTACAGACATAACTGCCGCTGTCTCCTTTTATCCCTTTCCGCTTTAGTCAAGGGGGATCTGACCCCCCCGATTTGCATTGATTCTCCTGAACCTTCGTTGTGCGGGCAATATTGTCCTTTGAACGCACATACATAGGGCGAGGGTCCGGTCTGGTTCGATCTGCTCTTCGGTCCTGCAAGCTATGATCCAGTTGAACAACAAGGTCACTGAATTCTGAGCAGTCTTTCGGGGGGGTTCACTACTTGTGCAAGAACATCCTTGAGCTCTCCCCCCCCCCCGCAACCTCCGATGAAATAACGTGGTTCTCTTCTCCACTGGCCATTCTGCTTCAACTATGAGTCTATTGAACGTGGCTATGCATGTTAATAGGTCTTGATTCCCTTGGCGTAGGGACAGAACTTCATTGTCTAATGCCTGCCCATGAGTATGACGGGCGAACAGCTTTTCCATCTCCTGCTGAAAGCCCCTGAAGTCATGCAGCAAGGGATCGTCTTGGGCCACAAAGGGTACAGACCAGTCTGCGGCGCTACCACTCAGGTAGGATAGCACAAAAGCGACCCGTGATTGGTCATTCGGAAAGGCCCCTGGTCTACAAAGGAAGTGCAGGCGGCACTGGTTCATGAATGTTGCAAACCTCTTGGGATCCTCCGTAAATCGTTCGGGCGGGGCCAAGGGAACTGCCCCAGGAAGGGTTATCTGAACGGGATTGGCTGATGGTGCTGGCATCGAGGGAACGCTTCCCGGCAATTGTGCATACCCTGCTTGTGACTGGAGAAGTTGCCGGCTTAAATCATCAGTGCGTTCTTTTGCTACTATTAGCTCTCTCCTCAGGGTGTTGGTCTCCTGCCTGGCTGCATGTACTTCGGAACGTAGCTGCCCCAACATGTGGGCTAACTGGTCGGTTTCTGACATTTCCATGACGCCCAGGTGTATTTTGATGTGAGGCTTTGCGTTCTGTAATGCTCACCTGGTATCCACTGGGACGTCACTCAGCCTGTTCTGACCTCTTATGACCTCTAACCCTTCCCTGGAGTCTACTCGACTGGAGACTGGGCCTGAAACACAGGATTGGTAGAGTTTAACTCCCTATTGTCTCTGTGTGCTTGAACCCCTTCTTCCCTGGGGTCCAACCCTTCCCTTTGATCCACAGCTCACCTTGTTTTCTTGGAAAGTGTGCTCTCCGTCCTGCTTTCAGCGCAGGGGGTCTTGTTGCTGCCTAGTTACTTCACTGGCAAGAGTCCCACAGGTAAGTATAATGAGTCTTTTGAACAGTTCTCTAACTTCGTTCTTTTCCTTCCTTAGATGATGGCCGGCGTCCGGGGATGGTGACGTGCTGCTGAGATGAGTAGCGCTGAAGGTGAGTGAGAGCGCGATGCGACCCTTTCGTATTTGTATTGAACTGAGTTATTTTTCTGTGTCTTTTAGGTGCCGCAATGTTTTCAGCGTGAATGCCGGTTATGAAGAAGAAATGCGGTGAGTAAGCGCGGTATGTGGCGCCTGTAGATGTTTCCACGCTAACCTGGAGTGTCTTTTCCCACTTGCAGATGGATGAGAAGTTCCGGAGACAGAGTTCCCCCAGAGCGGCTGGGATTCAGGTAAGCGTTTGAAGCTCGTACAGTCTTTAAAAATAAGCAGAGATTTGCTGAATGCTTACTAATGCCTTTTTTCTGTTCTTTTCCCTTTTCCTTAGGAAGCGGCATGCCAGGATGGGAATGACACCGCCGAAGATGCCCGCAGAACAGCAGGCGCGATGAATGATGGGCAGAAGCGCCGCAAGGTAAGGCTGTTCCTAACAGTGTTCTTCTTGCAGGAGCTGAGCGCAGAAGAAAGATGCAGGCCTACTGGAGACCGATCCGGACACGGCGAGTGTCGCGCTGCAGGTACAGAAAACGCAAAGCATGTGTCTCAGCCTGGGCTTGGCTTAAATAGTCTCTGGGTATCCCAGGTGTATCTGGGCTGAACCACACCCAAAAGACTAGACCGCACTTGCAGTTCTGGGAACCGAAATATGTGGGGGCATCCGTCTTGTCCCCATCTATGCACTACAAGTCCAATCCCCAATGTTTTCCTATGGGAGTGAGTGAGTCTGGTGCCACAAGCGCCAAGTCTGACTCCAAGTGGGTCTTTGGAGGGATGGGGAGGCCCTTGAGGGCTATGTAGGTGACCGTGGCCTGGCTCCAGCCTGACATCTTGGAGGGCTGGGGACATGAGGGGCAGGAATCATGACAGAAGGGACCCTGTTGGTTCCCCCCCCCTCTAGCCTAACGCCTGGATTTCCATTTAGGTAGCCTCTGGGACTTTGGCACTTCCCTTGGCAGGGACCCTGGACTTTGCTTAGGGGAAGAGGGGGCCTGAATTGGACTACCTCTCATAACAAGTTGATAGGTGGCTGCTTTTCGGTCAGGGGTCCACGGCATGGATGGCTGGGGGTGTGAATCTTCCCCTCAGAGTTGAGGGAGGGAGAGAAGGGGCGGGCTCCTCCCTGTCCCCTCTCGGGGGTCTAGGCCCCCCCTTTTTTGTGGGTGTGCCGGGTACGTCTTTGATGTACGAGGTGCAGGCTCTGCAGAGGTTTAGTCGGTCACCTCAGCGGCTTGAGGGGGGTCTCATCATGCATGACGCTAACCGCTTGAGGTAGCAGAAACTCAGTCAATGAGTCGGAGCATGGCGGCCTTGCTTGAGGAGATTCGAGGTTTTAGGGCGGATATAGGTAGAAGGCTGGACTCCCTTGATAAGTAGGTGGTTGGTGTGGAGGACCGCGCCCAGGCCCTTTAGGCTAATCAAACTTCGGCCGACCTCTTTGAAACTCAGTTTGATATGCGGCTGGCTGATTTGGAGAGGCGGGAGGAAAGGATCACGCTCAAGCTGGACGATTTGGAAAATCGCGAGCGACGCTCCAATCTGAGATTCCTTGGTATTCCAGAGCAAGAAGGGGAGATGGAGGCGGATATTGTGAGAAAGGTTAAGGAAATCATAAGTACCTTGTTTGGTGGAGAAAATACCAGCGTCCCCACCATTGACAGGGCCCATAGAGCGGGAGGTTGCGCAGGTGGTCCTCGCTCTGTTCTGCTGAAATTTCACCATTTTGTGGAGAAAACCAAGATCCTGGAGTTGGCTCGCAGAAGTGGTCCAATTGACTGGAACAGAGCTAAGACTTCTATTTTCCAGGACCTCTCGGCGCTAACGCTCGCGTGCCGGAGACTCTGCAGGCCTTTAACGAAATGGTTGCAAGCCAAGGGAGTGCGCTATAGGTGGGGTCACCCGTTCTCGCTCTCATTTGAAGTTAATGGGGACAAGTACTCACTCACCTCAGAATCTGACATACAGAAAGCGATGAATGAGCTGCTGGGGGACCCGCCCTTGGGGCATGTCAAAATGAGTGAAGGCTCTGACAAAAGTTGTCCAAAAGGATCCTCGGAGTTCATGGGGCGACGTCGCGTCCGAGGACATAGGAAGTACAGAAAGATGATTCCACCCTCTCCGGGGCAGCTAGCACCTTAAAAGGGAAGCGGGGTTCTGTTTGACAGTTGTGCTGGCATGGCCTTAGAACGAGTTAGCGGCCGTTGGGCCAAGCTGGAACTGTTGATTGAAACTCGGATTGAATTTCAGATTGTATTCTTGACTTTTTTTTTTTTTGCAGCGTGGGGGCTCAGAACATGGTGTTGTTTAGAGGGGATTTTCGCCCAGGTGGAGGCGATCCATGGTGGTCTGGGGGCTCGGCAGTTGGATGTCGCAGTCCTTTCAGGCGCTCACAAGTTGGGAGAAGAGGGGGGGGAGTTGGGTTTGTGGTGGATGGAAGGTTTTGGAGCTACCAGAATTGTAGGGTTCAACAGGTTACTTTTTGGTTGTCTTATGTGCACTTGGGATATGGGGCTGGGTTTGCGCGAAGGCCTCCTATGGGAGGTGGATGAGTTAAATAGCTTTTCCAATGGGTGATTCTGTCCACCCCTTGTCGGTGGGGTCCCTGAACGGGCGAGGCTTGAACTCTCCGACAAAGAGGTCTTTGGTGTTGAGGGAGTTTGTGAGGCTAAAACTTCATTTTCTTTTTGTGCAGGAGTCCCATTGGGTTAAGGGGAAGGAACCTACTCTCAAATCCAAAGCAGTCCAGCAGATGTTTCGGTCTTCATATGGGACAAAGAAGCAAGGGGTTGTTCTCTTGGTTTCTCCAAATGCGCACTTTTCTCCCAGGGCCCATAGAGTTGATTTGGAAGGGCGCTACATTATGATTAAGGGAGAAGTGAAAGGTTGTATCTTCACTCTGGTGGGGGTGTATGCCCCGAATGAAGGGCAGGACGTCTTTTGGCAGAGGTTGAGGGAAAAAATTAGAGAATTTGCAGAAGGGGCATTGATAGTTGGGGGAGATTTCAACATGGTTCTGAACCCGGATAGAGACAGGAAATCCTCCAATCCCTGCCCCGATCTTAGGTCCCAGGTTAAGTTGGCGGATACATTCCGCCGTGTAAATGAGGAACTGGGCTTGGTTGATGAGCATCGTGCTAGGGGCAAGCTGGATCCTCTCTATACTTACTTTTCCACAGTGCACCAATCCTTTTCCAGGAGCGACTATGTGTTTGTAGACTCTTCGATCCGTGACTGTATTTCTGAATTTAGTGTAGATACTGTCCCTTGGTCTGACAAGATCTAGTTCGAGTTAACTTGGGTGTCCCCCCGATGGCCCGGAGCAAATCACGATGGGTTTGTAACGACTCCCTGTTAGTCGATGGGGAGATGAGGCAGTCCCTCTTGGCCTCTATTACTGAATTGTTTCTGTTAAACGACACCGGGGAAGTGGAAATTAGAGGTGTGTGTGACGCGTTTAAGGTCACAGTCAGGGGTGTCCTGATGG
Organism: Ambystoma mexicanum; assembly: GCF_040938575.1. Lineage (NCBI taxonomy): Eukaryota > Metazoa > Chordata > Amphibia > Caudata > Ambystomatidae > Ambystoma > Ambystoma mexicanum. The sequence continues at coordinate 1,460,569,407 of NC_090934.1, read as the reverse complement.
AGATGGGAGCCAGGAGAAAGAAGGAAAGGACTAGAGAGGAGCTCCAGTTGAGGGAGCATATCTCTGCCATCCAACCGGGGGGTAAGTTGAAAACGCAAATGGGTCCAGACAAGCATGAGAAACTCCAAAATCTTAGGGCGTGGTTGTCTGCCCTCCTTGTGGGTCAGACGGAGAAAAAGCTTGCTTTTCTAAAGCAGCGCTACATGGAGAAAGGGGAGAGAGTGGACAAGATTTTGGCCTAGAGGTTGAGGGAACTTCGTAAAAGTAGGCGAGTTAACTTTATTTCTGATCAGGTGGCTGAAAAGGTGCTAGGTGACGACCAAACAGCGGAACAGTTCAAGCATTATTAAGAAAAGCTCTATACATCTGAATAAGCTGGGGATGGGGCTGAAGTGGACCAGTGCTTTGACTCTCTCCCAATCCATTGTCTCGCTCAAGAGAGTTCTGCTTCCCTGGAGCTTCCCATCTCGCCCCAGGAAGTAACTGATCCTATTTCTTCTTTGAAGAGTGGTACAGCTCCGGGAGATGATGGGTTCACTGTCCGGTTCTTCAAGACATTTCGGTCTACGCTGGCTCCTTTTTTAGCTAAGGTATATAATAACGCCTTGGACACTGGTTGTCTCCCCCCCTTCCATGATGTCTGCTCTTATTGTGGTTATGCCAAGGGAAGGGAAGGATCCATCGCTTTGTCAGTCGTGCAGACCCATCTCCCTCCTTAATATAGATGTAAAAACTTTAGCTAAGCTCCTAGCGAATAGGCTGTCTAAATTCCTCCCTTCGTTGGTCCTGGAGATCAAGTTGGCTTTATCCCTGGACGACAGGGCTCCGACAATATTAGGAAAACTTTGGATCTTATGTATGAGTTGTCCAAGCGAGAGTCAGAGGCCTATCTCCTCTCGCTTAACTTTGAAAAGGCCTTTGATCGCGTAGAGTGGCCATATATGGGGAAAGTGCTCCGTAAGATGGGTTTCGGTGACAGATTTTGTGGGTGGGTTTCGGCCCTGTATAATGGTCCCTCAGCGCGGGTACTATTTAACAGGAGTACTTCTCTGGGCTTTTTGCTTTCTAGAGGAACTCGCCAAGGATGCCCTCTTTCCCCCCCTCTTTTATGCTCTGGCAATGGAGCATTTTGCCATTGCGGTTAGGGACGACGGAGGTGTTATGGGGGTCCGATGTGGGGATTGTGAATTTAAGTTCTCTCTTCACGGACGATATTTTGGTGTACCTGACTGGGATTCACGACTCCCTCCCGCGGTTGTTAGATTTAATTCGTTGTTTTGGGGCATTCTCTGGGCTTAAAATTAATGTATCCAAATCCTGCATTTTGCCGATGGGTATGGTAGATCGAGAGGTTAGCGGCAGTACAGAGGTGCTGGGGATGAGGGTAGAGCGTTGGTACTAGGTATCTCGGTACCAATATACCTAGTGATCTGGGAAAGATTTTCGAGTTAAATTTCCTTCCCCTGCAGGCCAAAATTTTTGGGGACTGGATAGATGGGCTCCACTCACCCTTTCCTGGTTCGGGATTCTAATATCTGTGAAAATGAATATTCTCTCCTGGCTTCTTTATCTCTTTTCGTCTCTCCCCTGTATTATTCCGGACTCTTTCTTCGAATCTCTTCGCGTTCGTCTTCTTCGTTTTGTCTGGAGTGGTAAGAGGGCTAGAGTGAAATACGATACCTTGACCCTCCCAAAGGCGTTCGGAGGGTTTGGCCTACCGGACTGTAAACTGTATTACAAAGCAGCTCAGCTGCGGGTAATGTTGGAACATCTTAGAGATGACCTTAGGACGTACTGGACATACGTTGAGGATGTACAGGTTCATCCTTATAAGGTCAGGGATTTACTCTGGGCCCCGGTACGTTCTTTACCATCAATGGCTAAATCCCATCCAATCCTCTCCCATCCAATCCTCTCGGTTCTTTGGGCGCTATGGAAGCCGAATAGGGACAACAAGCTCCTTTCTTCTTGGCCTTCCCCATTGTCATCCTTGTGGGCCCCCCCACTCAACCTAGGGGCCAGAGGATTTCGGGAGACACAGTTGTGGTCGGACCCAGGGGTTGGAGAGGGCTGCACAGTTGTTTAATCAGGGGTGCTTTATTGATTTTGCCCAGTTGTCGGAAGTGTTGCCAGAGAAGTCGATCACCATTTTTGATTATCTGCGATTTAAGGGCATTCTTACCCAGGGTGATTGGTTGGTGCCCCTTTCCCGTCCTCTGACTCCCATTGAGAGAGTTTTTCTGGAGGCCAAGTCCAGGAAAGGATCTCTCTCCAAAATGTATAACGTGCTGGTTACAGCAAATCTAGAGGGCAGGCAATTGTTTAAGCGTGCATGGGAAGAGAGGACGGGTGTGGCCCTTTGGCATTTATATATATAGCGCTACGAACCCTCAGGTATCTGAGCGCTGCTTATTATTACCCCCGCTGTGTGGTGCTCATTTATTGACTTCGGAAGGATGAAAGGCTGAGTTTGGCCCTGCCGGGATTCGAACCTGCGTCAGCAGGCTCTGCACGATGTCAAAGCGAGCGCTCTACTCGCTGTGCCACTTGACCGGTTGATGATCACGCATGGGAGTTGGTCTTTAGGGCAACTTTCAAGGGGAGGCTATATACTGCAGCCATAGAGCATAATTTTAAGATTCTCCATTCTTGGCATCGGCCCCCCGTCACCCTGTCCAAGATGTTTCCTAGTGTGTCCCCTAAGTGTCCCAAGGCGTGCGCTGTCCGAGGAACGTGGTTCCACATGTGGTGGGAGTGTCTGATTATTCAAACCTATTGGGCTGAGCTACTTAGCTGGATTAAGAGCATCCTGGGAACGTGCCCCTCCCTTCACCCCATGGAGGTCCTTCTAGGTGCCCCCAAGTCCAAGGGTGAGACGTTGCCCTTCTCTAGAGTGATGGGAGCTATGTTGAGAGCGGGTAGAATGGCCCTGGCCCAGAAATGGAAAAGTCGTCACGCTCCAATGAAGGCAGAATGTTTTAATAAACTTCTGACAATTTTTATGTACGAGAAACCTGCGGTTCTCCAGCATGGGGTCTGGCATGGATTCACATGCTCATGAATATTCCCCGTCGTCAGGCTGGGAATCCTCGGTAAAGAAAAAAAAAACAGTATCAGTTTCGTTTCTGATCTGTCTTTCGTAGTAATAACCAATCACTGGTCTCTGCGTCATACTGACCACAGCCAATGACTGCCCTCTACCTAAGCACCGCCTCTGGCAGCCATCTTCAGATTTTTACCGCACGTTCATGTGTTGGGATCCTCGTGCTATTGCTCACGAGCGTTAGTGCTATTTTTTTCACGTTTTTTCTCAAAAACTTCGTTTTTTCGGTGAAAAGAGCCTCAAGCTCCACCGACTCAACATCCGATCAACGGGGACCCGTGTCGGATTCGTCTGCGCCCCTCAAGGGTGAAGATTTCGTCGAGCTACGCTTTTGGAGGACTCCAGAAGTTTCTCAGGCCCGGACATGGCCCAGGAGAAGGGAAGCTCGACGCCCGGAAAGCTGTTCAGGATCTGCCCTGGATGCCAGCTCCAGAACGTCTTTAAGGAGGACGAACACTCCTTTTGTCTCTACTGCTTACATGAGGACAAGACGCACGTGGAGAAGGACTGTGCGTTTTGCGGCAACATGTCGGAGCGGACCATGAAGGACCGCCATCAACGTCTCGCCAACTGGCTGGAAGGGAAGAGCCCGTCAGGCGAGAAGAAGAGGAAGAAATCCGAGCGGTCTTCTAAGACGTTTGAGGACGCCCCGGCGACGGGGGTCCAACATAAGGCCCAGCACCGCGAGTCCGCTGGCACCGGGAGCGCCGAACGGTCGGGCTCTACGGGCGCCAGGCAGGGCGCACCCTCCCCGGCACCTTCAGCCACGAGCCAACGCTCTGGGTCGGGTAAGAGGAAGGGCGAGCTCCCGGCGAAGCTCCTGGAGAGGCCCCGGTCGAGCTCGAAGGCCCCATCGGAGGGGGAGCGAGGCAGTGTCCCCCCCCTCAAGGATAAGGCGGTGAGCGCACCTAAGGTGGTGAAGGCCTTAATCCATCCGGCCAAGGCCTCTATCGATACTGTCGCGGCGGCCCTGGCTCAGCCTGTGGAGGCTACACCAGTGGTGGTGACCTCGGGGCGCAGAGTCTCCCTGCCACCTCGGAGGGAGTCCTCTTTTGTGCCCATCGATAGGACCCCCGTGAAACCCCCGGTGGGGAAGAAAAAGGGGGGGGCAGGGCGTCGTCGTAGATTCGGCCTCAACCTCAGAGGAAGAGCTGATTGAGGTCTTAAGCCACGGCCTTGGCGTGGAAGAAAACCGGCCCGTCGGGATGGATCCCGATGCAGGCGACGACGACATTGTCGAGGGTACCAACGGGGCCCCTGATCGCCCGTCAGATTCCCCTCTGCCAGTGCCGCAAGACAACTCGGCGGCCATTTTGTTGGCTATACAGTCCTTATGTTCAGAGATAAGGACGAGACTACCGTTGCCGACGGAGGAACCTCTCCCGTCGGGGGATCCTGAACCGGGACCTTCAGGTGCTCCCCCGCCCAAGAAAAGAAGGATTCACCCTCCACCTCCTTTTCAGCCGTCGCGCCCCGCCAGCCCTCCTCCCCGTCCACCCGAGGGGATGATACGGGGACTGACACGGCAGCGACGGGTACGGACGACGAGGTGTACGACGAGGATCTACCGTCGTCACCTCCCACCAGGGCTTCTCCGCCCGACGAGATTGGATCGTTCCACTCCATGATCGCCAGGGCATCCGAGCTTTTCCAACTCTGCCCTGAGGAGTAGAAAAAGGAAGGATTCCTTTATCAACGGCGCGAGGCCAAGAGGAAGACGGTCCTCGCAGTGCCTCTACTGGACGACATTTGGGATGAGGGCCTCGCCCTCCTCAAGAACCCTTCCACGACGCCAGCTAGAAGAGACCGGTACGAGAAGAAGTACCGGGTCCCGGACGCGGCCCCCCTGTGCCTCCGGGCGCAGCCTACCCCGGACTCCGTCGTCTCCACGGCGGCCAGGAAGAAAGCGGGGGGGGGGGGTGCGGCCTCCACATCGACTTCCCCACCGGACGGCGAGGGAAAGAAATTGGACGCTATGGGACGCAGGGTCATCTCGTCGGCAGCGATGACGATTAAAGCGGCCAACGCCTTGGCTATCGTGGCCCGCTACGACAGTACAGACAGAGCCGGTACAAACTGGCTCCCCTGCTGGACTTCCTACCAGACGACAAGAGGGCGGATGCCCTGGAGATCCTACTGGATGGCTCAAGGCTACGGACTTCCGTCAAGATGTACAGACCAGAGTCCTGGACATGCCGTTCGATGGGAACAACCTGTTTGGGAAAACAGTGGACCATTCCCTCCAGGCCATTAAAGCGGACACTGAGACGGCCCGGGCCCTTGGGGTTCTGCAACGACGGACGCCCTTTCGGAGCAGCGGAGGCAAAGGCGCCTCCAAAGGTTCCGGCGGCGGTTTCTCCACCTACCGTCAAGCGGCCCGCTCGTCGTCTCAGGAGGCCTACAGAAGACGAGGCAAGTCTGGCGGACCCCGCCGTCGTCGCCAAGGAGGTCAAGGCGGCAAAGCCTCGTCGAAACAGGATTGAACCGGCCGTGGGGTCGGGCCCCCACCGAAGCACCCCGGTGGGAGGCTGGCTGGCGAGCTTCGTCAGCGTGTGGGAGTCCATCTCCACCGACCATTGGGTGCTGGACGCCTTAGCCCGGGGCCACGCGCTCGAGTTTCAAAGAAGGTGCCCGCGCGTCCCCCCCGTGGCCAGGAAAGAGCTTCACGTCCCTCAGCTTCTCCTGAGGTAAAGGCGATGCTCAGGAAGGGCGTCATCGAACTCGTCCCAAAGAGGCTTCGGGGCTCCGGAGTTTACTCGAGATACTTCCTCGTGAAGAAGAAGACGGGAGGATGGCGCCCCATCCTAGATCTGCGACGGCTGAACAAGTTCATCAAGGCGCAGAAGTTCCGGATGATCACCCTCCAGCACGTCCTGGGGCAGCTGGAGGAAGGAGACTTCCTGTCGTCGTTGGATTTGGAGGATGCCTACTTCCATATTCCCATCCTAAAGGGGCGCCGAAAATTCCTCAGGTTTGTGGTCCAAGGGCGTCACTACCAGTTCAAAGCCCTCCCCTTCGGACTACGGTCGGCACCCAGGGTATTCACCAAGTGCCTTGCACCGGTGGCGGCGCAGCTGCGCCGCGAGGGGATCCACGTCTACCCCTACCTGGACGACTGGCTCATCCGAGCCAAGACGAGGGAGCTCGCCGTGGAACACACGGCAAGGACCGTCCAACTTCTCTCGGACCTGGGATTCTCCGTGAACTACGCCAAGTCCCACCTGGTACCCGCGCAAAACGCACTGTTTCTGCGAGCGAAGCTCGACCCAGTGTCCCTTCTGGCCTCCCCGTCGGAGGAAAGGATCAAGTCCATCCTGGGCAAGGTACAGCGGATGTTGGTTTCCGACACGGCCAAGGTGAGGTCCATCAAGTCCCTCCTCGGAATGATGTCTTCTTGCATCTACCTCATTCCCATGTGCTGGCTCCGGATGCGCCCGTTGCAGGAGTTCCTGGACGCGCGCTGGATCCAAACGACGGCGGCTTCGAGGAGAGGATCACACTTGACGAGAGTTTCCGCTGAGCGGTCCGGTGGTGGGGCAACCGCGCGCATCTGACGGCGGGCATGGCCTTCCAGACCCCAGACCACCAGGAGACAGTGACCACGGATGCCTCCCTGGAAGGGTGGGGAGCGCACACCGAAAAACTGCACGCGAGAGGCCTTTGGCTCCCGACGGAGAAGTGCCTCCATATCAACGTCCTGGAGCTCCGTGCAGTGTTCTGGGCCCTCAGGTCCTTCCTTCCGTCCCTCAATGGCAAGGTGGTGAGGATCTTCACCGACAATACCACCACCATGTTTTACATCAGGAAACAGGGCAGAACCAGGTCTCCAGCGCTGTCCAACGAGGCGCAGGACCTGTGGCACTGGGCCGTCGCCCAAAGGATGTTTCTGGTGCCGTTTCATCTGGCAGGGATAAAAAACACCATCGCCGACTCACTCAGCAGGGAGCTGCGCTCGTGCCACGAGTGGGAACTACGGCAGGATCTAGTGGATCGCCTCTTCCGACGGTGGGGCACACCCCAGATCGACCTGTTCGCGACGGCGACGAACTCCAAGTGACGGAGGTTCGCCAGCAGGTTTCCCCAGGCGAGGAGCATGGGCGATGCCTTCTCGTTTCCCTGGGAGGGCCTGTTCCTCTACGCGTTCCCTCCTTTGCCACTGCTAATCCGGCTCGTCAACCAGCTCAAGAGGCCACGGTGCAGGATGATCCTTGTCGCACCTGCGTGGCCAAGGCAGATATGGTTCCCGGACCTTCTGGACTTGTCAGCGTCCCCGCCAATCAAGCTGCCGGTGGACGCGGATCTACTCTCCAGGGAAGGAGGCGCCATCCTCCACCACGACCCGAAATCGCTGAACTTGCAGGCCTGGCTCCTGCAGCACTAGAGTTTGGAGGATACGACATACCGGCCGACTGCAGAGAGGTTCTTGCAAAGGCCAGGGCGTCCTCGACTCTTAAATGCTACGGACACAAATGGAAGAGGTTCTCTGTCTGGTGCCACGCACAGAAGATTAACCCTCTACGGATTACGGCTCCCCAGGTGCTGCCGTACCTGCTGACGCTGGCCAAAGCTGGACTGGCACACGCGTCCATCAAGATTCATCTTGCTGCGATCTCCCGATACACCAGAACCACGGGCCGGACGTCCTTGTGGTATCATCGTCTGGTGAAAGAGTTCATGAAGGGACTGTTCAGATCGTTCCCGCCGGTGAAGGCGCCGGCCCCGGCGTGGGAGCTCAACGTGGTGCTGACCAAGCTCATGGGACCTCCGTTCGAGCCTCTGCACTCGGCCCCGTTGAAGTTTCTGTCGTGGAAAACAGCGTTTCTTGTGGCCATCACCTCCGCACGACGGGTGGGAGAGATCCAGGCCCTTTCCTGCAAGGCCCCGTACTTGACTTTTCACGACACGAGGGTAGTGCTCAGGACGCACCCCTCCTTCATGCCCAAGGTACCGTCGGACTTCCATCTCAACGAACCCTTGGTGTTGCCTGTGTTCTTCCCGTCGCCTTCGTCGCCGGCTGAGAGGACTTTGCACTCGCTGGATGTGGCTAGAGCGCTGAAGTTCTACGTGGACCGCACAAAGTGTTTTCGGAAGACGTCACAACTCTTTGTGAACTTGGGACCTGTCAATCAGGGGAAGGCTCTCTCGAAGGCTTCCATTTCCAGATGGCTCTCCGGCTGTATCATGTACTGTCATCGGTTGGCAAACCGACCGCTGCCTGGCCGTCCGAGAGCCCATTCCACCAGAGCGATCGCAGCTACCACGGCGTTCCTTTCTGGTGTGCCCCTGTTGGACATATGCAGGGCTGCTACGTGGAGGTCGACGCACACCTTCATGAAATTCTACTGCGTCGATCGGGATTCCAGGGAGGAGTCCAGGGTCGGCCAAGCAGTGCTGCGCAACCTGTTTGCCTGAGGTGAGCCTGGTGAGGAGGTAAGATGCTTAATGTTAAGTTTGATGTATTGCTTAATGTTGAGCCTTTGCCACCTCCTGTGGTTGTGCATGTGTGTACTGCTAGGTATTCTTTATTCATGAGCATGTGAATCCATGCCAGACCCCATGCTGGAGAAGGAACAAGTTACTTACCTGTAACTGTTGTTCTCCAGCATGGGTCTGGCATGGATTCACATGCGAACCCTCCCGCCTACCCCTCTGCGGCTCTTCACTTGGTCATACTGCCACTTCACGTGCTTCCAAATCTGAAGATGGCTGCCAGAGGCGGTGCTTAGGTAGAGGGCAGTCATTGGCTGTGGTCAGTATGACGCAGAGACCAGTGATTGGTTATTACTACGAAAGACAGATCAGAAACGAAACTGATACTGTTTTTTTTTCCTTTACCTAGGATTCCCAGCCTGACGACGGGGAATATTCATGAGCATGTGAATCCATGCCAGACCGAGCTTGGGGTTGGGTTTGAAGTTGGAAAGAGGGTGGCTAGTATCTACGCATGTTTCGTGCATTTTGCTGTTTGCCTGGGACTTTACCGCTGGGGATGGGTTGTCGAAAAGTCTTATATTGTTCAATACCCCAGCTCCAGTCTTTGTCCAAGTTTTGTTTCTTGATGGTTGAATCCTGTGTAGCTCTTTGTTTGGGGGGGGGGGGGGAGGGTGCCATGGGGTAGGGGGTTGGGTGGCGGGGGGAATGAAGAATAATGTGTTTTATTTGTTGGGTATGTTTTGTGAATGTTGATATTTGAAATGCTTAATAAATGCAGGAAAAAAATATATATATTTCCAGACCAACCCAGGTGGGGAGTTAGAGATATGATTATGCGAATTGCCCCAGACAGGAACTGCTCGGCCAAGAAGACCCTTTTGACAGGAGGGAGAATAACAGACCTTCACATTCCAAACCACTGAGTATGTTACCGGTCCAATGTCCACTGGAGGCCTTCTACCATCCCAGGAGGCAATGTGTCCAACACACAAGTGACAATCTACCAACAGTGTCTCACCATGACAACAGAAGTGTCCAGGGAGAATTTGTTCCATGAGACTGAGTGTCTTTGCTGGGCAATATCATGGCGAGAAGGGACCTAGCTTTGAAGGTGGCCTGAATGTTTGGATTCAGGACTTCTATAGAAGGGGGAACACTGGGTTGTTTGACCCACTCTTGTACTTTGATTTGTTTATACACAATCTCCCATTTTTCTGTTGGTTGAAGACACATGTAGAGCTCTGGCTTGTGATCCTTACTTCCTTAGGTGTGAGGGACAGAGTAGAGAGAGAAGAGAGTGAGTGATTGACTGTCTTCCACTAGTCTTCAGTAGGGTTACCACCTCGTTCCCCTAACCCACAGGCTCCTATCATTTCTCTTTTAAGCCTTCACGCACCAGCTTTCTTTTTCCCTCTCCACCTCAGTCTTCCCATACTTTTTTTATTACTACATCCTCTGCACACTGGGCAACTGGGGCTGTATGATTTTATTTGTATACTGTACTGCCTCTTCCCCCCCTGGGTGAGACTTATAGTGAGGGTCTGCAATTGTGGCTTGTAATTGGCTGAAGGCTGTGATTGGATGTGTCCCTAAGTGCACCTGGGACTTCTTTCGGCTAAATGGGTTGGACCAAGTTTATAAGTGACCAATCTGCCATTTTGGATTTGAATCTCCTTCTGAAACTTCCTGGTGCTCCCCGTGGTGAGCTGAGATCTTGGGTTTCCAGCGTATGAATTAAAGCTTGGTTTATCATTATGTGACCCTCCAGATGTTGTAGGCTTCAACTCTCATGATCCCTAGCAACACAGTTAATAGTGAAGGATCATGGGAGTTGTGGTTGAAATCATCTGGAAGGCTCACATAATGAGTAATCATGAGTTAGACTGGAAATACACTGGTTAAGCTATGTCGATACTTTGTGTCTTGGACTCGTGTGAAATTGGAACACTGCCTGACATGTGAATCTATTGCCAGGTAACAATGGTGATGCACAGTCACCCATGTGTTGGGCGAGCAATCAGTCATGTGTGTTAGGCATTTGACGTATGAAGGCTGAAATTTGGAAAGGATGGGATCAAATTCCACATTGAGAGTGTGTACCTACAACAGAACAGCTTCCAGAACACCCACTACAATAGGTACAGAAGCAGAGCTGAAAGGACCAGGTAGCTAAGGTTGTGCAGACATTCTCTAATAATTTCCTTTAAGTAGAACCTAACTTTGAGCAAGCCAATTGCTAATGAACAGACTCTGGCCATGTATCTGCAGCCCTGTGCAGCACATTTTTAGTTTTGGCTCATAGGTGTGGAGAAAGGAACAATGGCATTTGCGGACCAACATTTGTTGGCTTCTGTGCTTTCTCAATCTTCCCACATATGGTATGCTATCATTGTTGGAAGTTGGGGAGCAGTTGAATGTCATTATATGACTTGAGTGGAGCATTTTATAATGGCTTTGAGTGAGTTATGGTGTTTCATATTTTTGGTCCAGTGGTGCCTACACATTACATTTCAGTACCCATCTCCTTCTGTACAGCCTTAGCAACAGTGTTGCTTTAATTTGTGACCCAGGATTATTTTGCCTACTGTTTCCACTTAGTTTATTAGAAAAGCACATACATAGAAGTCATGAAAGCATTTTGTGGCCATCGCTTATTGATTCACCTATTGATTCTTTTCTTAAAATTAATTTGAAATTAATTAAATTGATGCATATTGTCTTATTTACATACTGTTACAAATGCCCCACTACCACTCCGAGATATGTGATTTAGCCCAGTCAAAAACAAACACATAATTGAAGGCACAGCATTGCTGCAAAGTTTGGGATACATAGCAAATATAGTAGGCTGAGCTCTCATTGAAATAAAACTTTGTGGTTTAAGATCTTGCCCCATGCCTGGCTGGAACCTTCAGTCACTGCATTGAATCCTACTCAGCCCTTCATTTTTCAGATGCTAATAAGTCACCATTTATTTCAGAATCTACTTCCTACCTCCCCAGTTTAATGCATTGATTATCATTTCTTCGGGTTGATTTGAATAATAAGATATAAAATTAATATAGTACTTAAAAAAAGTACTTAAAAAATGAACACTCCTACCAGTGCTGCCCTGTCCCAGTTTTAATACGTGTATTTACCGTAAATATACCTTCTTTCTGCCTTGATGGGGGTGGTCTGCCTTACCACACACTCTCTTTGTACTTTCACTTCTTTCGATCTTTGTGTTTGGTGTTTAATTCTAATTCTTCCATCCAAATTTAAATTGTTACTGCTGTCAATTTATTTTGTATTTCGGGAAATGGAGTTGGCAGTTCTGAAAGTTTTATTTCCCGCTCTGGTCCTAGCAATGCAGACTCCCTCGAAAAGATGAAGGACATGCAGTTGGCCATGAAGCAGGTGGATGATGATCTAATCAAATCAGGGAAATGGCAGCATATCAAGAAGCGTATCATACGGAAACTTGATGCATGCACAAATATGGCAGAATTATTCTACTGGGTTGATCATTTGGATACAAGATCTCCTGTGGTACCTTCTATGACTGTGGATAAGTACTGTCAAACCGATCATACAGCAGAACTGGGTTCACCAGCACTGTCAAACGAACTCAGAAGAGACTTCTGGCAGAGGAATGCATTTGAGGGAAACTGTGGATATGGGGATCCAGCAGGCAGAACAAGCCAGATCTGTCCTCAGAACAGTTGCAGAAGGGTCTCACAGTATTAGTGTGATTTACGTGGCTGTGAAAGCTGTGTCTCCCCTTTCTCTTTTCTTCCCTCCACACTCTCCTCACCTGAGTCCTCAGAGTCACCGGTGTTCTGTAGGTTTCGCCGGCTCAGGTAATCCCGTTGTTTTTTAGGTAGCACTTGCCTGTCTCGGTGAGAAGCCACAGTGACCGCTGACTGGACAGCCGTCCTGGGACCCCTTGACCGGGAACAGGCCGGACAAGAAAGGGAAAAACCCACAAGTGGGAAAAAACCCTTAGGAAGTTCTGGTAAAGAGGAGTGGGACGAATCGAACTGGAAGCTGATGCGTGATCCACTGGTTAGAACTCAGGAGGGATATCCAATGCTCCAAAGAATGGTGGAAGGAACCAGGCCACGGATAAGTTGGGAGCGGTGAGAGAAAGAGAAAAGAAAACTGATGGACAGAGAAAAAAGGAAAACTGGAGAGCCGCGAGAGAAAAGAGCGGCAAAGCGAAAGGATAAAAATAGCACGCCCGCCGCCGGAGCGGCGAGTCTAGAAAGAGAAAAAACGAAGAAGAGCCGAAGGATCGGCAAGTACAAAATGCTGCAAAAAGCAAAAAACTGCCGCTGTAATCAAACAGCGAAATAGGTAAGAGGAAAAGAACTCCTATACCAAAAATGAGGAGTGAGCAAGCAAAGGAGACCCGCTGCAAGTCGAGGCTAGCAGAGGGCAACGCTGGAGAGCGCAAAAACACGAGCCGCTGGAGAGAGCGCCAGCAACGGTTGAAACGCAGCGACTGTCGGGCTTGGATGACAGATAAACTGCCGGCAGTGCTGTGATTGGTGGTGGTAGGTACTAGATACAAAGAAAGGACTAAATGGCTCTACCTGCCGGAGAGCCTCCAACGTGGAAGGAGCCGCCATCCGCGGTAGCGGTTGCGGATGACAATTAGTCTAACATTTGCAAAGTCTGCTAGTTCAGGGATCTTGTCTAAAATCACATCTGACCCCTCACCTTCTAATGATATTCATATAAGAAAGTCCCACATGGCAAGGATAGTGGACCCAACTTGAAGGAGGTTCACTATGGACTCCATGAACATCATACTCGCTAACGTCGAGAAGCCCAAGGAACCGGAGTCAAGGGAGTCTCTCAAAAATAAAATCTTGGCCTGACTACATCAAAGAGTGGGCCAAAACTGTATTAGAACTCAGGACCTGCCAGTCGTTCAGAGCGTGCAGATTATCAGATAGTGATCTATAGGCAAACAAGACTGTATTGTCATAGGATGTTGTCAAAGTAGTTTACCACTGTTTTTGTATACATCTGCAGAATATGTCCCTCTCATACCAAACTGTTAATTATATTGAACTGACATTTTATGACACTTGTAGGAACTAAAGATTACTATTTTTTTTAATATTGGCTGAAAATTCTGTTTTGATTCATTATATGTTGTTTGTGTTCGTGTACGTTTTGTCAGCACACTCAGGCCCATAGGCGTGTTACGCTTATATAAGAAATAAAATAAACTATGTTACTCATGATTCTTTACTGCGCTAGACACCACTGCAATGGTCTCACAACACATATCCTAGCCTACAAAATGGTATACAGGGCCATTGCAAGGGTTTTCCAGACCATAAACCTCAAGGAAAGATAAAAGGGAGGGTGTAGAGGAGGAGAAACCGAGATAACAAATTAAGGTCAAACTGGGAAAGACATGATATACTAGATAAAATGGATATTGGTAATGTTTGTGAAAGTTTAGGTGCATAATGCTCCAAAAGGCTTGGAACATGTAAGAGTTATGCAGAAAGGTAACAACTCCAAGGGTATCTGTCCACAAAGGAGAATTTATTTGAGGGCAGGTTTAATATAGAATAATACAAACTGTATGGTGAAAGTTCTTGGCATTAGTTGAGAGTACTTTCATATGTTATCGATACCTAGAATGTAGTGCAAGTAACTGGACGTTAAGGTAAATAACAGGGATAGAATGCACATACCTGAGCATTTCATATATTAATTTGGGCATTTAATTTCAATCCCAGTGGCAGCTGGTTCATTACGGTGCCAAGGACGGTGCCCTTCCTGTCGGTCCAGCCCCTTCTTAGACCTAGATGTCACCTCTGTACATTTTGATAAATGGGGTCCGATGTTCACCCGTCCACTATTACCGAGAGGCCTGCACTTTCCCATCAAATCTCTAAACCCACTCAGTATACAGTTTTTATTGGAACAAAATTGATGATATTGGAAAAGTTGGGATATGGAAATGAGGCCTAATGCCAGAGGATTTTAAGTGTGAAACCCCCAGACAAATTGTCAACTTCCAGAATTTTCCTATAGAATGGTTTCAATCATGGATTATACAAAAATGTTCAATACAATTGGAATAGAACAGTCTATAAAGTCATAACCTGTTAACAGCCAGATGCACGTCGGGCAGTACCATCTTGTCAAGGGCAGGTCTTAGCGGGAACTTCTGGCGTCGGTCTTTAGGGTATTTTGGCTGCCCCTCTGTGGAAGTTACTGTGTCCGTAGATAAACTACCAACACGGTTGAAAAATCCACGTTGGGGGAAAAAGCCACATTGATAATGGCATTCATGGAAGTACGGACCAGGTCCATGGAGTGATGGCACAAGTTGAAGCAACCATCTCAGGTGTGAGAGATACAGCTGAACGAACAGCCTGAAGTGATAGGATTGCAATGAACTGAGACAACAAGACAATGACCGTTGGGAAGGATCCAAGAGGAAGAGTGAAGGGTGGCAGGTAAGCAAAGCTCACGAAACGAGCAGGAAGGCAGGATGGGTTAACAAGGACTGAAGCACACGAACTAGGGAAAATAACACAGCAAAAACTAAGCCAAGTGAAATTTACCCTGATGTTCGGCGTGATGTTCCAGTGTTTCGTCCTCCATAAATCTGGTCCAGTCACAGTGAAGTGACACAGCGTATGCACCGGAAGTAAACATCCTGAAGTGGTTCATACAAACAGTGCTGCCTTCTTGGAAGAGGAAAGTCCTCAAGTATCAGCGATGCAGTCTATGCACCGGCCAATGCCATCAGTTCTGCCGATGACCTGGATGAATCCTAACAAATCTGCCAACAATAGAAGCTATAAATATTGCAGCCACTTACCAGCAAGCTAGAACATAAAAAGAACAACTGTGCCCTGGCACCTATGTTCTATAAACTATTTATGGCTGATTTTGGCTTCATCTTCAAAGAAAATATGAATGCGTTCCTGAAGATTGGAACCCGTAAAATTGGCTGGATAAGTTATGCAGACGATATCATTGTCTTCGACAATACGTATATAGGAATATGTAATAGTGCTAAGGCTGTCTGCCAAAATGCTGCTGATAATGGCCTAACGATAAACCTGTCTAAAACTCAGATTATGGCGGTGGGGTGTAACTGTTGTAAAAAATCTGGAATCCCCTGCTCTCTGGGTATCATTAGTAAAGTCAAAACCTATAAATATCTTGGGCATGAAGTATAGATTAATAAAAAAAAAACAAATCTCATGGTAAAGCAAAGCAAAATAACTAAAATTCAATCTACATTAACGGCAGTTATGGCTTTTTTTTTATTAAAAAGGGCAGTTTATAGTATTGTGGGCATTATGAATGTATAAAAGTAGAAGCTGGCAGCAATATTCCTATATTCATTGGAAGCCTCTTACTCTGATTGGGCAGATAAAATGGAAGGTATGATTTGGCAGAGAATATTGGGGCTTACAACTTAAACCCCAGTTCAAGCAATACGACTCGAGCTGGGGTTCATTTCCCTGTCCCCTCGGGTTGAATTAAATAGAGCGATGCTCTATTTCAGGATCACATATACACGCCCTGATACGCTCTTAGCCATAATTCAAGAGGGCTTAGAAGGAGGTAAAAACAAAGCACTGCTAGCTTTCGTGAAAGGACTTAACAACTATTTGATAAAATAGGTTGGTTGCCCAAATGGGAACATGGTGAAGGTGCAGTTAAGCAATCCCTTAAAAAAATCAATTGAGAAGTGGGACTGGGTGGTTAGTAACGAGAAAGTGGCCAGCATGAAATCATTATATAGATATGCTAAGGTGCCCTGCAAATTCAAAAAACCTGAAAAATCCCTGATATTGCTACATCCCAAGTTACACGTAGAATATTCATGGATATTAGATTCAATCGACTCAATGTATTAGCTATTAGAGATGCTTGGCCGGGCATCCCGGTTGATAAGAGGATATGTAAACTATGTTTGGAAGACAATGCACTTGAATCTGCGAGACATGTACTCACCTTTTTCCCGAAGATGAGTACGATATATGAAAAATATTTTGCCAAATTTGAGCATGAGCCTGATTACATAAGAAGTGAATCTCTCTGGCTCAGATGCCTTACGTGATTTAGTAAAAATCTTATTGCCATAACACAGATATGGAAGAAGGCTGATGAATATTTACGAAAATTTGAGGATGAGGTCAAATTACTGACTGATTTCGATCTTGATAAGAAACCTTCAATTATTGTTTAATACAGCTTTTCTTCTTTTCCTATCATCTTACTGTGATCTGGGTATAGTGTTATTCTAAGGCCGTAATGTCCATGATAGTGTTCCTTCTACCTTCTATTATGATCAAGATATCAGGTTCTCTGATTAAGATGACAAATATTTGTGGAGTAATATGTTCATGTGTTATGCAAAAGTATGATTATAACTAGGTGCTCGGTTTATTTCTGATCAATGTTATACATATGAAAATATGAATTTTAATTTGTATAATCTTTCTTATTTTATCTGATGGATAATATACATAAGTCTATATTTTTTTGTAGTATCTTTTTATATATGAATTCAAATGTGATTTTGTTTTTTATTGATTGTGAATTATGAATTGTATTATGTGTCTAAATTGTGTCTAAACTGTGTTTAAATTATTGGTTTTAATTTTGTGTAAACGTTTAATAATGATATACACTAATAAAAAATAAAACATACTGTTCTTTAATAGACCCATGAGCCAGGCTTTCAAGGAAAGTTCCTCATGATCTTACCAGGAAATCTCTGACAAGAAAGGTGACCCAAAAAAGGAAAACCCAGCCCTTGATTGGATAAAATGGAGGAAATAATATTTCTTTATACTCCTTCATCCAGACTTTGTTATTATTTTAATGTGTTTTTTCACCTTTTGTCTTCATCATGACTGCGTCTATTCCAGTACACTGCTTCTCTTGTACTATTTGCACTTCTACTTGTGCTCTTAAAACCTTTAATGTATCTTAATCCTCCCATCTAACATTACCATACCATACCATCTCTACTCTGCATTGTGGAGTGCACGCTCTGTCTGTAATGTGAGAAACCTGAGGGTATTCTCACTCCTAATCCCCATGGATCCTCTGCGCAGGTGGCCAGGAAAAGGCCATCCTTTTGGATCCTGACCCTTGGGGTGGACAAGTGAGGGAGGATCTTCTGGGTGGAGGGTCTTTGGGGACTGAAAGTGGAATGCCCATGGGTGAGACATGGTATCCCCCTTTTTCTACTAACGACCGACCCAACCCTTCCTCCACCTTTATGGGTTATTGCGAGTCAACTCCCCTGACTTCCTCATGTATAATCACTGACTGTACTGGGACGAGGAAGAGGCAACTAGGAGTGATGGAGACTAGGTGCTTTTACAACTCTGGTAGTGGGACGAGGAAGAGGCCTGCTAAGAGTTGTATAGGTCAGGCTTGTCCCCTTAATGATGGTCAGGCAGGGCTGATTTAACATTCACACTTGCAGCCTGTTAAAGAGATACATGTCATGACCCACAGGACGCGCCCCTTTTGGTCTTCCTGGTCCTTATCGCAACGGGCCTTGCATTCCCTGACACTCCCAACATGGCCGTGCGGCGTGACACGCCTTCCGCGGTCTATACGTTGGACGTAACATATTCTACTAATATACCTCACTCCCGCGGCTCTGCGCGTTTCAATGCTATTGCCAAGTAGCGATCAGACGTGTGCTTCGTAGTTCGCATTATTGCTCTCCTGGTTCCTAGTTTTTCTACTTCCATTCCTTGCCCCTTTCCCTTTTCCTCTTGCTTCCTGGACTTGTGCGCCATTAGCACATCTTCTTCATTTCCCGGATCCCCGGATTAATGCATCCCGGAATCTTAAACACACGCTGGAGTCGGAAGAGACTCACTCAGCCTATTTCAAGTCCAGGTCTGTCCGCAAGCAGACACCGCCCACGGAGTCCAGCAAGGATCAGTCCCAGGTGAGAAGGGGGGAACCCTCACTCTTGGGCATGATTTGAGTATGTTTCTTTGACTCTAGATGTGTTTAATGGGCTAAGGGGTCTTTTACTCCATAGGGCTTCATGTGTTTTTGTGATGTGTGTTACACAGCACCCTCAGTGCAGTAACACAAGGGTGTCATAGTGACTCCCCAGTATAGACTCCATACCCTGGGACTGACTACTGTCTCCCAGGGCATGTAAAGTCACCATTGACTTTACTAGTCTTAAATTCTGAACAGAACCAGTACAAACCATCATATTGTGGACGTACTGGCTGGGGCAATTCAATTGCCCCGGGGTCTGTTAGTCGAGGGGGCACGTCTCCGTCCCCCCGATCGAGTTTTGGCTGGTGGCAGTGGATACTACTTTTTATATTCAACCGCGAATATTTCTCTATGGGATTTTCCCATTGTTCGAGGCTACTATCTTTAATTATTTAATTACGATAGCCCCGAACATGCCGGTTTATTTAATTAATATTAATTCTCCGGTTGGTATTTTTTGCCAAAACTTGGTTCTAAAATGGCGTTTGTGTTCTCTTCTGTGACTCCAACCCAAGTCGAGCCCTTTGTTCCACTTTTTGGTGGGCTTCTCCACAGAAGCCCTCCAAAGTGGTGCCACTCTGTCTGGGGTACTTAGGAGGGGTGGAGGGGGATTTAGGCACCCTGGACTGAGTTGCCTAGGCAACTCAAGTCGCACTCCGTCCTGATTGGCCCAAGGGTTGAGCCGGCTGGCCCACCACTTAGCATGTTTGAGTGACAGCTAGGCTGAGTGAATGGGGGTTTGCTGCATAAAAGCAGGGCTTTGGGGACTGGAACTTCAGAAGTCGCCACAGGACCTAAGAATCCGACGAGGGAGAAGCTGAGCTGACCTGCCACGACGACACCACCGGTGGAGCCCTGCTGGACCGTCTCACCACTTTTCCCAACGACAGAGGAGATCTCCCGCCGTAGAGTCTTCTTCCTTTGAATGGTGGGGATAACTAGTTTCACCGTCTTTTCGCCTTCCCGGCGTATCTCGTGGCCGCCTTGCCTGTGCCAAGCACCCTGGCAACCGGGATACCACGTTTTACCACGACCGCAAATTAAAGGGTAATACCTTTAAGCAGAAAACCCTGCGGCTGGTTTCTTCCCTGGCAGTGCAACGACCTTCATCTTTCCTCCAAGTCGAGATCTTCTCTTCCTCTGGACGACGACGAGACTTGCTCCCGGTGCCAGGAACAACTGCCACCGCTGGAGGATCCTTCCCACTTAAGGTACCTTGTCCCGCCCGGCTTCCCTTGCCACCGACTGTACGGGGTAGATTTAGCCCCCGACTTTCGAACCTGGGTTAGCCTGGGACACCGTGGCTAAACTTTTCTGAGCCTCTCTAAACTCTTTTCGAACTCTCTGCAAGACTTTCTAAGCCTAGTGTAACTGTGTGATCTTGGGCGCATTTGTGCTCTGCTCTCTCTAAGAGTGGGCCCAGCCTATGGACTTTGGCTCACAAGTGACTTTTGCTCTTCTGCCTTGCTAATAGTGTTCTTAAACCTTAGAGTGGTGTACCTTCCTATATTCTGTCTTTTTCCCTCCCTTCTTCATAAACTTATTGGAATGCCATCTATAGTTAAGCGCTCACCTCTGTATGGAAATAAGTGGTGTTAACTAAGACTTCTTTTATAAGGAACAAGGGTTGTATATATTATAATAGTAACTGTGTTTAGAGTGTTTTACCATAAGAGTGCTGGAGTGTTTCAAACAGTGTGTTTTTAAATAAATAATTATATACTTTGATACCAAAGCTCTGGTCAGTGTTTGCTTGTATTATTGTGTTTGGGTGCCTATTGTGTATACTTTACATACTGCCTAACTCTTCTTGAGGGAAGTCTGACTGCTCAGCCACAGCTACCAGGTAAACCTGGGTGGTACAGACTGCTACCAAGTGGGTTCACTGCTAACACCTGTAGTCATAAATATTTTGCAGTGTTCCCAAAGGGAACTGCACAGGTTTCTACATAACACTGAGGAACTCATACCCTGCCTCGATTATCGTGGATTAAATCAATGCACCCTCAAGGACCGGTTCCCTTTATCCTTCATCTCGGAAATCCTGGAAGCGGTCAGAGGCGCTGTGATTTTCACGAAACTGGACCTCCGGGGTGCCTATCATTTGATTCGTATCCGGGAAGGAGACGAATGGAAAACAGCATTCAGAACACCCTTTGGTCACTTCGAATATCTGGTCATGCCCTTTGGATTAGCTAATGCCCCAGCAGTCTTTCAACGTTTTATGGACAGGGTGTTCTCAGACATGCTATTCCTCTTCGTCATCGTCTACCCGGGTGACATTTTTATCTACTCCAAGGACCTTCTAAAGCATGAAGAGCACGTAAAGGCAGTACTACAACGACTCCATGAACATAAACTCTTGGCCAAACCCGAGAAATGTCTGTTTCACGTTGATTCTGTTCATTACCTAGGATTTATCCTTACTCCAGAGGGAATTGGAATGGACCATTCAAAGGTAAATGCTATATTATCCTGCCCTGCTCCCACGTCCGTGAAACAAGTTCAATCCTTCCTGGGGCTTGCCAATTTCTACCGGAAGTTTATACCCACCTTCTCTGAGATTGTTCAACCGATTGTTGCCCTCCTGAAGAAAGACACCCCCTTTGTCTGGTCTATTCCGCAAGATAAGGCATTCCAACTCTTGAAGACAAGATTTACTCAAGCTCCCATTCTGGCCCAACCCGACATTGATCGACCATTCCTTGTGGAAACGGATGCCTCCAACTACGCCATTGGAGCGGTGTTGAAGCAAGAATTTGAGGATAAACTAGAACACCCCATTGCTTACCTTTTACGAACCCTGACTCCCAATGAGAAACCCTGCTCTGACCTGGAAAAATAACTTTTAGCCATCCGCCAAGCCTTCACTGAGTGGCGACATCTACTCCTGGGAGCAAGATATCCAGTCCAGGTCCGCACGGACCACCAAAATCTTCAAATTCTACAGTCATTAGAGTGTCGGAACAGTCGTCAAGCTCGTTGGGCCTTCTTCTTTGCCCAGTACCAGTTCCACATCACTCATGTTCCTGGATCACAAAACTTGATTGCTGACGCCTTATATTGACGGCCTGACTACGAAACTACCGAAGATAAGGCCTATCCTAAGATGTTTCCCCACACAATTTTTGTAGCCCAAGCAGTCAACCTCCTGGAAGAAATCTGAGTACAAACCCAATCCTCTGAACACTGGAAGAATATTTCAAGAAAGAATCAATGGAACCTGAGAGTCAAGGAAGGATATTTGTTCAAGGACAACGCTCTGCTCATTCCTACACAAAAATTACAACAAAGAATAATAAACCTCTGCCATGATACCCTTCACTCCGGACATTGTTGCATCACCAACACCCTCCACCTCATACAAAGACAATTTTGGTGGCCTAAAATGAAGACTGACGTACAACTATACGTCCGAGCCTGTGCAATCTGTAGTCAGAATAAACATGACAACAAGAGGACGGCGGGTCTTCTGCTACAACCCGCACTGCCAACAAGGCCATGGGAATTTATCGCTACCAACGTCATTGTGGAATTACCGCCTTCCAGGGGGTATACCACCATCATGGTCACCATTGACTTGTTCACTCATATGGCTCATCTCACACCCTTCAATAAGCTACCATCCTCATCTGAACTGGCTGGAATCTTCCTGGAGCACATATTCCGCCTTTCAAGATAATTTCCAATCGAGGACCTCAATACGTCTCACAATTCTGGAAACACCTCTGTCAAATATTAGGAATCCAACGCGCTCTTTCATCATGTTATCACCCTCAAACCAACGGGGCCACAGAACGTGCTAATCAGACTCTGGAACAATATCTTCGATGTTTTGCTACTAAGGTTCAGGATGACTTATCGCTCCTGATACCGTGGCTGAATTCGCCTATAACAATTCCGATCATTCAGCAGTTAAGACCAGTCCCTTTTATTGCAGCCAAGGATTCCATCCATCAGTTCTGCCCTCTGTTCTTCCACAACCCACACTGGTACCTACTGTCGACTCCTGGATTGAAACACTCATCAACATACATAAGGAGACCAAAGAGCACTTAGAGAAGGCCAGAACACAGACCAAGAGATATGCGGATTCCAAAAGAAGACCCGGGCCTTCTTATTCAGTTGGAGATCAAGTCTGGTTGTCCTCGAAATGACTACCCCGACATCTACGGCCAAACAAATTGGCCCCCCGGTATTATGGTCCGTTTTCCATCAAGGAAATTAAAAACCCAGTCTCATACCGGCTCAAGTTACCAGAATCCTGGAAAAAGGATTCACCCAGTTTTTCACACCTCCTTATTAAAACCTTACATTCAATCCTCCCGGAAATCCTGCAGACCCACTCCTGTGTTGGTGGACAATCAACTGGAATATGAAGTGTCCCGGATATGCGACTCCAGGTATAAACAGGGTCAGCTTCAATATCTGGTTGAATGGAAAGGATATCCTCCCAGTGAAAGAACTTGGGAACCACTTTCTAATCTGAATACCCCTCGACTGCTCAGAAGATATCACCTCATACACCCAGGCAAACCTGGAGGAACAGGTTTTTCGGAGGCGGCATGCTGTCATGACCGACAGGACGCGCCCCTTTTGGTCTTCCTGGTCCTTATCTCAACAGGCCTTGCATTCCCTGACACTCCCAACATGGCCGACCAGCGTGACACGCCTTCCGCGGTCTATACGTTAGACGTAACGTATTCTACTAATAGACCGCACCCCCGCGGCTCCTCGCGTCTCAATGCTATTGCCAAGTAGCGATCAGACGTGTGCTCTGTAGTTCGCAGTATTGCTTTCCTGGTTCCTAGTTTTTCTACTTCCATTCCTTGCACCGTTCCCTTATCCTCTTGCTTCCTGGACTCGTGTGCCATTAGCACATCATCTTCGTTTCCCGGATCCCGGGATTGCTGCATCCCGGAATCTTAAACGCACACTGGAGTCGGAAGAGACTCACTCCGCCTATTTCAAGTCCAGGTCTGTCCGCAAGAAGACACCGCCCACGGAGTCCAGCAAGGATCGGTCTCCGGTGAGAAGGGGGGGAACTCCGTGACAATACAGGTGTGTAAAAGGAGACCCACTCAAATGCAAAGGGGTGAAGGGGAGGCAGTGGTGGTGACGGTGAAGCAGCAGGGGGCTGTACATGTGCAGCATGCTGACGGTTCATGGATGTGCGAGCTGGGGCTCAGTGGAACCGAACGAATGCTGGAAAGGGAACCGTGCAGAGAGGCTGTCCCTTTTCCTGGTCTTCAGACTGCTTGTTCTCCTGTGCACAGAAGCAAAAACACTAATGCCTGAGGGGCAGGAGGTGGAACCCTGAGGCGGAGAACAGAAGGCTGTATTAGAGAAAACCCGGTATGTGTGTGTTTGAATTCACACCTAGGATTACTTTGTATCGGAGTGGTCCCGTGTATGATAAAACATGTTTTTGAAGGTCTCCGATCAGAATACTAGTTTATTACTGAACAATTTGAGTTATTTGTATCGGAGTGGTCATGTTCATAGTAAAACACCTTTTCGAAGGTCTCCAATCCGAATCCTAGTTAACTACTGAATCAAAGGCAATCTACAAAGATGTAAAATACTGAGATGAACTAACTGAAAGCTTTAATAAATATCTTCAAAATTATTGACGTTTTAACCGATTGAAAGCTTTAAACAAACATATCTTTATTGATTACCGAATTGAAGGAAAACTTAACTAAACAGCACTGCTACCTATGAAGTTTACAAGTGAATGGAACTTTAAAATACAGATAAAAGCACTGTGTTTCAAGCTAAGAAATGAATGGAAATCTAATTCAAGGTAAAATATATGTTGAACCTACAAGTGAAATATATAACCAACTTTAAAGTGAATGAAACTTCAACAATACAAGTAAACCCAATATCCGTTGAACTCCAGAGTGAACAGAACTTTGGATGTCAACTTTACCAGTGAACCTAAAAGATAAATATTAAACTACAGAGTGGTAGATATTGTAAATAATTTATTTGGAAAACTGAATGATTTATATCTCTCAGTCAAGCTACTTTTGTGCCAAGACCAATCATGTCATATACTTGGGGAAGGGAGCTGAAAAAAAGCTGCGAGGTAGAAAAAGCTCCGAACTTTGGGTTTAACACTGTTTTGTTGGTTGCGGATATCCCCTCTGTGAGAAACCTGAAGGTGTCTCTCCCGCTAGTCCCCGGAAATCTGTGATCCAGATGGCCAGGGCACGGCCATCGCTTTTGGATCCAGTTCTCGGGAGTGGACCAGTGTGGGAGGATCACCTGGATGAGGGGTCTTCGGGGAGTGGAAGTCAGACACTGGATGGTGAGACGCGTAATCCCCTTCCCTGTAAAAACCTTTTCCCCATCCTACCAGGTCGGATACCTAGGAATTCAACCACTCTGCCCCCTTTCCCGACACAAACACTTTCTCACAGGCAGCTCATCATGAGCGAAAAACGGACTAACAGAGCCGTATACATGACATGTCCCAATACAATGGTCAGGCACCGGCAGGCAATTTCTGATCATTACACACACCTGACTTCCATCACACTTCCCGACACAGATAAAAGGCGCAGCATGAAAGCACATTCTGAGCAAGGCAAAGCACACAAGGAAATAGCAGTTCCCAGATGGCAGTTCAATACAAGGATAAAGACGGCGAGACCAGAGAGGGTTGCTAGTAGGGAAGTGCCATCGTTTTTTTTTAGTATAGGCCTTTTTATTTTGATGAGACTCCACTAAATTGTATTATTTGATGGTCGTAGCTTGTTCCCATCTGTAGATTTAGGGTTAGGTAGGCGTTTATCACACCCTTGTTGAAGACCAATAAACACCCTTGAACTGTGGTCACTTGTGTCTTTCATACTGTTGAGATCATGCCTTCCTTACATGTGGTGTTAGGAGTGGGATTGACTCAATTGAAACAAATTGTGGAACCCTACAATTCCAGAAGCTTAGTCATATAGCCTCCAACCCCTCTTTTTTTAAATTGAATTTAAAGTGTAATTGGTTAAATCAAAACCTTATACACTGAATAAAATGTAAATACAAATACACAAACAATTACAAATGTACACATCTTACACATAATAAAACATAGCAATACATTGCATTTCAACTTACACACAAAATTCATTCCCCTATTCAATTATTCCATTTCACTTCGCATTTTTACACCGCTTCCCACCGAGACAATTAAAACCAGTAATTAGTTGGAATTTCCTATATCATTCCAGTTATACTATTTGATTCCCCTCCTCTAACAGGTTGGGTCATGGCTCTTTTCCAAATATAATATGCGGCTCCAATGTTTACCAGAGTCTCGCCCATATAAATCGTCGACCAACATTGTTCACTAGTAACCATTCTAAAGTAACAGACAATGTCATTGTATCCTTTATAATACCATTCATTTCATTAAGAGCAAGCAGTTAGCAGGTGTCTTGCAGTCTCTACCTCACTCCCACAATACCTACAAACTCTTGCCTCCCTCGGAACTCCTGTCCAAGCCCCCAATCCCTCTATTGCCACAAAAGAATCAATAGGCTTTGATATCTGTAGCAGTAGAGAAGCTACTATCCCTCCTGAGAAAAGAGGAATGTTTCCCACAGACTTAGTTTTGATACCCCCTCCTGGGTGTTATATAAGATTGGCCCCAAAATCTGGCCTGGCTTGGAAGTTCGGTATAGATGTTCTAGCAGGCATCATCGATCCCGACTTCTGAGGAGACATAAAGGTTCTCTTATAAGAACCATGGTGAAATCCCATTTGAAGTACAGCGTCAGGACAAAATTGCCCTAGGGATACTTGAAAAGGCTCTATTTCCTTGTTTTAAGGACATTGAACTAGAAGAAACAGAGAGAGGAACCGTAGGCTCTGGGGAAGCTGATGAACCATCTACCACTAAAGAGAAAACGGGAGAAGAGCCTACCATCTATCCCGACCTGGCCTTAGCCCAGCGAAATTACCCAGCCCTCGTTGAGGCTTTTTTTATAAGCAATTCCCGAAGGAGACGGTGTAGAAAAGGGAAGTCCTTTTTTCTTCTTAAAGCAAGTATTGCTAAATAGAAAAAAAACATCCACAGAAGGCTTAAGTAAAACCGAGTTAGTAATCCCCAAAACCCACTGGAAGAAAGTATTAGAGATTGCGCATTCCCATCTGACCGGGGGACACTTAGGACAATCCAAAACCCATACACATCAGTGGGAAGTTTTCTGGCCAGATATCCATGCTGATATAAAAACCTTTATTCAGGCGTGTGAAATATGTCAGAAAACCAGTACTCGCATCCCATTGCCTGCTCCCCTGAATCCTTTACCAATCATAGAAGTCCCTTTTTCAAGAATTGGGATGGACATCATTCGACCTTTTAGAAACATCTAGAAAGGGTAACAAATATGTCTGTTATGGCTGGAAAGAATCAGTGGTCTCTCTGGAGACGGCAGAGACGGAGTCATGGGATTTTCTATGCACCTCCCAACATGGCGGCTTGGAGCAAGAATATCGTTTCAGTCTCTGCCTCTGGAGTTCACCAAACTCCGCCTTCATTTCCAAGCAGGAGCAGTGAAATGGCAGTAACTGCAGCAGGACTACGTATCAATTCTCCCCATAGACGACACTTCGTAAATTCGTTGACCAGGGAATCATACCTCTATCTGATTTACATGACTTTCCTTATATCATCTTTCTTTGTCTTGTCCTAGATCCTACCAGTGCATTTGTGCAGCATTTCGATAGCTAGGGTTGATACAGATTGCCTTTCTGATTCACACTTTCGCTGCCAAGCAACGATACGGATGCCATTCTCGGAGCATTTACTGTTTTGTTTAGCAGGAATCATGTACCTAAGGTTTCACGCTTACTAATTCTCCTTTCGTTTTCTTCAGCCTGGATCTTGTAGGCATCAAGATTCACTATTATACGCCCCACTGCTCTTGACGGAAATTTCCAGTCATTTGTTTTCATGCGTGGTGTCGTGGAAAGTGCTAACGGTATCTATTGATTTCTCATGTATCCATTAGATCCCAACAAGTTTCTGTTTTTAGCGTTTACTCACCCTTCTTTCTGACCACAGCCCACGGACAAAGTTGTGACATTATCTTGCCAGCCTTTCCGCGCAACATTTATCAGAAGAATTGTGCAGGTACGAAAGCTTCCCTTTTGCAAAACTCTTTTACTTGATCTGAGCAGGGAATCTCACAGTATACTTCTTTCTCTTTGATGCAGTACTTGTCATTGGAGGATCCGTTTTGCTGAATATTCTATAACGAATCTCCCGACTATGTTTTAGGTAATCATGGGGTAGACTTCTCTTTAACTAGTTTCTATAATTCATCTTTCCTCTCCTAACCCTTTCCATTATATCTACTAGGAACTTCCCGTTAGCAGAAACTTAAGCAGGATTGCGCAACGTCACAATCAACACCTGAAACTCTGAGCCAGAAGCCAGACGACATCTAGGGTTTTTCCCCCAGGAGGTTTCTCTGTGGATCCTGCATTACCCTTTGCTGTCATCCAGCACGGGGGAGTCCATGGTATATGGGGATACTTCTCTTTTGCAGCTATGTACCAACTTCTGATCCAGGTTAGTGTGACCTTAATATTATGAACGCAGTTGCTAATACCTATCATTACAGTAAGTGACGCCCATAGACTACACTATTATGGATCAGAATCAGCTGCAACAATTAGTATCGGCGATGCAATCTCTCACCGCCGAAGCACAAGGCTTAAAACAGAAAAATGCGGTACTCCGCCATCAGATGGTATGGGCACTGCAGAGTTCTGAGCTTCCCCCTGGACCATTACTGAGAGGGAAGTTTGATGTTAACCCTCATAAGCTAAAGGAGTTTTTGGATTCTTGTATGGTACAATTTGCTTTTAAGGGCTCATTCTTTCCAACTGATCGAGACAAAGTCGGCCCTATGGTTTCACAATTATCTGGGGCTGCCCTGGCTTGGGCAACCCCTTTGGTTACCTCAAACAATCTGGTATTGGATTCCTACCCAGCATTTGCTAACAGTTTGAGGACCATGTTTGGCAGGCAGGAGATTACTGTCTCCTCACAGGAACAATTGTTGGACTTTCGTCAGGGGTCTCAAGACCTGCTCTCTTATGTCACAAGTTTTAAACAAATGGCTGCTGATACGGCTTGGCCAGACAATGCCCTAATAACTCTTTTCCGAAGAGGGTTGTCTGAAGATCTAAAAGACGAAGTATCCTGTGTCCCGAGGCCTGGTAATCTGACTGAGATGGTGGCTCTTGCCATGCAGCTGGACTAACGACTACAAGAGTGGCATAGAGAATGAAGAAGATATCCGAATCCTCGCCCCTTGGTCAAGACTTTACCCTCAACATCTAGGTCTGTCCCTAGTGAGGAACCAATGCAGTTGGGAACGACTCAGGGTCCACTCACATCTGTGGAAAGAATGCGTTGGCGCATGAATGGTATGTTCATGTATTGCGGATCAAAAGACCACTTGGTTAACGTATGTCCAGTCGCCCCCCCGAGCCCCTGACATTCGGGAAACGCAGTAGCCGTATCGTAGAGGGAACCACGATACGGGACAAATTATCTGGTTCCCCAATTCCAGAGGCCGGTAGGCCAACCTATGAACCTTCACAATCCCATGATGGCCATCATGGCCATGATGGCCATGATGGCAGTACTACCTGTTTCTTTATCTTCGGAGTCAGGAATAGTTGCAGATATACCGGCGTTGGTTGACAGTGGAGCTGCAGGAAACTTTATTGGCGAAGGATGGGCCCTTAAGCAGCTGCTACTCCTAATCACGAAGATTGTCTCAGTACCGGTACAAAGCATCAATGGTAGCCCTTTAACCTCTGGGCCCATAAAGGAACAGACACTTCCCCTGCAGATGAGAGTGGGTGCTCATTCGGAGATCATCACCTTTGATTTAATACGAACAGTTCATTACCCTGTTATTTTGGGATTACCGTGGTTAAGACTTCATAACCCCTATATCAATTGGTCTGCAGGAACCTTTTTTTGGGATCTGAACATTTTCTCCACAGTTGTCTGACGAAAGGGGCTATAGGGTTTGCTACTCCATCGCTTCCAACACCCATTTTTCATCAGGCAATGCTCATGTGCTCAATCATGTCCTAGAAATCCCGGAACCTTATCAAGCATTTCAGGAAGTCTTTTCTAATGCCCAAAACTCTGTTTTGCCACCTCATCATCCATATGACTATGGCATCCCTCTGATTCCTGATAAACCAGTGCCCTTCGATCTCATGTATATATTGTCAACCCAGGAAAAAGAGGTGCTAATGGAGTATCTTTGCACCAATCTTCACAGCAGTCTTCTAGCTGAATCAACCTCCCCAGCTGGTGCCTCATTGTTCCTTATACCAAAGAAAAACTCTTAGACGAGCTGCGTCCGTGTATAGATTTTAGGGGACTGAATAAAATCAAGGTCCCCGATCGCTATCCAATGCCTTTGATACCTGATATTCTGGAAGCTGTGAAGGGGTCGAAGATCTAAACAAAATTAGATCTACACGGAGCATATCACATTATTTGAGTCAAGGCCGGCGACGAATAGAAGACCAACTTTTGTACGCCATTCGAGCATTATAAGTATTGGGTTATGCCGTTCGGTCTCTATAATGCACCTGCCATATTTCAGTGATACATGGATCATATTTTCTCCGACATTACATGATTGTATACATGGATGACATCTTGATATTTTCAACCAATGGAGCTGATCACATTCTACATGTGCAAGAGGTGTTGGGGCAACTACTTAAGGAACATTTATATGGCAAGATTGAAAAGTGCGAGTTTCATAGAACTCAAGTGCAATATTTGGGTTACATATTGTCTGCTCAAGGTGTCGCCATGGATCCAGCTAAGGTATCCGCTGTTATTGATTGGCCTATTCCTATGTCGGTTAAAGAAATCAACTTCTCTTAGGATTTGCCAACTTTTATAGGAAGTTCATTCTGGGTTTTTCTGAGGTCATTCTACCATTGACAACTCTCTTGAAAAAGAATACTCCATTTGTCTGGTCTCCCGAGACTCAGGAAGCCTTTAACAAGTTGAAAAGACAATTCAAGAGAGCACCCATCTTGATTACACCAGATCAATCCAAACCTTTTATAGTGGAAACTGATGCTTCCCATCATGCTTTGGGAGCTGTGTTACTTCAAGGGACCGTAAGTGGAGACGAGTGTCCCATTGCATATTTGTTCAAAACTCTCACGCCCGTAGAAATCAATTATTCGGTTTTGGAAAAGGAGTTACTGGCCATTAAACAGGCTGTTGAGGAATGGAGATGTTTTCTACTTGGGGCAGAAAATCCTGTGGAAATGTGAACTGACCATCACAACCTTAAGGCTCTCTAATATGCAGAGACTAGGAATAGTCGTCAAGCCAGTTGGGTGCATTTTTTCTCCCCGTATAACATTGTGTTTTCATTTATACCGGGAAGAGTCAATTTGAGAGCTGACGCCCTGTCATGCAAGGAACCAGCGGGTCCTTCTGAGTTTTGTTCTGAATAATTGTTTCCCAAGGATGTTTTTCTTCATGCAGTACAGAATCTCTTACAGCTAATTGCAGAAAGTACTGTGACACGAAGTTCCGAGGTACAAGCAGATCAGAAAAAGTACAACCTGATCCAAGAACAAGATTTGTATTTCTATGAAGATCGTATCTATGTACCACCCGGAACAATACGCAAATACATTTTCAATTCCTCATGAAGCCCCAGTAGCTGGTCATCGGGCGATTAAGAATACATTGGAACTCATTCGTAGAAACTTCTGGTGGCCAACTCTTACCCTAGATGTCAAAGATTATGTGGCCGCTAGAAACCTCTGGTGGCCAACTCTTACCCTAGATGTCAAAGATTATGTGGCCGCTTGTACTATCTGCCTACAATCCAAGTCTTCTCGTCAGCTGCCTTTACGGGCTTTAGTTCGAATGCCTCTCCCTGATCGCCCTTGGCAATTCATCTCTACAGATTTCATCATGGATCTTCCACCATCAGGAGGATACACGGCAGTGATGATCGTCATCGATTATTTTACAAAATTTGCTCACTTCATACCCTTGGCAGGGATCCCAACTGCCGCTCAGATTTTCTTGTCACAGACTTCCTGATTATATTGTGTCTGATAGGGGTTCACAATTTACCTCTCGTTACTGGAGACAGATTTGCTCAGTGTTGGGGAATTGGAACAGGCCCTGAGCTCGGGATTTCATCCTCAGACTAATGGGCATACAGAAAGGTTGAATCAAACTCTGGAGGGATATTTACTTTGTTACATTTCATCTGCTCAGGACAATTGGTCTGATCTCCTTCCCTTGTCTGAGTACGCCTATAACAACGCATCAACTCTGACCTGCCTTCTAGTCCGTTGTATTGTTCCTATGGGTTTCACCCGACTTTCTTGCCTACTGTACTACTTAATGAGACTCATTTTCTGGCAGTCGATGACTTGCTTGGGAAGATTCAGGATGGACATCGTTTGACTCAAGAGTTCTCTGCGGCTGGCGCAAAATCGAACCAAAGAATTTGCTGACTGGTGTCGCACCCCTGCTCCGTTGCTGTCTGCTGGGGACAGAGTATGGTTGGCTTCTCGATTTCTACCCAGACATTTGGTACCCTCGAAATTGGCTCCCTGATACTTTGGTCCTTTTTTGGTACTGCGGATGCATGGTACTGCTGCAGTCCGGTTGCGTCTTCCTTCGTCTTGGTCCAGGATCCATCCAGTGTTCTATATGTCTCAAATTAAGCTTGATGTCTCTGATCGCTTTGGATGCTCTGCTAGTGGCCATCCCCTGCCGGTGGTCACGTCCTCGGGACCGGAGTATGAGGTATCTGGGATCTGTGACCCTCGCTACTTTCGTGGCTCCCTTCAGTATCTGATTGATTGGAAGGGTTATTCTCCTGCTGATCGTTCTTGGGAGGCTGCTTCGGGGGTACATGTGCCTAGGCTGGTCCGTCGTTTTCATCTTTTGCATCCTGGTAAACCGTGGTGTGCTCCCCTTTGGAGGGGGCATACTGTTATGGCTGGAAGGAGTCGGTGGTCTCTCTGGTGATGGTGGAGACGGATTCATGGGATTTTCTATGCACCTCCCAACATGGTGGCTCTGTGCAAGAGTATCGTTTCAGTCTCTGCCTCTGGAGTGCACCAAGCTCCACCTTCATTTCCAAGCAGGAGCAGTTAAATGGCGACGCTTCGTAAGTTCGTTGACCAGGGACTCATACCCCTTTCTGATTTACATGACTTTCCTTATATCATCTCTCTTTGTCTTGTCCTAGATCCTACCAGTGCATTCATGCAGCGTTACGATAGCTCGGTTGCTACAGATTGCCTTTCTGATTCATGCTCTCGTTGCCAAGCAACGGTATGGACGCCATTCTCCGATCGTTTACTGTTTGTTTAGCGGGAATCATGTACCTAAGGTTTCATGCTTACTAATTCTCCTTTCATTTTCTTCAGCCTGGATCTTATTGGCATCAAGATTCGCTATTACACGCCCCACTGCTCTTGAGGGAATTTCCGGTCCTTCGTTTCAATACGTGGCATTGTGGAACGTGGTAACGGTATCTATTGATTTCTCATGTATCCATTAGATCCCGATAAGTTTCTGTCTGCAGAGTTTACTTACCCTTCCTTCTGATCCACATCCCACGTACAGAGTTGTGACGTTTCTCTTGCCAGCCTTTCCGCGTAACATTTATCAGAAGTATTCTGCAAGTATGAAAGGTCCCCTTTTGCAAAACTGTTTTACTTGATCTGAGCAGGGAATCTCACAGTATACTTCTTTCTCTTTCATGCAGTATGTGTCATTGGAGGATCTGTTCTGCTGAATACTCTATAACAAAACTCCTGACTATGTTTTAGGTCATCGGGGGGGGGGGGGTAGACTTCTCTTTAACTAGTTTCTATAATTCATCTTTCCTCTCCTAACCCTTTCCATTATAGTAACTTGGAACTTACTGTTAGCAGAAACTCCAGCAGGGTTGTGCAACGTCACAATCAACACCTGAAACTCTGAGCCAGAAGCCAAACGACATCCAGGGTTTTTTCCCCCAGGAGGGTTTCCCTATGGGTCCTGCATTACCCTTTGCTGTCATCCAGCACTGGGGAGTCCAGGGCGTGTGGGGATGTTTCTCTTTTGCAGCTATGTACCAACTTCTGATCCAGGTTAGTATGAGAGAGATTCAATAAAACGCTTAAAATGATACTAAGAAAGTTGGTAGATAAGGACGGGAAGGACTGGGATCGTATGATCCCCTGGGATCTATTTGCAGTAAGGAAAACCCCTCAGGCATCTATTGGATTCTCTCCTTTTGAACTACATTATGGTAGAGATGTCCTGGAGAAGCGGCACCCATTCTCCATTTGCAAACTGCTACCAGAGGGCAAGAGCATATGAGACATGTTCGAAATGTAGTCTATACTCAAAGGCCCAAATCCAACAAAAGTCCACATATGACAAAAAGGTGAACTTAAGATCGTTTTCCGTAGGACAAAAAGTATTGGGCCTCTTGCCTACCTCGGAAAACAAGCTTGTCTCTAAGTGGCATGGGCCATATGAAATACTGGAACAAACAGGAACCTGTACTTGTAAGGTAGCACAACCTGATGGGAAATAGAAGGTCCATCTATATCAGGTAAATCTCTTAAGAGTGGAAGGAAAGCCTGTCTGCCACCAATGCTACAATATTATCCTCTTTGATGCCACACGACAACGTTGAATTGATTCTGCAAGAGCTATCTAATTAACAACAAGAAGATTTAAAAGATTTAATCATATTGTTTCCCAATGTATTCTCTGAGAAACCAGGAAGATTGAAATTCACATATCACTACATTAGAACACCCAAGGGAAAATTGGTTAATCTGAATCCATAATGACTCTCAGAAGCCCATAAACAGATAGTGGTTGAGGAAGTGAATAAAATGTTTAGAGCGAATATTATCGAACCCTCTCAAGCCCATGGTCCTCCCCTAACGTATTGGTCACCACACCTGACCATTCCTGGAGGTCTTGCATAGTTTTCCACCAAGTTAATGCCATTTCTGACTTCGATGCCTATCACATACCAGGCATCGATGACCTAATTGATAAACTTGGAAACACCACTTTTCTATGAACCTTAGAGTTCACAAAAGGGTACAGGCAGGTCCCAGTTTAAGGACCTGATAAGGAAAAGATGGATTTCCCGACGCCCTTAGGACTTTTCCAGTTCAAAGTCCTCCCTTTTGGCTTTTACGGGGCTCCAGCCACTTTCCAACATCTTACGGACAAAATATTACAGCCACTTTCCAACATCTTATGGACAAAATATTACAGCCCTTCGCTGATTTTTGTGGAGCTTATATTGACGATATCGTCATTTTTAGTAAAACTTGGGAAGACTATCTTTCTCCAGCATGGGGTCTGGCATGGATTCACATGCTCATGAATATTCCCCGTCGCCAGGCTGGGAATCCTCGGTAAAGAAAAAACCAGTATCAGTTTCGTTTCTGATCTGTCTTTCGTAGCAACAACCAATCACCGGTCTCTGCGTCATACCGACCACAGCCAATGACTGCCCACTACCTAAGCACCGCCTCTGGCAGCCATCTTCAGATTTTTACCGCACGTTCATGTGTTGGGATCCTCGTGCTATTGCTCTCAAGCGTTAGTGCTATTTTTTCACGTTTTTTCTCAAAAACTTCGTTTTTTCGGTCAAAAGAGCCTCAAGCTCCACCGACTCGCCATCCGATCAACGGGGACCCGTGTCGGATTCGTCTACGCCCCTCAAGGGTGAAGATTTCGTCGAGCTACGCTTTTGGAGGACTCCAGAAGTTTCTCAGGCCCGGTCATGGCCCAGGAGAAGGGAAGCTCGACGCCCGGAAAGCTGTTCAGGGTCTGCCCTGGATGCCAGCTGCAAAACGTCTTCAAGGAGGACGAACACTCTTTTTGTCTTTACTGCCTACATGAGGACAAGACGCACGTGGAGAAGGACTGTGCGTTTTGCGGCAACATGTCGGAGCGGACCATGAAGGACCGCCATCAACGTCTCGCCAACTGGCTGGAAGGGAAGAGCCCGTCCGGCGAGAAGAAGAGGAAGAAATCCGAGCGGTCTTCTAAGACCTTTGAGGACGCCCCGGCGACGGGGGTCCAACATAAGGCCAAGCACCGCGAGTCCGCTGGCACCGGGAGCGCCGAACGGTCGGGCTCTACGGGCGCCAGGCTGGGCGCACCCTCCCCGGCACCATCAACCACGAGCCAACGCTCTGGGTCGGGTAAGAGGAAGGCCGAGCACCCGGCGAGGCTCCTGGAGAGGCCCCGGTCGAGCTCGAAGGCGGAGGGGGAGCGAGGCAGCGTCCCCCCCCCTCAAGGATAAGGCGGTGAGCGCACCTAAGTTGGTGAAGGCCTTAATCCATCCGGCCAAGCCCTCTATCGAAACTGTCGCGGCGGCCCTGGCTCAGCCTGTGGAGGCTACACCAGTGGTGGCGACCTCGGGGCTCAGAGTCTCCCTGCCACCTCGGAGGGAGTCCTCTTTTGTGCCCATCGATAAGACCCCCGTGAAATCCCCCGTGGGGAAGAAAAAGGGGGGGCAGGGCGTCGTCGTAGATTCGGCCTCAACCTCGGAGGAGGAGCTGGTCGAGGTCTTAAGCCACGGCCTCGGCGTGGAAGAAGACCGGCCCGTCGGGAGGGATCCCGACGCAGGTGACGACGACATCGTCGAGGGTACCGACGGGGCCCCTGATCGCCCGTCGGATTCCCCTCTGCCAGCGCCGCGAGACAGCTCGGCGGCCATTTTGTTGGCTATACAGTCCTTATGCTCAGAGATAAGGACGAGACTACCGTTGCCGACGGAACCTCTCCCGTCGGGGGACCCAGAACCGGGACCTTCTGGGGTTCCCCCTACCAAGAAAAGAAGGATCCACCCTCCGCCTCCTTTTCAGCCGTCGCGCCCCTTCCAGCCCTCCTCCCCGTCCACCCGAGGGGATGATACGGGGACTGACACGGCAGCGACGGGTACGGAAGACGAGGTATACGACGAGGATGTACCGTCGTCGCCTCCCACCAGGGCTTCTCCGCCCGACGAGATTGGATCGTTCCACTCCATGATCACCAGGGCATCCGAGCTTTTCCAACTCTGCCCTGAGGAGAAGAAGAAGGAAGGTTTCCTTTATCAGCGGCGCGAGGCCAAGAGGAAGACGGTCCTCGCAGTGCCTCTATTGGACGACATTTGGGATGAGGGCCTCACCCTCCTCAAGAACCCTTCCACGACGCCAGCTAGAAGAGACCGGTACGAGAAAAAGTACCGGGTCCCGGACACGGCCCCCCTGTGCCTCCGGGCGCAGCCTACCCCGGACTCCGTCGTCTCCGCGGCGGCCAGGAAAAAAGCGGGGGGGGTGCGGCCTCCACATCGACTTCCCCACCGGACGGCGAGGGAAAGAAATTGGACGCTATGGGACGCAGAGTCATCTCGTCTGCAGCGACGACGATTAAAGCGGCCAACGCCTTGGCTATCGTGGCCCGCTACGACAGGGAGCTCTGGTACAAACTGGCTCCCCTGCTGGACTTCTTGCCGGACGACAAGAGGGCAGAGGCCCTGGAGATCCTGCAGGAAGGTGAGGTGGCTTCGGACCACGCCATTACCGTTGCGACGGACATCGCCGACACTGGGTTCCGCCAGTTGGGCAACGGCGTTTGCCTTAGGCGGCGTGGATGGCTCAAGGCTACGGACTTCCGTCAAGACGTTCAGACCAGAGTCCTGGACATGCCCTTCGATGGGAACAACCTGTTTGGGAAAAAAGTGGACGATTCCCTTCAGGCCATTAAAGCGGACACCGAGACGGCCCGGGCCCTTGGAGTTCTGCAACAACGACGGACGCCCTTTCGGAGCAGCGGAGGCAACGTCGCCTCCAAAGGTTCCGGCGGCGGTTTCTCCACCTACCGTCAAGCGGCCCGCTCGTCGTCTCAGGAGGCCTACAGAGGACGAGGCAAGTCTGGCGGACCCCGCCGTCGTCGCCAAGGAGGTCAAGGCGGCAAAGCCTCGTCGAAGCAGGATTGAACCGGCCGTAGGGTCGGGCCCCCACCGAAGCACCCCGGTGGGAGGCCGGCTGGAGAGCTTCGTCAGCATGTGGGAGTCCATCTCCACCGACCGTTGGGTGCTGGACGCCTTGGCCCGGGGCCACGCGCTCGAGTTTCAAAGAAGGTGTCCGCGCGTCCCCCCCCGTGGCCAGGAAAGAACTTCACGTCCCTCAACTTCTCCTGGAGGTAAAGGCGATGCTCAGGAAGGGCGCCATCGAACTCGTCCCAAAGAGGCTTCGGGGCTCTGGAGTTTACTCGAGATAATTCTCGTGAAGAAGAAGACGGGGGGGATGGCGCCCCATCCTGGACCTGCGACGTCTGAACAAGTTCATCAAGGCGCAAAAGTTCCGGATGGTCACCCTCCAGCACGTCCTGGGTCAGCTGGAGGAAGGAGACTTCCTGTCGTCGTTGGATTTGGAGGATGCCTACTTCCATATTCCCATCCTAAAGGGGCACCGAAAATTCCTCAGGTTTGTGGTCCAAGGGCGTCATTACCAGTTCAAAGCCCTCCCCTTCGGACTACGGTCGGCACCCAGGGTGTTCTCCAAGTGCCTCGCACCGTTGGCGGCGCAGCTGCGCCGCGAAGGGATCCACGTCTACCCCTACCTGGACGACTGGCTCATCCGAGCCAAGACGAGGGAGCTCGCTGTGGTTCACACGGCAAGGACCGTCCAACTTCTCACGGACTTGGGATTCTCCGTGAACTACGCCAAACCCCACCAGGTACCCGCGCAAGACGCTCTGTTTCTGGGAGCGAGGCTCAACACAGTGTCCCTTCTGGCCTCCCCGTCGGAGGAGAGGACCAGGACCATCCTGGGCAAGGTGCAGCAGATGTTGGGGGCCGACGCGGCCAAGGTGAGGTCCATCAAGTCCCTCCTCGGAATGATGTCTTCCTGCATCTACCTCATTCCCATGTGCAGGCTCCGGATGCGCCCGTTGCAGGAGTTCCTGGACGCGCGCTGGATCCAAACGACGGGCAGCTTCGAGGAAAGGATCACACTCGACGAGAGTTTCCGACGAGCGATCCGGTGGTGGGGCACCCACGCGCATCTGACGGCGGGCATGGACTTCCAGACCCCAGCCCACCAGGAGACAGTGACCACGGATGCCTCCCTGGAAGGGTGGGGAGCGCACACCGAAAATCTGCACGCAAGAGGCCTTTGGCTCCCGACGGAGAAATCCCTACATATCAACGTCCTGGAGCTCCGTGCAGTGTTTTGGGCCCTCAGGTCCTTCCTTCCGTCCCTCAAGGGCAAGGTGGTGAGGATCTTCACCGACAACACCACCACCATGTTTTACATCAGGAAACAGGGCGGAACCAGGTCCCCAGCACTGTCCAAGGAGGCGCAGGACCTGTGGCATTGGGCAGTCGCCCAAGGGATGTTTCTGGTGCCGTTTCATCTGGCAGGGATAAAAAACGCCATCGCCGACTCACTCAGCAGGGAGCTGCGCTCGTGCCACGAGTGGGAACTACGGCAGGATCTAGTGGATCGCCTCTTCCGACGGTGGGGCACACCCCAGATCGACCTGTTCGCGACGGCGACGAACTCCAAGTGCCGGAGGTTCGCCAGCAGGTTTCCCCAGGCGAGGAGCATGGGCGATGCTTTCTCGTTCCCCTGGGAGAGCCTGTTCCTCTACGCGTTCCCTCCTTTGCCACTGCTAATCCGGCTCGTCAACCAGCTCAAGAGGTCACGGTGCAGGATGATCCTCGTCGCACCTGCGTGGCCGAGGCAGATATGGTTCCCGGACCTTCTGGACTTGTCAGCGTCCCCGCCAATCAAGCTGCCGGTGGACGCGGATCTGCTCTCCAGGGAAGGAGGCGCCATCCTCCACCACGACCCGAAATCGCTGAACTTGCAGGCCTGGCTCCTGCAGCGCTAGAGTTTGGAGGATACGACATACCGGCCGACTGCAGAGAGGTTCTTGCAAAGGCCAGGGCGTCCTCGACTCTTAAATGCTACGGACACAAATGGAAGAGGTTTTCTGTCTGGTGCCACGCACAGAAGATTAACCCTCTACGGATTACGGCTCCGCAGGTACTGCCGTACCTGCTGACGCTGGCCAAAGCTGGACTGGCACACGCGTCCATCAAGATTCATCTTGCTGCGATCTCCCGATACACCAGAACCACGGGCCGGTCGTCCCTGTGGTCTCATCGTCTGGTGAAAGAGTTCATGAAGGGACTGTTCAGATCGTTCCCGCCGGTGAAGGCGCCGGCCCCGGCGTGGGAGCTCAACGTGGTGCTGACCAAGCTCATGGGACCTCCGTTCGAGCCTCTGCACTCGGCCCCGTTGAAGTTTCTGTCGTGGAAAACAGCGTTTCTTGTGGCCATCACCTCCGCACGACGGGTGGGAGAGATCCAGGCCCTTTCCTGCAAGGCCCCGTACTTGACTTTTCACGACACGAGGGTAGTGCTCAGGACGCACCCCTCCTTCATGCCCAAGGTACCGTCGGACTTCCATCTCAACGAACCCTTGGTGTTGCCTGTGTTCTTCCCGTCGCCTTCGTCGCCGGCTGAGAGGACTTTGCACTCGCTGGATGTGGCTAGAGCGCTCAAGTTCTACGTGGACCGCACGAAGTGTTTTCGGAAGACGTCACAACTCTTTGTGAACTTTGGACCTGTCAATCAGGGGAAGGCTCTCTCGAAGGCTTCCATTTCCAGATGGCTCTCCGGCTGTATCATGTACTGTCATCGGTTGGCAAACCGACCGCTGCCTGGCCGTCCGAGAGCCCATTCCACCAGAGCGATCGCAGCTACCACGGCGTTCCTTTCTGGTGTGCCCCTGCTGGACATATGCAGGGCTGCTACGTGGAGGTCGACGCACACCTTCACGAAATTCTACTGCGTCGATCGGGATTCCAGGGAGGAGTCCAGGGTCGGCCAAGCAGTGCTGCGCAACCTGTTCGCCTGAGGTGAGCCTGGTGAGGAGGTAAGATGCTTAATGTTGAGTTTGATGTAATGCTTAATGTTGAGCCTTTGCCACCTCCTGTGGTTGTGCATGTGTGTACTGCTATGTATTCTTTATTCATGAGCATGTGAATCCATGCCAGACCCCATGCTGGAGAAGGAACAAGTTACTTACCTGTAACTGTTGTTCTCCAGCATGGGTCTGGCATGGATTCACATGCGAACCCTCCCGCCTACCCCTCTGCGGCTCTTCACTTGGTCATACTGCCACTTCACGTGCTTCCAAATCTGAAGATGGCTGCCAGAGGCGGTGCTTAGGTAGAGGGCAGTCATTGGCTGTGGTCGGTATGACGCAGAGACCGGTGATTGGTTGTTGCTACGAAAGACAGATCAGAAACGAAACTGATACTGGTTTTTTCTTTACCGAGGATTCCCAGCCTGGCGACGGGGAATATTCATGAGCATGTGAATCCATGCCAGACCCATGCTGGAGAACAACAGTTACAGGTAAGTAACTTGTTCCTTTCCATCTCTTCACTATTATGAGAGCCCTCAGAGAAGCTGGCCTTACAGCCAATCCATCCAAATGCAGACTGGCCCAATCAGCCATGAAATATCTCTGCTTCTTTGTAGGGAATAGTAGTGTGCAATTTCAACGCACGAAAGTGAAGGCTATCCTAGATACCCCTACACCTAAAGCTAAAGAGATCTCAGAGCATTCCTAGGGTTAAGCAGTTATTAGCGTACGTTTATCCCAAACGTCTAAGACAGGACAGCTCGACTGACAAATTAAAGACTGCCGAACCCCAGAAAATTCATTGGACTGAAGAGGATGATATATGTTACAACAACCTAAAACAAACCCTGTGCCAGAACTCGATCCTAAAGGTAGTTGATTTCTCAAAGGAATATGTATTACAAACAGACACCTCCCTTACAGTGCTAGGAGCAGTCCTGTCACAAATTTCTGACGGATTGGAACATCCCATCTTGTTTACGAGTCTCAAACCTTTCCCACATGACTACAATTACTCTGTGCTGGAATTAGAGTCCCTTGCCATCAAGTGGGCCATTATCCACCTCAGATACTACCTCTTAGGAAGAATGTTCTCACTCGTCACAGACCATTCTCCACTAGTTTGGATGAACCAGTGAAAAGATTCTAACCCTCGAGTCATGCAATGGTTCTTAGACCTGCAAACCTTCTGTTTCACTGTGGAGCACCAAAAAGGTAAAGACCAAGAAAACGTTGATTTTCTCTTTCGGTTCCCCTGTGAAACAGATGCGGATACATCGCATAGGGGAAGGGTATGTGAGAAACCTGATGGTGTCTCACCAGCTAGTCAGGGGATCTGTCATCCAGGTGGCCAGGACACGGCCATCACTTTTGGATCCAGTTCCTGGTGGTGGACCACTGCGTGAGGATCACCTTGATGAGGGGTCTTCAGGGAGTGGAAGTGAGACACCAGATGGGCCGACGGGCATCCCCTGCCCTGTAAAACCTTTTCAGCAGTAGCTGAATGGTTGTCACAATGGAATAAGCCAGAACACAAAGCAGCAAAATGTTCGAGTGTATCAGTGAAGCTGCCAGATGTCCATGAGAGGGACAGCACAGGTGTCAGACACAGAAAGAGACTACACCGGGGAGAAGCTTAGGGAGTAAGAGATGTGTGTGCGAGGATTTAATAAC
Organism: Ambystoma mexicanum; assembly: GCF_040938575.1. Lineage (NCBI taxonomy): Eukaryota > Metazoa > Chordata > Amphibia > Caudata > Ambystomatidae > Ambystoma > Ambystoma mexicanum. Next base: position 1,460,527,187 of record NC_090934.1, on the reverse strand, counting down.
AAAAGAATGTAAGAAAATTCTTAAATGCTAGGGTAATTTCAGTGTATTGTTTGTATTGAACGCTATGGCCACCTAACTTTATTTAATGCATAGGACCAATGGTAGTCACAACATAAACATGAAAAGAGATGCTATGCAACATTTCTAATACCTGAAAGTGCATTAAAAAATTAAATATTTTCAGATATTGGGTAAATCTAATACCTGAAAGTGAATTTTACAAAATTAAAAAGAAGTGCATTTAAAAAAAAACAAATAGAGTCTCGGCTTCTCAAGTAAAGGTATTGTGATGCTGTGATGGGATTAGGCACATCTGAGAAGATTTCTGCCAGATATCAAAAGTTGAAAGTTTGCCCCACTATGAACTGGAACCAAAAGGGTTAAGGAAGCTTTAAAGAACTTTCAAGGAAACTTAAGAACTGTATGGACTGTAAAGATTAAAGATGAACATGTTCAGTGTATCTGTAGCTAAAGGTAGGTGTGTGTGTGTGTGTGTGTGTGTGTGTGTGTGTGTGTGTGTGTGTGTGTGTGTGTGTGTGTGTGTGTGTGTGTGTGTGTGTGTGTGTGTGTGTGTGTGTGTGTGTGTGTGTGTGTGTGTGTGTGTGTGTATATATATATATATATATATATATATATATATATATATATATATATATATATGGAGAATTTAGAGTAGTGTGGGTCCATTTTAGTCAAAGTCGTAGACGTTATAGCTAATATTTAGAGTTGTTTGTTCTACCGGGTGTACCCAGTGAATTGGTTATTACTGTCTTGTGTGTTATATGGTGGGTAGAGCAGTGTTGCTGTATGAGTTGGTTGCATGATGACTTGAGAGTTCATCTGGTTGGGATATGTTTGGTATGGCAGATGAGTGGGAAGGTTTTGGTGCAAGTTGCTTGAGAGACGGTGGAGAGTGATGGACTACTTACCTCACTTGTTTGTTGCACTTGGGGTTGTGCAACATCACCTGTTGGAATGTGTGTTGGTTGGACGTGGGCGGTCTTGTGTCATTCACCTGGGCTCTACACCCAAAAAGGGGATATTCTAGGCTGGATGATGGACAACCTGTGGGTACCCTCCTGTGCCGTCCCACCACCTGTGGGGTGTGTGTAGTGTTTTGTTAACCTGTGTGTTGGTAGAAAGATAGTACGATTGGACTGAATGCATAGATATTTTGCTGGGACAGTGGGTGTTGGCTGACATAATCCAAGCTTCCCAGATATACTCTGGGAGTTCTCTGTATTTACTCTAAAGAGCTAGTCTTGGGTGTATATATATATATATGTGTGTGTGTGTAGGATAGGCCATTTGAACCAAGTCACACATTCCACAACACCACCAGTAGCCATCGTTGGAAGTTCACCTCCAGTTCTGTGCCACAACAGCAAAGCATTGTGGGTATGCGAATGAGCCCATATATATATATTTCTGAGGCTTGTGGAATCTGCTTAACTCACATGCTGTGCATAGGCTGGCATTTAGTGGAAGCTGCCGAGTATGACAGTTGTTTTCGAAATTCGGAAAGGGACGTCGACAGGGCGTGCCAGTAATACTATCCCTAGTGTGACGTCCACTGTACCCATGGTCCGTCACGCGTCGAGGTCCCTCAGATTGTTTTTTTTCCGCCATCGTAGATGGACGCTATTTCGCAGGGTTCTCCTTTCGCCATAACGCCATTGATTTATACAAATTAGAGATAGTTCCTATTCCTATCCTTTATATCTTCCATCACCGACTATCAATAACATCCGACAGCAGTGAAGAAAACGACCGTCGAAGACTCCCATCGATGGATCCGTCCAGCCTTGGAGGGCTGCTTCGGGCCTCGGCCCACACAGTAGGGAGAGAGTGGGGAGGACATTTGAGAATGCATTTACCCCTTTTCATACATTATTCTTGCCTAGCTGCCGTTTCATTTCATTATGGATAGAACCCCTTTCAAGTTCTACCCTAAGTGCAACAACAAATTCCCTTGGGGCAACGAGCACCTGGTGTGCAAACTTTGTCTCCCTGGGGATCACGTCGAAGGGACCTGTCAAGCCTGTAAACTGTTTTAACCCAAGACATTAAAGGAACCTTTAATCAAGTGCTGGGCCAACCACGGCATGCAGGCCGAGGCCACCATGGATGTGGTGGGGAGCTACAGCAGTGTTTTCCGACAGCGAAAGCAATGGGGGTACTTTGGTTTCCCAAGAGCAATACCCCAAACCCAACAGATAGGCCAGCGGCCTTGTTAAGCGGACGACACTCGGCAGCATCAGCGCTCACATAGCCCCTTCCACTAAGCACACACCCCGGGGCAGTTACTTGACACGTTAGTCGAACAAAGGCCCGTGCACGACGTCTAGGAAGAGGTCCACAGAATCCCTGTCCTCTGGACACTCAAGGTCCCGATCGCCACTTGACAGGCCCCGACTATCGAAAGACAGCACATCTGTTGTGACTAAATCCATTGCTGAATGTTGTACGTCAGTAGATGAGACTTTGGATCATTCCACAACCGAAGTTCGACTCTCTTCGTCGAAAACGGCATTTGGTAAAAAAACACATCCCAGAGGGCCTAATGAAGGGGAAGTAGTCCAAGAAAAAGTCTTGTAAGACCCCTCATAGGGAAAGGTCCCATAAAGAAAGGTCTCCACACAAATAAAAGGATTCACAAGTACAGGATTCCTTGTCTACAACTCTAAAGAGAAAGGGCCAGCCTTCACCTCAAGTCCCAGTCACTCCTCAGGATCAGGGGTTTCCACGAGACCCTATGTCCATTCTAAGCTCTGCCCAATGAACATGTGAGGATATTGATAGGGTCATGAGATGGATGACCTTTATGGCAAACTTTTTTGGAAAAAAAAACAGATTCTTTCCAGAGGCTTCAAACCACCCCACCCACAACAGCTGCCTCTAGTTCTCAGGCCCCTACAGATGCCACTGCTTCTCACCCCCCTTCGAAGAGGTCTTGTCCTAATACCCTGACTATTTCATCCCAGCAGGACCATTCATTGACCTTTATGACCTGGATACTTACACTGAGGACCTCTATGTAACTCAAGAGGCCGCAGATCCTTCATATGGTGATAATGATGAAGCCAGACATGTATTACATGGACTCTCCCGTCACCCAGGATCCTCCAGTGGCAGATTCGCCTATAGATAACCAGCCACTTCAGAACAACATGCTCATCAAGGCAGCTGAGCACTTCCAGAAAAAAACAAAGGAAACTCAACAAGACAAAGACTTTGTTAATGACATTTTAGGAGATAAGAAGGCTGTCACACAGTTCATTCCCACCCTGCAGTCTATTCAGCAGAAGATACAGCCCTCACTGGAAACGTCTAACCAGACGCGGGCAGTTGATTCCTGCATCGAGAAGCTCTTGCGCCCTGCTCCCTCAGACCCTCTTTATATCAGGGGGCAGCTCAAACCTGACTCTCTTGTAGTTACAACAAGGAAAAGAACAGGTACACCCCTAGCCTCTTCTGAGGCACCGCCGGACAAGGAGAGTGAGAAGCTGTACACGATGGGGAGGAAAGTGGTCTCTTCGGCTGCCTTTCAGGCGAGGCTCGCTAATAATACCACTCTTTTGGCGAGTTATAACTGCCATAAATGGGATGAGGTGTCCACTTTGTTATCATCAGCTCCTGAACCCCTTAAGACACAATTGGCCCTGGTGGCTGCAGAAAGCAGGGCAGTTTCAAGCTGTTTCTAAAGAGTAATCTGGACGCCGCTGACAGCATAGGCAGAATTATTGCAGAAGGAACAATTATTAAGTGCCATGCTTGGCTACGCCAGTCCGGCTTCAAGCAAGAGAGGCAAGCCACGGCTTCTGAATATGCCTATTGAGCCCAACGTCCTCTTTGGATAGGCTGTTGAAGACGCCTTGAAAACTGCTAAAGAGGAATACGACACACTATAGTTGTTGGGCTAGCTAACTAATAAACCCACTTGCCAGACAGGCAATAATAGTAATTTTGGTCGCTCCCGCGGACAAAATTCACAGAGGGGTTCAGACTACAGTCAGAATCAGGGAGCATCATGGTGTAACAATCAGGGTCAAGCCTCACAAGGTTACCAAAGGGGACAGCGCCGATCCCGCGGCCAGGGGTTGTCGTCCTCATCTAGAGGTGGGGTCACACCTCCAAAACAGTGATTACCCGCTTCAAGTGCCCTCCCATGCCTCTCCAGTAGGGGGGTGTATTTCAAACATCACCCAAGCATGGGAGGGAATCACCGGAGACAAATGGGCCCTATCCACCGTAGCAGGAGGTTATTGTGTGGAGCTAATGGAGCGACCCCAGAACCATCCCCCGGGCAAAAAAGACTCACTCGAAGGAAGAGCAACACATCCTTCTCGAGGAAATGGCAGCACTGCTCCAAAAGGACGCCATAGAAATTGTCCCGGCGAACCAGGTAAACAAGGGTATTTATTCAACCTACTTCCTTGTGCCAAATAAAGATCTAACAATGCGCCCAGTAGTAGACCTACGCCCTGCAAACACCTATGTCAAGCCACAAAAATTCCACATGACTACGCTCCAAGAAGTAATCTCTCTGTTAAAACGGGAGGATTACATGGCAACATTGGATATGAAAGATGCTTATTGTCATATTTCAATGTTCTCAGCGCACAGAAGATTCTTGCGGTTCAAGACAGGGAATCAGCACTACCAATTCAAAGTGCTACCCTTCGAAATAGCATCAGCACCAAGGGTATTCACAAAGGTACTGTGGTGGTGGTGGCGCACCTGCGCAGGGAGGCAATCCCAGTGTACCCTTTCCTGGACGACAGGCTGATTACAAGGGAGACTCCCCAGATTTGCATGCATAACATTCAAAGAACTATCAACCTTCTCTTTCAATTGGGCTTCTCCATAAACAAGAAAAAAATCAAGTCTAGTGCCAAGCACAAACAAAGAGTTCCTAGGAGCTGTAATAGACTCGAAGGAGGGGTTAGTCTTTCCATCAGAGGAAAGAGTCCAAAATATGTGACTGCAAATACCTCATTATCAGGCCGGCGCCAGATAAGCGTACGCAAAGCTATGCGTTTGCTAGGCATGATGGCATCTTCATTTACCTGGTACCACACGCGCGCCTGTGCGTGCGACCCATGCAGGAGTGGTTGGCGAAACAGTGGTCTCAGGCAAGCGGTCAGTGGGACGATCTAGTGGCCGTTTCGCCAACACTAGTACAAAACCTTCGCTGATGGACAAGAGAAAATCTGTTGAAGGAAAAACCCTTCCACAATCCTGAAGTGCAATTGATTGTTACGACAGACACCTCACTCGCAGGGGGGGGGGGCTCATCACCTTCATCACACAGCACAAGGTCTGTGGACTCATGCTACGGCCAGAACCACATCAATCTGCTGGAACTACTGGCGGTGTTCAAGGCCCTTCAGGCATTTGAGATACACCTAGCAAACCAGTCCGTGCAAGTCCTCACCGACAGCACTAAGGCGATGTTTTACATCAACAAACAGGGGGGCACACGTTCTCCAAATCTGTCCAAGCTAGCACAACAAATTTGGAAATGGGCACTCAAACAGAAAATATTCCCATCATCACAGCACGTTCCAGGGGCACTCAACTCTCTAGCAGTCTCATTGAGCAGAGATCCCCTAGCAGAGGAACACTAGTGGCAACTAGACACAAAGGTTGTAGACTACCTCTTCTCTCAATGGGGTTTCCCCACAATAGACTTGTTCGCTACAAGCGGAAACAGACAATGCCCAGACTTCACGTCTAGGTTCCCCCAGCCAGGCTTCAAGGGGAACGCCCTTCTGGATGAACTGGTCAGGGAAATTTGCTTACGCTTTTCCTCCCCGACTCCTCTCATGAACAAAGTGGTGAACAAGATCCCCAAGGAACAAATGACGCTCATCCTAGTTGCTCCTATGTGGGAAAGACAACCATGGTATCCACATCTGCACAAACTGGCGATCCCATCAAACTCCTGTGCCAGACCAACTTACTCACTCAACACAGGGGATTAACAATGCACCCGCAACCTTACTCGATTAACTTGGCAGCGTGGCTCCTGAAGTCATAGAGTTCGGACATCTTAACCTACCACAGAGGTGTATGGATATCCTCAAGGAGGCATGAAAACCAAACACTAGACACTGTTATTTTGACAGGTAGAGGAGATATGTAATTTAGTGCCAGTCTAAACAAATAAAACCCATAGAATGTACCCCACCCCACATTCTAAACTATATGCTCCACTTACTAGATGCAGGGTTAGTATTCAACTCTTTAAAGGTCCACCTGACGGTTTTGTCGGCTTGCGCAACCTCCCACAATAAGGTTTTGTGGTGGAAGGTGCCGGTCATCAAGGCATTCATGGAGGGAGTAAAGAGAACCTATCCTCCAATCTCAAATCTGTCGCCTGGATGGGATCTCAATGTAGTACTCGCTAAGCTCATGGGACCCCCTTTTGAGCCAATGCACAAGTCAAGTCTTAAACACCTGACTTACAAGAATGCCTTCTTAGTGGCTATTACTTCCATAAGAAGAGTTAGTGAATTGCAAGCATTGTCAGTGCAGGATCCTTTCTTTGTCATACACAAAGACAAACTGCTTTAACGTACTCATCCTAGGTTCCCTCCTAAGTTCATCTCTACATTTCACATCCATCAAGCTTCTGGCTTTCTTCCAGAGCCCTAAAAGCTCAGCTGATGTAAAACTCCACACACTAGATGTAAGGAGGGCGGTCCTTTTCTATGTAAACAAGACCAGACAGCTAAGGAAAACAGACCAACTGTTTGTCTCCGTAGCTCCAGGCATAGAAGGAGACCAGATTTCCAAGAATGCCATCTCCAGAAGGATAGTCAGATGCATACAACTGTGCTATTCCTTGTCAGACAAAACACTGCCTTTCACACCAAGGGTTCACGCCACAAGAAGCACAGGAGCTACTCTGGCATTTATTGCAAATGTCCCCTTAGACAGCATTTGCAAAGCAGCTACATGGAGCTCAGTACACACTTTCACTCAGCACTACTGCATTGACACACATTCCAAGACCGATACAAACGTGGGACAAGTGGTTCTAAGACATCTGTTTGCCCATGAACCTTCTCACAACCCACCACCTTCTCCTTACACTGCTCGCTAATCTATGCACAGCATGTGATCTACGCAGATTCCACAAGCCTCAGAAGGGATACATTACTCACTGTAATCGTATTTCTGGTGCTTGTGTCTGCTTAGATTCACACGCGCCCACCCTTCCTCCCATGGAGAGAAGGCACATGGATGCTTATGAGCTTCTCTCATACATATCTGCTTGGATAAACCTGTACTTAATCCTACCTCATGTCAGAAAAATAACAATCTAAGGGACCTCGACGCGTGAAGGACCATGGGTACAGTGGACATCACACTAGGAATAGTATTACTGGCACGCCCAGTCAACGTCCCTTTTTGAATTCCAAAAACAACTGTAATACTCCACGGCTTCCACTAGATGTCAGCCTATGCTCAGCATGTGAATCTAAGCAGATGCAAGCATCAGACATATGATTACGGTGAGTAATGTATCCTATATGGAGAAAGAGAGAGAGAGAAACAATCTATTTATTTTGTGCAAATACCCATAAAACACAATAATACAAAACAATGATGAAGGAAAACCTGTGGTGTTGAATCCAGATCGGAATTACCCATTGCTTGTGTCAATAAGGTGACTGTGCTCTTGGGAGGTGTTGTATACCAGCTATATATAGCCCTAAGGCAGTGGACTTCAAACTTTTTTGGCCTTGGCACCCCCTGAGCAAAATTTGGGCTGGCCAGGCAGTATGTACAAATGGCTATGAACTATTGTGTGCCGTCACTGCATCCTACTCCCAGAATAGTCTTTGGTCCCCCCCACCTGCTCCCATCAAAGTCGTTGGGCTCCCTCATCCCACTCCTACCCAGTCCCTGGGCTCTCCCCACCCCATCACAGACCCTGGGCTCTACCCACCCTGCTCCCACCATAGTCCCTGGGCTCTCCTCACAACCTTCCCAACACAGTCCGAGGGCCAGTGGGAGCTGGTGAATTTTTTAAGTGGAGGGACATAAATATTTCGCACAAAAATGCCATAGCGACCGAGCGCAGCGAGGGAGCTTGAAGCAATCGAGGGGGGATTGGGGTATTTTCCCCACTTGAATTTTTTTTTTAATAATGGGTTAAAATGTGACTTCAACCAAAAAAAACCAAACAGTTTGAAATTTGGCTGGGGGACAAGGGGGAAAGCATGGTATTTTTGACTGGACATCTATGACATCTATGATGGATAAAAAAAAATACCACCCCTGTCCCCTGGGTTCCACAGCGCCTCAGAAGGAGAGCTGATTTTGGTAGGTGGTTAGGGATTGTGCAACAAAGGCATTTTTAAAATGCCTTTGTTGTACAACCCTCCTTCCCCCTCTAACCCCCACAAGCCAAAATCAGCTCAACGGACCAAAACAAACACACACAGCAATCACTGTATCATTCATACAAACACCCATCACCATACACTCACTCATAACACAAGCATCCATACACATATTTAAATTAAGAGAAAATGAACATAAGCATACCTTCTGCAGGGACCTGCGTGTTGGTGCTGAAATGCTCCATGCCAGGTTGCTCTGTCCGTATGTGCGAGGAGGCGCAGGTGCTCCCCCTCGCACATAAAGACATGCAGTGCCCCAGCCAGCATTTCCAATGAGCTATGCAAGGCTGGCGAAGCAAAACTTCTCCAGCGTTGCATGGCTCAGTGAGCATGTGCGGCTGGGGAACTGAACTGTCAAAGTGAAACAGCGTTCCAGTTCAGCCAGCCCCTGAGCACTCCCTCAGCTGGAAAAACCAGCTGAGGGAGTGCTCAGTGTTTCACTGGGCCGGCTCCTCGGCTCCTCCATAATGGGTGAGGGGGCAAAATGCTAGTGTAGGCCAGTCAAAATGGGCTACTTTTTTTGACCAATGTGGAGCAGTTTGATGAGCTACTTCACTATGCAGCTAGTAGTTTTGACCATTGTTGCCGAATAAATATTCTTTAAATATCATAATTTCCTTACATTTTAACAAAAAACACCCTCTTGGGTACTATTTAAACAGTCTGTGCCTAAAGGAAGAATGAATACCCATTTGCAACTACGGGCCACTTTTTCATTGGTGCCTGAGACAGTTTTATGGATCAGTCTGACCATGTGAGCTGGCCCTGCCCATATACTCAATCTTTAAAAAAAATATATATATTTATTTTTAAATGTTCATTTTTATTTTTTTTTTTTTTTTACATTTCATGCTGGAGTCTCGCGCTTTCCCTGGGATGCTGCCGCGCCTCCCTGGGGGGGGCGCTCCCCACAGTTTGAAGACCTCTGCCCTAAGGGCTGCCCTAATTTTGTTTCGTGTTCACTTTATTTTATGGCTCTTAAAAGAAGAGGAGTAGAGTAGGATTATGTCGTCACGTTAGTCCTAGAGTGTCATGTGTTGGTGAAAGGGTGATGTGAAAGTTTGCAAAATTTGAGTATTGAGGGGGTAGTGAAGGGAAGAGAGGGTTGGGAGGAGGACATGGGGTTAATTTGAGTCCTGACTCTTTGTTGTAGAATCATTTCTTGGGTGGAGGGATTGAGGCCTGTTTCAGTACCATGCAGCTGTGGAACTGTGGTGCACCAGCTTTTTTCTGCTTGCAGGTCTCAAAGGTTGTGCGTCTTGAAGCATAGGAATCTGGTTTTAAGTATGATTTCGATTTAGGTTGAAGAGGACATTTGAGATATTAGTTTGAAGCAAGACGCTCACAAATCTATTGGACGGGAGAGGAGACCTTTGAGCGGTATTCATAAAGTTGAGGGCACTAATTAGGTTGGATTGACATTTTAGATTGGGTTAGCAGAACATCTTCAAATAATTTTCATGACAAAGTATAGGGTGGTTACTTGTTGTATGGCTCTTGGGTCATTGCTGTTTCACCAGTTTGTTTAGTTGAAGAGCCATGTCTTGAGCTGTTTCCTAAATATCAGGTAGTTCATTCCCATGCAAAGGTGTTTGGTACGATGCCCCAATGTTTCATGGCCAGTAGCGAGAAGGAGGATCATCTCTGTTGTTTCCTTTTGAAGTTCGGGTCTATGGCTAGTGCAGCATTACTGGTCCTCTGTGTCCTGGAGGTCAGGTAACGTGAAAACATCCTTTTGAAAGATAGTGAGCCCTTTCCATGGTAATTAATGCAGAGGGTTTGAAAATCTGGGAAATTGATAGGAAGTCAATAAAGTACATGCAATGCTGGGTAGATGTGTGCATATCTTTTCATCCTAAGGATTAATCTGGCCGCTGCATTTTGGACTCTTTGTAAGTTTACCATGAGGTAGTCCAGCAATCAAGATGGTCTACTTGGGTCGTTCAGTATTATTAGTACTAAAGATATCACATCGTTGGTTCTGCAAGTAAATGTTAATTAAGGTATGATGCAGTGTCGTGTGTAGAGTTAAAAGAAGCCATTTCTGAGAGTTGCTCTCCCCTGTGGTTCAATTATGAGAGCATTATACACAGTGGCTTCGAGATCCGATACAGTGAAGGATGATGTTGTGCATAGGCCCACTTTGTGTGGCTAGGTGATTTGAGGTAGTGTTAGAAGGTACTGGTTTACACATTATCTGGTTGGTTCCGGTAGGGTTGAGGTATAATCTGTTCAACATCCTTGGTGTTGTTTTTTAGTGTGCTTCAGATGGACACAAAGTTGATTCTATACTCCTACATGGCCGGAACACATGCTGGGCCTCATCCAGGAGGTTGTATGTTTCAATGAAGTCACGCAGTTGACTGTATAACAATTTGTCTAGTACTTTTCCAATGATCGGGTCGTTCGAGATGGGGAAGTAGCTAGAATGATCATTTGGTACAGCTGTGACATTTTTAGCAGTCGCTTTATGGAAACAGACTTCAGTAGCTGTGGAACACTCTTGGTGTTGATGGAATCATTAAGGCAGGATAGGAATAAAGGCATCAGTTCCGACTTTTTTATGATAGATTTAAACAATTTGGGAAAACTTGGGTCCTCTGGCGATCCTGTAGGAATGCAGGAGTCAAAGGTGGTGAAAGGGACCGCTGCAGAGAAGAGGTGGAATGAGGTTGGGGGGCTGGTGGAGGCATGGGTGGTGTGTAGCTGGGGTGTAGTGACAAACATCCTTTGCTATACAGATGCTCTTTCAGTTGAAATGAGCTGTGATCTGTTTGCAGAGTTCTTGAGTTAGAACAGGGCTTGGGTTGAAAGCGGTCAGGCTTTTGAATTCTTAGATGATATTAAAGATTTACCTTTGGCTGTGTTTGTCGATTCTATGCATTGCAAGCCCTGTCCTGTCTTGGCTTTGATGACCACTGCCCTGCAGAAACGCTGTTGATTATAGGCAAGTTTATTTTTTTGTAGGTTGTCATCCAGATTTCATTTAATTTACGATTTTCCTTTGGCAGGTTGTTTAGTTTGCTCACTATTCTTAGAGAGGCACAGCTCCACCCTACTGATGAGGTCCAACCAGACCGAAACACATGTTTAGTTTAGTTTATTTATTTATACATACCGCACGACGAACCCTGGGGTAACTGGGCGCCGGAGACTTGGAGCTGGTTACAGGAGAAAATACACATACAAGATAGTAACAGTAAGTGCAATTGACCGGGTTATATGGCGGTCGAGAGGCAAACACAGGAAAACAAGTACAGTGATTAGTGTGTCAGACAGTGTTAAGAGTTCTTGTTGGCGAGCCAAGACTTAGTTTTTGCTCTGAAGGTCCAGAAGGAAGGTTCCGCTCTGAGGCTTAATGGTATAGCGTTCCACTGTTTGGCGGCTAGGACTGAGAAAACTGGAGCCACCTACTTTTTTTAGGAAGAATTTGGGGATGGATGGGCAGTGAGAGTACAACGATCTTGTTGATCTGGTGGAGGTGTGTTTGTTGAATTTGTCTGCTAGGTATTTGGGGGCGTCAATCGAGAGGCATTAGTGGACGATGACGAGAGATCGAAGGGTAATTCTGTCTCATATAGGTAGCCAATGGGCATCTTGTCTAAAGCTGGAGATGAGTGCCGTAGGATAATTAGGGCCGCTCTGAGGGCATTGTTCTGTAGTACCTGCAATTTGTTCATATTGCGCTCTGAGGTGCCAAGAAAGAGGGTGTTGCTGTAGTTTATGTTTGTTTATTATTTGATAATGCGCACAAAACCCAGGGGTAGCCGGGCGGAGCAGGTATAAGGTTACTTAAGCTTATGTTGCATACAGAGTATATAAAAAACATAGCAATGCGGTACATACATGTCAAAGCAAACAGTTGGAATGAAAAGCTAACATGCTACATTATTGAGAGAGAGTACTACAAGGTAAAGGTGTGAGAGCAGAATCATCTTAGATTATTATTAACCATGAGAGTTAGTTGTTGTTGGACCAGAGCCAGTTTTTTTACCTTGCATCTGAAGTTAGAATAGGGTATGTTAGCTCTCAGTGCAATGGGCAATGCGTTCCAGGCCTGGGCAGCTCTGACAGGGAAGCTTGCTCCGCCCGCTTTAGATCGTCTGAATCTAGGAATTTTAAGCAGGTCATGGTTGGAAGCCCTAGTGTGGTGACTGGAGGATTTTCTGGTCAGTCTGGCCGAGATGTAAGGGGGTGCTGTGTTGTTGAGCCCTTTGTGGGTAAGCGATAATGTCTTCAGCAGGACTCTATCGCTGATTTTAAGCCAGTGGTGGTCTTTCCTAATGTTAGAAATATGTGCCCTGCGTGGTATGTCAAGGGCTGCTCTAAGAGCGTTATTTTGGAGGATTTGCAATTTCTTTATAATGGATTTGTTGGCACCTGCATAGAGGGCATTGCAATAGTCCAATTTGGACAATACTAATGCGTTTGCTAGCATGATGCAGTTTGTTTTAGAAAGGTAAGGTCTACAGGTCCTGATTAATTTACAGGTGTACGCTGTAGATGATGCCAGGGTGTTAACTTGTTTTTTTAGAGATAAAGTGGAATCAAGGTAAAAGCCTAGGGTTTTTACCTCAGTAGCCACCTTGATAGTGTTACCATCTATATTGAAATTGCGATAGTTGGGACTCAATTTTTTTAGATTGGAGTCGGAACCCAAGATCAATATCTCAGTTTTGTCGTCATTTAGGCAGAGGCCATGGGAGGCCATCCAAGCCTGAATGAGGAGGTACATTTTGTTTACTAGAGCGGTGTCTTCGACAAAGTTGCCTGATAGAGGGATGAGAATCTGCGTATCATCCGCGTAGTTGGTATAGGTTACCCCTAGTTTGCCAAGTTTGTCGGTTAGCTAGGAAGGATTGTACCCATGCTATAGCTTCGCTTGAGAAATGAGCGGCGGACGCTAGGTGGTTGCATAATACTGCATGATCCACTAGGCCAAAGGCCGCTGATAGGTCAAGGACGAGGAGCATAGCTGTGGTGCCATTATCCTTCAAATCGTCGATTTGTGTTTTGAGGTCAATAAGGGCCATTTCAGTACCGTGCAGTGGTCTGAAGCCCGATTGCCGTGAACCTAATAGTTGGTGTGTCTCCAAATAATTTTGGATTTGGAGGTAGGCTACTCTATCGATAATTTTAAGGAGAAATGGGACCGTAGTAACAGGCCTGTAGTTAGTGGGGATTGCTGGGTCGAGTGTCTATTTTTTGAGTAGGGGCAGAACCCAGAATTTTGAGAGCACTAGTGCTCTGGCTAATGTGATACAACTGGAGGGCGAGAGGAAGGCTTTGCAGGAGTTGATGAGCTTATTAGTATAAGTTGTGGAGGAGGCTGTGGCGTTTACCTGTTTTTTGAGCGATAGTGTGGAATCTAAATAAACCCCTAATGTTTTGATTTCTTTGGCCACAGTGATTAGGTTACCACCTATGTTGATAGAAACGTAATGGGGTCGAGTTTATTTAGCCGTGGTTGGGAACTGACGAGTAGGAGATCAGTTTTCTCGTTGTTGAGGCATAGGCCGTGTTCTGCCATCTAGGCTTGGATCTCAAGGTAGAGGTTGTTGATCCGTATGGAGTCCTCTTCATAGCAACCTGAGAGGGTGATGAGAACCTGGGTATCGTCAGCATAGTTTGTGTGTGTGACACCCAGGTTATCAAGGCGGTCGAACAATAGCTTTGTGAAGATATTGTATAAGGTCGGCGAGACACACAAATGTTGTGGGACGCCACTTCGGATGGGATGGACTGAAGCCCCCGGGAGAAGACCCGGGTGGTTCGGTCGGCTAGGAAGGATTGGACCCAGGCGGTCGCCTAGCTATAGAAAGCAGCTGAGGCTGTCAGATGTTCCGTGAGGATCTGATGATCATCGAGGTCAAAGGCTGCTGAGAGGTCAAGCAGCAGGAGAATGGCTAGCTTCCCCTTGTCCTTCGCCTCGTCCATCTGAATTTTTACGTCCAGAAGGGCTTTGTCTGTTCCGTGCCTTGGTCTGAAACCAGATTGTCTAAGGCCTAAGAGATTGTTCTCTTCCAGGTTCTTCTGGATTTGTAAGTAGGCCACTCTGTCTAGGATCTTTAGGATGTAGGGGACTGTAGTGATTGGCCTGTAATTAGTGGGGTTGTTGGGGTCTAGGTTCGTTTTTTTTAGGAGGGGCATGACCCAACCCTCCTTGAGGCTACTAGGGACTGAGCTTGTTTTGAAGGAGGTGTTGATTAAGGCTTTTATGAAAGGGGCCAGGTCGCTGGCGCCTTCCTGGATGATGGGAGCTGGGCAGGAGTCCCCTTGGCATCTTGAGGGCTTGAGGCCTTTGATGATGCTTTCCACTTCTTTCTTTGAGATCGGGGTGAAAGAGAAGGAAGGGCAGGTTGGCGTTTTAGCAGTGGGTGGTGGTGGTGGAGAGTTTGCTTTTTTGGCTAGAGTGGATTTTTTTATGTTCAATTTTGGATTGTGTTAGGGAGAATTCTCTGTTAAGGCAAATTTCCCAAACCTAGTGAATCCCCCAGCAGCTTTGCTGGATTTTTGGGGTTTATTTTTTTCTCCTGCTAAGAGTGAGACTCTTTTTCTCCCACTCTTAGACATGATTTGAGATATCCTTTGACTTTGTAATGTGTTTTATGGGCTATGGGGTCTTTTACTCCATAGGGTTTCATGTGTTTTTGGTAAGTGTGTTACACAGCACTCTCAGTGCAGTAACACAGGGGTGTCATAGTGACCCCCAAACATAGACACCATACCCTGGGACTGAACACCGTCTCCCAGGGCATGTAAAGTCACCATTGACTTTACTAGTCTTAAATTGTGAACAGAACCAGTACAAACCATCATATTGTGGAAGTACTGGTAGGGGTAATTAGATTACCCCTGGGTCTGTTTTTCGAGGGGGCACTGTGCAGTCCCCCCTCGTCGAGTTTCTAGCTGGTGGCAGTGGTTACCACGCGAAATATTCCACCAGAATATTTCCTATGGGATTTTCCCATTCATTTTAAACGCACCACTTTTTTTGGTGCAATGTTAAAGATACCACCGGGTTACTTATTTAATATTTATTCCCCGGTTGGGTCTTTGTGCCAGGACTCGGTTTTAGAATGGCATTTGTGTTCGCCTCTGTAACTCCAACCCAAGTCGAGCCCTTTGTTCCACTTTTTGGCGGGCTTCTGCACAGAAGCCTCCAAAAGTGGTGCCACTCTGTTTGGGTCTACAGGATGTGTGGGAGGGGGGGTTTAGGCACCCTGGACTGAGTTGCCTCGGCAACCCAAGTCGCACTCTTGTGTGATTGGCCCAGTGGTGAGCCGCCTGGCTCACCACTTAGCATGTTTGAGTGACAGCTAGGACTGATGAATGTGGGTTTTCTGCATTAAAGCAGGGCTTTGGGGACTGGAACTTCAGAAGTCGCCACAGGACCAAAGAATCCGAAGAGGGAGAAGCTGAGCCGACCTGCAACGACGACACCACCGGTGGAGCCCTGCTGAACCGTCTCACCACTTCCCAACGACAGAGAAGATCTTCATCCCGGAGAGTCTTCTTCCTCTGAACTGGCGGGGATAACCAGTTCGCCCCCTTTTCGCCTTCCTGGATCGTCTCATGGTCGAATCGTCCGTGCCAAGCACCCCGGCGGCGGGATAGCCACGCTTCACCACTACCGCAAATAAAAGGGTAGTACCTTTTAACCGGGAAACTCCGCGGCTGGTTTCTTCCCTGGCAGTGTAACGACCTCCAGCTTTCCTCCACGTTGAGATCTTCTCTTCCCCCGGACGAAGCACCGACTTGCACCCGCTGCCAGGAACAACTGCCCCCGCTGGAGCTTTCTCACCATTTCAGGTACTGTGTCCCGCCTGGTCTCCCTTGCAACAGACTGTTCAAGGTGTCCCGTAAATCCTTGACACTCTATCCTGGGGTGACTTGCGACCTGCTAACTAACTTTACCTGAACTGATCCAACCCTTTTTGAACTATCTGCAAAGACTTTTTAAAGTAATATTCAACTGTGTGATCTTGGACACGTTCCGCCTTGCTCTCCCCAAGAGTGGGCCTGGCCTATGAACTTTCTTGCTCTAACAGTAGACTCTGCCTTTCTGACTTGCTGTGGTTCTTTTTAAAGTGTTGGTATTGTGTACTTTCCTAATTCTACCTTTTTCCCTCCCTTTTTAACCAACTTATTGGAGTGCCATCTTAGGTTAAGCGCTCACCTCTGTCTGCAAATAAGTGATGTTTTAACTAAGACTTGTTCAATAAGTAATCAGGTATGTATATATATTGATAGTGACAGTGTTTCAACTTGCTTGCCATATTAGTGTTAGTGTATTTTACAAGTGTGTTTTTAAATAAATAATTATATACTTTTATAACCAAGCTTTGGTTAGTGTTTGCTTGTGCTACTGTATATCTGTACCTATTTTGTATACTCTATATACTGTCTAACTCTTCTTGAGAGAAGTCTGGCTGCTCAGCCACAGCTACCGTGTAAATCTGGGTGGTACAGACTGCTACCAATTGTGTTTACTGCCAACACCTGTAGTCCTAAGCCTTTTGCAGTGGTCCCTAAGGGAACTGCACAGGTTTCTGCCTAACAGATTGTAACGTGGAAATCTTGTCTGCCAAAACTTTTTGGATTCTCTCACACCAGTATGCGTCTTTCACACAGGTATCTGTGGGTGAGGAGGGGACTCTAGTTCCCTGAGGATGATGAAGAGCTATTTTGTTCTTGATTTGGCATTCTCAATTCTGTTGTCATAAGTCTCTTTTTTGGCTCTGCGGATAGAAGTTTTGTAGGTGGTGGCTGCTTCCGTGAATAGTTTTGTTTGCCTGGTTGGTTTTTTTTTTTCCACGTGGCTCCCGACGTTCGTTTGGCGTTCCGAAGGATTTTGAGCTCGGGAGTGAACCATTTGTTCAGGTGGGCTACCGGTTTAGCTTTGGTGAGTTTGATAGGAGCTAAGATATCTACTGCTTATTCAAGCGTTTTATTATAGAGGTCAGCAAGTTTATCCACATCTAAGTTGGTTTAGTTTGCAGGAGCAAGGATGTTGTGCTTTAGGGGGTGAAGGCTTTGCAAGGTGATGTTGTGGTTATTTCTGGTGAGGGTTTGTGGGATAGTAGCTGGAGGGGTGTTCGGCTGCCTCTTCCCTTGGATGGAGAAGGAGATGACATGGTGGTCTGACCAGGCGATTGGCTCATTTCTGAGGATGGAGGTGGAGCAGTTGTGATCCTCCAACCAATCCAGGGTTCTGCCTTTATGTGTTGGGGCTGAGATCCTATGCTTGAACCCTAGATGGGAGATAGTGTTTTCTAGGGAAAGGGCTTTGGCGTCATTAGGATTGCTGAGGCCTAAGTTTAAATTTCAAGTAGGGTGACTTGAGATCCTGTTTTGGTATTCGTGGTCAGGAGGTCGGATATTTCGGGGGGGATTGGGTCCTCCGACGTATTGCATATCTATGACAGGTAATCATCACAGCTGTGCTGCTTCGGAAAATGTTCTGTGTCCTGCGTCAATGACATTGATACGCTGTCCTCAAGGGCCTCCGTCGAGCCGACGTCACCAGATGTTATAAGTAGTACGCACGACGCCCGTCGCCTCAGTTCCGTTTTTTCTGCAAACGTATTCGCTTCGGAGATCGCGGCGCACCTCGATTCTATTCTTTCCGTTCTTCGAACCTGTTAGTTTGTGAAGATTTCCATGATGTCTTTGTCTTCTTCTACCCCGCGTCCGGGTTTCAAGAAGTTTCGGGAATGTGGTTCCAAGATGTCGCTGACGGACCCGCACAATGCCTGCCTCTGGTGCCTCGGGGAGGACCACGCCACAGACGATTGTGACGAGTGCCAGTCGTTAACATCGAAGGCCTTGCGGGAGCGTAAGAAGAAGCTTTCTGTTGGTAAGGTGTCCAAGCCCCGGAAGTCAAAATCCACTGGGCTTTCGACTGACGATTCGAGTGGCGACTCTCCGCATCGTCGGCGTAAGTCCAGGGGGTTTCGGTCCCGGAGTGGGTCCCACCATTCCTCTGCCTCTTCGAGGCACTCACGGAAGCGCCGTCACCGGTTGCCTTCCTCGTCCGAGGACTCCGCCCGTCGGCGGGTTGCTTGTCCCAACAAGCATTCCACTCCTGCGGAATGGGATTCATTTCGTAAGGAGATGATGGCGATTTTTCTGTCGCAGGGCTCCGTTCTGTCTGCGCTGTCGAAAGACGCCGGCAGGGAACGTGCTAGAGATACCGTTCGCACGCCTTTGGGCTCGAGCGGTCGTTGCGATTACCGTGCACCTTCGAGGTCCCGGTCGGACAAGGTGGATCACTCTAGCCATGCCCTCTCCAGGTCCCGGTCCTCGAAGCCCTCGAGACCGTTGGAGCCTGTGAGGTCTTCGAAGAAGACTTCGGCGCCGAGGCCGTCGAAAGACTCTCTCGAGGCTCCGCCTCCGAGGAAGCCATTGGCGCCCAGGCTGTCGAAGGACACGCTCGGGGCTCCGCCCTCGAGGCCTGTGTCGACGCCCTCGACGCCTTTCGAGGAGGCTTTATCAGAGGTGCCCAAGACTGGTGGAAACTCGGAGAAAGGCCATGCAGAAGTCAGTGAGGCCTGTATTTGAGCCATTTTCTGTGCCCTCATCCAGGGATTTATTCCAGCCTCTGGATTACATCTCTGAGGTGGATGAAGGGTCTGATGAAGGTATGGTTCCTGAAGAGCTTCCTGACGAACTCGTACCTGGGCATAGCCAGCTTGAAGACCTGCGTCAGTCCTTGCACGACGCTAGTGATCTGGACACCTCTCCGGTGGTTGAGTTCAGTAGGCCTGAGCCTGGCACGCATGCCTAGTCCTCATACCGGCGCCTTATGTCGAGGGTGACGGAATACTTGGGGTGTTCTGCGCCACCATTGGATTTTCTGCAGGATGACCCGACGGATATCCTTGACCAAGGTCCACCAACTGACCCGGTGCTACCATTCCATATGGCCTTGCAAAGAAGGGTGGCAGCGGCTTGGACTGCTCTGGAGAGTCTCCCGGCAGTGAGCAAGTCTTTGCCGAAGAAATACTGTCCAGCCAGTAGCGACCCCAGCTACTTGACTACGCACCCCACTCCGAAGAGTTTAGTGGGGCAGGCGGCTACAGCCCCGGCAAACAGGCGTCGTACCCTACCATCCCCCCTGATAGGGACGACAAGCGTTTTGATGGCTGGGCAAACAAAGTGTTTTCTTCAGGGTGTATGGCTTTACAGGCAGCCAACTCTGTGTGTGCCTTAGCACGTTTCACTCATACTCTGTGGAATTGTCTCTCTTTGGCGGCTGAACATATTCCCGAAGGGGAGGAACAGGATGGCTTTCTTGCTCTTGTTCAAGATGGCAAGGATGCTATGTGTGAATCCGTTCCGTCGGGTCTGGACATGGCAGATTGCGTCAGCCGGCCCATGGCTGCAAGCACCGTAATGTGCAGATTTGCGTGGTTGCGGAAGTCGGGGTTTGCTCCTGATGTACAAGCCCGGCTTCCCAACATGCCCTTTGATGGTGAACATCTTTTTGGCAGCAAGGCTGACGAGAGCCGTGAGAGGTTGCAGACCTCCAAAGCTGCAGTGAAGTCGTTGAGCGCTGCAGTTCGCCAACCTCTGCCTTTTCGTCCTGGGGGACAGCAATGGAGGGGAGGTTCCTTTTGATACTACTCTTCCTTTGGTAGATCGAGAGGAGCTACAAGTCAAAGGGGCCACCGTAGGAATACCAGAGGTGGAAAACAAAGTACTCGAGGTGCCAAGGCCGCTCGGGCAGTTGCCTCTTTACCCTCAGGCAATGCTGCAAACGCTTCAGCTCAGTCATGAGGCCATGTCCCATGGTTCGCCGGTTGGGGGAAGGCTGGCTCAGCATCTTGTAGAATGGCGTACCATTACTTCAGATATGTGGGTTCTGGAGATCATAGCCCATGGCTACTGTCTTCCTTTCCGGCAGAGGCCTCACGACAATCCACCAGGCAATCTCTCTTTGAAGAGTCCGGATCTGCTCCTTCCGCAGGAAATCAAATCCTTGCTGGAGAAATGCGCTATAGAACTGGTGCCTGTAGCGGAGATGAACAAGGGATGGTATTCCCCTTATTTTTTGATTTTCGAAGAAAGACAGGGGATTGAGACCCATCATGGACTTGCGTGGTTTGAACAAACTCCTCAGGAAGGACAAGTTCAAGATGGTTACTCTCTCTCAAGTCCTCCAGGCCCTTCAACTTCAGGACTGGTTGGTGTCTCTCGACCTCAAGGACGCTTCATCCCAAGCACAAGAAGTACCTGAGGTTCGCGGTTGGCGACTCGCACTTTCAGTTTTGGGTCCTGCCGTTCGGATTGACCTCGGCCCGAGGGTTTTCCCCAAGCTAATGGTGGTGGTGGCAGCGTATCTCAGGAAAGGGGGGGATTCACGTCTTGCAGCAGTACTCGTAATAACAACGCACACACGCTAGTCTCCTGACTTAACACGTTTCCCTCTTTTAGAGAAGACTGGCTACACGCAACACACCGCCTCGAGATTCCTAAATGGGATCAGACTAAGAGCTCTCATCACCAGTTGCCGGATGAGGTAAGCTAGCAGATAGATTTGCCTACATGTCTTTTCACATAAAGTGTGAGTTAGTAAGAATATAAAAACTAAGAGTCAGGACATACATTTCAAATGTGGGTAAAGCAGAGTACTATTAATTTCTTTTCAGAATTGTGCTGACTGTACCCATACCACAAGTATCAACATGAGTAATTCCAGAGCTTGATATACCCTGGAGTGCTATCATGTGACACGACACAGAAGTGTATGATAAGAATAGTCCGCAGTTAACAGTGTGTGATTTGAAAATATTGTACAAGAAGGAAAAACATACAAAGATTTGGCAGGTATGTGTTATTTCATTGGCATGCATAACTACAAAAGAAAAAACGTAAATGTGGATAAATGCAGATTGTATTGTTTAACTTAAGTTGATTATACCTGGGGTGAAGCTAACCCCAAGTTGTTAATGTTTTTTAGAAACTCGCTATGAGGAAGGACATAGTCCGAAATGCATCGGCAAGGGCTTCTGCCATAATAATTACAATAAAGAAAAACTTGAAAATAACGATGTATACATGATTGAAATACAAACAAATAACAGGAGTCGATCTAAGGTTGATAGACTACGAACAAAGCACTACAAAAACTTGTCTGAATGGTAATACATTGGAAGTAGTATTCAGTACATAAACAGGCGTCTCCAAAGCTCAGTGGAAATGCCACTGAGCTATTCTCTCGGGATTCATGTCTATCCCTACCTGGACGATTGGTTGATCAGGGCGCGCTCTCCCGAGCATGTCCTGGATCATCTGTCAGTCCCCTGCCACTCCCTTCACAAGCTGGGTTTCTCCCTCAACTTAAAGAAGTCCCATTTGACGCCAACTCAGCGGCTCCAGTACATCGGAGCAGTGCTCGACACGTCCCTGGGGCAATGTTTCCCTCCCCAGGTGAGGGGGAGGTGAGGGCTCATCACATTCTGCAGATGGTGCACAAGTTTCAACATGCCCAGAGTCTCCCGGCATTAGAGTTCTTGAGGTTGCTCGGCCTCATGGCATCCTGCATTCTTCTGGTGCCAGAGGCCAGGTTGCGGATGAGATCTCTGCAATGGGCTCTCAAGATGCAGTGGTCACAGTCGTCCGGCAGGATGTCGGACACCGTTCCGGTGCCGCCCTTGGTCTCCCAGGACCTTTTGTGGTGGGCCGTCAAAGGAAATCTGATGGAGTTGGCTCCATTTTGGCTACCCTGGCCGGAGGTGAAGATCGTGACGGACGCATCCCTCACAGGATGGGGAGCTCATGCCAACGAGTTGACAGTCAGCGGTCGTTGGTCTGCGTCGGAGTCCAGACTCCATAACAGTCTGTTGGAGCTGAGGGCCGGCAGGCTTGCCCTGAAGACTTTTCTGCCGACTGTGCGAGGGAAGAATGTCCTGATTCTGACGGGCAACACAGTCGCCATGCATTACCTCAACAAAAAGGGGGGGCAGGGTCACTTCCTCTGTGCAGGGAGGCGATGCAGCTCTGGTTCTGGGCCATCCAGCAGAAAATGTCGATCTCAGCAGTTGATCTGGCAGGAGACGAAAGCGAGACGGCGGACGCTATGAGCAGGCAGAGCGCGATCTCTCACGAGTGGGAGCTGGCTCAGGAGATTCTCCTGGAGATCTTCGCCCTTTGGGGGACCCGACAAGTGGATCTCTTCGCCTCCAGTGTCAACCGGAAGTGCGAAAGGTTCTGCTTGTGGGATTTTCCTCCAAGAGGAGCCTTAGGGTACGCGTTCGTGGTGGAGTGGTCCTTCCCACTGCTGTATGCGTTTCCTCCAGTCCCCGTCATCACGCAAGTGCTGCGGAGGTTTTGGAGGTTCGGTTCCCGGATGATCCTCATTGCTCCGGCATGGGCCCGGAGAACGTGGTACCCGGACCTTCTCGGCTTGTCCATCTGCCCTCCATGCCGTCTTCCCTACCGAGATGATCTGCTCTCACGGGAGGGAGGTCTGGTTCTCCATCCAGAGGTCAGATCCCTCAACCTTCACGCTTGGCTTCTGAAAGGTTGAGGTATAAGGATTGGGACCTCCCTGAAGACGTGATGGAGGTGTTGCTTTCGGCCAGACGGCCTGCAACAAAGTCCCTGTACCGTTGCCGTTGGAGAAAGTTCTGCGACTGGTGCAGGGTTAAGAATGTGGATCCTTTTTCATGTGACGTTCCTGTGGTTCTGTCTTTTTTGCTTTCGTTAGCCCACAAGGGGCTGCAAGTGGGCACCATTAAAGGTTACCTGGCGGCGCTGTACATATTTAAGCGCTCGTCTGAGGAGTGTTCTTATTTCAAAATTCCTTTAATTTCTCAGTTTCTGAAAGGGCTCACTGTGTTTCCACCGTCACCTTTCCAGGTGCCCGGTTTGGGATTTGAACCTTGTTCTAAAATTCCTAATGGGTGCTCCATTTGAGCCTTTACATTCTTGTCCATTTTTGTCCTTTGAGACTGTTAACCCTTAAAACTGTATTTTTAGTTGCGGTTAATTCCGCTCGCAGAGTGTGTGAGTTGCAGGCACTTTCTGTTAAGCCACCCTTCACGGTGTTTCATAAGGACAGGGTTGTCCTTAGGGTTCATCCTTCCTTTCTTCCGAAAGTGGTGTTGGAATTTCATTTAAGCCAGAAGGTCATTCTTCCGGCATTTTATTGTCCTCCGCATCCTGGTAAGGAAGAGGAGAGGCTCCATAGGTTGGATGCTAGGAGAGCTTTAAGTTTCTGCATTTCACGCATGTCCCGGGTCAGAGTGGACGATCAGCTCTTTATAGGTTAACGCTGGAAGGCGTTTGGGACAAGCTGTTACTAAGCAGACTTTGTCTAGATGGAGTATCTTGGCAATTTCTGAATGTTACCGCTTGGCGGGTAAGGACCCTCCGGCAGGCTTAAGGGCCCAATCTACTAGGGGTATGGCTGCCTCTACAGCCCTGCAGAGTGGTGTTCCTATTCGTAACATCTGTGAAGCAGCCACATGGGCTTCGGTCCATACTTTTGTAAGACACTACTCCATAGATTCTATCCATGGGTAGGATCTTGCCTTTGGCAAGGCGGTCCTTTACTCTGCAATTTGATTGGGCATTCTAAATTTCTATATTCTAAATTATTTTCCCTCCTCCATACGTTGGTACTGCTTTGGGAGTCTGTCATAGATATGGAATACGTTGGAGCACCCAATACCCTCGAAGAACAAGTTACTCTCTTACCTGGTATCGTTCTTTCGAAGGGATGGTCCGACGATGTATTCCATATCACTCCCTCCCTACCTGCCCTGCTACAGAATTTCTTATGCGATTGCAGCTTACGTTTCCGCAAGGCTTTCTGTGGTCATACTGGCAGAAGATTGGTGCCACACCTTCTGGGAAAAAACTACAACTGAGGCTACGGGCGTCGTGCGTCCTACTTATAACATCCGGTGATGTCGGCTCGACGGAGACCCTCGAGTACAGCGTATCGATGTCATTGACGCAGGATGCATACGACGACAAATTTTCCGAAGCAGCACAGCTGTGGTGATTACCTGTCATAGATATGGAATACGTCGTCGGACCATCCCATCGAAAGAACGTTACCAGGTAAGAGAGTAACTTGTTCTTCTTCCTCAAATGTGGAGATGGGGCCTGGTGGTCTGTAAATGAGGTGCAGAAGGATAGTTTGTGCTGCGGAGAGTTGGAACTTGACTGACAGAAATTCAGCGGACTGGAAGCTTGACAGAGTCTGGGGTTGCTGTTGGTACTCTTGTTCAGAGGACGGAGAATTGCCTAGCATTTCGGTGCTAGACTGTCGCAGGGTAGAACAAAGACTGATATGTTTTGGATATTTCTCCTCTGTGAAAGATAGTGAGCTAAAGAATCTGGGTAAGGCTCTTGTAACCGAACTAACATGTTTTCTGCACAATTTAAGTAACTTTGGGTCTCACTCTAAGGTACTAGGGGAATCCAGACGTGGACCCCTTGCTCACTGCTCTTAGAGAGGCACAGCTGCACCGTCCTGATGAGGTCCAACCAGACTGAAACACGTGTCTGGGTTTGCTGTTGGTACTCTTGTGCAGAGGAAAATTGCCTAGCATTTCAGTGCTGCACTGCCCCAGTGCAGGACAAAGACTGACATGTTTTGTAAATGTCTCCTCTAAGAAAGATAGTGAGCTAAAGAACCTGGGTAAGGTGTCTAGTCAAAGGATCGAATCTAAAGGGTCGACAGGTCAAAGGATCGACACCAAAGGGTTGACCGGTCAGAAAGGATCGAATTTTTTTTTTTAATTATGTATATTTTTTAGGTTTCGTTTAGGGAAAAAAAGTTGTTTTTAGCAAAAAAAGGGGGGGTTGGGGGAGGGACCCCCCCCCCCAAAAAAAGTATGTGAAAAAAAGAAATGTAGATCCTTTGACCTGTCAACCCTTTGGTGTAGATCCTTTGACCATTCGATCCTTTGACTGGCAACCCCTGGGTAAGTCTCTCATAACCGGGACTAATGTCCAGCAGAGGTACTCCCAGGACCCCCCCTTGTTTTTTGCATAGTTAGTGGGTGAATCATTTTGCCTAATTATTCTTTTGGAAGTTTTAAAAGGCATCTTTGCAGTGATGCTGTCCAAGGCAGAGGTAAGTATATATGGATGGGTGTCCCCTATTTTTTGTGAATGTGGGATTGCCTTCGCGGGGAAATTGCATAAGACAAAAGAGCTATGAAGGCAATTTACCCCACTCTTGATTCACCTTTTTGATGTGTGTGTGCCTACCAGGACCTGAGTACTACAGAATTTATGTAGACAGGTTTTTTTAACTGACTCGATATTAGTACGTGATCATATGGTGTGTCCACAGACTTAATTTCCCTGTTTAAAGTTTGCGGATCCCAACAGTAACCGAACAGGCACTAATCACTTTCCATTATGTTACATACAGTTCTGTTGTTATTCAGTCACCATATTTGTATCTACAGAGATACTGAACTATGATCTCTAACGGTAAGGCCGAAATTTTGGGCCTATAGGATTGTCGACATATGTTTTGGCTGTTTTACAGTTTGATGTACTATCCCTAGTAGTACTCGGGTCCTGGTTGGCGCACAAACCTCAAGAACATGAATCAAGGCAGAGGTAATCCAGTTATGTATTTAAACGAGTTTCCCATCCAGTGTAGTTGTTGATCTCTTTATCGAGAAACTTTGTTTGTTTGCTTCTAGTTTTTCCGTAGAGTGTTGATTTGTGTGTCTTTCGAGGTTCTGGTCATGGTCTGGGGCCCTAAGGATGTTTCCATGAATATTGTGTGCACAGCTATGCAAATAGGGCCCATAACCATTTACTTTAGTTCTACTGTGTTTAGATTTTTTGCAAGACATGTTGTGGCAGGGTTGTCTTCTTTCTCAAGCTAGATGTTTAAGTCTCTGTGTATGCTTGCAAGTTGGTGATCCCTAGGATGGCAGCTGCATCAGAGGGTTGGTCTTCAAAGTGTGGGCTGCAGGAAGGTGGTCTGTATAAGGGAAGTACGTTTGGTTATGAGTTGTGGGACATCGAGCAGGTTAAGACCGAGAGATTTGCAATCCAGGGTGTTGATATTAGCAGCCTTTCAGACATGGATTGAATTTGTATGTATGAGTGCCATTCCTGCTCCTCTTATATGGTAACTATTCGCACATTTGATCTTGTAGTGCAATGGGATACTGTTGTGGATAACTGGCAATTGGGTATCGGAGAGCCAAGTTTCTGTGATGAAAACTAGATCAGTGTGTTCCTCTGAGAGTCTATGAAAGCTATCAGAGGAGTGTTTGGAGTTTGAATGTGTGTTGATCAGGAGGCATCTGGTGCCCATCATTCCAGAGTGGGTCTGCTAGGCTGGAGGGGTGTTGCAAGGTAGTTTGTCATTATTTTCATTTGCTTTTGGATGGTTTATGTTCGAGGCTTGCAGATTAGAAAAGACTATTGTCGGTTTACAAATTGTCCAAAAGTTTCTGTAAATAAAAAGAAGTTAAAACATTTTTACTGCATTGTTTTCCTAGTGTTTGCAAGCACTCACTTAAGTACATTTTCTGAATTATTTCTTAAACCAACATTGCAGAAAAAACAATGATTAAATCAGAAAGAGGCACTCACTTTTGAGATATTCAGTGACCTGATTGAATGAAGTTTGGCTCTACTTATCATTTTGTAAAGGATTTCCCTCGCTTTCTTTGTATGTTTCTGTTTGTAATAGCACTGTGAAAACAGGGGAGGGAAAAAGAGAATGTATTCAAAACTAAGGCGCTATGATAATATATTTAGTTTTGGTTTAACACAAATTTTTTAAAACACACATTTTTTTAAATGCTAGTGAGCATTTCAATTTAGGATCAATGTTTAGTCTGTTGAGACTAATAAAAGTAGGCTCAAATGAGGCTTACCTTGTTTGTACTGGTATACTCCTTATCTGCTTCCAAAACTGCTTTCCTTTTTCGATGCGATCTGCTGGCCTGATAACCTGCAATGCAAAGCGTTCGCGGCCGTATTTTGTGTTTGTATTGAGTCGCGGTCACGTGAACAAAATTGTCAGTGATCGCTACTCCTCCATCTTACTTTGGGGGCGATTACGGCCGTATTTTGTGTTTGTATTGAGTCGCGGTCACGTGAGCAGAATTGTCACGTGATCGCGACTCCTCCATCTTGCTTTGGGGCCGATTGATTTTTTTTCCCCAAAGATCATTCAGTGAGTAAAGATGACAATAATGCGCTAGGTCTTATCTTTTCTGTGTGTAATTAAAGCCTTATTTAATATTTATTTTACATAGAGATCACGTGACAGTGATCGTCACTCATTCATTGTTCCTCCATCTTGGATAGGGCCTGTTGGGTTCTTGTATTGCGGTTGTAACTATTCTTAATTTTCTCTTCACTTATTAGGATCTACATTTTGCCTCAATGAAAAGTGCCTAATTTACATAAAGACAAATTTACATTTTTTGGGAACAAAATTAGTGCCTTACATTTACAATGCTGGATACATGAAATGTCATTTTTCTTGGTGGGTGCTTTACAATTTGAATAAACATGTTTTTCAATATAGTCAATACATTTTAATATTAGCATATTTACATTGGTGCTGTCAATGCTCTCAGTTCAGATAACGTCTCTGGCTGAACAATCATAAAAGATGGATTAATTCTGTGTCCGAATTTAAACCCGTATGGCAGCTGTACAAATTACAGATCCAGTATGCTTCTCTGGATCTTAGGATTTTCTCCATGTTTCCCCCTCTTTGGGGTTTTATTATCTTTTCAATGCCAAAAAACTGTATCTTGATTGTTGATTCGTTTGCATGTTCTGTCAAATGATGGTATCCTAATGGATATCTCATGTCCTTATTTTTGATGGCTCTTAAGTGCTCCTGTGTTCTGATTTTAAGTTTTCTCATGGTGCTTCCCACATAGTTTTTTGCACGTACATAGAATAGCATATACTACCATTTTTGAGTTAGAATTTATAAAGTTTTTGATTTTGTAATCCGTTCCATTTGGTAGTAAAATGCTTTTTTCCCATTTTCCGAGAAAGGGTAACTTCTGCATGTTCCGCATTTGTAATTACCCTTGACGGGTGTTCTGTTCCATAGTTGCTGTAGTCGTTCTTCTCTCTTGAGTATAAAGTGAGAATGGCTTAATGTGTCTTTTAAACTTTTTGCTTTTTTGAAAAGTTATGCAAACTTGATCATCAATATACTTCTCTATATCCTGGTCCGATTTCAAAATGTGCCCGTTTTTCCGAAGAATTTTTTGGATTTGTTTGGCATTTGTGCTATATTGGGTTATAAATCGCAGTTTTTCTTCTTCGTTGTCATTTGTTTTTACAGATTCATTTTTGAGCAATTCCATTCTTGTTTTAACCTTTGTTTTTTCATAGGATTTTTTCAGGTGTTTAGACTTATATCCTCTTGCTCTAAATGTTGCCATTGCTTTCATATCATGTCTTTCATATTCTTGTGAATCGGTACAATTTTTTTTATACTAAGTATTCCGCCATACAGAATGTTTCTGATAATATGTTGTGGATGATGACTTTTCACATGCAATATGGTATTTCCAGCAGTGGGTTATACATACAATGTAGTCAAAATTCTTTCATTGTGGATATATATTTCCAGATCTAGGAATTGTATTTTGTTCTGACTTTGGTTGGTTGTAAATTGCAGGTTATATTGGTTGGTGTTTAGATAGTTAACATATTCTTGTAGGGTTTCAGCATTGCCATTCCAAATTAGAAGAATATCATCTATGTACCGGCCCCAATATATTATATTGTTGAGTTTGGTGAAAGCTTTGTGGGACCAGGCATGTTCTAATTCGAAATGGCCTACATATAGATTTGCTTAGGATGGTGCAAATTTCGCTCCCATGGCCGTCCCCTGTTTCTGTCTGAAAATTTGATTTTTGAACATGAAGATATTGTTGTTCAATGTGAAATGGAGCATTTCTAGAAGCATTTCATTTTGTTTGTAGTATGAAACTAATCTTGTTTTCAAGAAGTAGTTAGTGTTTTCAAGTCCTTTTTCTAATATGTATTGTAGATTATATCATTACATCTTCATGTCCAACGATAAATTAAGCAATACCAAAAACTTGAAGTTTCTGAGGACAGTAAGAAATATTGTAGTTACTTTGAACAAGAAAGTCCAGCACCATGTCTCAGTCATTGGTAAATTTAGTTTGTTCTCCCTGAATAGAGTATGTAATCCATTTGAGTGCCACAAAGTTCCAGACCATAACAAACCATTCTGTCACATGTGGTGAATTTTTTAATCTCCAGTTTTGAGCAATCACCAAAAGTGCAGCTAACTTCAAGATGACAAAGGCATTTTTGTGTGTAGCTATGTCTCAGATCTTCGATAAACACCATTCTCCAACATGGGGTCTAGTATGGATTCACATGCTCATGAATATTCCTCGTCGTCAGGCTGGGAATCCTCGGTAAAGAAAAAATCAGTTTCAGTTTAGTTTCTGAACTGTCTTTCTACTAATAACCAATCACTGGTCTCTGGGTCATACTGCCCCCAGCTAAAGACTGCCCTCTACCTAAGCCCCTCCTCTGGCAGCCATCTTTAGATTTTTACTGCACGTTCAAGTGTTGGGAGTCCTCGTGCTATAGTGCTCGAGCTTTTACTGCGTATTGTGTTTTTTCAAAGAGTTTTGCTCTCATTTTTCAGTCAATTCGAGCCTCAAGCTCTGCTGATTCTTCTTCCAATTAACGGGGACCAGTTTGGCATTTTCTATGCCCCTTCCAGGGAGAATGTTCGTTGAGGTTTCACTTCTTGGAGGATTCCGGAAGATCTTTGAGGCCTACCCCGCTGCCAGAACTATAGAGTATTCCTGGTTGGAGTTCTGCTATGGCAGTTGAACCCGTACTGTAGTCAACGAGTTCTTTCTGCCAATGTACCTCTGAGGGATGTATAACTGTCGCCTGAGGAGTTAATTGACCTAAAGATGGATGAACGCCACAGGATTCCGCTGACCTGCAAAGGAAAGTCAAGGTTAGTACAAAATGTATGCACATGAACAAATGACAAGGCACGATTGAGGAATAGTACCTTTGGACCAGCAGATAAGGTCCCAGTACTAAGATCAGTAATCCTGATGATATGTAAAAAGGCGTATCCTACGAAGTGAACAACAGTATAATGGAATTGGGTTAGTTAATCAAGAAGAGTAGCCGTATCATGAACAGTATAACAAACAAGACAACCCTCTTACCAAATGTCCAAGAGTGGGGTTCTCAAGCGTAGCAGGTCAAAAGCGTTCCAAGGTTCGTAATGTGGCTTTCATGAACAGACCTATAGGGAGCAAGACGAGAAGAATCTGTAGGACGTAGCCGGGTAGGTAACCAAGAAAGCAAGTTCACTGAAAGTTTCAAAGGCCATAGAAAATTAATTCAGAAGCAGTGATTCAAAAGACGGGCTGGCATAAATAGGAACCATAGATCACGTGACAGGATGAAACAAGGCTTAACGTGAAAAGACACGTGACTGGAGGAACGCAGAAGGACCTCGTTTCCATGGTAACTTCCCACGCCATCTAACTGATACACGGCAGATATTTACGACATTGGGTTTACGTGGCACAGTTACCTTAGAGTGTGACCGTGAGGGGGAACTAGGGAGTGTGGGACCCTTGCTCGTATACGAGTTCTGGCTTTCCTGGGCCGATGCAGTTTCCTGACAGTATCCTCCCCCAATGGTAACACTCCTCTACCTGATGAAAGGAAACGGGACATGAGTAGTGGGGCATGGATATTAGAGGCAGGTTCGCATGTGCGATCCGCCGGACCATACCCCTTCCAGTCCACCAAAAATAACCTAGTACCCCTTGACACCTTGGTGTCCAGAATGGCATTGACTTTGTATTTCTCAGAGCCCTGAACCATAACAGGGGAAGGGCGAACAGGCAATCTAGTAGTCTCCGCAAAAGGCTTGAGCAATGATATGTGAAACACAGGATGTACTTTCCATGACTTAGGCAACTCCAACCTGACCACCACAGGATTGATTAGTGCCTGTACCAAAAAAGGACCCAAAAAGTGAGCCAGTAGACACTTACGACCAGGAATGCTGTGGTTTTTGGTGGACAGCCACACCTTGGAACCAACGGAATACCAAGGACCCTCCTGACGGTGACGGTAAGCATAAACCTTGGACTTTTCTTGGGCCTCTGTCAGATGAACACTTACTGCCTTATGCACAGCAAGCATGAACAGCCGGGTTGGTACTGTCTGGAGCTTCTAGAGCTAAATCCATAGGAATAGTCTGTGGATTTTGGCCATACATAGCATGGAAGGGTGTGGTACCAGTAGAGGCATGGATGGAGTTGTTGTAGGCAAACTCAGCATGAACAAGAACCAAAAACCATGTTTCTTGATATTGTATAGTAAGACAACGCAGATACAGCTCTAAAGTAGCATTAAGACGTTCAGTCTGCCCATCGGTTTGTGGATGATAGGCACTAGAATAGCGATCTTCAATACCAATAGAACTGGTGAGGTGTTTCCAAAAACGGGAGGTGAACTGCATCCCCCGGTCTGATACTGTGACATCCGAAAGACCAAATAGATGAAAAACGTTGTGCAGAAACAGATCAGCAAGAGCAGGGGTGGTAGGTAGTCCCTTGCAGGGGATAAACAAGCCTAATTTGATAAAGTAGTCAACTACCACCCATATGGTGTCGTATCCCATGACTGGAGGAAGTTCCACAATGAAATCCATTGAGATCATGGACCACGGACGTTCATGAACAGGAAGAGACCCATTGGTTTAGTTGTTGTACCCTTACATTGGGCACATATGGAACAAGAGGATATGTAGGAGGTTACGTCCTTGTGCATAGAGTGCCACCAGCACCAACATTGCAGCAGTTCCAGGGTTTTGCGCTTACCAGGATGTGCAGTCACCAATGAATCGTGACACCATTGTAAGGCAACGTGTCTTGTAACTTGATCAGGAATGTAGACACGGCCTTGGACATATGGGAATTTCTTGATCACATCCATGTTGTAATATTTGATCTCAGTAGGTCCTTTAGCCACCCATTCCTGGATCAAGGACTTCAATGTCAGTTGTAAGGTGCATGAACAGATCACCTGGTTATCAAGAAGGACGGTACCATTCCATGTCCGGGATGGAGAACCGTGAATTCGTGAAAGGGCATCCGCTTTAGAGTTAAACGGACCTGGACGGCATGTTAACACGAAGTTATACATAGAGAAGAACTCATGCCATCTGGCATGACGAGCCGTGGTGCATTTCAATGATTGCAATGCGAGTAGGTTCTGATGATCTGTGTATACCTGTACAGGAGAAAGAGTACTGAGTAGATTGTGCCTCCATACTACAAATGCGTCCCTAACAGCTAGGAGTTCACGTTCAGTGACTGTATAGTTCTGCTTGTACTGTGTTTGTTTACGTGAGTGATATGCTACTGGATGTAACAAACCAGTATCGTTGCATAATTGAGAAAGAACTGCCCCAACCGCAACTTCTGAGGCGTCAGCCTCCACATGAAACGGAAATCCGGGATCAGGGTGTTGTAGGACTGGAGCAGTTGTGAAAGCCACCTTCAAGGCCTCAAAGGCTAGTTGGACCTGCTCACTCCATATCAACTGACGTTTCTTACTGGTTAACACTGCAAACGGAGCGACGATTTCTGAAAAAGACTGGATAAACCGCCGGTAAAAGTTTGCAAAGCCAATAAACGACTGCAAGGCTTTAAAAGTGGTAGGCCACTCCAAAACAGCCTTAACTTCGGTATCACTCATCTTGATGCCCATGTTAGTGATGTCGTATCCAAGGAACTCCACTTCTTTAACATGGAACAAACATTTCTCAAGCTTGGCATACAAGCGGTTTTCCCTTAACCGTTCTAGAGCAGTAGACACATGTTTGACATGTTCTTCATATGAAGGAGAATATATCAAGATATCATCCAGATATACAACTACCTATCTATCCAGCATGTCGCTCAGTACATCATTGATGAATCTCTGAAAGGTGGCCGGGGCATTACAAAGTCCAACTGGCATAACCAAGTATTCAAACAAGCCATATTTGGTCTTAAAAGCCGTCTTCTACTCATCCCCTTCCTTCATCCTTACGAGATTGTAAGCACCACATAGGTCCAATTTCAGAGGTACCCAACTGGTCTAGCAAGACAGATATGAGCGGTATAGGATATTGATTACGTATGGTTATAGCATTGAGTTCCCGGTAATCAATCCATGGATGCAGGTCCCCCTCCTTCTTAGGTACAAAGAAGAGAGGACAGGCAGCTGGAGAATGAGATGGACGTATAAAACCGGTTTCAAGAGCTTTGTCCAGATATTCTTTCAGGAACGCATTCTCTTTTTGAGTAAGCAAATAAACCCTCCCTGAAGGAATCCTGGCCCCTTCCACCAGGTCGATGGCGCAATCGTAGGGACGATGCAGCGGTAGCTTCTCTGCCTCTACCTTGTCAAAAACGTCCCGAAATGCTTCATACTCCTTGGGTAGAGGGACAGAGGCTACACCCCCAATCACAGAAGCTGCATCTAACAGTGGGAAACATGGGCTGGACTTTTCGGACGTTGGGGGGATAGCGGTGGTTTTCACAATGATTGGAAGTGAACCTGACTACACCAGATTGCCAGTCCACCACAGGGTTATGCATCACTAGCCATGGTACACCCAGAATGAGTTTGAACTAAGGTGCTGCAATAACATCAAAATGTATCTCCTCCACATGCCCGGAGGAGAGAGTCATGACAAGGTTTACGGTACGTTCAATGACCAGACCTGATAACAACGTGGCACCGTCCACAGCGCTGACTAACTCTGGATGGTCCTTGGGTGTGACAGGGATGTTCCAGTCACAGTCATGTACATACTGAGCATCAATATAATTCCCGGTTGCGCCAGAGTCCAAAACAGCCTGAACAGACCATGAATCCTCAGACGGAACAGTCAGCGTGGCATGTAAAACAAAAGGTACTGATAAGCAGGAAACCTGGTAATTCATGCTCGGCAAAGGGGTTCCCTCTATTGCTGGCCTTGGCATTTCCCTGCTTCTTAGGTTTTTTTGGGCATTCTCATAGGAAATGTTCCGTGGAACCGCAATAGAAACATAAACAGTTCTTTTTAGGTCTTCCCTTTCCTCGGAAGACAGAGGACCCCGAATTGCCCCGATCTGCATGGGTTCTCCCTCCACTGTGGATGGAATGTTAACTGAAGGTGGTGCAAGAAACACACCTCTTTCTTCCCCTTCCCTTTCTGACCTATGAGCTTCTATTTGCAAAACAAGGTCCAATAATTCGGGGAACGTGGAGGGCACCACTGGAGCTGTGGCAAGGACATCTTTCAAGGGGCCTCATTCCGAGTAGGGTCGGTAAGGGTTAACGGTCACCGATAACGAGACCAGTGCCATTAAACCCTTACCGCCCTACTACGAGTTCCGTTTGCGGGTCCTTCCTTAACGCCTGCTTTTAGCAGGCGTTAAGCACGGGAACCGCAAAGGGACTCCGGGGTCAATAACGGTACCGTAATTTACGGTACCGTTATTGCCGCCATCCCCTTCCCATTGAGCCCTATGGGGGCTCAAATGGGAATGGGGAATGGCCCTGGTGAATGGGGAATTACCGGTCCCTCCGACCTTGGAATGGACCGGTAATTACTCCATTCACCAGGCCAGAGTTTGGACGAGTTCGGAGGCAGCCATGCCACAAATAGCGGCGTGGTTACCTCCGAACTTGGTATGACCCCCAATTTGTCAGACAAACCCTTGTAGAACAAAGCAGCCTTCTTTTCATCAGGCCACCCAGTCTCAGCAACCAATTGATTGAAATGGGCAAGATAATCCAACAAAGCTGTATCCCTCTGCTTCAAGGACAGTAGTTCCAGATCATTAGCCTGAGACTTGTATCTGGTATCGAACACCCGTGACATAGCAGTGATTAATACATCACAATCATGAAGCAATTGACTCCCTTGTTCCAACAACGGATTAGCCCAAACTGCCGCTGTACCACCTAAATAGGACAAAATAAAAGCCGATTTGGTGCTAGAATCCAGAAACGAGGAAGGTCGACGAAAAAGTGTAGTTTACACTGATTGATGAAAGTACGGAAGTGCTTTGGATCACCATGGAAACGTTCCCGTGGAGCAAGAGGCAATTGAGCGGCCATGTACACAGGGGTACTCTCCTGTCTAGTGGAGGAACCACTTGAAGCGGAAACTGAGCCCGATGCCGCCCCTGAGGTGCTTGCCCCACTAGGTTGCATGCTGGCACGAAATTCTTGAAGATTTCATTGAATGGCTTCATGAGCGGCTGTCATGTCAGCCCTTAGGTCTGCCACTATCTGAGCCAGAGTGGTAAATGGGTCACTGGTATCGTCCATTCGGGAAAAAGGCTTCTGAATATGTCCAGAGTATTTTTGGTTGGGGTTCTGCTCCGGCAGTTGAACCCGTTGTGTAGTCGACTAGTTCTTTCTGCCAATGTACCTCTCAGGGATGTATAACTATTGCCTGAGGAGTTAATTGGCCCAAAGTTGGATGGACGCCACAGGATTCCGCTGACCTGCAAAGGAAAGTCAAGGTTAGTACAAAATGTATGCACATGAACAAATGGCAAGGCAAGATCGAGGAATAGTACCTTTGGACTAGCAGATAAGGTCCCAGTACTAAGATCAGTAATCCTGATGATATGTAAACAGGCGTATCCTATGAAGTGAACAACAGTATAATGGAATTGAGTTAGTTAACCAAGAAGAGTAGCCGTATCATGAACAGTATAACAAACAAGACAACCCTCTTACCATATGTCCAAGAGTGGGGTTCTGCAGATTGAAGTAGCCAGGATAGGATTAGAAAGGGAATGATGTTGGGAAGACCTACCAGCTGTTACACGGTCCTTGTCCAACTGGGGTGAGGAATTGATCCTCCTAACACCCGCCGACACGAGTACGCCTAGCAGAGTTCCCAAGAAGCAGTCCAAGTTCAACTGAAGTGAAGAAATGCTCCTCCTAACACCCACTGGCACGAGGACGCCTAATGAAGTTCCTGAAGGTAGTCTGGGTCCTTGCGAGAGAGAGTTACAAGGTAAGGGAGCAAGGACTCCTAGGATACTGCGGGGATAGTGTTTGGATGTGTGTGAATGAACACCAAGTTGCGCGAACAGGAAGAATAGTCGAGGGTTCTGGGTCAATATCCGTGCAGACAGAGGAAGTACAAATTCAGCAAACGTAGAAGGTCAAAAGCGTTCCAAGGTTCGTAACGTGACTTTCATGAACAGACAGACGGGGAGCAAGACCAGGAGAATCCATAGGATGTAGCCGGGTAGGTAACCAAGAAGGCAAGTTGACTCAAAGTTTCAAAGGCCGTAGAAAACAAATTCAGAAGCAGTGATTCAAAAGACGGGCGAGCATAAATAGGAACCATAGATCACATGACAGAATGAAACAAGGCGTAACGTGAAAAGACACGTGACTGGAGGAATGCAGAATACCTCGTTTCCATGGTAACTTCCAACGACGTCTAACTGATACACGGCGGATATTCACAACCTTAGGTTTACGTGGCACAGTTACCTTAGAGTGTGAACGTGAGGGGGAACTAGGGAGTGGGACCCTTGCTCGTATACGAGTTCTGGTTTTCCTGGGCCGACGCAGTTTCCTGACACCCGCGTGGTCATGGCCCATGACAAAGGAGACACAACGCCTGTTGGATCCAAGCTGTTTAGGATCTGCCCTGGATGTGGATTACAGAATGTCTTCAAGTAAGATGAACACTCCCAGTGCCTTTACTGCCATCACAACGACAAATCACATGTGGAGAAGGACTGTGCGTTCTGTAAGAACATGTCCGTCTTCACAATGAAGGACCGTCGTACTCGTCTCATTAACTGGCTGAAGGGGAAGAGCCCAGCAGCAGCTGAGAAGAAGAGGTCCGAGAAGTCTTCTAAGACCTTCAAGGGCGCTCGGTCGATGGGGGCACAACAAAAGTCTAAGCACCGTGAGTCCGCGGGTACCGGGAGCGCCGTTGGTTCGGGCTCCTCGGCTGCCAGGCAGGGTGCATTGTCACTGATGCCATCATCCACGAGCCAATGCCCTGGCTCGATGAAGAGGAAGTCGGAGAACCCGGGTAAGCTTCGGGAGAAGCCCCGGTCGATCCTGATGGAGAAAGCAAAGGGGGGGGTAAGGCGGTGACCCTTCCCCTAAGGTGAAGGCCTCAGACACGCCCACGGTGATGAAGGCCCAGATTCACCCGGTGAAGGCCGCGATTGAAGGAGTCTTGGCGGCCCTGGCGGAGCCTGCAGAGGCTACGCCAGTGGAGATGACCTCCGGGCATAGAGTTTCCCTGCCACCCAGGATGGCAGGATGGAAACATCTTTCCAGCCTATCGATAAGACCCCCGTGAAACCCTGGGATGAGAAAGAGGGGGGGGCAAGGTAGCCCTAACGGACACAGATACCACCTCCGAAGATGAGCTGGCTGGCGTCAAAAAGATCCTGGACAAGAGGTTCGAGGAGGCCAGGGCCTACAGGAGGGATCCCAGCAAGGCGGACGTAGAGAGCAACTGTGGGGCTGACGAGGAATCGTGGAGGAAGCGGAGGACCCCGCGCTGCAACCTTCGCTCCTGTCGCAACTGGTGCCACAAGACAATTCAGGAGCAATCTTGATGGCTTTGCAGGCCCTGTGCACAGAGATAAGGGCAAGGTTGCCCTTACCACCAGCGGACAATCCAGCGGCGCCTGGACCGTTGGGGAGCCCACCAAACAAGCAGAGGCAAATCCATCCTCCACCACCCTTCCAGCCTTCACCCCATCCCCTCCTCCGAGGGACGAGACGGGGACGGCAACAGCTGGGACGGACGACGATGGTGGTGACGACGGAATGGATCTCCCATTACCCCCTGCCCGGGCCTCCCCACCCGACAAAATTGTCTCCTTTCATGCCATGATCGCCAGGGCATCAGAGCTTTTCCAGCTATGCCCCAAAGAGCAGAAGAAGGCAGGGTTCCTCTACCAACTACGGGAGGCCAAGAGAAAGACAGTCCTCTCACTCCCCTTACTGGACGACATCTGGGACGAAGGACTGTCCCTTCGAAGAACCCGTCCATGGCCCCTGCGAAGAGGGACCAGTACGAGAAGTAGTACCGGGTCCCGGACTCCGCTCCTATGTGCCTCAGGGCACAGTCGTCCCCGGATTCGGTGGTCTCTGCGACGGCCAAGAAGAAATCGGCAGGGGCGACAGCATCAACTTCTACTTCCCTGCCAGACGCCGAGGGGAAGAAGCTGGATGCCATGGGACGACGGGTCATCTCCTCGGCAGCGACGACCATCAAGGCGGCCCACGCCCTCGCGATCCTGGCGCGCTACGACAGGGAGCTGTCGTTCAAGATCCCTTCTATCCTGGACTTCCTCCCAGATGACAAGAGGGCAGAAGCCCTTGAAATCCTGAAGGAAGGTGAGGTGGCGTCGGACCACGCCATCACGGTGGCCACAGGCATCGCCGACACTGGCTTTTGCCAGGTGGGCAACATAGTTTGCCTTCGCCAGCGCGGTTTGCTCAGGGCCATTGATTTCCGTCAGGACGTGCAGACCACGGTACTGGACATGCCCTTCGACGGGAACAACCTGTTCGGCAAGGCAGTGGACGAGTCACTGCAGGCCATCAAGGCGGACACCGAGACACCCCGGGCCGTGGGTTCTCTCCATCAGCGACGGCCGTCCTTTTGGACTTCCGGTGACAAGTCTCAAGGTGCCTCCAAAGGATTCAGCTCGGCAGCAGTTCCTCGTCGTAGCGCCAGGCAGCCCACTCCTCGTCGCAGGAAGCCTACAGAGGCCGCAAAAACAAGACAGGAGGAAACCGTCCCTGTCGCCAAGGAAGCCAAGGTGGCAAGGCCTCTGCAAAACCAGACTAAATCGGCCGTGATGTCAGGCCCCCACCCGAGCACCACGGTGGGAGGCCGGCTGGCGAAATTCGTCAACGTGTGGGAGTCCATCTCCACCGACCATTGGGTGCTGGATGCCCTGGTCCACGGGCACTCCCTGGAGTTCCAAAGAAAGTGTCCCTGTTTCCCGCCTGTGGCCAGGAAAGAAAACCACGTGCCACAGCTGCTTCTGGAGGTACGAGCAATGCTGAAAAAGGGCGCAATAAAAATTGTCCCAAAGAGGCTCTGGGGCTCCTGAGTATACTAGTGATACTTCCTCGTCCGAAAGAAGACCGGCGGCTGGCGGCCCATCCTAGACCTTCGCCGCCTCAACAGATACATCAAATCCCAGAAGTTCAGGATGGTCACCCTTCAGCACGTGCTGGGTCAATTGGAAGAAGGCGACTTCCTGTCGTCGCTGGACTTGGAGGATGCTTACTTCCACATCCCCATACGCAAAGGACATCAAAAGTTTCTACGGTTCGTGGTCCAAGGGCGGCACTACCAGTTCAAGACCCTGCCCTTTGGGTTGAAGTCAGCGCCAAGGGTCTTCACCAAGTACCTGGCACCGGTGGCAGCGCGGCTGCGCCTGCAGGGGATCCACAAATACCCCTATCTGGACGATTGGCTCATCCAAGCAAAGTCAAGAGAACTCGCAGTCGATCACACAGCGAAGACCATCCGCCTGCTCACGGAACTGGGATTCTCGATCAACTTCGCAAAGTCCCAGTTGGTACCGTCGCAGGACGCCCTGTTCCTGGGAGCCAGACTCGACACAGTGGCACGGTTGGCTTCACCGTCGGAGGCTGTTGACCATAGAAGTGGCCAGGGTGAGGTCCATCAAGTCCCTGCCCGGCATGATGTCATCATGCATCTACCTCGTACGCCTGTGCAGGTTGTGGATGCGGCTACTACAGGAGTTCCTCGACGCCCGTTGGATGCAAGCGGCGGGCAGCTTCGAAGACCAGATCTCCCTCAACGAGACTTCCCGCCAAGCGATCCGGTGGTGGGGCACCCACACGCATCTAGCGGCGGGCATGGACTTCCAGACCCCGGAACATTAGGAAACAGTGACGACAGACGCCTCCCTGGAGGGATTGGGGGCACACACCAGAGATCTCCACGCAAGCGACCTTTGGCTCCTGGAGGAGAGGTCACTACACATCGTCCTGGAGCTCCGAGCCGTGTTCTGGGCCCTCAGGTCTTTCCTCCAGTCCCTCAAGGGCAAGGTGGTGAGGGTCTTCACTTGCAACACCACCACGATGTCCTACATCCGGAAGCAGGGGGGCACCAGATCCCCAGCCCTATCCAAGGAAGCGCAGGATCTGAGGCACTGGGCTGTGGCCCAGGGGATGTTCCTGGTACCCTTCCATCTGGCAGGAATAAAGAACACCATCGCCGACTCGCTCAGCAGGGCGCTGCACTCTTGCCACGAGTGGGAGCTTCGGCAGGATCAAGTGGATTTCCTAGTCCGACTATGAGGCAATCCCCAGATCGATCTATTTGTGACAGCGACAAACGCCATGTGCCGGAGATTCGGCAGCAGGTTTCCCCAGCCGGGGAGCATCGCCAATGCATTCTCATTCCCCTGGGACGGCCTGTTCCTGTATGCGTTCCCACCGGTGCCGTTGCTGCTGCGACTCATCAGTCAACTCAGATGGTCCCGGTGCAGGATGATCCTCGTCGCACCAGCGTGGCTGAGGCAGATCTGGTTTCCGGACCTTCTGGACATGTCAGCATCCCCCCAGTCAAACTGCTGACAGACGCGGATCTTCTCGCCAGGGAAGGAGACGCCATCCTACATCATGACCCGGGATCGCTGAACCTGCAGGCCTGGCTCCTGCAGCACTAGAGTTCGGAGGGTACGATAGGTGCTTGCAAAGGCCAGGCCGTCCTCGACCCTTAAGTGCTATGGACACAAATGGAAGAGGTTCTTTGTCTGGTGCTGTGCACGGACGATCAACCCTCTGCGGATTATGGCCCCTCAAGTGCTGCTGTACTTGCTGTCGTTGGCCAAGGCAGGGCTGGCTCACCCCTCCATCAAAATCCATCTGGCGGCGATCTCCCACTACACCAGAACTCCGGGGCACTCGTCTCTGTGGTGTCATCGCCTGGTGAAGGAGTTCATGAAAGGACTGTTCTGCTCGTTCCCGCTGGTGAAGGCTGACCAGGCTCATGGGTCCCCCATTCCAGCCCTTGCATTCAGCACTGCTGAAGTTCCTATCGTGGAAGACAGCGTTTCTTGTGGCCATCACCTCCGCACGACGAGTGGGAGAGATCCAGGCCCTCTCCTGTAAACCCCCATACCTGACATTCCACGAGATGAGGGTGGTGCTGAGGATGCACCCCTCCTTCATGCCCAAGGTGCCGTCGGACTTTCATCTCAACGAGCCCTTGGTGTTACCTGTTTTCTTCCCGTCGCTTTTGTCGCCGGCTGAAAAGACTTTGCACTCGCTGGATGTGGCTAGAGCGCTGAAGTTCTGCGTGGAACACACAGAGTTTTCGGAGGACATCACAGCTGTTTGTGAA
Organism: Ambystoma mexicanum; assembly: GCF_040938575.1. Classification (NCBI taxonomy): domain Eukaryota; kingdom Metazoa; phylum Chordata; class Amphibia; order Caudata; family Ambystomatidae; genus Ambystoma; species Ambystoma mexicanum. Next base: position 1,460,485,340 of record NC_090934.1, on the reverse strand, counting down.
GTTTGGACCTGTGAACCAAGGGAAGGCCCTCTCGAAGGCTTCCATTTCCAGATGGCTCTCCGGCTGCATCATGGACTGTCACCGGTTGGCAAACCGACCATTGGCCGGCCGTCCGAGAGCCCATTCAACCAGAGCGATCGCTGCTACTATGGCGTTCCTGTCTGGCGTGCCCCTGCTGGACATCTGCAGGGCTGCTACGTGGTGGTTGACACACATCTTCACGAGATTCTACTGCGTCAACAGGGATTCCAGGGAGGAGTCTAGAGTCGACCAGGCAGTGCTGCGCAACCTGTTCGCTTGAAGGTGAGCCTGGTGAGGAGGTAAGAGATGCTTAATGTTGAGTTGTTGAAATGCTTAACGTTGAGCTTTTCCACCTCCCGTGGTTGTGCATGTGTGAACTGCTATGTATTCTTGTATTCATGAGCATGTGAATCCATGCCAGACCCCATGCTGGAGAAGGAACACGTTATTTACCTGTAATTGTTGTTCTCCAGTGTGGGTCTGGCATGGATTCACATGCGAACCCTCCCTCCAACCCCTCTGCGGCATTTCTCTTGGTCCTACTGCCACTTTTTGTGCTACCAAATCTTAAGATGGCTATCAGAGGAGGGGCTTAGATAGAGGGCAGTCATTGGCTGGGGGCAGGATGACCCAGAGACCAGTGATTGGTTATTAGTAGAAAGACAGTTCAGAAACGAAACTGAAACTGATTTTTTCTTTATCGAGGATTCCCAGCCTTACGACGGGGAATATTCATGAGCATGTGAATCCAGGCCAAACCGACACTGGAGAACGACAGTTACAGGTAAGTAACTTGTTCCTTATACATGATCTAAGAGTCCTAGGTCCTTCCAGAGCGAACATTAGCAACATGTGATTATTTACTTCATCCCAATAATATCTGAGCACTGGACAGCCCCACAAAATATGCACCCAGTCCCCAATCGCTCTGCATTCCCGCCAACTCCTATTTGAAATTGAAGTCGTCATTTTGTGTAAGCGGACTGGTGTATAGTGCCATTAAGATAATACCTTATACCAAGGAGAGGGCGTGGTCAGCAAGCGAGCGATGAGTTCTTGAAGCTCCCATGGCCGCCTACAATATCCTGCAATAATATCCTGTTTTCGTGGCAGAATTAGGCGAAAATATATCAGCAGGAAGCTGAACATATGGAGAGCTGCTGAGCGAAATGTGCCTGGCGAAATCCAACTCTTGATGAAGAAATCGTATTGAGAAAGTGTGCAACACCTACCAAAACGGCCGCAGGCCAGTGAGATAAGAATTAGGCGGACAACTATGGAAACATAACCTTCTGAAGCGACTACTCACCGGTGCCTAATGTACTGGGTTGGAACCTACTGGATCCTTCTGTGGCTGATCTGCGCTTCTTTACGCTGTGGGGCCAGCGGCTTGAGAATGTCTCACCGCACACCGGCACATGATATGTTCTGGTTGGCCAGGCTGCCGGAGATGCGGTGTGGACTGGAAGGAGCCCGGAGGCATGAAAGGGAGCCCCAGGGAAGCCTGCGGAGCTGACACGGACGCTGACGCGGTGGTGACTGCTAACCCAAAGCGCCGGCAGTGCAGACCGGGAGGCAGAACCCCACCAGCACCAAGATCCTTCCCAGCCCATCGGAGACAAGAACCACAGGCTCAGCCCCCAGCACCAGATATCATAAATATCTGTGGCACCGACCCCGATGCAATTCCATGGTGCCTTTTCTGACCTCTGAACTCCTTCGGGACTTCGAGCTCCCCGGGGTGGTGCTGTGACGGGGTCGAGCTGAAGGAGACGAACGCCAGACACAAGCAAAGCGAGAGGGTGGTCGCAACCGGAGGATGGCAGTGAACGTCAACTCTGAGTCATATGAACAGTGAGTGAACACACTGCTTCCAATTCAGAACAACACCTCAACAACGGCGTGGATGCGTGCTATAAATGAACACAGCTGAAACGGTGCACAACGGCATGCACACCTACTGTATTGGATCATCCGTAAGCCAGATATGCACTCTTGACACCTTAGTCTACCGCCAGGTGCCCATTGGCTCGTGGCCTCCTATCCCTAAACGGTTCAAGCACCTTATCACTACAGAAGTATCTGTAACTGTGTAAACGGCAAACCAACAGTGGCTCCCTCAATAAGGCAAACAGGGTTGTAGCTGTCCCTCTCCTCTGCTGTCCTGTACCCTTACCACTTGACATAAAACCGGGCTGGGACCAGGGACAATAGACTGTCCACACAAGGTATCTAAAGCCGGTCGGCAGACATGGCTCAGAAGTAACGTAGCTGTGCAATTGATAAACGAAATATCCCCTTTTACAGAATAACACAACGTATGGCAAAAGGGATACTACCAGGAAACACTTTGACATTTACCTAATACTGGTACCATGGGAGCACAACAAACCCCCCTGTGTGAGGAGAGAGATAGACATAACCTGGACACACAACAGAAAACCTATTAGAGGAGTATCACCTAGGGAGGAGCTGGTGAAACTCTTTATGGTCCGCTTGAATTGAGGATATGCTCCTGCAGACAGGGGGACATCAAGACCGGGCACATAGTGCATGTTGCACACACCTTGGAATCCAAGACAATCTGGCACTGGAACCATGACCACCAGTTCCGACACCCCATGAACCAAAGATATAAAGGAGCTGAACAGACATCGGCCTGATTCGGCGGTGCGAGGATACGTGTGATGAGGCCTGTGGAGTATACATAGACGGACATACCCACCGTTAAGGTGCAGAATGAGATCCCATTGGTGGTAGGAGATCTGGGCCGGGACCGATCAGGCCCAGACACTGTCACATAACTGAGACTTCTCTATAACTCACTGTGCCTACAATCTGGACTTCACTGTCCCTACAAATACTTGCTCCTTGGTCTTGCTCAAAGGGAACCAAGTGACGGCCTGTCTCAAAAAACATCTCACCAGGGTCAAATATAAACTTTTAAAAGTATCCACTCAAAGCAAAATGGAGCAATACGTGACACCTGCGGGGGGTTGCTCGAGCTGGGCAAGCACAACCAGAAGACGCGGCAGAAGTGGGGGACACCATCTCTTTGAAGGACGTAATGAATGCCATCGCCAACTCACGTGCCTTCATGGAAAAGAAAATGGATGGAATTAGTGCAGATGTGTCTCTACTACGCCATGACATTCAAAAATGTACATCTCGTACAGGGGAAGCAGAAAACCTCATATCTGGGGCGGAAGATGGTCTCTGCAATATGGATCAACAAATGTCCAGAGTGATGGCACGTCCAAAAGCGTTGGAAGAAAGGGTGGATGAAGGAGAGGGTAGATCACAAGGCAATAATGTCTGCATCATGGGTCTGCCCGAGACGACAGAGGGGCCAAGTATGGAGCTATTTCTGGAACAATGGCTGACAGACATATTTTCGCCCCATACATTTTCCAACTTCTTCTCTATCGAATGGACTGACTGTATGCTGACCGGATGGCCCACACCAGGAGCACCACCACACACAGTGATTTCCAAACTACTGAATTACAGAGACTGCAACGCCCTGCTCCAGATGGCTCACGACAAGGGATCAATAACATACAACGGGTCCCGTATTGCCTTCTTCCCGGACTACACCAGAGAAGTGTAACGCGCCAGACAATCCTTTGATAAACTTACGAAACGTCTGCAATCCCTGAATGTCAAATATGGTCTACTGTTTCCCTCACAACTCAAAATATACCACAAGGGCACAACAGTGCACTTCACAGACCCCAGGAATGCATGGAGATGGGTATAATAGCATCTCGAGGGAGACAGGCGGCCAGACAAGAAAAACAAGAGCAACAAATCCAGGGCCCAACCCGAACAGCCTCCACCAGATCAGCCACCACAAGGCCAGGAACTGGAACTTCCACCTCCCATGGACATAGACTAATGTACAACGCTGTAGACACTAAGCTGACACTTATCGACCAGGAATGCGCCAGTAAGTACTGCGCCTCCGCACTCTGGAATATGAATGAAATGATAATTCCCACGACTTGAGTCAAAGCTGCTATCAACAATGCCTGACGCTGTGGGCGTATCAACAGGGTTTTCCGTTATGTTGTCCACCCCACTCGAACCCTGAGAGTCTTCAAGTTCCCCTTCCTCCTCACCTGATGATGATGAGAAGTCCAACTTCTTTCCGCGGGATCGACGAGTAAAAGTCCTCCTCTTCTTGTGTAGATAGGGTCAGCCTCGGGAGGAAGCTACCGCGACCCTTTGGGAACGAATCAGCGGTGACTCCCCCCCGCGACAGACAAGCGAGGCAAGGGGAAAAGCCTTCGGCACAAAAACCCCTTCGGAGTGTAGATATCCGATGCAGCGGAACGAGAGGATAATCCAAGACCAGCTGGATATGGGATACCAGCAAATCCGGCAGGTAAGGGCTCCGCAAGGTGAGTAGAGAGAACGGAACTGAATGGAATCAAAGGGGGGGGAGCCAGAGAGAGAGAACTCAAAAGAGGCAAGGCTGGAGAAGCGAAGGGAGGCGAGCAATCCAAGCCCCCAAGTGAAATAACGGGGCACAGGCAAGAGAGGGAAGAGAAGACAACTGAATAAGAGAGGTAAGCAGGGGAAAATAGGACAGGAGCGGAACACTGCCAAGCGAGAGAACTGAGGAGCGCTAGCAACGCAGAGGAATCAGAAGTTGCAACGCGCTGAGCGTAAACAGGGAAATACTCTCGGCGGCGGCCATGATGGAAAGGACTAGACCGCTAACAGCACTTGGGAGCACAACGTGGCGGCACAGTCGGACGGCCGCCATGTTTCCACCTCTTCCATAAACGCCAGGAACCTGCGGTTGTGACAGCTGCGCAGTCCGGCACACCGCTTACCAACACGCAACTGCTTGGACAGCTGAACTTGCCCGTTTTGTTATAACTGGCAATGCGAGTTGTATGATTTTGTTTGATAGTTGTTAGCCGACGGTTTCGCCTATCAGTAAAGTTCAGGCAACAGATGCTTCAAGTTGGAATGGAGGGGGACGGGAGTTTCATGATTTTTGTTTTAGTTTTCAAATCCACAGATTAGATTTAACTAGGTATTCACTTATCCACACTGCGATGCACATATATATGGCACTCTCCCCATGCGATTTGTTACATAGGCACTTATTGAGCGTCCGACATGGCAATGACCAGTAATAAGGTAAAACACTGCACCCACCCACAGAGCGTTTGTGAGCATAGAAGTTGAATTTCCTCTGCGGGCAGGGGTAGTTTCAGAATTTCCAATTTGGTAATGTTTATCTTTAACCCTGCAACAGACCCAAACCATGCCTATTCATTTACCGCCACATTATTTTATGTGGGACATGACAGAAGTATATCCCATGACTAGTGTCCGTCTGTCTAATATTGGCAAGAAGTTTCAAATGTAAAGCATATAGGAGCGGAGAGAGTGGGCACCCTTGTTTGGTCCCGCGTTGTAGAACTATAGATAAGCTCAACCTATCCCAAAAGAAGTCACCATGTCAACCAACTGCAAGTCCCACTCATCAAAAGAGCTAACGCCGGAGGTCTAGACTTCCCCCATGTAGCTCCCAAACTATGGAATGCTCTCCCTAGCGAGCTTAGAGCAGAACCATCCCTCTTCATCTTTTGCAAACTCAAAACTACTCTGTTCAACTAACCCTGCTCGCTCTCCTAGCAAAATCTGTAACTATTCCCCTCTGCCGCCCTATTAACCACTCAGCCATGCCTGTATTCAACATTTACTGTATCCAATGCAAGCTAAACATGTAACTAATATCCACTGTAACCATTGTAACCACCATGTATACTACGTCCTGTAACCACAAGCGAAGTTGCCCTGTAACCACTAAGCTAAGCTGCGGCATGTAACCACTATGCTCTCCACCTTCTTTGTAACCAGCAAGTGTCTACTGTGCAACAGCGCCACAATGCCTAAGGGCTGCTGTGCTCTTTATAAATGCTAATAAATAAATAAATAATAGGGGAAGATAATTGCCCATTGATAAATAGTCTGGCGCTGGGAAGAATATATATAGCTTGCTCGTATCATGTGTATGAATTTTTGACCAAATCCCATCTTTTCCAAGGTCTGAAAAAGAAGCAACCACTCGACTCGGTCAATAGCTTTCTCTGCATCTAACAATAAAAGAACTGCTGGTATGGATTTGACACGTTCTCCTGATATTGTCGCAAGTGTGAAGATATTTTATAAAACCAGATTGGTCCAGGTGTATTAATGAAGGGAGAAGGTCTTCCATCCTATTGGCCAAGATCTTAGTATAGATTTTTGCAATCAGATTGATTGGGGCTGTTGGGCCGTATGATCCACAACTACACGGATCTTTGCTGGGTTTGGGAAATAATATCATTTTTTCCTCCTCCATGGTGGGGAAAATACAACCCGAATGTACAAAATAGTTGTATAGATGAGTTAGTTTAGGCACCAATATGTTCCGGAAAGCTTTATAAAACTGAGCTGGATACCCATCTGGACCTGGAGATTTGTTTAACGGCAAATTACATATAACCCTGAAAACCTCTTCTTGGGTGATATCTCTTTCGAGCAGCTCCTTGTCAGCAGGCCGTAACTGGGGAAGGGTAACTGTATCTAAGTATGCTTTTTTGGGATAATAGATCTGGGAATTCCGACTGATACAAGTGCGAATAGAATGTGTGAAATTGTGCAATAATGTGTGGGGGGGGTCTCTGTAACCATTTCACCTGTGGGTAGTCAAATCGATTTTATAATCTGAGCTGTCTTTTGCCGGAGTTTTCTAGCTAAAAGACAATATGTCTCATTGGGTTTTATGTAATATTTCTGTCTATGATATAGCAGGGATTTTCCTCTTTTTTAGTCTAGAATAGATTTAGCCTGTCTGCCGCCCTTCTAAATGCTTTTTGTGCAGCCGGCCCTGTATTTCTTTCCATTTTCTTCATTGCGGATCGTAGATCTTCCTCTAACTCTATTTCAAAGGCCCTTTTTTGTTTTAATCTAATGGCCCCTTCAGCTATCAACACCCCCCTTAAAGTATCTTTGAAAGCGTCTCGTATAAAATTCACCCCTGTCTCTCTGTCTGGATTAAGGTAAAAAAAAAAACCCTATCTTTTCTTCGATCCTTTCTCTAACCACTTGATCCCCAAGTAACTCAACTGGGCATCTCCAGGCCCATAAGCTTTGTTTCCCTTGTGGTATATCCAGGTCAATGGAGACCGGAGCATGGTCTGACAGCGCTAAAGTATGGCATTCTATGCGGTTGGTATATCCTAAAAATCGAATTGAGGCCCAGGCATAATCTATCTGTGAGAATGAGCGATGGACGTGTGAATAAAAGGTATATCCTTTTTCTGACACTCTAAGCGCTGGCCAGATACATACTTGTGAACTTCTGTATCACGGTTTTAGGGGGCGGGCGTGGGTGATTTGTCATAGTTTGTGACCATGCTCCGATCTCGAATAGGATCTCAAGCCATATCAAAATCTCCCAGCAGAATTATTTCACCGCCCTTGAAAGCTTCTAAGTCTACCGGAGTCGTTTTTAAAAAGCCCTATTGGCCCACGTTAGGGGCGTATATAGATGCAACTGTCAACATCAGGGGACCCAATTCTACAATTGTGAAGGCATATCGCCCTTCTTTGTGAGACTTAGTGCGAAGTACCTTAATACGAGCCCTGGCCCTGAATACTATGAGAACCCCTGCCACCTTTCCTTCAGCATTTACCTGTAAAACTGTTGGATAATGTCGCAATCAGAGTTTGTGGCGGTCTAACCTGCGGATGTGAGTCTCCTGAAGCACCACCAAGTTGGGTTGGTAGCGTGCCAGAAAGCTCTGCAGTTTCCTGTTTTGTCTGAATATTTAGGCCCTTAATATTCAACGTAAGACACTTGAATTAATTTGGTGGAAACTGGCCTTAAACACAGCAATATGCCAATATCTGATCTGGGCTGTACATATATGCTTAACAAACATGCATGTGCTCATTGCACTGCGGATTTCCCCTTCCCCAACTTTGAAAACAATTTTCCACCCTCCCAACCCCTCGAAGGTCCCCTGGCATGAGCCACGGTAGCTAATGTAACCTGGGGTAAGATCCCTTTGCTGTGAGTCATTATTTTCCCCAGGGTAAAGTGCAGGGTCTCCTGAAACCCCCATCTGTTACCTGAACAGAAAAGATCCAAGATGTCGAGCTCTGTCTCTGCTATGTTTGGATAAGCCCTTTTTTTCCCAATGTTGTGCCAATGTTTTCCCCGCTGTGTTTGCTCTGTGGTGATGCCTTGGGGTTTGGTCCTCTTAGACGACTTTTCCATTTGTCTTTCTGCATGCCCCTGTTTCTATGCCCTTGTCGATCACGTGAAGACCATTCCCAGGGTTTGGGTTGCTTGATGGACTGATTACTTGTGTGCTCTGACGGGCCCGCTGTTACCTCTTCTTCAGTCTGAAGTAAAGCAATTCCAGACTCTCAGGAAGTTATTCTATGCTGTCTACCGTCCATAGAAAAGGATAACCTGAATGGTAACGTCAATTTTTACTTGATCCCCCCATGACGGTAAAGTTTTTACTACAACTTGCGTGTGTCTGCGTTTTTGTAGGGTAGTTTGCGAGAGGTCCTGATGCAGCTAAAGTTTGGACCCATTATATGTTACTGGTGTTGCATTCCTTGCCTCTTTGAGGATTTGTTCTTTTTGTGGGTACAATGTACAAGCAGCTAGCACATCTCGAGGGCAGGCACCCGGTTCAGATCTTCTCAGTCCCGTCCTGTGAACCCAGTTTAGGTGGGTCTTACTGACCTCCTCTTCTGAGATTAGATCTGCAAACATTTTCGAAACCGTGTCTTTTCATTCTGTAACTGATACCTTCTCTGGAAGAATCTTAATTCGAATATTAGTGTCTGGATCTGTTTTCTAGGTCCTCACAGTGAATTTCAAGATTGTTCGCCACCCTGGCTCGGTCTTCCAAGGCAATGCCTGATTGCTTGCAATCTTGCGTGAGTTCCTGTATGGCCCGTTCATTTGAATCAACCCATTCTCCCAGGGAGGATATTTCTTTACTAAAGTCAGCCAAAGAAAGCCTAATTTCCAATGTGAACGCAGAACATTGAAGCTGAAAGGATGCAGAGAATTGTCTTGAAATTCTTGAAAGCTTTTTGCGAAGTCTTCTTTTGACACCACCATGTCTTAAGTCCACTTTGCATGAGTCAAATATTGGCTTGCCTCCCGAAGTGCCTTGGGTTGAGGGTTTTGCAGTGTCTTTTGCCCAGATTTCTGCAATGGATTATTCAACGACTGCTCAGCCCTGGTGTGCCCTGGCATGGAGTGCTTTTTATTATTTTTTTTGTTCACCTCTCGCCATGTGCCTGGTACACCTATTAAACTGCAAGTACTGATTGTGTTGATGCCAACACTGACCGATAAGATAAAACATTTCTTCTGCAGTGAAAAATTGTAAGTTTCCGGCACTGAGAACTCGTATGCTCAAATAAGCAAAAGGGGGCCAAGGTTATCAAGGTCCAAAGTTGCTACTCGCATACGCTTTTTCCCTACTGCAAAAAGTTCTTTTACCGTTTTATGCAGCACCTATCCAGTGAGGAGTCATCCGTTGACATCCGCTTTAAGGAGCACTTCTGCAACAGTGGAATTAATAGAGAGGTTGCACCCAAGCCCCAATCCCCACATGCACCATTTAAACTGCAATGACACTCCCAGTCGTCTCTCCTCAACACAGGCTGTTTTGCAGTCATTTATCTGGCATGCCCAGATCTAGCGAGTCTTGGGGATCTTCCCAAAAGAAATGTGATACTGCAGAGAAATCCAGGCACAGCATTGTGGAGCCTAGAGGGCATGCGTTAACTGACTTCTGCTATAACGCATGTCTCATAACACTATTGTGGGATATTTTTAGATTGTGGCGCTCCCGACAAATCGCCTGTGTTACTTGTAATAAGAGATGCGCAAGTTCTGTTAGCGTAAAGGTGGTGTTGCCGCTGGGTCTTACTTTGTTTAGCCAGCGTCCCTTCTGCTGTGCCGTTTCCGGTCCGGATGTTGTAAAGGAATCTGATTCCCCCGCGGGGCACCACTGGGTCCGGGAATAACTGTAAGGTTCAACAGCCTAAGCAGCTGCACACCTCCGGCGCTTCTCCTCCCTTCAGGGCAGCGTCTCTTGGCTCCTGGCGAGCTATGTCTACGGCTCCGAAGATAGACTAGAGAAAATTCTGGGGGTAAATGAAGATAACCCGAACCCGAGGAGCATATATTGAACTCAGGAATATTGCTACAAATAGCCATTAAATTCATTGATGAACAAGTAGTGCCCTGCAAACCTCTGCTTTCCTGTTAAATGAAGATAAGCCCGCACTGCGACCAGGGGCGGTCCATCCGCCTAATATTATTTGCTAAGTTGAGACAAAGCTCACGCTTGCACGTCTTCATGGTGCAGCAGACATCTTGGATCTTCCAGGTATTACAATTTGTAAACGTTTTTTGTATGCATGGTCTATTTAGGCCAATGTCTACCGTGAGGCTTCTTTTCGTCGGAGTACAACAACTGCAGTGGCTACACGGAGTATGTCCTTGTTTTTGTTTTTCATACCCCACCATTCAGTAATGCTCATTTGATTTTCTGTCGGTAAATGTATATCATTTTTGGTTAACTTTTCCTTTAGGTTCTTACCTTTCCTAAAGGCACATTTGAATGGGGGTAAGGGGCTATTACCACCTTCTACAAATCGCAAATTTTTCTTAATAATATTGTTCATCGGGTTTGACAGAGGATTGTATGTACTGACAAAAATAATATTATCCTGGTCGTCTTCTTTTTGTTTTTATTCTAATAAGGCTTCCCTATTATTATTGCTCGCTCTTTTGCAAGCTTGTTTCACTATCTGTTTGGGATAGCCTCTTTGTGTCAGCTTTGAACTGAGATTCTGTTAAATATGATGTTTTATTGGTGTTGTTACGTCATATGCGTAAGAACTGCCCCACCGGTAGATTCTCTCTCGTATCACGAGGATGAAAACTAGAGAAAAGTAGCAAAGAATTCTTGTCTGTGATTTTATGATACAGCGTGACCAACAGTACTTAGTTTACTACATCTGCCTCAATTGTGAAATCCAAAAAGTTGATTTCTTTTTTGCTATGATTACATGTGAAGGTTCAGAATTGATTTTGGCTATTCAACCAATGAAGCTGAAGCATGCAACACTTATGATATTTACAATGATGAATTGAATAAAGAAGTGAATAAAATGTTTTTTAAAACATAAGAGAAGATTGCACTGGTTTACAGAAGCCGGGAGGGTAGCTCAGTGGCAACTAATTTGTCTTGTAAGACAATGCAGAGCAACACAGGTTAGAATCCTGGTCCCGCGCTTAGAGACTGGTCTCTGGTGTTAAGTATTTAATAAAAGGTTAATTAACTAATTACATCTATGAGTTGAAATTTAAATAAGTCTAAGCAGACGGACGATATAGATTCCTAGCTTCATTTCTCATTAAGTTCTCTCAATATGTTGTCAGAGCATTCAAACTTCCCTTTTCTGCAACTTTGAATATCTAATGTCTAACTTGATGCCCAGGAGATGTGTTTATTTGTTTAATGTGATGTTCTACTAAATATTGTATGATTTATATACAATACATATACAAAATGAAATAAAGAAAAATTCCCAAAAGGAATTCCCTTGTGTTTTTAGATGATAACTCTGATGATACAAAAGGGCCATTAGGGTTTGTGAAATGAACAGGCACTTCAGCAGAGGCGTCGCTAAGGGGGGGGCTAAGGGGGCTATAGCCCCTGATCTTTTGGTTGTAGCCCCGGATAGAATCTCAGGAGCTACAACCTAAAGGCTAGCTAGCCCCCAGTCCCGACAGTTCCGATATTAGCTTAGCCCCGGGTCTTTTCCAGACCTAGCAACACCCCTGCACTTCAGAAATATCTTCATTGTTATGATACATAGTCCACAAAATCCATTGGAGCTGGTTTTGCCTCGAGTTTGTAATTTGATGCTGGGAACCGGTTATGTTGTTCTCTGGCGTAGCTAGGCCTCCGCTGCCAAATTTGTGTCTTTTGTGCGACGGAGGGCCAATGTGCAGGGCAAAAGGTGGTGTACATGTTTTTATGCAACCTTTTGCCCTGCACTTTTGCACTCCGCCATGCAAAGTGAGTAAACACTGCCTGCCATGCTCGTATACCCGGCAGCGTTTACTTGGAATTGTATACGCTGGCGCGCATGGCAGGCCACGTCCACAATTACAATTAAAATGATGCCCACCATGTTCACATGTCAGGCAATGTTGAATTGTAATTCTAAACTCTGCTTACCATGCGAGCATGGCAGGCAACATTTAGAATGGATCCGTAAGGGGTCCTCCTGCTTTATGTTCTTGCATAAAACAGGCGCACCCCATAGGGATCTTCAGCATTTGCACCAGCATGAAAATCCAATGCCAGTGCAAATGCTGGAGCATTTGTATGGCGGAGAGGAAGTAAGGGGTCAGAAACGCAAGTATGCGCTCCTCCTCTCCTCTCCATATTACAAATGATTGAACATTTGGTGTAGAGTGAATGAAAGATGTAAAAGCCTTACTCAAATTTAAAGGGTATTTTTCTCTCAGAATAAAATAAAGTGTTAGTGTCAGGATGGGTTAACCTATGAATCTATGAAGGTTCCTAATATAATAGGGAAACGTGTCTCTATCATGTTCTCTTATCTACTACTCAGTCTCAGGGGCTTAACACCCAGCACCTTCTTGGCTCACAAACACAGTTACAAGGATATATTGTCTAGTCACTTCTTTTTGTCACACAGAATGAAAGGAGTGGACATAGGAACACACAAATTGAGACCAAATAAATGTTCACTATCCATTTTATTAGGTTTGACTGAGTCCACAGTATGGGTTAAGGATAGTATTTTACAATCCGCACTCTTGGAACCCCCTTAAGCCCCCCGCTTTCCAACCTGAATATCCTTCAGACTGTATTCCTGAGTGCTTTCTCCCTTAGCTCAGGACTCTTTGGCGGGCAAACAGTCGACGTTCACAGTCTCTGGGATTTATAGTGTCCTAAATACTTCTTTCTCTGCTCCATGGTTTGGTTGCAGCTGAAGTCATCAGGGTCACACATTGGAGCCCCTGGACCAACACCTGGTACTTTTAGGTCTTCCAACGGGTTTTGGGCACTAGGCAACATGCACTAGTTAAACCTCACAGAACTATCCGGTTTCCCCTCATGGTCATGTTGAGCAAAACCAGTCTGTCCACCTATCCTGGGCTAAGCTCTTTGGATGTTTTTTGGGCCCGTCCTCCGGCACTTGAGAAACCTCCTTGTTTCCCTGATGTTTAAAATGTCTCACTCCCTTTGCTCTCATCTTCTCCACCATCTCTCCTTCTCTTATCCACCTCCTTGCTGCTCCGCCATGGTCTACTCTGCAATCTCATTCTCTCCTTCACCAATAAACATCCAACTCTTAACTTCTACACCTCCCTGCTGCTTTGCTTCTTTTATATAGTCTAGTTGGGCTGCTGTGGGCTTGTGAAGTGAGATTGCCCTCAGCTGTGTGCGTGCCAAATGTTGTCTTTGTGATTGAGTAAAGTCAAGGTAAACTACAGTTACTTCAGGTGATTTCAGTTGCGTGGTAGACTGCTTCACGGCTCCCCAAGCTAAGGTTAAAAAGCAGCTGTCTGCCACTGTGGAATTGGTCTGCCTGTATTTCCTAACATCCGGTTAGTTGATGGCACTGTGGAATCTAACTGACTGAATTATTTTTGTGGTATTGAGTTTGGTTTATTAATGCGAACTGCAAGCCCCCACGGTCTCCTTGGCAGCTTCCAAGAGCCTAGCTTGTGAGCCTATGCCCCTTCAACAGACAAGATACATGATGGCTAACATGTAACAAATAGGTTCCCACGGATGCAGGTCTCATTCCTCAATCTTGCAGCTTCCCCTTTAAGAGTCTATTGCATGTTTCCTGGGCCACAGCAGAGATCTTAGGGTGTAGTAGAGGCTAGGCATTGGAAGGGGACCTTGTACTGCTTCCTTCTACCTTTTAGCCCTATACTCTCCTTCTGGAGCCAGCATCATAAAATTGGTGGCAAACTGGCCCATTATATCATCCTGCTCCCATCCACTAGCCTCCTGCACGTGGCCCTGTGAAAAAGAAAATGGGTACATATTGATACACAGTAGGTCCACTTGTAATCACAAGCCAAATTTATGAGGATCCCTAGGTTGAGGGGGACAATCGGCCAAATATAGACACCAGGTAATTAAAACGGCATGCAAGGGAATAATTTAATAATCCTCAGATCAATTTACATTGTTAATTTTATAGAGGTTAAACCATAGGTAGAGAGTACTTCAACACAGTAATGATAATATCCTTATGTAGTTCTTATGATGTTTGACATAGAGGACTAAGCAACCACATTTCTACAAACTTTGTTCCCATGATATGGCATGGAGAGTCGTATTGGGAGTTAATTCCCAAATTAACTGAAGAGCAATGCAAGAGAATCTGAGAGTGGTAAATAGTTGGGTCCCTGAATTTGACAAAGACAGATTACATGGTAAAATAAACCCCATGTTTAGAAGTATGTAATGCCCGCAGTCCGAGTAATCAGATTGTCTACCTGTGTTTATTAAGCCCTAATGACGAGATTAGCAGGTCTTTCCATGTGGTAACAGCCTGCCGCCAAAGCTCTTATGACCAAGCGCCCACCAATCTCGTCATAATGGTGACTAGCACCTTGGCACAAGGTCCCGGGAGACAAGCACCCTTTCCTTGTGAAAATAAAGGCTGTGCAAACTGCATGACCTACGTTTTTTCACAAAAAATATAAAACAACAAAGTTGGGTACTGTAGGAAATACGGCAAATGGATGCTCATGGAAGCCTATCTTCCATTTGTATGGCAACCAGATAGTTGCAAGGTGAGAGGAATGGTGGCTTTTACACATCTCCAGAGGCAGGTGTTTTAATTCAGAATCAGAAGAAATACAAGGTGCACTTTGAGTTAAAAGGTCTTTATTAGAACACCCAAAAGCTATACTGTAGCTTAGGTTTCTGAATTCTACTTCTAAAGAAAAAAGTCTAAAAGAGTGCTCATCAGGATGTCCTACAAAATAAATAAAGCCCACCATCCAGAACCCCTATTCTAACCCGATTACTGTTCCTATCACTGTGAACACAAAAGGCCTGACTTTACCAAAAGTAGAATAAGGGTCTTGACCCAAAAGGAAAAAATGCAGGATGTTTTTTGACTCCAGACTGATAATGTTTTTACAGGTTCTTCTTGCCCCCTGGAACAGCTCAAATCAGAAGTTCAAATCTCGCTTCAAGCTTCCCCTCCTTGCGTTTGTGTGGCATTCTTAGATCAACACAATTGGACAGCTTGTCCTATAGCATAGTTCAAAACAGAAGAAGAAATGTCTTTCTCCTTGATTTGTTCAAGCACTTTGCCCCAGTCTCTGGATTTCTTCTATCGTTGGGAACCGCCTGGTTCCTAAGTGCTCACCAGGCATTCTTCTTGGTTTTCCCATCCAGGAATGTTGTGGTACTCTCTCCAGTGAATTATCTTGTGGGTTTACCCCTTCGTGGAGCCTCGGGTGTTGGGATTTGTTGTCTCCGCCTTGTGGTCTGCTTTCTCTCACCCGGCCTTGGGTTTTTGCTTCTCTGATCCCTGTTTTGCATCTCTATCTCTCATCACTCCGCTTTGGGGGTTTCGTTTCTCTTACAGTGTCATGGGGTCTCAGGCCTCTTTGCCCAACTTATGGCTTTGTTGCTCTCCCCCCACTTAGGGGTTTCCAGTTTCACACCCCACCTTGGGGCCTCTGGTCTCCCTCACCCGCTTTAGGGTTTTGTTTCTGTTATTCTGTCTTGGGGTCTCAGGTCTCTCCGACCACCTTGTAGTTTCGGGGCTCTTTCCGAACCTGGGATTTTCCAGTCTCTCTCCCTGCCCTGTGGCATAGTTGGGCCATTCCACCTGGTTCCCTGGAGTGACCGCATACCTTCTGTCTCCACGCAGTGCTCCTCCCTCCAGACTGGCATTTCAGTAGGCTGATGAGGCTTTTCTCTTCTGGGTGCTTCCAGGCATTCCGTGTCTCACTGAGCTGGCTAACCCCTTCTTGTTCTCTTCTGCATTTATTATTTATTTATTATTAGGTTTATATAGCGCTTTAATCCAAAGCACTTTACAATATAACAGGATTACAAGGAATAATGAAATAGAAGCATATTTACAAACATGAAACAAACCAATGAAACAATATGTAGAACAATTTATCTAGGTAGAAGAAAGGTGACGGGAGGGGTGAGGAGTATGGGAAAAGAAGAGGGAGTCAAGGTGGGGAATTAAGATGAAGATTCAAGGGGGATGGGAGGAGGAATAAAGGGAAAGGAGAGGGTAGGAAAGGGGGTAGGAGGGAGAATAGGGAAGTAATAGAGGAGTGAAGGTAGTGAAGGAGGTCAGGGCGGAGAACAAAGAAGAGATTTCAGGGCGGTGCGGTAGGAGGAGTAGGTGGGGATGGAGCGAATAGAAAGTGGTAAGGAGTTCGAGTGTGGGGTGGCCAGGAGCTGAAAGGAACGGAAACACGAAGAGGCGCATGGGGACGGGGGAACAGTGAGTAAGAAGAGATCAGCAGAACGGAGGGAACGGGAGGGAGTGCAGAATGAGAGGAGAGAAGAAAGATAGGGGGGGTGAGGTAATGGAGAGATTTGAAAACAAGGCACAGGAATTGGAATTTAAGTTGGGAGTGAAAGGGAAGCCAGCCAAGGTATGAGAGCGAGGATGAAATTGAGTTATGAGGAGCAAGGAGACAAAGGGTACGGAAGGAGGAGTGGTAGAGAGATTTGAGGGGGGCAAGATGAGAGGCAGGGAGTCCAAAGAGAAGAGAAGAGCAATAGAAAAGACGAGAGAAGATAAGGGAAGAGATGAAGAGTTTAGAGGCATGGAAAGTGAGGGAGGAACGGATCTTGCGAATATTGAAGAGATGATAGCAAGAGGTGAGAGAAATATGGTGGGAGAAGGAGAGGGAGGAGTCAAAGTGGAGACCTAAATTGCGAGCGTGAGCAGAGATGGGGAGATTAGAAGGGGGAGAAGTGGATAAAGGGGGGGGGGTGTTAGAAGGAAAGGAAAGGACTTCAGTGTTGAGGGAGAGAAGTGGGAAGACATCCAGTTTTTGATAGTGGTAAGGCAGGAAGATAAATTGAGATGGAGGTCAGCAGTGAAAGAAGAGAAGGAGAGGAAAAGCTGGGTCTCGTCTGCGTAGAAATGGTGAGAGATGCCGAATGAAGAGATAACAGGAGCAAGAAGGGAGGTATAAAGTGAGAAAAGAAAAGGGCTGAGCACGGAGCCTTGGGGAACAATGTAGTCCAAGGGGGATGTTGGAGGAGGTGCGGCCGTCCCAGGAAACAGCAAAAGAACGGTTAGAGAGGTAAGAGGAGAGCCAATTGAGGAGAGAGCCTTTGAGGCCAAAGGAAGAAAGAGTATTGAGGAGTAAAGGGTGATCAACGTTATCAAAGGCAGGAGAAAGGTCGAGGAGGATGAGGACAGAGGATTGCTTGGAGTAGCGAGTGGTAAGGAGGGAGTTGAGAACATAAGTTAGAGCAGTCTCAGTGGAGTGTTTAGGGCGGAATCCAGATTGAGAGGGGGGAAGGAGAGAATGAGTGGATACAAAAGCTGAGAGTAGGCTAGGCGTTCAAGAAGCTTAGAGAGGGATGGAAGGAGCGAGATTGGACGAAAGTTGAAAGCGAGAAGAGGGTTAGCAGTGGGTTTCTTCAGGATGGGGATGATAGTGGCGTTTTTGATGGCTGAAGGAAAGGTAGCGGAGGAGAGACAAATGTTGAAGAAGAAGGTTAAGTAGGGAATGAGAAGAGGGTGAATCTCAGGAAGAAGGAGGGTAGGAAGGGGATCTGAGGGGGCAGCAGTAGGATGAGTTTTGGACAGGAAGGGAAACACTGGGCGGAATGACAGGAGAGAAGTTAGACATGCAAGCAGAAGGGGGGAGAGAGGAGGGGAATAGGAAGGGGAGAGGAGGATGTTTTGGCGGAAGGAGAGAATTTTGGAAGAGAAGAAGTCAGCAAAGTCGGAATAAGAGAGAGAAGAATTAGCTGAGGGGTCAGGAGTAGGCAGAGAGAGAAGACGAGAAACGGTTTGGAAAATAGGGCGAGGGTGTGAGGCTTTTGAGTGGGGAAGGTTGGAGTAGTGGGAACGTTTGGCTGAGTTGAGGCAAGAGTCATAAAGTGAGTGATATGGGAAACAGGCGGTTTGGTTAGCCAGAGAGCGGGATTTGCGCCAGCGTCGTTCAAGGCAACGGAGGGGACGACGCATGGAAAGGTGAGGGGAAAGCCAATGTTGGGAAGGTTTGCAAGAAGGGCGGAAGGAGTTAAGGGGGTAGAGTTGGTCGAGACTGGAGGAGATAGAGAAGGACAGAGAGGAGAGGGAAGTGTTGGCCAAGAGAGAAGAGAAATCGGAGAGAGAGGGGAAGGGAAGAAGAGCAGGTGTCGAAAAAGAGAGAAGGGCTAAAGTTACGGGGATCCTGTCGAGAGAAGGAAATGGGGGAAGAAGAGGGAGTGGACGAGGGGGGCGGAGTGAGGGAGAAGGAGAGTAAGGCATGATCAGAAAGATAGCTGGGAAGAGAAGAAACAGGTGAGGAGGTGTGGGTTGTGATAAAGATGACATCAAGAGTGGAGCTAGAGGAGTGAGTAGGGAGGGGAGAGAGAAGGTAGGAGTCGAGCATGGAGAGGAGAGGAGAGGAGAGGGGAGGGTTGAGTGCAGCAGGGAAGGTTGAAATCGCTGAGTACTGTGAGGGGTGGGAGAGATGAGAGAGACAAGGTGATCCAGGTCATAAAAGGAAGAGAGGGGACCAGGAGGTCTGTAGATAATTAGAAATGAGATAGCGTGAGGGGAAGTGAAGGATTTGAATAGGTATTCAAAGGAAGGGAAGGTAGGGAGAGATAGAGTGGGGGTGGAGGAAAGACATTTAGTGTGGTAGAGGAGACCAGTGCCACCTCCGCGACCATAAGGGCGTGAGACATGACAGGAGGAGGAGGGGGTGGTGAGAGAGGCAGGCACAGTAGAATTGATAAGGGGAATCCAAGTTTCATTAATACAGAAGAAATAAAGATTAAGTTGGAAGAACATGTCTAGTGCAGCTGCGGTCTTGTTGCATAGGGATCTGGCATTCCAGAGGACAATGTTGATAAGACTGGAGGGTTCGACAGTAGGGGGGTAGATGAGGTTAGGACGAAGGGGCACGGTAGGAGGGGGATGGGGTGAACAGGGGAAGGGATAAGTCATGGGGGTGGTCATGAGGATGAGAGGAATAGAACGGAGAAGGAGAAGGGGAAGGATGGGGTGGGGAAGAGGGGAAAGGAAGTAAGGGGGAAGGTGAACGAGGAGAGGAGGGTCTGGCAATGTGCATGACAGAGAGCGAAGAGACTGATTAGCAGGCAAGCAGGAGGAGGGAGCGGAATCAGGATCAGAAGGAGGCACTTCACTGAAGGTCAGAGTAGAGAGGACAGGTGCTGGTTAGAGGGGGGGCCTGATGAAGCAGGCGGTCCGAGAGCAGGACAGGGCAGACAGCCACGGAAGCAGAGCCTCCTGATGCTGGTGGAAGAGCGCAGGGTAAGCCAGTGGAGGGCCCAGGTGGTGATCAAAATCCACAGTCAGGAGGAGCTGGCAGCCACAACAGTCATACGTCCGCAAGGTGGTGATGGCGCCTGCAATCAGGAAGGAGCTGGAGGCCTCCGTAGCAGGCGTCCAGGAGGCAGGATTATTAGGCAGGATTGTTAGTGGGGGGGCCTGGTGAAAGCAGGCGGTCCGAGAGCAGAAAGAGGCAGGCAGCAACGGCAGCAGAGCCTCCTGATGCTGGTGGAAGAGGGCTGGGTAAGTTAGTGAAGGGCCAGGTGGTGAAGGAAATCCGAAGTCAGGAGGGTGGCATGACGGGCAGATGACCGCAAGGCGCTGAAGGCTCCTGCAATCAGGAAGGAGCTGGAGGTCTCCATAGCCAACGTCCAGGAGGCAGGAGACAAGAGGGTTGATGACGGCCTGCGGAGGTCCGGTGGATTGCGGAGGCCCGTGCCTGGGTAGAGCAGGCAGACAGGCAACTTAAGCGTAGCAGGAGCCGGAGCAGACGGGGCCAGCGATGGATAGAGGGGGAACGCTGCCGGCCAGTAGAGAGCCCGGGCTGCAGCAGAAGGCAGTTGGCAATAGTTCAACAGTAGCCGGTGCAGACTCGGGCACAGCGCCTACAGCCACAGGGCTTTAAGCCTCCAGCAGCACCATCAGGGCCAGCAATGGTCAAGGCCCTGGAGAGAAGGAACGGCGCGGCCAGTAGAGTGCCCGGGCTGGAGCGGAAGGTGGCGATCAGTGAGGATAGATCGAGAGGCCACCACGACCAGACGACCAGAAGGCAGCTGGCAAGAGCACAGTAGAAGCCTGAGCAGACGCGGCCACGGCACTCCCAGCAAGGATGGTAGGGCTGGAGATGGAAGAGGCCCTGGGGAGGAGGAACAGCACCAGCCAGTGGAGGGCCCGGACTGCAACAGGAGGCCCGCTGTGAGGACTGAGCTGGAGGCCTCAGCAACCAGAGGATCAAAAGGCAGATGGCAGGAGGGCCGGTGACCGGAGGTGAGGAGTCAGGAGGAATGGGCGGCCAGAGCAGATGAAGAGGGCTGGAGATGAGAGAGGGGCCCAGTTGACGTTGGTGGAGGCAAGAGACCTGCGTAGGACGGAGCGGCAGCTAGGCGTAGGGTAGTCCACAGGCAGGGGGGAAAGCAGATAGGGATTGGCCGGGAGCAGCAGATGAAGACCCAACGCGCCCGCTCACAATTAAGAGCGGGAAGAGGCCTGCAGCTGAGGATGCGACAGAGGACCAGGTGCGGGGTTTAAGTAGAAGGAGAGTGCGATTCAGGATGAGACTTGAATCGTAGGTGCCCCGAGGTTAAATAGGCAGGGGCTTAGGAAAATTGTAGTAAATATTAGATTCATAAGGTTTGAATCAGCCAGAAGTGAAGAGATGCCAGATCAGGCAGCCGAGCTGCTGCGCCCCCTGGTGGTAGCAGCTCTGAAGGCTCCTCTTGTCCTATGTAGCAATGCTGATTGGGTTGTTATCTTCCAAACAACCAGGGGATGGGTCTAAACACCGTTCTCTCTTCTGGGGTATTGACAGTTCCTGAAAAGGGTCAGAAACCATAACAGCCTTTGGTGTAGGAAGTCATTACATAGTTAATATCCATAAAACCAACTAATCTATCAGTTTCTTGAGACAAGGGAGGATAACATCCCTGTTCAGGGATTGCCTGTTCTTGAAGCAGTAGTTACCTCCAGAGGGATCATGCTTGCCCTGTTTCCTAGCAGATGTTAAGTTTAGCAGGCTCACCTCCCCATTCCCAAAAGGGATAGACCCACCGTGGGAAGAGGGGGCAAATTACCTGGATTCGACACACAGGTAAGTGAGAAATATGTCATTGGAGGAGTAGTAGGGTGGTCTAAAACAGGAGGTGTAATGCAAAGATACGGGTGTGGGGAGGCGCCGCCCAGAGCAACTCATCAGGGTGCTCTGAATACAAGCAGTTACCATAAGGCCTGCGTTCCTACATGCCCATGTTCCAGGCATCAGAATTGGCTTGCAGCCATGAGCTGTGTGTTATTGTTATAACCCTAGGCCTCATGCTCTGGATGATGCTGTGATCTTAAAATGTGGATTTGGGTTACCTGTCTGCAAATGGATGCTATAATGATGTATATGTGTTCTAATAAAGTTTACATTGTGATTCTGCTGTGGTGTATCTGTATTTCCCATGCATAGCACAGTGCTACAATGTAATATCTCTGTTCCCTGTGTGCTGGTTGATGTTCTAATATAATGTGTGTTCCTAAAGCAGATGATGATGATGCACGGAACATGCCCTAATTTGGTGATGATCTCTTGTCTCTTACAGGTCTCGATTAGTAGCAGCCGCAGTGCAGTGATGAGTTCGCATCTTATGCACAGCAATCTATCAACTGTGTATTATAATGTCTTCTTCCAGATGTGCAAGGCTCATGGAATTGGATATGATGTGAAGGTAGGAAATGAGGCCTTATACTGTACGGGTGTAGAAGTAGGCGACTTACACAGAGTGGCATATTGTTGGTTATAGACTTCTATTTGAAACCAAAAGAAAAAGGAAACCCCTTACTATCCTTATTTCGAAGAGTGGTTTCCTTGCCTCAAATAAACGAATAATCCTGTCAGGTGGTCTTGTTAAAAGTAAACGGTCCTCCGTCGTGTCAGAAACCTATTTCCTTTCCTTTCCTTACACTCTTAATCAACTAAGAAAAAAAGATGATGATCTTCCAGTTTCAGTTATAGGGAAAATGAAATGTTCTTCATCAAGGGCAAAGCATCAAAACAAAGTCTCTTGAGCCTCAAAACAAAGTCTTAAAAGGCTCCTTGGACAGACTCTCCACCAAGGCAAAAGAAAATGGTCTCTTCTCTACACAATTTTCACAACTCAACGGGGGAATGTTTCCCTTCCCCGGGTCCTGCTCAGGTTTCTTAGGATGCCAAGAGAATGACTTCCTTCTCTTGGCTGTCACAGAACGTTTGCAACACACCAGGGCGTATGACACCCCTCCCCTGGTCTCAGACTTTGACCACCAACCTGGTTTTCCACTTGGGCAGGTATTACTATCACAATGCTCCCAAAACTGTGTCATGGGCCCAGGTCCAACTAGGGTCCTTCCTCTCTGACATCTTTTTCTCTACCTGTGGTGTCCCCCAGGGATCTAACCTCTCTCCCTGGCTGTTCAACCAGTATCTGGCACTCCTTGCCCACCGCATTGCCGCTCTCTGCCCCAACTTTCAGTGCTATGCGGATGATACCCAGCTCATTTTCAGGCTACCCTCGGCCTCCTCCTCTCCTTCCCTCATCCCTGACTGTCTGCTATCCAGGAATGTTGTGCCGCCAATGACCTCTGCCTTAATGCCAGTAAGACTGAGAGTCTACTCATCGGCACACCCACTCCCTCCTTCCCTGAAGCTCTCTGGCCGGCCTCTCTTGGCCCTCTTCCTGCTCCTACCTGCAAGGCAAAAAACCTCGGGGTCATCTTCGACTCCACACTCTCCTTCTCTCCTCACATATCTGACGTCTCTAAGAAGTCACACTACCAGCTGCACCTCCTCAGAGGTATTCTTCCTTTCCTCTCCTTCCCCCAGAAGCTCACTGTCTCCAGAGCCCTGGTTGTCTCAAAGCTGGACTACTGTAACAGCCTCTATCTAAATATGCCTGCCTCTACTCTCCGCCCACTGCAACTCATCCAGAACAGGACTGCAAGACTTGTCCTTGGCCTCAAGCCCAGGGACCGTATCTCTCCAGGACTGAAATCTCTACACTGGCTCCCAGGGCTGCGAGGATTAAGTTCAAAACCCTCTGCATTGTCCACAAGGCCTTCTGGGGTAAGGGGCCAAAATACCTTCAACTCCCTCTTCCTAAATATCTTCCTTCTCGAGCTCTTCGCTCATCCGCCTCCAACTCCCTCAGGGTCAGCCGCTTCTCCAAGCAACGAGTTGGGGGTAGATCTCTCTCCGCGGCAGGGGCCTCCCTCTGGAACAGCCTTCCTGCCTCCCTGAAACTTGAGGAGAACCATCTCCGGTTCCGGAAGCACCTCAAAACCTTCCTCTTTGCTTCTGCTTTCTCTCCCCCTCTCCCCTGCTAAATTACTGAAACTGCACTGAATCTGCAACTAGGCCACTCTCACCGATCTCGGTCCTCGGCCCAGCCACTCTCCCCTTGCACTGCCTCCCTGGCAACCCCTGCACTGCAGGACTGTCTCTGTATCCCTACAGCCCCCCTTCCCAGCACTTGTCTGCACTTACCTTGCACTTGCCACCAGCTGGCCCTTATCATTTATCTTGTATTCTACTAACCCTTTACTGCACTTTCCCCTCTCCCTTTCCCCTTGCACTTTTCCCTTCCCCTCTACCCATGCACTTGTGCGATCTGAATGACACCTGGCCTAGTAGGATTGCTGTCTGTCTTCCCTTTGTTCCCCCCTCCCTGCCTCGTCGCGCCTTGAAACACTTGTGTATAGGCGCGTTACAAATGCCATATCATATATCATATCAAGGGTAATGCTTCCTTTCCCTTGCTTTGCTTTTGGACTCAAAGTCAACCTGACTCCCTCTGCTGTCCGTTACTTTGACTATTCTATTAAGATTGATAAGGATACTTCAATTGGTGCGGGTCCTAGACTCACATGCACAATCCACCTGGTGCATTCTCTTGCCAGGTACTATTATTATGAGGATCAACAAAGATGCAGATAAAGTCCACCTGATATACTCTCCTGCCAGGTACTGTGACTACGATTATTGTTCTGGAGGCCTTGATCGCCTTTTTGGGTGTGGGTTCCAGACTTACAATTTCCTCTTTGCATTTCAGTGCACCTGGTTTACTAGCCTGCTAGGTACTGAGATATGATGATTAACTTAGATGCTTTCACAACTTCTTATACTCTGAGTTGGAGTCCCAGACCCATGACTCTTGTTTCACTCCAGGTTCCCTGCTTCTACACCATTGCTTTGGGCCCCTTTCACTTCCCCTCACACTTGCTTACCTGTTTCTATGGTTCGTAGTGATCTTAGGGCTTCTGTGATACTTCTGCCAGTCAGCGTTTCCCTGATGCTTACTGCAGCTCCGCAAGGGAAATTTCCTTTCAGCAATGGTGCTTCCTGCTCCACGCGTTCACCGTCCCAACGGGTCACCAGGAGCTCCTTCCTCTTCCTTTGTGGAGCATTCTGAGGGGAACCACAAATGAGACAGGGGACTCCTGGTGATTGGCATACACTTGTATTTAAAGGCTAAAAGGAGTTGGGAAAATGCCTTGCTATCCCTAATCTAGGAGGTATTTCCCAACCTCAACCAAAACTAAGGGTCTGTCCTGTGTCAAGATGTCCAAAGCAAAAACGTCTTGCGTCCAAAATCCTATCCTAGCCCTCTCATTCTAAAAAGTAACTCTAAGGTACTATGGATATTGTCTTCGGCTATGAAAGTGCACAAATGTACAAGTTCAATAGAAAAAGTATACATCCAACAAAAATGCTGCAACAAGATAATGTTCACAGTTATAGGGAATGGCTCCTTTCCCCAGGTTGTTCTTCACCAAAACAAAAGTTCAAAAGAATAACTATGTTCTTGGGGAAATGACTCCCTTTCCCAGGTCCTTTCCACACTTTATGCACACTTTATGCAACTTCTAATCCTAAGCACATGGTTCTTCCTCTGGATTCTCTTTTCAACGTACCCTATTTTGTGTGTGGGTTACAGACTCATAGATTACCTGGTATACTGTCCTGCCAGGTTCTGTTTCTCCTTTAATGGTACTTGCAATCCGAAGGGCATGAATCTTCTTTGGGATTCCCTTTTGCAGTTCACTCCACACACTTGATTACACTTGGCTTTGCCTGGCATACTCTCCTGCCAGGGCTCGGTTACAATTTTGATTCAAATCCCTAAGGGCATGAATCTTCCTTGGGATTCTCTTCTGCAGTTCACTCCACACATTTGTTTTCACTTGGCTTCACCTGGTACACTCTCTTGCTAGGACTTGGTTATCATTTCAAAACACACCCTCCCTCCCTTTGGGTTTGCTAGGTGGAATGATTCTCTTCTCCTGGTTAATTTCCAATTCCACACAGCCTGGTTCACTAGCCTGCCATGCTGCCGCTCTTCTTATTGACTCGTTCTTTCAGCTGTCTCTTTATTTCTTTTCACATTAGTGCCAGTGCCCTTCTTACAGCAAAGTTCGTATTTGGCTTTTCTTCGCCCTCTAACACACAGGTCCTTGACTCTTGTTCATCACTGTTCGTTCCTTCAATCTCGACACGGCATTCAACCCAATATGCTGCAGTTCATCTCTCTATGGGCTCACTGTGCTGCCCGTTTGCTCCTCATGTATCACCTCCCTTCTCCTCAGTTCGCTGGCTCGGTGGGCGTGCAGTGAACCGGCTGGTTTCTGCACCACCTCTCTCTGCTTTCAGGTGCTTTGTCTTCCTTTGGGCGTCCAACACAGTACTCCTGCTGGCTTACTCACTGAGCTTAGTCCCGGTGAGAGCCTTCGTGCTGCGTTCCCCGGTTTGCCTGCCTCCAGGATTCTGATCGGTGTCGGAATACAGTTGCAAGGTTCTCTCCCTCGCGACAGCCTCGCCGCTGTCTTTTTCTGCATCTCTGCTTTCAGTGTTGTGATCGGCATCAACATACACTCCAGAGTGTCTCTCTCAGCTGTGTCCATTTTAAAGTTCCGGCACTGTTCAGTAGCTTCCAAACACTAGACCACTGCATTGACTTGCCTCCTCTGGCTCTCCTCACTACTCCATCCCTCCTCCTCTTCTGGTTTCTCACAGTACTGAGAAGTTATCTCAGCCGCTAGTCCCCGGGGATCTCTCTCTCAAGTGGCCAGGGCACGGCCATCAACTTTGGATCCAGACCCTGGGGGTGGACCAGTGCGGGAGGATCACCTGGGTTAGGGGTCTTCAGGGAGTGGGAGTGGGACACCGGATGGCAAGACTTGGTATCCCTCTGTTCCCTACAACACCTTTGCCCCATCCTGCCCGGTAGGATATATGAAAACTCTACTCACACCCGAGCCGTGTACCTGACATGTCCCACTACTCTGAGTATCCGATATGTATAGTAGCACACCTTAGATGTTTACATTAAAGGAATGTAAATATACTAATGGCAAACTTAGGTGCAGAGGAGGTAACGCAACCCTGACACAAAGTTGGAAACGGTGCAAACAAAAAGATGGTGTCCAAAGAGTATTGGACACTCCATTCCCCTGCACACCTTATTGCTGAAAAATCAGCCAATATAATGTTAAGCAAATGTTAAATCATTTATGCAGAAATATATAATAAGTTTTTCAAAGTCATTGAATGACACTGTTCAGAAAAATATTCTTTATCCAAATCTTCTTTTATGTTTGAAGGCAGAAAGCACAACGCGTTTCGGGATTCAAAATTCCCTTCATCAGGTGCAGTTTAAAGAGTCTTTTAAAATAATAGATAGGATAAACTTCATGTCAAATCATAATTGTTCAAGGTCATTGTATTCCAATTAGAGCAATTCATGATATGATAATGAGATAGATAAGTTAACAAGAGTGCTATTGGCAACTGTATGCGGAATTCAAATCATAATAAATGGAATAGCTCAAAAATGGCTCCTATAGTTTAGAGTACCAGTGGATTTTGTCATATTATTGAACGGATCAACCAAAGTACGTGAGAGGTCCCAAGTGTGAATCATGAAGAACAGGTAAGTGTGAGCATGCACAAATAGTGTGAATCCTGTGCAAACATCACCACTGCAGTAGCCAATTTAAAGGTTCATGTCAGTAATAAAGTTCATAGAAAATATGAAGAATGGTACTTGTAGCATTAACTGTGCACAGCACAGTAATAGGAAGGTAGGTGAATACCAACACTATGGAACACTGCTGGAGGGCCATAGGAAAAAGATTGTATACCCCGCTCAGTAAGCTGGTTAGTTAGGCAATGTGAAATTAGATGTGGGAGGGACCCAGATTGAAAAAAGTCAAGAGTTACCGATTTAGAAAGACTGTTCCGTGACCACAAGGAGCAGTCTTTCTAAATGAAACTGTCATGCCCATGCTGCACACAAGTGCGCGCAGGGGCTGACGGGCATGTTGGGACTCAGAAGCGCAGGACGAGGAGAACAGGTAAGTGTGTTGGTGAGTCTGTGTTGTGTGCATGTATGTGTTTTGGTTTGGTGGAGTGGGGGGTGATTGCTGGGATGGCAAAACCCATGATTAAAGGGAAATCCCACGGGAGAAGGTGGGGGGGGAATATAAAAACGAAAAAAGAAAACAGCATTTTAAAGGTCACAAGAGAAAAAGACCTTTACAATGCTGGTTTTCTGTTCAATATAAAATCATTCTTTTTCTCTTGAGACATTTAAAATGACACCTACCTAACGACCCACCGCTGCTGCTGTCCCAAACCGGCGCATTTCGATCCGTCTTGGTGTATCACATCTGGCTGCTGACTGCCTGCAGCTGTGAGATGAGATCTGGGTGCCGCTCCTACAGTTCAGTTATCCCTGATTCAGCTTCTAATGACCACGGTATCTAAGACATAGGTGCCTCGGCCCAGGTACCTCCGATTTAGTACTCTCTACGTACAGCTATCCACTCTGGCCTGTACACCTCTCACCTGCTACACTGCTCCATCCCACAAACATGACCGACAATCCCAACTTGACAGAGACACCACGCCAACCAAGACCTCCTCTCTGACGCCACAACTCTGATGCTTCTACACCACACCCCCCCCCTCTGACATACCACAAAGCTCCCCATCTGGCTCTCGTCCTTCATATTAGCTCCTTCTTTCACCAACCCCCCACCCCCCGCATGCCGCATCACCTCTCCATCGCCGACCTCTACACTTGATTACTCGTACATTCTGACCCTTCTTGTCCTTCCCACTCTCACCACACCCCCTCCAACTCTCAGATCAGAGGATCTCTCTGGCGCACCAAACACTGCCCACCCGCTACCCCCTCCCATACACTCCAGCACAACCCCCTCGCCCTACGTCCACACCCCCTCCAACTCTCTGATCAGAGGTGCTCGCTGGCACACCAAACACTACCCCATTTTCATACACTTCAGCATTACCTCCCCTGTCACCCTCTCTCCCCCGGACATCCATTGAGAAAGACCCTCTCTGCACCATTCCTACACCCTGCGCAACTTCCAACTCTCAAGTCGAAGGACATCTCTGGCGCTCCAAACAACATGACTCCCCTGCCACTACGACAGCATCGGTGCTGCCACGCAGGAACTCCCCCCAGAATAGCCCCCCGCGCTCATACCCCTCCGCCCCAGCCAAACCCCCTGGCAGCCACGCACTTCACACCATAGCAAGCATCTGTAATTGTGAAGCTCTGCGTCGCACCAACAGCCTCAACCCAACAAACATACCATCCTTCCACCTCAGTCCCGCGCCACCCACCACCTGCCCCTCTCCCATGAAAACCTGGCATCTCCTTGACAGCACAAACCAACCCAGTCGTACCACCCTGCACCCCAAACTCCACAAACTTCTCCTTTGAAAACCTCACCCCGCACCCCTCACACACCCCCTGTCCCCAGACCTCCCCTTTCAACCCCTTTCCCTTCTCTCAGCATTGTACGTCTTGCCCTTTCTAGAACCATTGCTTCATCCCCTTTTCCCTCTGGCCCTCCTACCCTCTCTCACACTCCTTTTGCAGTCAAACGCACAAATCTCAGAAAAAGAAACCGGCCTCCCCTCTCCTGCTTCGGTCCAACCTCCGAACCTTTCAGAGCCCAGCCATCAGGACCCTTCTGCTAGCCACTCCCCAAGCCCTCCCTCTTTGAACACGACCTCTCACCCAGCACACCAAAACCACTAGCTCCCTCCGGACACAAACCTCACTCAACAACTTGGCTGACACCACACATGCAGCACTCAACGCCTACCTTCCTTCCCCCGATTTCCCCCCCACACCCCCACACCTCATCTCACGTAAGCCAGCCACTGGTTGCTTACTTTTTCCGCTTCCCATCCACCTCAACCACTCACCGCCCCCTCATAGAGAATCCTAGACCTGAACACCCAGTACCACCCCTCGGTCAGTTTCATTCACCCCAACTGTTCTGACCACACAGCTCATCCCTGCGACTGACACCTCAATGCTTGCCAGACAGTCCTACCTTGCTCATCCAGCCAGCACAGATCATAAAAGATGCAGCCAGAGATCTGGCACCCTTCATCACCAAATTAATCAACTATTCATACTCTAGTAATGCTGTACCCTTTAACTTAAAGGAATCTTGGGTGCTCCGGTTACTCAAGAAACAAACACTAGACCCATTGATACCCACAAACTACAGACCGATTACTACGGTCACATTTCTTTCAAAAATATTGGACGGAGTTGCATATTTACAAATCCAAGACTTCTTGGAATTGAACTAATTACTTGGATCTCAACAATCTGGTTTCAGACCGCAACATGGAACAGAAACTGCCCTTGTTGACCTCAAAAGCCAGATTGACGAACTAAAAGATAATTTATTTTATTATTTATTTAATTATTATTATTTATTATTATAAAAGTAGAGTGGCCATCCAACTCCTCCTAGACTTGTCGGCGACCTTTGAGTTGGTCAACCACAAGGTACTCGGCGACCATCTCGCAACGGCTGCCCACATTTCGAGTTCAGCTATTATGTGGATTCAATTATTTCTGGACAATAAGACCATGCGTGTCTTCTCACCCTCGGCAGCAGCTGACCCCATTCCCATTACCTGCGCCGTACCACAAGGCTCATGTGTCGCGCCCACTTTGTATAATATATTTACAAAGAAATTATTTGATAAACTGGACCATCTGAATGTCACCTACACTAATTATTCAGATGACAACCACATACTCCTACCCCTATTGGGCACCTATGACTCTGATGTAGCCAGGATTAATGAAATCTATACCATCATTCAGGCATGGATGGCCCTCCATGGCCTATGCCTGAATGATGATACGACAGAGATTCTTCTGTTTGGCTCTCACACTAAACTTCAGAAGCTCAGCCCTGACTACTCTAGTATTTGTATAGACTGGAACAACATACCCATTGGCAAAGATGCAAAAACACTAGGTTTTTACTTTGACGCAAACTCTAAATTTACTAAACCTGTAAATATGACAGCCTCAGCCACTGCCTACACAGGCAAGCTGATCAGAGCGTGCAGACCTCGATTATCTCCCAACAGCTGTCTCATACTAGCCAGAGCACTTATACAATCCAAACTGGACTACTGTAACAGTCTCTACGTAGGTGCCAACAAGTCCATCTTGAACAAATTGCAGATTCTGCAGAATAATGCTCTTAGAGCGGCCCTGAACATACCTAGAAGAGAGCACATCTCAGATACTAGAAAGATATGTAACTGGCTCTCCATTCAAGATAAAATCAGTCTGAAAACTCGGTCTCACACACAAAGCATTGAACCACAGCCCCCTCATACTTGACTGACAAATTCCCTATGAGATCCTTCACACGTAGTACTAGAGCATCTAACACCGCCTGCCTCTTAGTACCTATATACAACCTCAAAAGAGCTGGCGGCTCTAGCTTCCCTGTCCTAGCTGCCCAACTATGGAACACACTCCCTCAGGACATACAAACTATCCAAGTATTCGATAAATTCAGAAGATGTGCCATCACCTGGCTACTTAATAAGAACTAATCTTATCGCCTCACTAGCTTCTGCACCTACCCTGCCCATACTTGTTATTTATGTATGTTTGAATCTAATGCCCTGCATTTTTTGGACTATGTACTAACCTGTATGATCTACATTATGTGACCTTCTGTAAATCCTAATGACTGTAACATGCATTAAGTGCACCTATCTAAAGTCTTGTAATGTGTAACCTTCTGCTTACTTACCAGCGCCCAGATACCTATGGGTCAGGTGCGCTTTACAAATAAAACAAACAAACAAACAAACAAACAAACAGAGTGTCAGGAGAACCGCCACTTCTCATGAGGTCACCCGCCTCCTTTCCAATGCCTGCTCTGTGTCTAGAAACAGACACAGCACCTTTCACCTCCTACCCTGTGACAATCCTGATCTCATTTTCATCACTGAAACATGGTTCTCTGATGATTTCGAACCAGTCGCACACATGGCTTTCCCCCCTGGCTTCTCACCGATCTCCCACAATAGACCTTGCAGAGGTGGCGGAGTACAAACCTCACTTCTCCATCTCACTCATCGAAACCCAGCCATGCACAGCTAACTGCAAATCCCTTCTAGTAAGACACTCTACTACCAACTCTCTCTCACAGATTCCTACTCATCTGCAGGCCATCTGGATATGACAGACATTTTGCCAACAGTCTCTACTACTCGCCAGCTACCACTCTGGTTAACCACCAAGCATTCACGCTACTGGGGGACTTTAACATCTGGTTTGATGTGCCCAACAACCCCATGACACAACCCCTGGTTGACAGCCTAGAAACACTCAACCTTGCCTGGCATACCACAGGTACCACTGACACTGGAGGCCCCACCCTTGATACAATCTTCAGCTCCTCCGACCTTGTCTCTGTTTCCAGTCCCAAACCCCTCATCTGAACAGACCACTCAGCCATCCCTTTCTCTGTCCTCACACCACTCCCTCCACCACAAATGCTGGAATAAGGTTGTTACTTCCTGACCTGGCTGAAGCCCTGCTACGCACTCCCCCAACACCCACAGCCTCAGATAGACCTTACCTATTGAAATCCTTTGACTCTAGGCTTAAAGAATCACTACTTCCTCTCCTCCTCTCCCGCCCCGCCGCCTCCAGCATAGGGCCATCCCCCAAATGGTTCACGCCACACCTGAAGACTTTCAGAAGCCAAAATAACTCCCTCGAGCGCAAATGGCGAGCATACAAAAACGCTCTCAGCAGGTCTGTGTTCACCCTTCATCACCATAACTCTAAATCTGAGATTCGAAAGGCCAAAAAAGCATACTACAACAAACAAATACTAAACTGCCAGAGCAGCAGCCAAGAGCTCCACAGGATCATCTCTGAAGTTGTGAAGCCCTCCTGCGCAACTGCCCAAACCACGTCCACACAAGCGCTCTGCGAATCCCTTTCCCAGCACTTCTACAACACAGCATTGAACAGGACGACCACCTTTAATACTGAACTTTCCAGCCTCATGCCCTGTCCTACATCGACGAATCCTGATTCCACTGCTCCGACACCCTTAAGGCTATCCTTCAACTCTTTCAACCCCATCTCGAGCGATGAGTTCCTCAAACTACTGTCCAGCAGCAGACCCTCCGGGTCCCCCCTTGACCCTTGTCCCATTTTTCTCCTGAAAAAAATCTTCTCCACCTGTGCAAGAGAACTTGCAAGGACCATACTGAACGACTCCCTCATCTCTGGCATCTTTCCTGAACCTTGTAAAATAGCGCATGTCAAAACGCTTCTGAAAAAAGCATCTTTCGTCCCTCTTGAGCCAATGAATTGCAGACCCATCTCCAATACCGGATTCCTGGTGAAAATCATCGATCGCACTGCATACTCTCAGCTCAACCGTTTCGTCGAATCGAACAACCTTCTTGACCCTGCTCAATCAGACTTCCGGTCACGCCACGGAACAGAAACTACTCTGATCTCGATCTGGGATGATCTCAAAGTCTCCGCAGGCTCTGAGGGTTGTGCAGTACTGGTTCTCCTTGATCTCTCAGTAGCCTTTGACACAATTACCCACTCTTTCCTCCGTGACCGACTCCCTAGGAATTGGGGGCTTGGCACTCAACTCGATCGCCTCTTTGCTCAACAACAGGAAACAAATCACTTTCCTTCCCCATTTCAACCGCTCACCCCGTGAACGCTGGAGTACCCCAAGGTGCTTGCGTCTCTGCTCTCCTGTTCAACCTGTGTTTGACTCTCTGCCAGGTATCCTCCACACACACTAACTCACCTGCTATAACTAGGCTGACGATACCCAAATTATCCTGAGAATCCCCAAAACAAGCATCGATCCACGACCCGACCTAGCAGCTTGCCTCAGAGATATAGACCAATGGATGACAAGAAACCACTCCCTTCTAAACCCAGGAACAACAGAGATCATGGTGTGCGGCAATACAGCCCTACTCACGCAAACACTCCCATGGCCCCGCTCCCTTGACACCCCCTGCCTACCTCCAACATAGTCAAAAACTTTGGCTGTACTATGGACTCAGGCCTACCCTTGTGCCACCAGATTAATAATGTATCAAAATCCTGTCACTACCACCTCAGGCTGCTTAAATGCATTTTCCCTTCTCCAGCATGGGGTCTGACATGGATTCACATGCTCAAGAACATTCCCCGTCGTCAGGCTGGGAATCCTCGGTAAAGAAAAAACCAGTATCAGTTTCGTTTCTGATCTGTCTTTCGTAGCAATAACCAATCACTGGTCTCTGCGTCATACTGACCACAGCCAATGACTGCCCTCTACCTAAGCACCGCCTCTGGCAGCCATCTTCAGATTTTTACTGCACGTTCATGTGTTGGGATCCTCGTGCTATTGCTCTCGAGCGTTAGTGCTATTTTTTCACGTTTTTTCTCAAAAACTTCGTTTTTTCGGTCAAAAGAGCCTCAAGCTCCACCGAGACTCCATCCGATCAACGGGGACCCGTGTCGGATTCGTCTACGCCCCTCAAGGGTGAAGATTTCATCGAGCTACGCTTTTGGAGGACTCCAGAAGTTTCTCAGGCCCGGTCATGGCCCAGGAGAAGGGAAGCTCGACGCCCGGAAAGCTGTTCAGGGTCTGCCCTGGATGCCAGCTGCAAAACGTCTTCAAGGAGGACGAACACTCTTTTTGTCTTTACTGCCTACATGAGGACAAGACGCACGTGGAGAAGGACTGTGCGTTTTGGAGCAACATGTCGGAGCGGACCATGAAGGACCGCCATCAACGTCTCGCCAACTGGCTGGAAGGGAAGAGCCCGTCCGGCGAGAAGAAGAGGAAGAAATCCGAGCGGTCTTCTAAGACCTTTGAGGACGCCCCGGCGACGGGGGTCCAACATAAGGCCAAGCACCGCGAGTCCGCTGGCACCGGGAGCGCCGAACGGTCGGGCTCTACGGGCGCCAGGCTGGGCGCACCCTCCCCGGCACCATCAACCACGAGCCAACGCTCTGGGTCGGGTAAGAGGAAGGCCGAGCACCCGGCGAGGCTCCTGGAGAGGCCCCGGTCGAGCTCGAAGGCGGAGGGGGAGCGAGGCAGTGTCCCCCCCTCAAGGATAAGGCGGTGAGCGCACCTAAGGTGGTGAAGGCCTTAATCCATCCGGCCAAGCCCTCTATCGAAACTGTCGCGGCGGCCCTGGCTCAGCCTGTGGAGGCTACACCAGTGGTGGCGACCTCGGGGCTCAGAGTCTCCCTGCCACCTCGGAGGGAGTCCTCTTTTGTGCCCATCGATAGGACCCCCGTGAAATCCCCCATGGGGAAGAAAAAGGGGGGGCAGGGCGTCGTCGTAGATTCGGCCTCAACATCGGACGAGGAGCTGGTCGAGGTCTTAAGCCACGGCCTCGGCGTGGAAGAAGACCGGCCCGTCGGGAGGGATCCCGACGCAGGTGACGACGACATCGTCGAGGGTACCGACGGGGCCCCTGATCGCCCATCGGATTCCCCTCTGCCAGCGCCGCGAGACAACTCGGCGGCCATTTTGTTGGCTATACAGTCCTTATGCTCAGAGATAAGGACGACACTACCGTTGCCGACGGAACCTCTCCCGTCGGGGGACCCAGAACCGGGACCTTCTGGTGTTCCCCCTACCAAGAAAAGAAGGATCCACCCTCTGCCTCCTTTTCAGCCGTCGCGCCCCTTCCAGCCCTCCTCCCCGTCCACCCGAGGGGATGATACGGGGACTGACACGGCAGCGACGGGTACGGACGACGAGGTATACGATGAGGATGTACCGTCGTCGCCTCCCACCAGGGCTTCTCCGCCCGACGAGATTGGATCGTTCCACTCCATGATCACCAGGGCATCCGAGCTTTTCCAACTCTGCCCTGATGAGAAGAAGAAGGAAGGTTTCCTTTATCAGCGGCGCGAGGCCAAGAGGAAGACGGTCCTCGCAGTGCCTCTATTGGACGACATTTGGGATGAGGGCCTCACCCTCCTCAAGAACCCTTCCACGACGCCAGCTAGAAGAGACCGGTACGAGAAAAAGTACCGGGTCCCGGACACGGCCCCCCTGTGCCTCCGGGCGGAGCCTACCCCGGACTCCGTCGTCTCCGCGGCGGCCAGGAAAAAAGCGGGGGGGGGGTGCGGCCTCCACATCGACTTCCCCACCGGACGGCGAGGGAAAGAAATTGGACGCTATGGGACGCAGAGTCATCTCGTCTGCAGCGACGACGATTAAAGCGGCCAACGCCTTGGCTATCGTGGCCAGCTACGACAGGGAGCTCTGGTACAAACTGGCTCCCCTGCTGGACTTCTTGCCGGACGACAAGAGGGCAGAGGCCCTGGAGATCCTGCAGGAAGGTGAGGTGGCTTCGGACCACGCCATTACCGTTGCGACGGACATCGCCGACACTGGGTTCCGCCAGTTGGGCAACGGCGTTTGCCTTAGGCGGCGTGGATGGCTCAAGGCTACGGACTTCCGTCAAGACGTTCAGACCAGAGTCCTGGACATGCCCTTCGATGGGAACAACCTGTATGGGAAAACAGTGGACGATTCCCTTCAGGCCATTAAAGCGGACACCGAGACGGCCCGGGCCCTTGGAGTTCTGCAACAACGACGGACACCCTTTCGGAGCAGCGGAGGCAAGGGTGCCTCCAAAGGTTCCGGCGGCGGTTTCTCCACCTACCGTCAAGCGGCCCGCTCGTCGTCTCAGGAGGCCTACAGAGGACGAGGCAAGTCTGGCGGACCCCGCCGTCGTCGCCAAGGAGGTCAAGGCGGCAAAGCCTCGTCGAAGCAGGATTGAACCGGCTGTGGGGTCGGGCCCCCACCGAAGCACCCCGGTGGGAGGCCGGCTGGCGAGCTTCGTCAGCGTGTGGGAGTCCATCTCCACCGACCGTTGGGTGCTGGACGCCTTGGCCCGGGGCCACGCGCTCGAGTTTCAAAGAAGGTGCCCGCGTGTCCCCCCCGTGGCCAGGAAAGAACTTCACGTCCCTCAACTTCTCCTGGAGGTAAAGGCGATGCTCAGGAAGGGCGCCATCGAACTCGTCCCAAAGAGGCTTCGGGGCTCCAGAGTTTTCTCGAGATACTTCCTCGTGAAGAAGAAGACGGGGGGGATGGCGCCCCATCCTGGACCTGCGACGTCTGAACAAGTTCATCAAGGCGCAAAAGTTCCGGATGGTCACCCTCCAGCACGTCCTGGGTCAGCTGGAGGAAGGAGACTTCCTGTCGTCGTTGGATTTGGAGGATGCCTACTTCCATATTCCCATCCTAAAGGGGCACCGAAAATTCCTCAGGTTTGTGGTCCAAGGGCGTCATTACCAGTTCAAAGCCCTCCCCTTCGGACTACGGTCGGCACCCAGGGTGTTCACCAAGTGCCTCGCACCGGTGGCGGCGCAGCTGCGCCGCGAAGGGATCCACGTCTACCCCTACCTGGACGACTGGCTCATCCGAGCCAAGACGAGGGAGCTCGCCGTGGTTCACACGGCAAGGACCGTCCAACTTCTCACGGACTTGGGATTCTCCGTGAACTACGCCAAATCCCACCTGGTACCCGCGCAAGACGCTCTGTTTCTGGGAGCGAGGCTCAACACAGTGTCCCTTCTGGCCTCCCCGTCGGAGGAGAGGACCAGGACCATCCTGGGCAAGGTGCAGCGGATGTTGGGGGCCGACGCGGCCAAGGTGAGGTCCATCAAGTCCCTCCTCGGAATGATGTCTTCCTGCATCTACCTCATTCCCATGTGCAGGCTCCGGATGCGCCCGTTGCAGGAGTTCCTGGACGCGCGCTGGATCCAAACGACGGGCAGCTTCGAGGAAAGGATCACACTCGACGAGAGTTTCCGACGAGCGATCCGGTGGTGGGGCACCCGCGCGCATCTGACGGCGGGCATGGACTTCCAGACCCCAGCCCACCAGGAGACAGTGACCACGGATGCCTCCCTGGAAGGGTGGGGAGCGCACACCGAAAATCTGCACGCAAGAGGCCTTTGGCTCCCGACGGAGAAATCCCTACATATCAACGTCCTGGAGCTCCGTGCAGTGTTTTGGGCCCTCAGGTCCTTCCTTCCGTCCCTCAAGGGCAAGGTGGTGAGGATCTTCACCGACAACACCACCACCATGTTTTACATCAGGAAACAGGGCGGAACCAGGTCCCCAGCACTGTCCAAGGAGGCGCAGGACCTGTGGCATTGGGCAGTCGCCCAAGGGATGTTTCTGGTGCCGTTTCATCTGGCAGGGATAAAAAACACCATCGCTGACTCACTCAGCAGGGAGCTGCGCTCGTGCCACGAGTGGGAACTACGGCAGGATCTAGTGGATCGCCTCTTCCGACGGTGGGGCACACCCCAGATCGACCTGTTCGCGACGGCGACGAACTCCAAGTGCCGGAGGTTCGCCAGCAGGTTTCCCCAGGCGAGGAGCATGGGCGATGCTTTCTCGTTCCCCTGGGAGGGCCTGTTCCTCTACGCGTTCCCTCCTTTGCCACTGCTAATCCGGCTTGTCAACCAGCTCAAGAGGTCACGGTGCAGGATGATCCTCGTCGCACCTGCGTGGCCGAGGCAGATATGGTTCCCGGACCTTCTGGACTTGTCAGCGTCCC
Organism: Ambystoma mexicanum; assembly: GCF_040938575.1. Lineage (NCBI taxonomy): Eukaryota > Metazoa > Chordata > Amphibia > Caudata > Ambystomatidae > Ambystoma > Ambystoma mexicanum. The sequence goes on along the minus strand of NC_090934.1, from coordinate 1,460,447,032 downwards.
CGCCAATCAAGCTGCCGGTGGACGCGGATCTGCTCTCCAGGGAAGGAGGTGCCATCCTCCACCACAACCCGAAATTGCTGAACTTGCAGGCCTGGCTCCTGCAGCGCTAGAGTTTGGAGGATACGACATACCGGCCGACTGCAGAGAGGTTCTTGCAAAGGCCAGGGCGTCCTCGACTCTTAAATGCTACGGACACAAATGGAAGAGGTTTTCTGTCTGGTGCCACGCACAGAAGATTAACCCTCTACGGATTACGGCTCCCCAGGTACTGCCGTACCTGCTGACGCTGGCCAAAGCTGGACTGGCACACGCGTCCATCAAGATTCATCTTGCTGCGATCTCCCGATACACCAGAACCACGGGCCGGTCGTCCCTGTGGTCTCATCGTCTGGTGAAAGAGTTCATGAAGGGACTGTTCAGATCGTTCCCGCCGGTGAAGGCGCCGGCCCCGGCGTGGGAGCTCAACGTGGTGCTGACCAAGCTCATGGGACCTCCGTTCGAGCCTCTGCACTCGGCCCCGTTGAAGTTTCTGTCGTGGAAAACAGCATTTCTTGTGGCCATCACCTCCGCACGACGGGTGGGAGAGATCCAGGCTCTTTCCTGCAAGGCCCTGTTCTTGACTTTTCACGACACGAGGGTAGTGCTCAGGACGCACCCCTCCTTCATGCCCAAGGTACCGTCGGACTTCCATCTCAACGAACCCTTGGTGTTGCCTGTGTTCTTCCCGTCGCCTTCGTCGCCGGCTGAGAGGACTTTGCACTCGCTGGATGTGGCTAGAGCGCTGAAGTTCTACTTGGACCGCACAAAGTGTTTTCGGAAGACGTCACAACTCTTTGTGAACTTTGGACCTGTCAATCAGGGGAAGGCTCTCTCGAAGGCTTCCATTTCCAGATGGCTCTCCGGCTGTATCATGTACTGTCATCGGTTGGCAAACCGACCGCTGCCTGGCCGTCCGAGAGCCCATTCCACCAGAGCGATCGCAGCTACCACGGCGTTCCTTTCTGGTGTGCCCCTGCTGGACATATGCAGGGCTGCTACGTGGAGGTCGACGCACACCTTCACAAAATTCTACTGCGTCGATCGGGATTCCAGGGAGGAGTCCAGGGTCGGCCAAGCAGTGCTGCGCAACCTGTTCGCCTGAGGTGAGCCTGGTGAGGAGGTAAGATGCTTAATGTTGAGTTTGATGTAATGCTTAATGTTGAGCCTTTGCCACCTCCCGTGGTTGTGCATGTGTGTACTGCTATGTATTCTTTATTCATGAGCATGTGAATCCATGCCAGACCCCATGCTGGAGAAGGAACAAGTTACTTACCTGTAACTGTTGTTCTCCAGCATGGGTCTGGCATGGATTCACATGCGAACCCTCCTGCTTACCCCTCTGCGGCTCTTCACTTGGTCATACTGCCACTTCACGTGCTTCCAAATCTGAAGATGGCTGCCAGAGGCGGTGCTTAGGTAGAGGGCAGTCATTGGCTGTGGTCAGTATGACGCAGAGACCAGTGATTGGTTATTGCTACGAAAGACAGATCAGAAACGAAACTGATACTGGTTTTTTCTTTACCGAGGATTCCCAGTCTGACGACGGGGAATATTCTTGAGCATGTGAATCCATGCCAGACCCATGCTGGAGAACAACAGTTACAGGTAAGTAACTTGTTCCTTACCTCACCTACCCCAACAGACTCGCTGCTATTATGTCCATTGTCATGTCCAGACTGGACTATGCAAACTCCATATATTTGGGTGCACAGGCATACCAACTTAACACACTCCAAAGAACCCAAAACACTGCTGCCAGACTCCTTCTTGCACTGGGGCAAAGGGATCACATCTGGCCTGCTCTCCGCACCCTTCACTGGCTCCCGATTTGATGAAGGGCTGCTTTCAAAATCCTATGCATCACCCAGCAAGCAGTCCACAAGACCGGCAAACCTACAAGAGAACATTATGCCCTACCACCCAACACGCACGCTAAGGTCCAACACGGCCCTCCTACTAGTGATTCCAACCTCCAATTCAGCCAAGATTGGAGGGTCCGCTTACTCTACCTTGGCTCCAACTCTGTGGAACTCACTGCCACCCCACATTAGACACAACCAGCACTGCATGGCCTTCCGTAAAGCATTGCAAACCTGGCCTTTTCCCTAAACCATAAAAGCGACTGTCTAGGACCGCCAAACACTCCGCTAATGGCAAGAATCTCGACTACCACATTACCTGGGAAAGTAATTACAGCCAACCAACAAGTGGTCCGAAGGATGCCGAGGGATGAGACCAAGGAAGCCAGCCAATGAGACATCAACATGGAAATAGGAACTGTTGCGGCACGGAAGCCAGCTTTAGTGACCTGCACGCTCTAGGATTTGCAACTGCTGACTCTCTGCTCCCCTGCTCTATTACAAAAGCCTAGCAACCTCTTGTGCCAACAAGTTAATCTTATCCACGACTGCTTCCCTAAAGCACCACATCACTATAATCGTATGCTCTGACCAGGCATGCTCACTGCCACCCAGCCAGTCAACCCCCACAGTCTAAAGACCAGAATGATGTTGGTCTTTATATATCAACCTGGAAACATGAGCTCTGCAGCACCCATAACTGAGCTTAATCACTATATCCTGGCATTGACGCTTGGCACTATCCCTCCAAGAGAGACAGACCACTGCCATTCAGCCAAATCTGCAAACTTTGCACCTCCACAATACCAGAGCACAATTGTCCCTCTGACAGCACAATGCGACTGGGCCTGCTCTTGCTAAAACGTACCCATCCGGAAATTAATAAGCAAAGCCACCTTGCCTCCTCTGCCACCTAGAGTTAAATGATAGTCATAGAGAGCAGTCAGAGTTCTAGGAAAAATGATAAGGTTCTTTTACTTTAAATAGAAGTTTAAATCAAATTAAGGGGTACACTCTTGCGGGCTTTCAGTTTATGGTCCTAGTCAAAACAAGTAAAGTCACACAGACAACATCTATGTGAGTAATGTTGCACTCTACTAGGGCAATGTGCTACCTAACAAGATGTTGCCCCCACATATATGTCATCAATGTGATACTTTCTTGCCACATTATGTGCCTCTAATACCGTTCGTGCACCCACCTGGCACTTGTGCTGTCAACATTATGAATCTTTAAAAGTAACCTTTTTTCTCATTTTAACAGGAGAAACAGGGAACTGTCTTCATACTCTATGAAAACCGCAGGAGGCAGCACCTGGGAATGTTGTAAGTTTGCACTTCACTTCGACCCAAAATTGATAAAGGTGGCAAAATGAGGGGAAGCCTGGGGTCACACATCATTTGTGCCCATCTCTCTCTGTACCAATTGCTTTGTGCATATGTATGCCTCTCCTCGCTCTGCCTCTGCCCCATAGTTCTCTGCTACTGGTTGCCATTTATTTTTGTGCAGAGCTTTATCCATGACATTAAATCTCTCTTTACTAACACTGTATGCCATCTCAATGTGTGCCTCGTCTCTTGTCTGTGCCCCATATCACCCCCTCCCTCCCTCCGTCCCTCCTTCCCTCCCTCCCTCCGTCCGTCCCCTCCCTTCCAGATAAGTCTTTCTCGCGGTCTTCCCCACACTGTTTACTTTGTTATTCGTCAATCTAATTGATATTGCCTTGTTGCAGTGAAGGTTGTGAAGAATGTGTGTTTACTCACCCTTTTGGTCGAAAGTAAAATGGTTGAACTTTTTTAATCTTTTTTTAACCACAAAAAGGTTGATGGTGGGTATGGGTTAGGCATAAAGTAAGGGAAGCTGGGGGGTAGGTGAGCCATGGGGGTCTTCTCCTACATTTAGTGGTAAAAGAAAATCAGCTTTTTCACTTTCGTACTAAAGAAATCTGTTGTTCTAACATATAAGCGTCTTTACTCATAGCTCTGGTTTTTAATGTGGATTGGAGCCTGGCTAGCTGTGGTTTTCAGTTTTATATGTCGTATGGTCGAAGTATGAAGTGGGTGCAAACTAAAGGGTACGATGTTCCTCTACTTTTAGGGACATCCGCTGTTGTTGCCTTAGCTTTTGTCACACTGAGTAATGTTCTTGGATGTCAGAGAAGGGCACTTTTTTTGTGCTTCCCCCCCCTACAGGGGTTGCCAACTAGGGTTCTGCTAGGAACGTTCAAGTGTCAAGTTTTGCTTCGCTATCTTGCAGGTGCTGGTTTGCTTTTGTTTATTCCAATTGCCTGCTTGGGATACTACCCCCATCAGCGTTTAAACATTTAGTCGATGGTGGGCATCAAATGTCTGTCTCCAACCCACTCATGATCTGTTTGTACTGTCTCAGAGAAGAACACGACACACAAGATGTGGTTTGTGTCAGTTGATGAACCCCAAGGCTCTTCGGGAGTGGGTGCTGAAACTCTTTTAGTTTTTCCACAAGGAAAAAGGTGACAGAAGGACACGTTCAAGGTCACAGGGCACAGAGCACCGAAAAGAAGACCGGTACTCGGTCTGCAAGGACAAAAATAAGGAGAAGCACCACAAGAGGTCTCGTTCACCTATCGGCTCCTCCAAACATCATTCATCTTTCTACTCGAAGAAGAGAAGTCACAGTTCCAGGGACTCCTCTGAGGAACAGGTGCTGCAGGTACCCTTTCCCACTCAATCCATCATTTCAGAGGAAGGGGAGATGTAACAAATCTGGAGACTTTGTCCCTTCTTCCCTAGGTGAAGCCACCCCCTTTGAGGCTACGGAGGCGAGTCTGAGCTGCAAAACCCTCCTTAAGGGTTTGGGCAAGCGCGACCTCACTGGGAGTGACTCCCCTCTAGGGGACAAGGACTCCCATTCCCATGGAGAGCTCCCTAGGTCCCATGTACCTTCTGCCTATGTGGGAGTAAAAGAAAGCGACAATAAAACTATGTATTTGGCTCAAGGTAATGCTGGACGTTTTGCCAGCTTGACAAGCTGTTGTGAACAACACACCCCTTCTCTTTACAGGAACGATAATAAAGGGCCAACAACCCTTGAATAGAGGAGGAGAATTCCAACAAGTCTGGGGCGTAAGATTGTTGGGACGGGGAGGAGCCGTGCAGAACAGTGGAGCCAAGTGCAGCACAGAGTGAAGTGAATGCCAGAGTAAATTGTGGGACGTCCGCCAAGCAAACATGCAAGGCTGAGTAAGCAGAGGCCACACAGAGCGGACAAGAGCTGGAGATGCTGCCCCGTCCAGGAAGTGGTGGCTGGAGCCCACAAAGTGTCGGCGAACCTGGGCACAAAGGGAGGACTGGGTCCTCTGCTCTAAACAAGAGAGCCAGCGGGAAAGGGCTGTAAGGGAGGCATGGTATCACAAGTATGACACTGATACAAGAGGTACAAGTTTCAAAACCTTTATTCAATTTTCGAATGCCTTTCCTATCTCTCATACAATACGTGTGTAAATGGGACTATGTATGTAAAGGAAAATCAGTGTTATACCAAAAAGGATCAAAGTGGCTGAGTCAGCTCTCCTCCCCACGCTGCACAGCACGGAGCAAGGCGGCCCCCGTAGAAAGGATGACGCACTCTGGTTTAGGTTGTCAAAACAAAGACAGTTCAAAACGTGGATCGAAGCACACCTGGCCTTCCACTTTAAAGTCACTTTTTCCAACGTTCCAAAAGTTATTTCACAGTTCAACAAAATGTTCATGTAGGTCTCCCTCCATCGGGCTCGGACGTCTCAAAGCTTTAACAGTTAACATAGGTTTCCCTCAGCCAGGCTTGGCCCTCTCAGTCAACAAGTACCTGATTCAGCGCAAATCTCCCTCAGCCGGGCTCGGACCTCGCAATCACAGCATTTGCAGGGGTTCCCTTCCCCAAACTTAATTCACATTCGTTAGAATTTCCCTTCCCCTAACTTATCACAATTCCGGTCTCCCTCAGTCGGACTAGGACTTTCCAATACTGTCAAAGACTTCCGAATGTACGAGGCTTTTACTATAGATCCCCGCAGGACCACTTCGACTTTCCATTCAGCTCACACTCTTATGGTATTTTCCCCAGTGTCTCTTGGTCTTGGTGGTTCAGTACCATAAGCACTTCCCCTTTTGCCGGGGTTAATCTTGACCATTACGCATTTCAGAGTTCTTTCACTTTGCTGCTTTATAACAAAACATTTCCCCTTTTGCTGAGACTTTTGAGTGGGCTATTACTTTTCGCCAGACCACTCCACTACTCTGTATCACTGGCTTTACAGTTATCAGCCACTTAAAGGTTCATCACTGGTTAGCTTTCTTTCGCTTTTTAGCATGTGTGCCCCTTCACCTGTGAGATATACTGTTGCGACTTCAATCTTTCCTTGACACAAACCAGCCTTTCATATCTTTCAATAACTCACCAGGATTTGCGTGTTCCTTTCTTGTCTCTACGGCTTTGATTCATGAGTCAAGGGTGAAACCACATGCTTGGCTACGCCTCGCCAACTCTGTCGTTCACCCAGGAGGGTCGCTGGCGTCTTTGCAACACAATACAGGTTTCTTGTCTGCGAGTTGGCTTTCTCTGAGTCTCCTTCAGTTTCCCACAAACAGCAACCTTCTGCAGGGATCTTCAGGGTTTCCCTACCCTTTCCTCTAGTCCCTCAATTGGTCGTCCTGCTCCAGTAGGTATGCCTTTGCCCCTAATTCTCGTGTTCCACCTTGCTCAGAGTGTCTCTGTGTTCCGCCTTTTAGCCGTTTGGGGAGAGCTAATGGGTATCAGATGTATGTGATTAAAGTCAAGTGCCTGACTTTGCCTGACCCAATTAGCAGGACATGTCCAATGAGATATGCAAGGATTAGCCTCTTTACTCTGTCGCCCTCTTCCTCCGCCCATTGTTTGTGCAAAAGGTGGTGGAGGGCAGTTGGGACATTGGAGAATCCTATGAAATAGGATCGGGCATGGGTACGGAAAGGAGGGTGAATACCGTCTCACCATCGGCTGCCTCACCCCCACTCCCTGAAGACGCCTCACCCAGGTGACGCTCCCGCACTGGTCCACCCCCAGGGTCTGGATCCAAAGGGGATGGCTGTGCCCTGGCCCCCTGCAAGATCGATCCCCAGGAACTAGTAGGTGAGACACCCTTTGGTTTCTCACAGAGCCTACCAGAGCTGGACACAGACTGCCCACGTTCCGTGGTGAGGAGCGAGGAACCGCAGACAGCACCACCACAACTTGTGAAAAAGAGCCTCCATGGAGCAAGCACCACAAACCATCAGGTACGCAGGTTGCCATGGTCAAAGGGAGCAGGGAGGAAGAAAGAACAAGTGGGGAAGAAGGCAGGACAGCCCTAACCCCATACAAGAGGTTCAGGAACCGGAGAAGTCTGAAAGAACAAGATGAGTTGCTAGAACCTGAGAATCCCAAGCAGCATAAAACCCCAGAAAGGTCACAGGGACCCAAGAACACCAAGTGTATCAGAGGTAAAAAAGGGCCACCAGGACCCTAGCACACAAAAGGATATTTTGAAGGGATTGTGTCCTCCGACGTATTCCTTATCTTTGATAATACGTTTCCAGCTTGCTGGCCTCGGAATTTTTTTCTGTAGAGGGCGCTGCGCGTCGACGTCCGGCGAGTCAATGTCCCTCGACAGCCACCGTATCGGCGCCGACGTCACCATGCCCATAAATAGACAGCTGCGTCTGTTGCTCAGTTCCGTTTTTCCACGCTTCGTGGGGCCTCGGAACGTCGTTGCTGTCACGAATGCTGGGAACCAGCGTATTATCCTCCAAATCTGATAAATCAATGTCCACCTCACCTTTATCCTCACCTGTCTCTTCCGGAATGGATTCTCGTCTGGAGGTCTTGTTCTTGGGCTTCTTCTTCTTTGTGAAGAGGTACGGCCGTCCGCGGGAAGAAGCCACCCTGATCCCCTGATAAACAGGGAAGCAGCCGGCCCCCGTCCCGCAGAAACCAAGATGAGAGGAAAAAAGCAGCCGCTTAAAAAAACCTCTCTTTGGATGTAGTTGGTACCGATGCTGTGCAGGAAGAGATGACTGTGAGCCCGGGAATGCAGGAACAAACCGGAGCCGGAGAATCAAGGTAAGTTTCTCGGAGCAGCAGTAAGCTGGAGAGTCCGGAGATGCTGATACTGAACCAGGAGCAGTGCGAGAGACCGGAATGGAAGCACCGCCAGGAACCAGGAACGTGATCCGGGAGAAAGGAAGGAGAGGAGAAACCCCGTAAGGTAAGAGGAACGAAAGGACAGGAAGGCAGGGAAAAGGAAGGGAGGAGGAGAAGCAGAGCGAAAGGATACCGCGATAGACACCGCGGAAAATGGCAACAGGAAAAAGGCACGGAAAACAAAGTAGCACGGCAACGAGGCACAGGAAACAAAGTTGCAACGCACAGAGCCCAGGGGAGGGCGTGGTTAAATACAGAAACAAGAGAAAAAGACTAGACCGTCAAACCAGGAAGTGAAAGGAAAAACACGGAACAATCTAATGGCGCCGCCAAGCCTTCCATAACCCCCGGCAACCACCAAAAGACGGCGGCATGACAGTTGCTCAGTTCACTCAGGTTTATCTAAATCTATTTCGCGAATATTCCTTATCGTTCTCGATGGCTTCTTCATCAGAACCGACGACGCCGCGATCCGGCTTCAAGAAATGTCGAGACTGTGGTAAAAAAAATGTCAATAACGGATCCACACAGGGTCTGTTTATGGTGCTTGGGGTCCGAGCACCATTGTTCGGAGTGTGAGGACTGCATGTCCATGATGACGAAAGCCCTGAAGGAGCGAAAGGGGAAGCTCGAGAGAGGTAAGTCAGCCAAATCCTCCTCGAAGGTTTCGTCAGCTGAGTCGAGGCATTCGTCTCCTCGCCGTCTAAAACACTCCCATTCTAGATCTCGAAGCAGCTCCCACCATTCATCGAGATCTAGACACTCAAAAAAGAGACGTTGAAGGTGCCATTCCTCGTCGTCTTCGGTGTCCCCAGAAAGAGTTTCCTGTCCCACCAAACACAGTTCTCAAGCTGAGTGGGAGGAATTCAGAAAGAAAATGTAAAGCGTCTTCGAGAACACGGCCTCGACCCCCTCGAAGATAGGTGAGGGTGATACCCCGGGTGAAAAACCCTTAAAATCAAAACGATGTGAGTCGCAGCACCCGGGGAAACATTCCACCCGAGAGCGCCATGAGCCATCGGTTAAGAAGGCACCGTCTTCGACACCGTCGTCGAAGGTTCCTTCGACTCACGGGACGGCGCCATCGACGCCGTTGTCGAAGGGTTCCTCGACGCATCGGTCGATCGACTCGACGCCATTGTCAATGTCGACGCCGATGAAAGAGAGGACCAAAGCTCCACAGCCAACGGTGTTTTCAAGGGCCTCTGGCACGACGCCGAGACCGTCGTCGATGCCCTCGAGTAGGATCCCGATCCTCTCGAGTTCTTCGAGACCCCTTCCAGTTTTTTCGACGCCATTTTCGGCACCTTCGAAGCCGGTTACATCGGCGTCGACGACTTTGACATTTTCCCGTCCAATAACGACAAGTTTGGCTCCTTCGGCCCTAGAGATGGGCTTTACTCCATTTCAGAGATCAGAATACCCTGGTCTTTCTTCAATTTTTGAAGAAAGGGAAGACTCTGACCAAGAAACTTTTGGTTTACAGAGATCCACACTGCCTGCTGCAGAGGATTTCACCTCTGAAGAAAGAAGGCTGAAGGAACTACAGGACTCACTTCATGAGGCAAGTGGACTTGACACTTCCCCAGAAGTGGAATTTGTAAAGCCAGACCCATATAGAACCCTGATGGCAAGAATAATTGAGTTTATGGGTTGGTCTGCACCTTCACCTGTTTTCCAACAGGATGATCTGACGGATATATTGGACAAAGGCCCACAGGAGGACCCGGTGGTCCCCTTCCATGCAGCCCTGCAAAGAAAAATTGCATCCAATTGGGAAACTCACAAAGTTATCCCAGCAGTCAATAAAAGACTGTTGACAAAGTATAGGGTAGCGGCTGCTGACCCTGAATACGTGTCAAAACACCCGACCCCAGAGAGCCTGGTGGTTCAAGACCCTACTGTCCCACAGGATAGGGATGACAAGAGGTACGACTCTATGACAAAAAGTCTTCTCTGCCTGTAGTATGGTGTTGAAGTCCATCAACGCCACCTGTACGCTCGCCAGGTTCAGTCGCACATTATGGGAGTGTGCTTCATCTGCGGCTGACTGCATACCCGATGGAGAGGAGAAGGAAGCATTCCTTAACATCATTCAAGATGGCAAAGATGCCATGTGCGAATCACTTCAAACAGGCATTGATTCCGCTAACAGTATCAGCAGGGCCATGGCGGCAAGTACAACAATCCGCAGGCATGCGTGGTTGCGAAAGTCGGGCTTTGCCCCTGATGTACAAGGCCAGACTTTTGAATATGCCCTTTGACGGCTCTTCATTATTCGGGAAAAAGGCGGATGACAGTCTGCAAAAGTTACAGACTTCTAAAGCAGCAGCAAAATCCTTAGGAGCTGCTATCCGCCAAACTCATTTTCGCCCCTCAGGAACCTCTGGGAGAGGAAAGTCTTTTCGCTATTATTCCGCATTCGGAAAAAGGCAGAGGACAGCCGGCTCAAAGAGGCCAAAGAAGATCCACCCGAGGTGGACGGGTCAAAGGTACTAAGACCGCAGCAGCAGCAGGTGCCTCTTTACCCTCAGCATCTGCATCAGCCGCCCCCAAACCACTCTGAGGCCTTCGCAAACAAGACACCTGTAGGGGGCAGGTTAACTCACCATCTGACGGAATGGCAGGCTATAACATCAGATGCTTGGGCGTTGGAGACAGTTGCCCAAGGTTACTGCCTACCCTTTCTACACATCCCTCAGAGTCATCCACCGGGGAACAGCTCCCTAAAAGTTCCAGATCCGCTCCTCTTGCAGGAAATTATGGACCTGCTAGAGAAAGGTGCCATAGAACCGGTACCTGTAGCGGACAGGAACAAGGGCTGGTACTCCCCCCTACTTTCTCATACCAAAGAAGGACGGAGGACTGAGACCGATCCTGGATTTACGAGAATTGAACAAGTTCCTCAGGAAGGACAAGTTCAAGATGGTAACTCTCTCTCAGACCCTTCAGGCCCTCCAGCTCTAGGACTGGCTGGTATCTCTGGACCTTCAGGACGCTTATTTCCATGTGCCAATCCATCTCAAGCACAGGAAATACCTGCGGTTCGCAATTGGCAACTCTCATTATCAATTTCGAGTTCTGCCATTTGGGCTGACCTCCGCCCCGAGGGTCTTCACCAAACTGATGTCGGTAGTGGCGCCGAGTCTAAGGAGGGAAGGGATCCATGTCTATCCCTACCTGGACGATTGGCTGATCAGAGCCGTATCATCAGATCAGACCCAGACCCAGCTAGATTATGTCTGTCTCTTCCTTCACAGACTGGGCTTCTCCCACAATTTAAAGAAGTCACAGATGAGACACTTCCCTGGGAAAAGCCTCGCCACCAGAGGTGAGGGCTCAAGATATTCTACAGATGGTCACCAAGTTTCAAAATACCCAGCGTCTCTCAGCCTTCGACTTTTTGAGGTTGCTAGGCCTCATGGCATCCTGCATCTTCCTTGTGCCAGAGGCTCGCCTGAGAATGAGATCTCTTCAGTGGGCACTGAGAAGTCAGTGGTCACAATTCTCAGGGAGAATGTCAGACCTCCTCCGGATTCCGGACAAGGTAGCCCACGACCTTCAATGGTGGGCCTATTCAGAGAACATCTTGAAAGGAGAACTGTTTTGGCAACCATGGCTGGAGATAACAGTAGTCACAGACGCCTCGCACACAGGGTGGGGAGCCAACGACTTGACCATCAGCGGTCGTTGGTCTCCATCGGAGTCCAGACTACATATCAACCTATTAGAGCTGAGAGCGATCAGACTAGCGCTGAAAGCTTTCCTGCCATCAGTACAGGGGAGAAATGTCCTGATAATGACGGACAACACGGTGGCCATGAACTACCTCAACAAAAGAGGAGGCGTAGGATCACTGCCACTGTGCAGAGAGGCAATGCAGCTCTGGTTTTGGGCAATTCGGGAAGGAATCTCTCTATCGGCAGTCCACCTAGCCGGAGAGAAGAATTTGACAGCGGACGCTCTGAGCAGGCAGAGCACAGTCTCCCACGAGTGGGAGCTAGCTCAGGAAGTCCTTCAAGAGATCTTCGCCCTTTGGTGAACCCCTCAGGTGGATCTGTTCGCCACAAGCACCAACAGGAAGTGCGATCTGTTCTGTTCAAGGGAATTTCCCCCGAGAGGAGCTCTAGGAGATGCGTTCATAGTGGACTGGGAGTTCCCACTCATTTACGCATTCCCACCAGTCCCTGTTATTCCTCAAATGATCAGGAGGTTGAGAAGATTCCGGAAAAACCATGATCCTAATTGCCCTGGATTGGGCCAGGAGAACATGGTACCCGGACCTTTTAGATATGTCCATCTGCCCTCCAATCCGTCTTCCACTCAAAGAGAATCTTCTCGCAGAAGGGGAGGTCAGGTTCTCCATCCAGACACCAGAACCCTCAACCTTCACGCTTGGCTTCTGAAAGGTTGAGGTACAAGGATTGGGATCTCCCTGATGACGTCATGGAGGTGTTGCTTTCGGCCAGATGACCAGCAACAAAGTCTTTATACCGCTGCCGTTGGAACAAGTTTTGCAGCTGGTGTAGGGAAGAGAATATCGACCCTTTTTCATGCGGTACACCAACGGTGCTATCGTTTCTACTCTACTTGGCAAACTCAGGCCTTCAAGTTGGCACTGTAAAAGGCTATCTCGCAGCGCTTTCTATCTTCAAGCGCACTGCGGAGGAACCATCGTATTTCAAAATTCCTCTAGTGGTACAATTTCTCAAGGGTCTAACTAATGTTTACCCTCCAAAACCATTCCAGGTTCCATTATGGGACTTAAATTTAGTCTTAAACTTCTTAATGGGCACTCCATTCGAACCACTTCACTCTTGCGCATTGAGATTTCTCACACTTAAAACTGTCCTACTGGTAGCACTAACATCTGCTAGGAGGGTGAGTGAGCTACAAGCTCTCTCCTGTAAACCCCCACATACAATCTTCCACAAGGACAAGGTTGTCCTTCAGGTGAAGCCTAATTTTCTCCCAAAGGTGGTTTCTGAATTCCATATTACTCAGAAAATTACCTTGCCTTCTTTCTACCCTCCTTCCCATCCGGGGAAAGAGGAGGAAAGGCTACACAGGCTGGACCCTAGGCGAGCTCTCAGCTTTTACATCAGAAGAATGGCTAGGATCAGGCAAGCAGACTAACTGTTTGTAGGATACTCGGGTCAAAAGTTGGGACTACCCATAACAAAACAAACCATCTCTAGGTGGATTATCTTGGCCATCCTGGAATGTTAGACTAGCAGGGAAAGAGCCACCCCAAAACCTCAGGGCTCATTCAACCAGGAGTATTGCAGCCTCTTCGGCTCTCCAGAGAGGGGTACCGGTCCGGGACATATGTGCGGCTGCCACATGGTCATCCGCACATACATTCACAAAGTTTTGCAATCTGGATTCCTCCTCAAGAGACCAGATTTGGCAAGGCCGTATTACACTCGGTCCATCCCTAAAGGGTTACATAACACTATCACTCCCCCCTCCAATTACATACCACTGCTATGGGAGTCTATCAAAGATAAGGAATACGTCGGAGGACACAATCCCTTCAAAGAACAAGTTACTTCTTACCTGGTAACGTACTTTCGACGGGATGTTCCTCCGACGTATTCCTTATCGCCCCTCCCATCCATCCCCGCAGTGATAATTTCCCTTGTGGTTACAGCTTTCGCTCCTTCAAGGTTACTAACCGATTCAGGCATGTCTTTTCTTATACTACAAAACGGAACTGAGCAACGGACGCAGCGCGTGTCTATTTATGGGCATGGTGACGTCGGCGCCGATACGGTGGCCGTCGAGGGACGTCGACGCGCAGCGCCCTCTACAGAAAAAAATTCTGAGGCCAGCAAGCTGGAAACGTATTATCAAAGATAAGGAATATGTCGGAGGAACATCCCGTCGAAAGAACGTTACCAGGTAAGAAGTAACTTGTTCATTGCCATGTTATGTTACTTGGCATTTATATAGCGCTCTATATATCATTGGTATGACCTCAAAGCGCTGGTAGGTTGAACGCCCTCGGGAACCGTAGTTCTGGTCAGTGGAGAGAGTTAGTGTCGTAGGGTGCTTAGGTGCACCAGACATGTGTGCAGCTGATGTGATTGCCAGGTGGTAGCTGCATCCTAGCGTTAGGTCAGATGCTGGAGATATCAGTTGGATATGTGCAGTCTGGTGGGTGGACACCCAGACTGGGGTCTGGCTGCGTTAGGCCTGAAGGACGCATATGTGAGCAGCTAGGCCGGAATGTGCTCGGCTAGTTGCGTTTTATTAGGGTGATGAGGTGTTCATGGGGTCGTATTTGTATGTGAACAGCTAGGCTGAATTAATCAGGTGTATAGCTGCGCTCTAGTTGAATAATGGTGTATAGTAGAGAGTGAGCGTAGTGATGTGATATGATGGTTATCTTTAAAGCGCCCGAGACCAAGCACGTGAACAGGATGGCAGGGAACATAGCGAAACACGGACAAATGGAGACAGGGGGCTGGGCTTACAGCGACAGGGGGGATACGTATATATAGCAACAGTTTGGGGAACACGAAGGCAGGGTACACAGTGATATACGTGTTGGCCTTTTACATTTACATTTGTATTTCTATCCAGATGAGATTCGGGCTAATGTTTACAGTTCCACCCATCCATTTAATTCCCCCCAGCTCCTTCCAATGTATCTATTCTATCCACCCCATCCGCACCATCCATTCCATTGACTCCATCCATTCATTCTGCCCCATTCATTCGGTCCACTCCGTCCATTCAATCCACTTCATCCACTCTATCCATTTTATCTATTCAATCACTTTTATCCATTACGTCAATTCCATCCATTCCACCTATCTCATCCATTCCACCCACCCATCCATCCACTCTATTCCATCCACTCTATCCATTCCAGCCATTACAACAATGCTATCCATTTCGTCCATCACAACAATTCCATCCTTTTCATCCATTCCATCCATTAAATCCATTTCATCCATTACACCAATTCTATCCCTTTCATCCATTACACCAATTCCATGCAATCGACCCACCTCATCCACTTAATCCACTCCATCCGTTCGATCCACACTCTGACCACTGCATCCACGCCATCCATTTGATCCACTCATCTCTTTTGTCCATTCCATCCACTTCAACCACTCGATCCATTCCACCCACTCTATCCATATTATCCACTCCATCCATTCCGTCCACTCTAATCATTCTATGCACCCCATCCACTCCATCCATTCCATCTACTCCACCCAGTTCGTTCACTCTATCTATTCCATCCCTTAATTTATTCCATCTATTCCATCCATTCCATCCACTCCACCCCACTCCACCCACTCCACCCATTCCATCCACTCCGCCCCACTCCACCCACTCCACCCATTCCATCCACTCCGCCCACTCCATCCACTTCATCCATTCCGTCTATTCCATCAATTCCATTAATTCTATCTGTTCCATCCATCCGCCCCATCCATCCACTCCATCCACTCAGTCCACTCCATCGATCGATCGATCAATCCGATATCCATATACTCCATCCATTCCATCTACCCCATCCATTTCCTTCATCTGTTCAATACATTCCGTCTACTCTGTTTCATCTGTCCATTTTATACACGCCGTCCACTCCATCCGATCATCCATCGATCGATTCCGTTCCATCCGCTCAGTCTTTCATCCGTTCCATCCATTCATTTTATCCACCCGTAACCATCTGTATCTATCCATCCATTCCATCCAATTCGCACACATCGTCCAATTCCATCCATTCCATCTATAAATTCCATATAAACATATTCTAACCTTTCACTCCATTGCATTTGTTGATTCTCTGTACATATCTTTCAATCATTCCATATGCATCTACGCCATCCATTCCAACCACTCGCCCCACATGCGTCCTTCCACTCTATTGGGTCCATCCATTCCATCCAGCATCCATTTTATTGCTCTTCTCCATCTATCCGTCCACTCATTCCCCTCCATCCATTCTATCCATGTATCCACTGTTCCAGTCGTCCATCCACTCCATCTACCCCAAATTCCCTTTCATCCATCTATTGCATCCATTCAATCTACTCCATCCATTCCATCCATCGATTCCATATCCATATATTCCCTCCATTCCATCCACCTCATTCGTCCATTTCATCCATTCTATCTCTTCTATTCAATTCATCCATTCTATGCATTTCATCCGTTCCATCTGTTCCATTCATTCTGTCCATCTATCCATTACATCCATCCGTTTTATCCATCCACATCTATCCATTTCATCCAATTCCATCCACTCCATCTATAAATTCCATATACATATATTCCATCCATTGTATTCATCAATTCCCTATACAAATGTTTCAATCATTACACCTACATACACGCCATCTATTCCATCCACATGCGTCCATCCATTTCTTTCATCCCTTCCATCAGTCCATCTTTTTTATCTTTTCCATCGATCCATCATCCATTCCATGTATCCCTTCCATCCATCCGTCTTTCCTTCTATTCCATCTATGCATTTCATTCCATATATTCACCCATCATTCAGTTCATCTATTCCATCTACCTATCCATTCCATCCATCTGTTCTATTAATTTCATATATTCTCTCTATTTCATCCATCCGGATCTGAGGTGGAATTGAGTTCCACAGAGTCGGGGCCAATGCTGGGAAGGAGGATCCTCCGATCCTTACGGAGTTAGTCGTTGGGATCACTAAAAGGAGGGTAGAGCTTGATCTTTAGGGTACAGGGTGGGAGGTAGGGTTTTACCTTCTCTTGCAGGTATAGAGGGCCGGTCTTTTGCACTGCACGATGAGTGATGCACAGGGTCTTGAAAGTGGCCCTTCGTCCGACTGGGAGCCAGTGGAGGATCTTTAGAGCTGGAGAGGTGTGGTCTCTTGGACCCAGGGCTAGGAGCATTTTAGCAGCAGCGTTTTGCGCTCTTTGGAGTTTATTAAGGTGGTATGCTGGGACTCCTAGGTAAAGGTAGTTGGCATAGTCCAGTCTCGACATTACAATAGACATAACAGCAGCAAGGCTGTTCGGGAAGGAGAGGTAGTGAAAAAGGCACCTGGGGATTTTGAGATGGTAGTGACAAGATTTAGATACATTGTAGATCTGTCGGGAAAGGGTTAGGCTAGAGTCCATAGTGCATCCAAGGTTTTTTACTGTGATGGAGGGGGTAGGCGGCTGGCCCGTGGAAGGGGGTCAAGGAAGTGGACAAGGTAGAAGCACAGTGTTGCTGCACACCATGATTTTGGTTTTAGTGGGGTTTAGGAGGAGGTGGTTTATGGTCATCCAGCGATCGATGTCTAGGAGGCAGGCTGCGAGGTCGGGCTGAGAGTTGGAGTCTGAGTTGTGGAGTTTAAGGATGATTTGTGTATCGTCGGCGTAGTTGTAGCACAAGATAATGTGCGGGCGGATGATTCCAGAGAGGGTGGACAAATAGAGGTTGAATAGGAGGGCTGGTAGACAAGCGCCTTGCGGTACTCCAGTATTAAATGGGCGAGCAGCCGAGACAAAAGGGGAGAGAAGGGTTATTTGTTTCTTGTTGTTGAGGAAGGAGGTGATCCATTTGAGAGTGGTTCCACAGATTCCTAGGGAGTGGAGGCAGTCAAGGAGGATTGAGTGGTTAATCGTGTCGAAGGCTGCAGACAGGTCGAGGAGAATTACTGCTGTGCATCCTGCCGAGTCTGCAGTGATTTTAAGATCGTCCCAGATTGAGGCTGTGTTGCGGTCTGAAGCCTGATTGGGCGGGGTCAAGCAGGTTGTTGGATTCGACAAAGGCGTTTAGTTGGGAGTATGCTGTTCAGTCGATGAGTTTTGCAAGGAATATGGTGTTCTAGATGAGACTGTAGCTTTTGGGGTCAAGGGATGGTTTTTTAAGAAGAGGCTTGACATGCAATTTTGAAGGCATCAGGAAAGATTCTAGAGCTGAGAGAGGCATTTAGGATGGTTCTTGCCTGCTCTCCTGCGCAGGTGGACGAGAATATTTGTTTGAGGACTGTGGCGGGGCAGGGCTCTAAAGGGGGGGGGTCGACCAGAAGGTTTGCGAGCAGATATGCCAAGAAATTCTTCTCTGGTGATGGGTTTGAAGGAGTCAAAGGTGGGTGAGATGCGGGTTGCGGCAGTGGGTGGGTGGTTGTTGGATTGGTCACTATTAGGGGCGGGGAGAAGAGGGCCAGTTTGTAGTTAAGGGAAGTCGTTCTGTCGAGAGCGGTGGTGTAGAAGTGGAGGGAGAGAGAGTCGCAGAGTGGTTGTGATTGGGTAGATTGGGAAGCGGTGCAGGTGGGTTTGACGAATTCGTATATGATTCTATGCAGTTCTTTGCTGGGGTTTCCACAGTTGATAATCCGATTGTTGTAGTGGGCTTTTTTGGCTTTCCGGATCTCTGCTTTGTAGTTGCAATGGTGCAAGGCGAAAGTGGATCTGCTGAGACTGGATTTTTCTGCTCACCATTTGCGTTCCAAGGAATTCTTTCGTTTTTTGGCATTCCTCGGTTCAGGACTGAACCATTTGGGAAATGGTCTGAGGCGGGAGGAAGAGGGGCACGAGGGTGTGAGCGGAATTAGTGAATAATTGAGCCATGAGTCGAAGGAGTCGATGGTTAAAGATCTGTCCAGGTGAGATGTTTGTGGGGGGTCTGAAAAGCAGGGCTTCGGCTAGTTCAGAGATGATTTGTAGTTTGTTCAAGCATTTGCGGTGAAGGGGGGGATTGGGGCAGGAGAGAGGATGGAGAAAGGGACGACAAAATGGTCAGACGAGATGAGTGGTGAGGGGGCTAGATGGATCAGGTCATGGGAGCTGAAGATAGCATGTAGGGTGTGCCCTTTAGAATAGATTGGACTGTTCATGTGAAGGGGGGGTTGAGTGCATCAAGACTGTCGACCAGTTGATGGGTCATGGGGTTGGCGGGTATAGCCAATCGGCTATTGAAATCTCCTAGGAGAGTGAGAGAGGGGTGATTTACTTGAATAGTGGCTACTGTGTCACAGAGGTTGGTTGTGAAATACCTGTCGTAACCAGGAGGTCTGTAAATGATTAGGAAGCTGTGGGAGAAAGTCGGAGGTAGTGATAGTTTAACCAGGAGGGTGTCATGATCCCAGTAAATGAGCACAATTCCCATTCAGGCATACTGGGGAAGCAAAGGAATATTGTGCAAGGGGAACCCAAACGAGCCATAGGGCCTAAACAAGCGCGGTGACACAAACCTTCCATGGCAGCACAAGAGCACCCGACAAGTGGTCGAAGTGTGGAGAGATCGACCGAGGTGGTGGAAAGGGATCAGGAATATATTTCTCTACATAAAGAAGATTGACGATTTTGTGTTTTCAGGAACTTGAGACTATTTCAAACTTTGAGAATAGTTAAGGATCTTTCTTTTTGACAGACTGACCAGAACTGTTTGTTTTTGAGTGGAACATTTGTTAATTCTAACAGTAGACCAAGACCCAGGAGGGGCTGATCCCAGCAACACAAGTGACAACAGCAGAGATACCAACCACTGACAGGCTAGGCGATCAGGTGACGAAAGCTTGTCATCCCTTCTGGTTTTTGGCTCCACTTACTGTCTGGAACTTCACTTCCAGTGGCCATCTTTGCCCTGAACACTCTCAAGCCCATCTTGGATTGGTAACATCACTTCCTGTAGCTATCTTGGATCAGCCCCATCTCCAGCTGAAGGCCACAAGAGGCTCCTCTGGAAAGACCAATCAGGAAAAATCGACCTCATCCCAGCAACACCAGGGACAATAGCAGAGAGACCAATCACTGATGGACTAGGCGAACAGGTGACGAGAGCGTGCCTCATCCCTTTAGAACTCGCTAAGGACATCCAGACAGGGCGTCCTAGTTATGGGCGGAACTGTGAAGGGTGAAGGCCACCTGTTGACCAGCCTCTTTGCCTATGAGCTTTTGCTTTTTCCTTCTTCCCTGTTGCACCTGCGAGTGCCCCAAGCTTCCCAATTACTGTACTGTCTCTCCACACTGCGCTACTCACCTATAATGCATTCACTCCTGCTCCTCTTTCTCACCTCTCCCTACGCTTTTCTCCAATCACGCTACAACTTCCTCCTTTGCTATCCCTATTCTAAAACTCAAAACTCCCACTACTCCATCTCTCTTCCACCTCCTTCAAACAAAGCCAATGAGATAACCATACCCCCTCTAACACCTATCCACCTCACCTCTCTTCCTCTGAGTCTCAACTTCTCTACTCTTCCTTACTGCATCAACTGAACATTGCACTTTGGAATGCTCAGTCCGTATGCAACAAAACATCCTTTGTCACATACTTATTTCACTCCACCTCTTCTCCCCATGAACATCTTGCGGTCACTGAAACCTCCTGGATTACTCCATCTGCCACTGCCACTCTGGCGGCCCTACACAACTCCAAACTATCCTTTATCCACTCTCCTCGACTGACTGGCAGAGGTGGAGGCGTCGGACACCTACCCTCTTCCTGCCACAATGCCTCATAAATCTCCAATGCCATGTCCTCTCCTATCTCTTTTGACTTCACCAACTCTACTATTGCTCCGCCTCACTCGGTTCACATCATCTCCATCTATTGCTCTCCTGGTCCCACTGGATCATTCTTTGATAATCTTGGGCAACTTCTTGATTCTTTTTCCACTAAACATCACCTCGTTCTTAGGCGACTTTAACCTTCCCTCTCCAACCGTTTCTCAGAAATCTGAACTTCACTTTTTTCTAGTGACCATGCTTTCCACTTTATCCATATCCTACCTAACCACACAGTGGATACATCTTTGGATCCCGTATTCATCTCCAACGCTCTCTCAGCCACTAATACTACTGTCACACTATTCAGATCTGATTACTTAATTGTTTACAACACCATCTCTTTTCTACCCTCTGACCACTCCTCACCACTTGCCTCACCTTTTACTAAAAGGAAATGTAAACCTTCTGCCATTCCTCCCTTTCTCTTTGACCTACAGTTCTCACTCGTCTCCTTCACACCTGGTGCCTCTCTCACCAATACCGCCTTCTCCAGCTTCGAATCCCTACTACATGACACATTCTCCTCTCACTTCCCAATGCTTACTTTCCGCTCACACCTAAGTCTCAGCATCCTCTACCATGGGTCACCCCATTCATACACTCTCTCCGCACAGAAATTTGTCAGTTGCAGCGAAAAATGGAGGTGTACCCACACGCTTGAGGACCTGCAACTCTACCTATTTTCCCTTTTGTGGCCTCTCACATTTCTGAACTCTTCAACGTGTCCTTCGACTCAACTTGCTTTTCCTCCATTTTCTTAACCTGGGCTGACCCAAACCTGCTGGCGGACTTTCTCCCTGTGTCTCTCATTCTGCACTACTCTAAAGTGCTTGAAAGGGTTGTGTTCAACCATCTTACTAATTTCTTAGACACCCATAACGTTTGAGACCCTCTACAAGCAGGTTTCCGCTCATGTCACTCCACGAAAACTGCTCCCAGAAATGTGTTCAACTTCATCGCCTCTGCTAAGCACTCCAAACTATCCTCTGTCCTAATTCTCCTTGTCCTGTCTGCTGCCTTTGACACTGTCAAACACTCCGATCTTCTTAATACTCTTTCTTCTTGGGAGTCAAATAGAGCCCTTGCCTGGATTGAATCCTATTTGGCACCGCTCCAGTTCTCTGTCTCCTGGAGCAACATCTCTCAACTCAGCTGTCTCGGGAGGATAGCTCAGCGGCAACTTGCTCGCCTTGGAAGCAAGAGAACACGCAGCCACACAGGTTCGATCCCCGGGTCTGTGCTTAGAAACCTCTGGGTATTAAGCATGTTATAAATAACCTATCATAGCATATCATATCACTTCTCTAACTGTTGGTGTTCCACTAGGATATGTCTTGGGTCTGCTCCTCGTTGCACTCCACACCTCTGCTGTTGGGACACTAATCTTCTCCTTTGGGTTCTCGTACCAACTCTTCACGGACGACACCCACATCTTCTCTTTTCCTGAACTCTCCTCCGATCTCTGTATCAAAATTTCAAACTGTCTAAATGCAGAGTTTTATAAAGAGTTGGGCGCCCTGCTGGTACCTTATCTTCTAGACATTTGTCAGGGGCTCTATCAACTGTGGCCCTGCCAGCTGCGGTCCATGACACCACAATTATATTGCTTCTTAAGCCTGACATGGATCCGTTGGACTGCGGTTCATATCGTCCACTTTCACTCAAAAACACAGTTGCCAAAATATTTGCTAAGGTACTGGCTACCGGCCTTTTCCCATGTATGCCGCACATTATTTACTTAGACCAGGCAGGATTTATTCCAGGCCGGTCTACAGCTTTTAATCTGCTGAGACTATTTAACGTAATGGCACAGATGAATCCCTTGGTTCAAGCAGTAGTGGTTTCACTAGGCACACAAAAGATCTTTGACACAGTCCTCTGGAATGTCATGTTTGCAGTTTTGGAGAAGTGCGAGTTTGGCCCTATGTTTAGGAAATACTTAAAACTGATGTACACCCTGCCAACTGCAACGATATGCACAGATGGTCTTTTGTCCGACATGGTCCCCAGTTATTTTGGATCCAGTACTTCTAGACGCAAAGCGATTTGGCAAATATTCCAGGCTGCACGTCAAGTGATCTAAATCCAAAATGTACCCTCTTAAAGAGGTTACACAGCCCTCGCAATGTTATATGATGTTGACATGGTCTACTGATTAACCACAATGTCTTCGGGTACGTGGGAGCAGAACGTACCAAACATTATTTGACAATAATGATGGTACATACGAGACAAATGTTACGTTATGTTGATTTATACTGCGCACCGCTACAACCCAGGGATAGTCTCCGGGTGCTTGCATGACTCTGCAAGAGAGGGTTATGGGGAGGTTAGTGGGGATAGGGTGAGAGGATAGGTTCAGAACCAGGAGGAACTGGAGTTTGTGAGTGTTGTTTTGCATGTGGTAGTTTGTGCGAGAGGCCTTGACCATTGTAACCGTATGGGTGAGATTCAGTGCCTCGGGTTTGTAGTGGTGTTTTGTGTTGGTGTTGGTGTTAGTGTGTTGTGTGGGTTAAAGTGGGTTTGGTCGTGCGCACTGGTTAGGTAGTGTCCATAGGGGATCCAGAGTCACGGGTGGCCGTAGATGTAAGCTAATCTGCTATCTTGGTGTGTAGTTGCGTGTTGATGGTTTTATGGACTATGTGGGTGGTTCACCACTCTCTGTGTGCTTCAGCATCTAGTGATGCTGGGTGTGAACATAGTATTGATTCTCTGTTTGTTTATGTGTAGTGTGGTTAGTCCAAGGTCTGGTGTAGTGGTGTCAGTTATGTTGGAGGAGCCAAAACGGGAACATGGGTTAGTAAGTCGGTCAGTTTGTTGGAACCTCGGCCGCGGCTCTTTGGTTCCTGCTTGACACTATTTAGCCAGGTTCTCGTTTATGGTTCTTTGGCCCATCTCATCTCCTCTCTAGTTGTTTGTCTGCGGTGGTGGTGTTGTTGCTGGTGTCCCTTTGATGCTGTCATTGTCTGCTGAATAGCCAGGTTGTGAGCAGTTCCCTGAAGGTGATGTGGTCTTCTGTAGTTCTAATTATTTGTGCATGTTGTTCCAGATGTTAGCAATTAGATGTGAGAACACTGTTCCGCCAAATTTCCTTTTTTTCATATTGTTTTGCCTCTATTTGTATGTCGTTGCTGGATCTTAGTTCCCTTCTTGAGTGGCTAATCTTGTCTTGGAGGAATTCCGCTCCTTGCCTGTGCAAGGCTTTGTGGATAATGCAGGGTGCTTTGAATTGTATGCACTTTTTTACTGGTAACCAGTGTAGGCTTTTCAGTGCTGGATTGATGCGGTCTCTTCTGTTTAGTCTTAATAGGACTCTTGCTGTATTTTGCACCCTTTCGAGTTTCTTAGTGAGTTTTTTCTGGCATTCCTAGGTAGAGGCTGTTTGTGTAGTCAATTCTTGTGAGTATCACGGATATGATTGGGAGGGTTCTGTGGGGGAAGGTGAGGTACGGGAGTAATCCTCTGAGCAGTCGTAGGAGGAAGCAGCATTTTCTGGTGATTGCGTTGACTTGCTGTTGCAGTGATAGTATGTAGTCCATGAGTGTTCCTAGGTTATTTACTACATTGGTAGTCTCTGGTTGTGTTCCCATGCCAATTGGCCAGTCCAGTTATGGGTTTCCACCCTCCTATTCTGTGGCTGAGAGCATTATTTCTGTTTTCAACGGGTTCAGTTTAAGGTTGTTCATTGTCATCCAGTTGTAGATGTCTGTGAGGCAGTTGTTGAGACTGTTATTTTGTTCCTGGGTTCTGTTTGTTTTCACAATCAGTTGTGTGTCGTCTGCGTAGTTGTAGGTGGTAAGTCCATGGGTTTGAATTATGTTCATCAGTGGGCACATGTAGATTTTGAAAAGCAGTGGGGAGTCCCTGTGGGACTGCGGAGGGTATATTTTTGGTGTTTGAGGTAAATGGTGGTAGGTAGTTTCTTTCGGTTCGGTTTGTTAGAAATGAGGTAAGCCACTTTAGTGTGGATTCTGGTATGCCACATTCCATCAATCTTTGTATTAGTGTTGCGTGGCTGATTGTGTCAAAAGCTAACGATATGTCCAATAGTCTGAGGTCTTTGCCTATCGTCCCATATCGAAAGAAGTGCTGTTCTGATTCTGTTCCTCTCATTGGTCTGACGCCAACTCTTGACCGATCGAGTATTTTGTTTGTTATGATGTATTTAAGAAGGATTTTGTACACGTGGTTCTCCAGGATCTTGGCTGGGTAGGGCAGGATGGATATCGGTCTGTAGTTGCTCGGTCTTCTGCACTTTCTGATTCGTTTTTTATCAGTGATTTATTGTATGATGATTTGAAGGAGGACGGTACTTTTGTTCTTTTAAGCAATAGATTCATTAGGTTCCGGAAGTGTGTCGCCGGGGTTCTGTGGTTGAGGATTCCTTTGAAGATGTCAGGTGGGCCAGGGTCCCTTTGGGATTCTGCAAGGTTGGTGATCTTGATCATTGTGGCGAACGTTCCTCTGTGATTGGTTCTAGGCAGGTGAGTTTTGCCGTAATCTGGGTTTCGCCTGGTGTCTGTGGTCCGGCAGTCTTGGTTCTGTTTGCACAGGCTAGGTTAATGGTCTCCTAGATTGTGTGTATTTTTGCTCTCAGATGGTTGGTGATGTTGTCACAAAGTGCATGTGTCGGGGTGATGGAATTCTTGCAGGACAAAGGTTTTTTTTTAAACTCTTTGATGATTTTGAATGCAACAATTGAACAGGTGGAAGCGGCTGCCGTTATCGTTGGCAGGACGGATTGGGCTTATAAAAATGGTGCTATTGCCCAAGTTGCTGTACTTGTTTCCAAATGTGCCCATTTGGCCTGACAGGAAATACCTCTGCAAGTTACACACTAATGTATCACAGTTCCTGTGGTACTCTGGAGTAGTTAGGAAGAAATGGGAATACTTAACCTAACCGTTTGACTTGGGTGGACTTAAAGCCCTTGATTTTGAATTGGATTGGATTGCAGCGCAGGTCCACTATGCACCATGTTTATATTAGACGGCACAGATTCTGCCACACGTCAAAATTGAATGCATGGCAGCGGGAGAGTGCGACATCTGCTCGATTTACTGTCTGCTACATAAACTGACTCCTGAAAGTTGGATCCACTGGGGGCACACTGAAAGCATGGTGAAGGATTATCCAACAGACGGGTTCAGAGACAACATACTGTAGGAATATTCCTTTGTGATGTGCATCCGGCATATCGCCCACTATGGACGAGGCTGTTTGGCATGGCTGGCGGGATGTGAAAACGAATGTGCTGGGTGACATGGACCCTAATGGGCATTTTTTAACACTGCAGGATGCCGCATCTACATATGAAGTAACGCCTGTATCCCGTTTGCATTACTGCAGATTGAGGGCCGCCTTTAAGACTAAATGGCCATCATTCCCGCTTGAACCGGCACAGAACCCCATCATTAAGTACATACTGCATTCTCAGGAATGTCAGCATATTATCACAACACTGTATACACTCATGCAGGGAACAATACCTGCCATGTTGCATCATCTCCGTAGTCAGTGGACGGAAGACATGGGAATAATTATTTCGGATTGGGACTAGCGAGATATGGGTAGTTTGACTAGCAAGGTGTCCTATGACTCTAGGTTTTGAATAATCCAGTTTAAAATACTGCATAGGCTGAAGTACACACCTGCTAAGATGCAGAGGACCAGTAATGAAAATGATGGATGCTGTCCTATGTGCTTTGTGGGAGATGCTGTGTACATGAACATGCTCTGGAAATGCCCAAGCCTTAGAGCGTTTTTGGTTGGAAGCTTGTAAGATTGTGGGAGAAATAATTGGTGAAACAATGATTCCTGGCCCCCTGGCATGTTTGTTCAGTATATTGAGTGGAGTACAGGCTCTTAAACAGCAATTCGGGAATTTGTTACATTTTAGCAAACCAATGTGTCCTTAAGAACTGGACCCGCAGATAGGCTCCTATGGTGCGGATGGCAGAGGGATGTTATGTGGGCCAATGACAATGAAGAACTATATGCTACCATGCTACCGCAGACCTCACGTCCTAAGGACATTTGGGATATTATAGAAACTATCTGATAAAAAGAACCAAATGTCAACGCAGATGAATAAGCTGCTACCCATGGGTATTAGAATGACATCAGTGAGACTGTTTTTTATGCAAATGTTAAGTGGTAAATGGGATGGTGCAGGACATGTGACCATACGCAGCCAAGTGCTAAATTTAGACCTTACCATGCACATTACTATGGAGGCTAGAATATGTTTAATAGAAAAGGAATAAGAATTGCTAAAGTATTGTTTAGTGTAACTGTATGGCCGTGATTATAAATAAAGTTTTACAAATTCCAACTGCCTCTCTGCCATAAATGTTGGATGCCTTTAGACCCTCTGATGTTAAACTCTACCAAAACAGAGGTTCTCTTCTTTCCGGCTAAATGCTCTCTCTCATATCTCTTCCTCGGCCTACCTAGTTTCCACCTGACACTCTCCCCTACTCTTCTTCAGCTAGAAACCTCAGTGTCATCTGTGACCCTACTCGCACCTTCTCTACTTTCATCTCTAAAAGTGGAACAGCAACTCCTCACAACCTGCTAAATATTAGAGAAATCGGGCACCTACTTCCTTTCAACACCATCAAGCATCTCTTAACCACTCTTGTCTTCTCTAAACTGGACTATTGTGCCAGCATCCTCTTTGGTTTCCCCAACTATGCTTTCTGTCCTCTCGACAAGATCATTAACTTGATACCAGAACTCTCCTTGAACTCCCTCACCCTCACTTCACACCTACTTCCTCATACGTCACCAGGCTGGTTGGATGACGATGCAAATCAGAGCAAGATTTACATTTTCTCTCCTGGTTCAGAAATATATCCATGGGAAGTCACCCCTGTATCTGTCTTCCTCTTTCCAACTCTACAAGCCTTCTCGAAATCTCTGCTCTGCCTCCTCAACTACTCTTGTGGCACCTCGCTCTCCCTGTGTTTCCTCTTGCTTCCGCTCTTTCTCTCTTCTTGCTCCGCTTGCATGTAATTCTCTTCCCCTGGACATCTGAGAAACAGTCCACACAGATTTATTCAAAACCCAACTAAAAGCCTACTTCCTTGCCTCCGAGTTACCCTCTTTACCTAACTTTCATCTGCCTTCTAGCTAACATTTTTCCCTCGCATCAAACCTGCCTCTGTCCCTCACTTTCTCTGCCTCCACTCTAGCACTTTACCCATCCTGGTCACATCCCAACCACAGATTGCCTTACCACCTACCTGCACTTTAAAATGTCCAATGGTGGTTGTCCCTAATCTATGTATATCCACTTATGTACCACAACTAGATCTGAATATCCCTTCAGCTCACCACATTGTAAAAAGCTCCCTGCTCCCCGTCAAATCTGATTTCTTATCTATTGTACATTCTTTTGTGAGCAAAAAAACATTGTTTTTCCCTGTTAATATAAATAAATACATGAGTAATACATTTTTTTTAAACACAGAGAACCTATATGAAGATCCAAGAGTGCAGGGCATGCCTTATATTTTATTTACGATTTTGCCAAACGGTAGGGCTAGCTAAGTAGATGGGTTTGGACAGAGAATTATTTTTATTTTTGGCTTTAGACAAGCACATTAGTTTAGTTTGATAGGAAGGGAACTACATTTTAGCAATAGGCTCAGGGTAGGCATTTTTCTTTTATTTGAATAAAAGTATCTTGGAATCTGTCCTCTGGTCCGAGTCCTCCTTCTGGTTTGTCACAGAGGCCTTTTGGCTGAAGATGCTTGACATCTTTGCCAAAGGCCCTGGCGCCATCGGAATCCACTGTGCTTGTATGCAACCCATTCGCCCTTGGGCTCGACCATGGCTCCAGAGGGCGAGGACCCATCCTTAAGCCACACTGCTCCGTATTCCAACTCCAGTCGGAACAGGCTTTACCTTGTCACTCCACGGCACTGCCGGTATCCAGCAGGAATACGTCACGGTTCACAGAGGTGCATTTGTGTCTCAAATGGAGGACATTTACAGTAAAGAGTGTAATCCCATTCCCTTTGGGCTTGAACCTTTGTGCCCGAGAGAGGTTAGGAACTTCCCTGAGGGATTTTATAGTGAGGAAGGAGACATGTGAAATCTTGCAGCTAACTTGCAAGAGGCAAGTGGTCTGGACACTTTTCCAGATATGCTCCCTGCATCTACACCAGGGAAATCTCAGTTTATTTCAATGCCTGATGGCTAATGTAGTTGAAACCATATGGTTATCAGCCCCTTGAAGAACTAAGGTTCTGCTTGAGCTAACAGGCAATCTGGATGAAGGTCCGCCGAGTTCCTTGAATTATGGTGAAAGCCTGCATCGGTCTCGACTCTGGGCAAAGAAACACAAGGCTGCCCCTTTTGATGCGGCTTTGCGGTCTTTGTATGCCGCCCCATAAAACCTGGTGGTGCAAGCAACCACAGGGTGCTCGAAGACAACAACCTTACCTTTCTCACCCCCGGACAGGGCGGGTAAGAGGCTAGATGCCTGGAAAGGAACGTTTTTTGGCTCAGGCATCCTCGGCCTGAGGGCCATTAATGCCTCCTGTGCTTTTGCCAAATTCTCTTTTGGCCTCTAGTATGTAATCTCGGGGGCTGAAGAACACTTATGATATGAGAGAGGGCTTTGAATCTCTGTTCAAATATCGCCAGAAGACACTCCATCACATTCACATTAGATATGACCGAATGAGTGGCCTGTGCAATGGCAATAGGAACAGTATTGAGGAGGTACTTATGGGTGAGGACCTCTGGTTTCGCCCGGATCTTCGACATGCTGTTTGACTGCAACACCTGGCTCGAGGCTAAGGCCGATGAGTCCCACCAGAAATTTTAGTCCTCTTAATGTGACTGCCAAGTCTCTAGACCTCATGGTTCAGCAGCAGCGGCCCATGGCCCCACAGACAGAGCTGGGGGTTTTTGCCCCTTCACCTTCTGCTCCCACAGGGTCAAAGGGCAGGCTCTCGGGCAAACAAATGCAGTACTACCCAGCCAAAGTACAGGACAGAGGTGCTCCAAGAGGTTACTTATCAGTCTTGGATGTGCCCTCAATTACTCAGAGTGCAAAGCCCCTGTGACTCTCATCCCCAGTGGGAGGCAGGATTTTCCTGTTTGGTAAGGAGTGGAATCTCACCACATCTGATGCCTGTGCCTTATAGGCTGTACATCAAGGATACAGTCTCCCTTTTGCTCAATACCTTCGAAACCCTACCCCAACCAATCAGTGCTTGCCTCTGGACCCGCTTCTGTTGGAGGAGGTTCATCAACTTCTGGCGAATGGTGCCATAGACCAAGTACCTTGTTCAGAACGGGGCAAGGGCTGGTACACAACCTATTTTCTGATGTTGAATAATGATGGGGCTTATGTCCTATGCTAGATCTGCGGCTCTTGAACCTGTACCTGCACAAGGATAGTTAAAGATGGTTACCCTGTCCCAGATCCTTCAGGCCCTTGACCCATAGGACTGGCTAGTCTCACTGGATCTCCAAAATGCCTACTTACATGTGCTATCCACCGAAAGCACAGGAAGTACCTGAGATTTGCAGTGGGACATTGCCACTATGATTTCAAGGTCCTCCCTTTCGGTCTGTTTTCAGCACCCAGAGTCTTCACCAAGTTGCAGGAGGTGGTAGCTGCTTGCCTCAGGGAAAAGACACAAATGCCTTCCCTACTATCTGGACAACTGGCTTGTCTGAGCTTGCTCTGCAGACCAGGCATCGACATACTTGTTCTGAACATGCAGCTTGTTGCACAGCTTGGGCTTCTCCCTGAACTTGAAGAGGTCTCAAGTTACGCTGCCATAGTTCCTCCTCTTTATCAGAGGAGTCTTGGATACTAATTTGGGCAGGGCCGTCATGCCTGAGGACCGAGTAGCAAACATCTTGAAGTGTCCTGCAATCAAAGAGGAGGTTCCAACCTCAGCCTTCCTTTGCTTGGTGTGTCTTATTGCCGCCTGCATTCTTTTAGTGCCAGAGACATAGCTTTAGTGGCTTCTCATTGTCATTGATCTCAGACCTTCTACAGGTCTCGACAAAGTACCCTGAGACCTTAAATGGTAGGCCCATTGAGAAAATATGTTGAAGGAGAGTGTTCATACACCCTGCCCCCAACTGACACTAGCCACGGACGTGTCCTTAAAAGGCTGGGGCGCTCACCTACAAGACCTGACTGTGAGCGACCTCTGGTCTCGATCAGAATGCTGAGAACACATCAATGTTCAGGAATTGAGAGCGATCAGAATGGCCCTGCTCGCCTTCATTCATTTAGTACAAGGCAAGACTGTGCTGGTCCTGACAGACAACACACTAGCCATGCTCTACCCCAACAAATGGACTGCTGTGGGTTCCTTGTGTTTGTGCAGAGAAGCAATGTGGCTGTGGTTCTGGGTGATGCAGAATGACATGTTCCTGACGGCAGCTCATCTAGCTGGTACAGAGAGCGTCATTGGAGATTTTTTGAACAGATAGTATTTGGTCTCCCCCACGTAGGAGCTCTCCCACTTGGGATACTCCTCAAGTAGACCTCTACGCTTCCAGTGTGAACAGAAAGTACAGGTGGGTCTGGCTCCAGGGAAATTCCTCTATAGGGAGCTCTGGGGGACATACAGACGGCCGAGTGAACTTACAAGGTACTCTGCGTTGCGCCAATCCCTGTCATTCCGATGGTTCTCAGGAGGCTTCGCCTGTTGGGGTCCACAATGATTCTGATCGCCCCGGACTGGACATAGAGCTGTGGTACCTAGGGTTGGTGGACATGTCCATTTGCCCTTCCGGCCCCCTTCCACCGAAAGAGGATCTGCTCTCACAGTCGAAAGGATGGGTCCTCTATTCGAACCTCAACAACCTGAACCTTCATGTCTGGCTGTTGACGGGTTTAGGTGTAAGAAGTGGGATTTGTCAGAGATTGTGCTCGTCTATGCTAGGAGGCCTGCCACCAAATCCATTTATGTGGCATCTATTTTCAGCTTGGTGCCGGGATAGGGATCTGGATGCTTTCACCTGCTCCACATCCTCAGTTCTGATTTTTTTGCTTTCTTTGGCCCTGATGGGTTTGCATATTGGCA
This sequence comes from Ambystoma mexicanum, assembly GCF_040938575.1. Classification (NCBI taxonomy): domain Eukaryota; kingdom Metazoa; phylum Chordata; class Amphibia; order Caudata; family Ambystomatidae; genus Ambystoma; species Ambystoma mexicanum. The sequence goes on along the minus strand of NC_090934.1, from coordinate 1,460,415,376 downwards.
CTGTGAAGGGGTGTGTTGCTGCCATTTTGGTTTTTAAGAGAACCCTGGAACAGGGCTCGATTTTTACGATCTCCACAGTCATGCAATTTTTGCTGGGATTATGTATTCAATTTCTGCCACGTGAGTTTGTTGTTCCGGCATAGGACTTGAATTTAGTGTTAAAGTTTCTTATAGGTAATCCGTTTGAGCTCCTGCATTATTTTTCTTTGAGATTACTCGCCCTTAAGGTGATTTTCCTAGTCGCCATAGCTACCGCTAGGTAGGTGAATCAGTAACAGGTATTATCAGTTAAACCTCCCTATTTGTTATTTTCCAAAGAGGAGACATTGAGAGTGAGACGATCTGTGATGCTGAAAATGCCTTGGAGGGACAGGGCCTCCTTGTCATTGTCCCACCACCTCTTTAGATTGTGTTTTCTGCTTATTTTCTGCACAGGAGTCCGGTTTGGACCCCTGGCAGTGCAGCTTTTAATTTTTGTTTTTGGTGAACAGAGGTCCATGTGCTACCCTTATGGTACACCTTTGTACCCGTAATGTGTGTTGTTGGGCACGTGTGTTGCCCACAGAGCAGGGTATGGACTGGTGGCAGCTACATACTGACTTGATAGTGGCTCTGGGTGTCCTACCTTTTGGGACACACAGGCCCTGCCATAGGAGTCAATGGATTCCTGGCCAAAGGCAAGTGGCCACTGGTGGCCACTTGGTTTCCTTTGCCTTTCTCCCTTGTTTCTCATAGTCCTGAGAAACCCTGTCTCTATTCCCTTCCCCTAACTGGATGTTGGGTGGAAGGACCATCTATGTAACTGGGGCTGCCTCCTGCTAGACTACCTGGAGCCTTACCAGGGATTGCTGTTGTGGGTACACCCCAGGGGTGGGACCTGCCTGAATGGAGAGAGGAGTGAAATCACATCCTGTGTTGTGGGTGTCTGGTTTTGTGTCACAATGCCTGTAGTCCTGCCTGAGCCCGCCCTCACTGGAACTGAGTGAATGCAGTGAATGCCCAGAAAGGCAGGGAGTTGCCTCCAATCCACATCTTGTGTTATGGGTGTCTGGTTTTGTGTTAATGGCCTGAATGCCGGTGAGCATGATTGGTAGCTGCAAGAATGCACTGTATGTGATTGGCTGGCTGAGCCTGACTCAGCCTGAGTGACTGTGGAAAATGTGTTATAACTAGGGACCCCTCACTTACCTCCTCATCAGAGGCTGAAAGTCAAAACTAAAGCAGAAGCTGAAGTATCAAGAAGCTTGTATCCTGAATCCAGCTGCAGGAAGACGTCTGCGGCTTCATCTTGTCATCAAATCCAAAAGCTGCTTTACTGATCCGAAGACTGAACCAGAGAGGACCAGGATAGGCGACCTCTTCTCGTAGCTATGAGGAGACATCATGCAACTGCTGCTCTTCACCCAAAGTGTCCTGGAAGCCAGTCCTGTGTGCCTGCTGTCCGAAGGAGGTGCTTTTGTGGGCTCAGAAGATGAGTGCCTGGACATCTCGTGCCCAATGAGTCCATCTGTGTCGTCCGAGGTCCAGGGGAGTGTTTGTGACCACTGGAAGCCAAGTTGTCGTGTATCGCTCAGAAGAGGGGGTACGCCGGCATAGTGCTGCTCGACACCCAGAGCTGCCGGAGTTCCAAGTAATGCAAGAAATCTTCAAGTAGCACTGCATCCACGACATCTGTCCACCTTTCCGCGCCGAAGAAGAGCCTGTGTCGCCACCTGAAGAGGAGTGCCAGCGGGTGGGTTTCCCACCACCATACACAGAAGAAAGTCTCATGAAATTCTAGACTTGGTGAGGGTTCGCAGTGTAGTTCAGTGCTCAAGTCCAAGTCACCAGAAGCCACCCTGTCATCTGTGCTGCGGCTGCAGCACCGAAGAACCGAAAAGGCAGCCAACCGCAAAATACCGAAACCAGACACCTACTAATAGCACTGCACCTGTCGCCACCAAAAGACATCGATGACCATCAAGTCACGTATCTTCTTCATCCAAGCCTTATCGAGATCCACAGAAGGTTTCATCCTCGTGGGACATCCACAGCCGGCGTAGCAACCCAGCAACGGAGACCACCGCGATAGACCTGCATTGCTGCCTTTCCGACACTGCTTGGTTCCCTTCTCCTGCTCGACATCAACGTCCTATTGACTCCTTCTTCCAATGGGGGCCCATCCTCAAGGGGTATCATCGAGTAAAGCAGAGAAACTCTGCCACTTTGCCTTCCAAGGCACCCAAGGTACAGTGACGAGGAAGAACATCTTCCATCCTCTGGATTCATCCAGTGGTCCCAAATTCGTCTTGGATCATGTTCTCCTGTGACTTCCAAGGTACTTTGGGGGTAGTGGGATCTGTAGAAAGAGGCAGACTACTAATGAACATATTTGGACTTGGCTGTAATATACAAAATAAAGGGGGGATCCTCACACAGTATTGCATTTTTACACTAAAGAAAGCATTCTGCCTATGTTCTAATTATGACCTGCCGTACTACAGTAATGTTTATGAGTTTAACCCTTGTCTAATAATTTAAATGCTTTTTAATAACTGTCAGCAGTTTTTGCATAATGTTGGGGTGGTCAGGAAAGGTCCCAATAGTGAATAGGGGTTCATGTTGTGCGCGCCAATATTTGTGAGTGGGGTTGCAGTGAAATGGACGCGATGTTGTAATTTCATAGGTATACAGTGTAGTTAAGTGTGAATGGATATGTTACTTAAGTGTTACTTTGTGTTGAAGATTGATACATATTAGATTAGCACGCGCGTAGAAAGATAAATGCCAAAACCGCCAAATTAAATATAGAACACGTATGTAATTTCCATTCGGAGATGGCGGCCGATATGGTTAGAGCACAAGAAAAAAATATCAAGATTTAACCTGCTGACACTCTCTGGTGCTAAGGAGGCTGACAGCGTATAAGGAACCTGCTATTATTCCAGTGGGGCAAACAGCACATTCCGGCTCTAATCCTTCTATAACCTCTGCACTAGTTCTATCTTTGATATCTAGTCTCTTAAACAATGGCCAGAACTGGTCCTGGCTACAGCCAGCCCTCAAAACGCTAGAAACTCTGAGACAAGGTTTAGGATGTGCATGACATGACTAACATAGAAGTTATTACATGGAATACATGTGGGAGTATAAATTTAAGTACATTTCTGCATATCCATTCAACTAATACCTTTCCGCGCATTTACTTATTCCAAGAAACTATGATGTCGACCATCTGAGCATAGAGGGCTTTCATGCCTTTTGACATCCTGCCTCTAAGTGTACGGCGGGACGTCCTAGTGGGGCTTGATCATAGCCGTAGATTCTAACCTGGGGTTTAATTGTAGAGTGGTCTGTAGTAGGGACTGGCTCTTGGGTATTGCATTGGATAAAGATAAAGTGCCAGAGCCTATATTGTTGCTGAATCTTTATTGGAATCCCCAGAAAGTGCCATTCGAGACCGTGGCGGAGACTCTCCGTGAGATTCTAGGAGAATGGTGTGAGATGGGTCTTGGAAATCAAATTGTGTTAGGAGGAGATTTTAACTCACTATGCGCGGAAGGTACCGATTGGAATGATCGGGGACTACCCCAAATATTCTTTACCCCAATCTTACCAGGGGGATGCGGTGGGACATTTTTTTGGAGGGTTGGGACTTGAGGATGTTGGACCACCCTTACCACTCGGAAGTACGCAAGCATACGTGGAGGGCTCTTAAATTCAAGGATTGATTTCATCTTTGTGGCTAAGGGATTGAAATTTGCCAGTGGGAACCTGGCTCATATAGATACTGACCTGGGTGATCATATCCCCTTGGCCTTTACTCTGACTTTGGCCCTTCCGGCTATCCAAGTAAGACCGGCACTTATGGGTCTCTCTGCGGTAAAACAAGGGAGATTGGTTAATTGGAACAATAATACCATTAGAAGATTCAATACCCTCCTCACAGAATATCTAACGAAAGCTGCTCATTCTGATTTGGGGGATAGTCCTCATTCATGAGGAGGTAATTTACATAACATTATGCTGACTTGCGAATATAAAATCAGTAAAGTGGGAAGTAACAGCAGCAATAAACCTGAGAGCTTTAGATCGGACCCCAGAATTTATAATTCCAAAATCAACAAACAAAGGGATATGGTGGCCCTTAAAAAACAGGCCTTATCGCTAAGGGAGTTTTTGGTGCTAATGAAAAAGATAATTTTGAGACATAAAAACCTGGTGAAATCACTTAGGATGGACCACTATCTGAACTCCCACCATTCTATGATGGAAAGTCTCTGTAAGAACATGGATGGCAAATTCTGGGCTACTGTTAATAGGATTTTGGTCCCCTCTAAGAGTACCTTGGACTGTCCAATACAAGCCGCGGCTTGGACTACATATTATACCAACAAATTTGCCCTCCCCGCGAAATTTGTTATAGTGCCAGGCACTGATTCGGGATCTCCTGTCATGGGAAGCTTCTTATGGGACCATGAGGATATTATATGGACCATACACAAACTCAAGCCGTCCAGAGCCCCCGGCTTGAAGGTATTCCACCTTTCGTTATTAAGGCTGCCCCTGAGTTATGGGCCAATCTTTTGAAACCAGTATTTGATTACATCTTTGAGACCCACACAGTCCTGGAATCTTGGGTTCAATCTATCATCGTGCCCATACATAAAAAGGGCAATGTTCTAAACCCGAGTAATTATAGACCCATTACTCTCATTGATGCCGCTAGTAAAGTCTTTGCCATTCTGCTCTTAAGAGACCTTAATAAACTGGTCAGGCATAATTTGATTCAATGCAACGGTCCTGGCTCACCTAAGAGACTCGGTAAACCAGGCTAATACAGGAGATGTGTTTATAGCATCATTGGACCTCTCAAACCCATTTGATGGAGTAATCAGATCGTGATTGTGGTCAGAAATGTTATTTATGAAGATTCCACGTAAGATTGTTCAGCTCCTTGCATTACTTCACACAAACACATCCATCGGGGTTCGCCGACTAAGGAGCGTGCTATGTCCAGGGAAATTGCTACATATGTAGGGGTCAAGCAGGACTGTTCACTGGCACCTATTCTCTTCAACCTGTATGCGTGCGATGTGGAGGGAGTGTGGCAGGGAACTTCAATAGCACCAGCCAGGTTGGGGACGATGGCGATCGAGTGGATGGCCTTTGCAAATGACTTTATCCTTTTGGACCGTACCTCTGGTGGGCTTAGGAGAAAAATGTACTTATTTTATCTCTACGCAGTTGCTGACAATCTCTTGGCCAACGCAACTAAATCTCGGATTTTGGTCTTTTCTAAAAGAAAAAAGATTCAGACTTGTATGTGGACCATGGGCGATGAAGCAGTGGACCAGGTACAGTCCATTCCATACTTGGGGGTACAATCGCACAAATAGGGTTAGTGTCAAACTATGGAAATAGAGCCTTAACGAGAAGGCCTGTAAACTCAAATCCCAAATGAAATTTCTGAGAGTGAAGGTTTGCAGATTTTCCCTGATACCGATAAGGCTATACTATCTTGCCAAATGTGAGCCCATCTTACTTTATGGCCTTGATATCTGTACCCACAATATGAGTCAGATTCTTAATAGCATTCAGGGAAAGCTGCGGAAAGAGCTACTGGGCTTATCTATGGCTGTGCCCAATGCAGTTATCCGCCATGAACTTTGCCTTCTATGTCTTAAAGCCAGGTACCTGTGCAAACAACTTTCCCTGTATAGGAAAATAAGCGACCCACCGACAAATACTCTTTACGAAACGCTAAGAGAGGTTGCCAGATCTGAATCAGTTGTATCCATGACAAAGTTTTGTGCTAGATTGAATTTAATACTACTTTCCCTTGGGCTAAATGTAGAAGACCTTGTGCAACGCCCAGGACTGGTGAAGAGGTTTCTCTTCAGGGCAGACTGTGTCAGAAATCTGTCAAGTAAAGACAAAGGCAGTGAATATGGCAAGGGAAATGTGCACACTATCACACAGTGAATGGTTTGAGTCAAACAACATACATACAGGAACCAAGACTCAGGTGTACTAAAACCCAGGAGTGCAAACAAAGTGTGACAACGATACAAATATATGAAAAGGGATGTGGGGTAAGCACTTAGAATACTCCTTATGACTGTAAGGAAAGTCGGCAAGCTCCTACCCACAATTGCTATTACAGGTACTGACAGCGCAAAGCCCACGTAGAGGGCAAGCAACGACAGGATCTGTGATCTAACACTCTTGATGGTATTACATAAGGAAACTTAAAAACAGTACTCACAAGGACGAGAAATACCACTTGAATGTCAACGAGCCCAGGGACCCCGAAAGGTGTAACAGCAATGGGAGGATAACTAAATACATAAGACCCAAGACAAAGGGCAAGTAGGAATAGTGATTGCAGAATAGTGAGGAAAACATAGGCATTCACACAGGAGCTAGCTACAACCGCACATCACACCTAATGATCAATGGAAAGTAAATGCAGAGGTGCAAGGGAAAACATGGAATGGATTACAAGAAAAGTAAGGAACAGGAAAAACGAAATTACAAGGGCAAACTTTCCCCACCCATCCAAGGAAAAAAGGCAGAAGCTAATCTAAAAAGGAGGAAAGACTAAGGCATCAAGGTATACAGCAGCAAAGGACACGTCAGAGAAATATAGAACACAGGCAAACTGGGCTGCACCAAAAGGGAAAGCACTGAGAAATGCTGCCTGCAAACAGGGAACGACAGAAGGGAAATCTGGGAAGCAGAAATCAATTAAGCAGATAAATTCGTAATCCAAGGATAAGGAACAAGCAATGGAAATTTGGAACTAGGCACAAGGCTAAGAACCAGGAACAAGGGGCCAGTCACAACAGGAACACTGCAACAATGACCAGCGCTGGACTGAAGCAAACTGAGGCTTTTAAACCTGCTTAACGAGCACACGCCGCAGGTGTGCTGCTTGCAGCACCTGCAGCCACAGGTGTTGCCTATCCTCCACCCAGCCTTGTCCTGCCAGGGTGGAGATGGAGCAGTGGCCCAGGCATTCTGGGACGCATAGTCATTTGATTAAAGCAGCATTCTGGTTGGCAAAAACCTGGAATGGATCCGGAAGGGAAGTAGTTTGGCAAATAAGGATTTAGCGCTCCCAATTCATCACAGCACTGTAGCATAAGGTTCAGAAGGAAAGTCCAGTAGGGAATGAACCCCAAATCATGCCCCCAAGTGGTGGGAACGGGAGCGAAGGAAGCGGATCGTGACAGACTGGGTGGAAACGGTTGACTGTGTCAATTCCTATTCTACCTATAAAGAATATTCCAATTTTTGTCACGCAAGGGATTGTCTACCCCTCTACCTGCAGAGGTTCCCATGTGAGAGGGGAAGAACCAGCTATATGCGTTTTAGGTTCAATCAGCTACCGACCCTCGAGAGGACAAGGCACTGGGGTAACAAAGACGCACCAGGGCCAGGTTCCCTTGACCTGATGTGTCGTTTCTGTGGAGATACCACCTCCGAAGAGACACTTAAGCACTTATTGCTTAGCTGCTCTTACTTTGACCGTATATGTGTTTTGACCTTCAAAGATAGGTTTGAGAAAGATTCAGAGCTGTCAGTGAATCTTTTCTGGAATAGATGCATGTGGGGTCTAAATATATCCCTAATCGTGGCTTTGAATGTGCTCCTGCAGAGTATAACTGAAGATTTGGAAAAAATGAATTTGGCCATTTAATGTCAAATCACAGATGTGGGAACTTTATAATATATATATTTCTGAGGCTTGTGGAATCTGCTTAGATCACATGCTGTGCATAGGCCGACATCTAGTGGAAGCTGCGGAGTATTACAGTTTGTTTTTCGAAACTCGAAAATGGGCGTCGACACAGGGCGTGCCAGTAATACTATCCCTACTGTGACGTCCACTGTACCCAAGATCCCTCACACGTCTAGGATCCTCAGATTGTTTTTTTCCGCCATACTGGTCGGAAGCATTTTGCAGAGTCCCCTGGCCTTAGCCATACTTTTGCTAAAATATTAAATTATTTACATCCTTCCCCATCCCAACGTCTCACTTCGACACTCGACGCCAGCTGGAGAAGAAATCGACCGTCGGCTGCTGCACGACGGATTTGGGCCTCGGAAGGCCTCTGGCCTCGGCCCGGGCCTTGGAAGGCCTCTGGCCTCGGCCCTGCAAGTAGGGAGAGTGGGGGGTTGGACATACTCTACACTCTTGGTATATAGGTACACCTTATACATTTCCTACACTTAACAGCCCGCTGCCTCAAGGTGGGTATGGAGGGTACCCCTTTTCAATTCTGCCCCAAGTGCAATCGCAAATACCCTTGGGTCGACAGGCACGCCACGTGCAATCTCTGCTTGCCGAGGGACCACCCCGAAGCGAACTGCAGAGCGTGTAGTAGGTTTAAACCCAAGACACTTAAGGACCGTTGGACGAAGCATTGGGCCCACCACGCCAAGCAGGCGGCCATGGCAGCAGAGGGCGCCTTCAGCGACGGCAGTGACGCCGTACTTTCGGACGGCGAGGGCATTACGGCGTCGAAAGACAGCCGAGCGCAGGTCCCTGACCTCGGAAGGTCGTCCGGCAGGGCGGCTATGGGGAAGACCCCCGGCGACACAAGCACTTCACACACCACACACACTAAACACACGAAGTCCAACCGAGACTCGACGACGTCGAGTTCTCGGAAAGAGGCACAAACAAAACGGTCCGATTCAGTGTCCTCTGGGCGTTCTCGATCGAGATCGCCGCATGACTCCAGGCAATCATCCACTCTTGCCAAGAGTGCCTCGCTCCCTAGGCTAACAGAAGGTCAATCGTCGGAGGACGAAGACGACTTCCACCCCCAGGCCGCATTCCAGGAGTCGGAACCCGCAGACAAGATTAGCGCGGCCCCACGCTCGAAGGACAGGGACTCTACCCCCGATCCTCGACGCCAGGCGTCGAAAACCTCTGGAGCCACAAAAGGACAGGGAAAACACTTTTCCACTCACGGGGAGGGGGGAAAACAGCAGAAGAAGCAGCCTTTGCACTCTTCCACACCTGTAAAACACGCCACTCCCCCTAAACAGACAGACAAGACCAGGTCTGCTGATATGTCTAAAACCAGCAAATCTACTCAAGATAAATCTCCGAGACTTGCTGAGAGAGTCATTCCCAGTTCCAAAAAGTGGTCGAGTGAAGACATAGATAGGGTCATGTCAAGGATGACTTCTTTGGCTGACTTTTACGATAAAAATCCAGACTATTTCCTTTCGTATGATCCACGAGGGGCGACACCCTCCGGCTCTAACGATCCTATCCCCCCGAGTAAGAAGCCTCGGTTTGAGACACCGATGAGGTCTACAGACCCCTTCGAGGTACAACCATACTCAAGACCATACTCACTGTATCAAGGAGAGGCTTCCTTTGGTGAGGACCAAGAATTTGGCATGGTAGAAGAGCAAACCGGGACGGGCTACTATGGGGATGATGAGGACCAAAAAGAGGAAGAGGAAGACCCTGAAACCTACAGAGTAGATTCCCCGGTAGAAAACGAAGCCCCGGTTACCGACTCCCCTGTCGATAACCAACCCCTCCTAAACGAGGTTCTCGCACGTGCAGCAGAACATTTCCATATTGACACCCACGGTGTCCAGGAGGAGAGGGACTTTGCCGAGGAGTTAGTGGGAGAAAGGAGGCCTGTTGCCCAGACCATCCCTATCCTTAAGTCCATTCAGTGAAGAATAGGCCGGTCCCTGGTGAACCCGAACCTCACCAGAGCAGTCAATCCCAGGGTTGAAAAACTTTTCAGGGCAGCTCAGTCTGACCCTCTCTATATAAAACGACATCTGAAGCCAGACTCCCTAGTTGTCACTAACACTCGCAAGAGGGCTGGAACACCCTTGTCATCGTCCGAAGCTCCTCCAGACAAGGAGAGCAAAAAACTATATGGTTTCGGCAGGAAAGTAGCCTCAACGTCCGCCCATCAGGCAAGGATTGCAAACTCCACCACCCTGTTGGCCAGCTACAACTGCCCTCAGTGGGAAGAAGTCGCAGCACTCATAGCCTCTGCTCCGGAACCTTTAAAGGGCCAGTTAGCTCGGATTTCCGCTGAGGGTAGAGCCGTGTCTGGTTGCATTTTGAAAGCAATCTTTGACACCGCGGATGTTAGGCAGAAACCTGTGCAGTTCCCTTAGGGACTGCTGCAAAAGATTTAAGACTACAGGTGTTGGCAGTAAACAAACCCACTTGGTAGCAGTCTGTACCACCCAGATTTACCTGGTAGCTGTGGCTGAGCAGTCAGACTTTCCTCAAGAAGAGTTAGGCAGTATGCAAAGTATACTCAATAGGCACTCAGATACAATAATACAAGCAAACACTGACCAGAGCTTTGGTATCAAAGTATATAATTATTTATTTAAAAACACACAGTTGAAACACTCCAGCACTCTTATTGTGAAATAGTCTAAACACAGTTACTATTATGATATATACACCCCTTTTTCCCTATTAGAAAATCACAGTAAAACACCACTTATTTTCATACAGAGGTGAGTGCTTAACTAGATTGCACTCTAATAATTTTGTGAAAAAGGGAGGGAAAAAGACAGAATAGGAAGAGGTACACCACTCTACGATTCCAGAACACTGTTAGCAAGGCAGAGAGCAAAAAGTCACTGGTGAGTCAAAATCCAAAGGCTGGGCCCACTCTTAGAGAGAGCAGAGCACAAATGTGCCCAAGATCACACAGTTACACTAGGCTTAGAAAGTCTTGCAGAGGGTTCAGACAAGCGTTGTGAGAGGCTTAGACAAGTTTAGCCAAGGTGTCCCAGGCTAACCCAGGTTCGAAAGCCGGGGGCTAAATCTACCCCGTACAGTCGGTAGCAAGGGAAGCCAGGCAAGACGCGGTACCTTAAGTGGGAAGGATCCTCCAGCGGTGGCAGTTGTTCCTGGTAGTGGGTGCAAGTTGCGTCGTCGTCCAGGGGAAGAGAAGATCTCGACTTGGAGGAAAGATGAAGGTTGTTGCACTACCAGGGCAGAAACCAGCCGCAGAGATTTCCGGTTAAAGGTGGTACCTTTGTCTCGCGGTCGTGGTAAAACGTGGTATCCCGGTTGCCGGGGTGCTTGGCACGGGCAAGGCGGCCACGAGATAGGTCGGGAAAGCGAAAAGGTGGTGAAACTGGTTATCCCCACCAGTCAAAGGAAGAATACTATCCGGCGGGAGATCTCCTCTGTCGTTGGGAAAAGTGGTGAGGCAGTCCAGCAGGGCTCCACCGGTGGTGGTGTCGTGGCAGGTCGGCTCAGCTTCTCCCTCGTCAGATTCTTAGGTCCTGTGGCGACTTCTGAAGTTCCAGTCCCCAAAGCCCTGCTTTTATGCAGCAAACCCCCATTCACTCAGCCTAGCTGTCACTCAAACATGCTAAGTGGTAAGCCGGCCGGCTCACCACTTGGGCCAATCAGGACGGAGTGCGACTTGAGTTGCCTAGGCAACTCAGTCCAGGGTGCCTAAATTCCCCTCCACCCCTCCTAAGTACCCCAGACACAGTGGCACCACTTTGGAGGGCTTCTGTGGAGAAGCCTGCCAAAAAGTGGAACAAAGGGCTCGACTTGGGTTGGAGTCACAGAAGAGAACACAAAAGCCATTTTAGAATCAAGTTTTGGCAAAAAATACCAACCGGAGAATTAATATTAATTAAATAAACCGGCGGCATGTTCGAGGCTACCGTAAATAATTAAATAAAGGTAGTAGCCTAAAACAATGGGAAATCCCATAGGAAAATATTTGCGGTTAAATATAAAAAGTAGTATCCACTGCCACCAGCCAAAACTCGATCGGGGGGACGGAGACGGGCCCCCTCGACTAACAGACCCCGGGGCAAGTGAATTGCCCCAGCCAGTACGTCCACAATATGATGGTTTGTACTGGTTCTGTTCAGAATTTAAGACTAGTAAAGTCAATGGTGACTTTACATGCCCTGGGAGACAGTAGTCAGTCCCAGGGTATGGAGTCTATACTGGGGGGTCACTATGACACCCCTGTGTCACTGCACTGAGGGTGCTGTGTAACACACATCACAAAAACAAATGAAGCCCTATGGGGTAAAAGACCCGATAGCCCACTAAACACATCTAGATTCAAAGAAACAGACTCAAATCATGCCCAAGAGTGAGGGTACAAGAGTCTCACTCTAGGCAGGAGAAAAAAATAAACCCCAAAAATCCAGCAAAGCTGCTGGGGGACTCACTAGGTTAGGAAATTCAGCCTAAACAGAGAATTCTCCCTAACAGCGGACAACGCAGGCAGATTGATAGGAGAAGGCACTGTTATCAAGAGACATGCGTGGTTACGGCAATCTGGTTTTAAGGCAGAAACCCAGGCATCATTGTTGGACAAACCGGTGGAAGCCGAACTGTTGTTTGGTAAGGCGGTCGAGGACGCACTGAAGAATGCCAAGGACGAATACGAGACTCAAGTCCCTTGGCCAGTTAACCAATAAACCCCCTAACCAGAGAGGGAATAGTAATTTTCGTCGCCCACGCAGCCAAAATTCCCAGAGAGGATCTAACTATTCCCAGGGGCAGGGTACACAGTGGAACAACAGCCAACAGTCTACCCAGGGTTACGGCAGGGGTAATAGGAGAGGTCGTGGTAAAGGCAGAGGCAGCCCCAGCAAAGGAGGCGGCACGCCTCCACCAAAGCAGTGACGCTCAGTTCAGGGTCCCTTCTCACGCAACCCCAGTAGGGGGGACGCATTTCCAACTTCACCCAGGCTTGGGAAGGGATCACATCAGACAGATGGGTGCTGTCAACAGTATCCACAGGGTACTGTATAGAACTACTGCAGCGTCCATGGAACCATCCTCCACGACAGAGAGTACACTCTTTAGAACATCAGAAGATTCTCCTCGAGGAGATCGCCATTCTGCTAGAAAAGGACGCGATAGAACTCGTCCCGGGACACCAGGTAAACAAGGGTATTTATTCAACTTACTTCCTTGTGCCAAAGAAAGATTTGACAATGCGCCCAGTATTGGACTTACGACCTGCCAACAAGTATGTCAAGCCCCAAAAGTTTCGTCTGACTACGCTACAAGAGGTAATCCCCCTCCTAAAAAAGGGGGATTACATGGCAACCTTGGATATGAAAGATGCCTATTTCATATTTCCATGTTCCCAGCGCACAGAAGGTACTTGCGCTTCAAGGTGGACAGTCGGCACTAGCAATTCAAGGTACTGCCCTTCGGGATAGCTTTGGCACCAAGGGTATTCACCAAGGTACTGGCGGTGGCGGCTGCACACCTACGCAGGGAGGCAATCCCGGTGTACCCTTATCTGGACGACTGGCTCATAACGGGGGAAACCCCAGTAATTTGCAGGACAAACATTCAAAGGACTATCGACCTCCTCCACGAATTAGGCTTCTCAATCAACGAGAAAAAGTCAAGCCTGGTGCCAAGCACCTCCAAACAGTTCCTAGGAGCAATCCTAGATACTCAAGAGGGGTTGACCTTTCCTTCAGAGGAAAGAATTCGGAATATACTACTGCAAATTCCGCATTATCAGTCCGGTCGCCAAATAACGGTACGCAAAGCAATGCGTTTACTGGGCATGATGGCGTCATGTATTTACCTGGTCCCCCACGCGCGCCTGCGCATGCGTCCCATGCAGGAATGGTTGGCGAAACAGTGGTCTCAGGCAAGTGGTCAGTGGGACGATCTAGTGGTCGTTTCGCCAACACTAGTACAAAGCCTTCTTCACTGGTGGACAAGAGAGAATCTTGCACAGGGAAATTCCTTTTACGATCCCGAAGTACAGGCAGTAGTCACTACCGATGCATGTCTGACGGGGTGGGGAGCTCACCATCTCCACCACACAGCTCAGGGTCTCTGGTCTCCCTCAGTATCCAAGAACCACATCAACCTGCTAGAGGTTCTGGCAGTATTCAGAGCGCTTCAAGCGTTCAAGCCCCACCTACTAAACCTGTCAGTGCAGATCCGGACGGACAGCACAACAGCCATGTTCTACCTGAACAAGCAAGGAGGGACTCGTTCGCCAAATCTGTCCAAGCTTGCCCAGAAAATCTGGATATGGGCACTCAGACGGAACATCTTCCTCTCATCACAACATGTTCCAGGGGAGCTCAATTCCCTAGCGGATGCTCTGAGCAGAGACTCCCTCCCAGAGGAACACGAATGGGTTCTACACAGAGAGGTTGTAGAAAATATCTTCTCTCAGTGGGGTTTCCCCACTATAGACTTATTTGCCACAAGCGAAAACAAACAATGCCCAGGATTTGCATCCAGGTTCCCCCAACCAGACTCCCAAGGGAACGCCCTGCGGATGAACTGGTCAGTTTGCGTACGCTTTTCCACCAACTCCTCATCAGGAAGGCGGTGAACAAGATGAACAGAGAGTCGATGACGCTCGTCCTAGTTGCTCCCATGTGGGCAAGACAACCGTGGTTCCCACACCTACGCAGGATGGCGGTGTGCGAGCCCATCAAACTTCCAGCCTGGTACAACCTACTGTCCCAGCACCAAGGTCAAACAGGCATCAGCAACCCAACTCAATGAACCTGGCAGCATGGCTCCTGAGGTCATAGAGTTTGGACATCTCAATTTACCACAGAGGTGTATGGACATCCTAAAGGAATCTAGGAAACCAAACACAAGGCACTGTTGCTTTGAGAAGTGGAAGAGATTCGTTATCTGGTGCCAGAGTAGACAAATCAACCCAGTTGATTGCACTCCTTCCACTATTGTTACATACATGCTCCACCTGCTAGACGCAGGATTGGTTTTTAACTCACTGAAAGTACACCTGGCAGCCCTGTCGGCATACACCACTTCCCATGACAAGGTCTCGTGGTGGAAAGTACCAGTAGTTAAAGCCTTCATGGAAGGAGTAAAGAGACTTCACCCTCCTATTTCAAACCCACCACGACGGTGGGACCTTAATGTGGTGCTATCTAAGCTCATGGGACCCCCTTTCGAGCCCATGCATAAAAGCAGTCTCAAACACCTGACTTATAAAACAGCCTTCTTAGTAGCTATTACTTCTATAAGAAGGGTCAGTGAAATTCAGGCTCTGTCAGTGCAGGATCCCTTCTTTACTGTCCATAAAGACAAACTGGTTTTACGCACACACCCTAGGTTCTCACCTAAGTTTATATCTAAATTCCACGTAAACCAGTCCATCGAGCTTCCGGCTTTCTTCCAGGACCCTCAAAGCTCGGCTGAGGTGAAACTACACACCCTAGATGTGCGTAGGGCGGTCCTCTACTATGTAAATAAGACCAGACCGCTAAGAAAAACAGATCAACTGTCTCCGTAGCTACAGGCAGAGAGGGGGATTGCGTCTCTAAAGGTGCCATCTCGAAGTGGATTATTAACTGTATCCAGCTGTGTTACTCACTCTCTGAAAGAACTCGGCCTTTCACGCCAAGAGCCCACTCTACTAGAGGCATTGGGGCCACTCTGGCTTTCATTGCAAATGTACCCCTTGACACCATTTGCAAAGCAGCTACTTGGTGCTCTATTCACACTTTTACTCAGCATTACTGCATTGACACCCATTCCAAGGCAGATACACAAGCGGGACAAGCGGTTCTAAGACACTTATTTGCTCATGACCCTTCTCACATCCCACCTCCTTCTTCAGGTACTGCTCGCTAATCTATGCACAGCATGTGATCTAAGCAGATTCCACAAGCCTCAGAAGGGATACATTACTCACCGTAATCGTATTTCTGATGCTTGTATCTGCTTAGATTCACATGCGACACACCCTTCCTCCCCTCTGAGAGAAGGCGCATGGTTGCTTGTAGTCTTACCTTTCTATCTATCTGCTTGGATTATCTGTACTCGCGCTACTCCTCATGCTACCTCATGTAAGAAAAAATACAATCTGAGGATCCTAGACGCGTGAGGGATCTTGGGTACAGTGGACGTCGCACTAGGGATAGTATTACTGGCACGCCCTGTGTCGACGCCCATTTTTGAGTTTCGAAAAACAAACTGTAATACTCCGCAGCTTCCACTAGATGTCGGCCTATGCACAGCATGTGAATCTAAGCAGATACAAGCATCAGAAATACGATTACGGTGAGTAATGTATCATATATATATATATATATATATATATTTATTTTTTTAATGAACTCTGCAATTTGATTCGATTTATATCATTATACTCTGATGAATTTAAGGGACAGGCAAATGTGATGTACTATGTAATAAGGATTTTTACGATTATGTATTTTAAATGATGTTTTTCTACATGTTGTGTACGGTTTTTTGTAAGCTAAATACGCAACAATAAAAGAAAATATATATATAGAACACGATCCAGATATGATGTGCAATGAAGTGCTAAGAGGTTGTTCATGGTGCACATGCGAGGAAAGGGATTGGTCATGGGGGACCCACTGTAAAGAAGAGACAATATTTATTAAACATGCATGCACACTGAGATACATACACAGGGAATGTTTTAATTTAGACGTAGTGGGCGTTTCTCCAGCATGGGGTCTGGCATGGATTCACATGCTCAGGAATATTCCCCGTCAGGCTGGGAATCCTCTGTAAAAGAAAAACCGTTTCACTTTCAATTACAAACTATTTCTCCTTTAATCCAATGTCTGTCCTCTGGGTCATACTGCCCCCATCCAATGACATGTCCTCCTCCTAAGCCTCTCCTCTGGCAGCCATCTTTAGATTTTTACTGCACGCTTCCGGGTTGGGAGTCCTTGAGTTTTCGACACTGACCCTGTGAAGGTAGCCCACGCAGCGCAGAATGTATCCCTGCCCCCAAAGCGCGAAACCGCGGCAGTGACTTTGGCATAGTCTGCTGGCACACCAGAGAAGGGGACACCATCTCAGAACCCGGTTCTGGCTCCTCAAGTTGGAAAAAGGGAGGGGGGCAAGAAGTACCTATATCAGGCCATGGCCCTGCCCATGGAGGTTTTGTCCACAGACGACGAGGACCTGGAGTCCTTACACACGGTCCACAAGGACGTGGAAGAGAACAGCGACGACGGCACAGGGCCTAGTGTTCCGATCACGCCAGCTCAGCCAAGGGATGTGTCTCTGGACATCCTGTTGACCCTCCACACCTTGGTGTGAGAGATCCAGAAGAGGATATGATATGATATGGCATTTGTAACGCGCCTATACACAAGTGTTTCAAGGCGCGACGAGGCAGGGAGGGTGGGAACAAGGGGAGACAGACAAACTATCCTACTAGGCCAGGTGTCATTCAGATCGCGCAAGTGCATGGGTAGAGGGGACGGGAAAAAGTGCAAGGGGGAAAGGGAGAGGGGAAAGTGCAGTTTTGAGGTGCTTCCGGAACCGGAGATGGTTCTCCTCAAGTTTCAGGGAGGCAGGAAGGCTGTTCCAGAGGGAGGCCCCTGCTGCGGAGAGAGATCTCCCCCCAACTCGTTGCTTGGAGAAGCGGCTGACCCTGAGGGAGTTGGAGGCGGATGAGCAAAGAGCTCGAGAAGGAAGATATTTAGGAAGAGAGAGTTGAAGGTATTGTGGCCCAAGGCCCCAGAAGGCCTTGTGGACAATGCAGAGGGTTTTGAACTTCATCCTCGCAGCCACAGGGAGCCAGTGTAGCCATTTCAGTCCCGGAGAGATACGGTCCCTGGGCTTGAGGCCAAGAACAAGTCTTGCAGTCCTGTTCTGGATGATTTGCAGCGACCGGAGAGTAGAGGCAGGCAGATTTAGATAGAGGCTGTTACAGTAGTCCAGCTTCGAGAGAACCAGGGCTCTGGAGACAGTGAGCTTCTGGGGGAAGGAGAGGAAAGGAAGGATACCTCTGAGGAGGTGCAGCTGGTAGTGTGATTTATTAGAAACGTCAGAAATGTGAGGAGAGAAGGAGAGTGTGGAGTCGAAGATGACCCCGAGGTTTTTTGCCTTGCAGGTAGGAGCAGGAAGAGGGCCAAGTGAGGCCGGCCAGAGAGCTGCAGGGAAGGAGGGAGTGGGTGTGCCGAAGAGTAGAATCTCAGTCTTACTGGCATTAAGGCAGAGGTCGTTGGCGGCACACCATTCCTGTATAGCAGAAAGACAGTCGGAGATAGGGAAGGAGAAGAGGAGGCCGAGGGTAGCCTGAAAATGAGCTGGGTATCATCCGCATAGCACTGAAAGTTGGGGCAGAGAGCAGAGATGCGGATTGCAAGAAGTGCCAGATACTGGTTGAACAGCCAGGGAGAGAGGTTAGAACCGTGGGGGGACACCACAGGTAGAGAACAAGATGTCAGAGAGGAAAGACCCCAGTTGTACCTGGGTGGGTCGATTTGAGAGGAAAGAGGTCAGCCAAGCCAGAGCCTGATACCCAGTGATACCCAGGTTATCACGGAGATGGTTGAGCAGGATGGTATGGTTGACAGTGTCAAAGGCAGAAGAGAGATCGAGCAAAATGAGAACACATGGAATGTTAGAGTCAAGGTTCGAGAGTAGA
The DNA here is from genome assembly GCF_040938575.1 of Ambystoma mexicanum. Classification (NCBI taxonomy): domain Eukaryota; kingdom Metazoa; phylum Chordata; class Amphibia; order Caudata; family Ambystomatidae; genus Ambystoma; species Ambystoma mexicanum. The sequence continues at coordinate 1,460,396,963 of NC_090934.1, read as the reverse complement.
TCCTCACGGATGTTCAGGAGAGCAGTGGCCCTGTTCCAATGGTCCCCAAGCCCCCAATCAGTCACCAGCGAAGAAGAGGAAGCGCCATCTGATGCCCCCATTTCAGCCTCCACATCCGTGTCGGGCCCCCTCTCCCTCAGCAGACCCAGACACGGGTATGGGGATGGATATGGCCACGACAATAATCTTGTTGCAGCAGGCGGCTGGTCTCTGCAGCCTAGGGCGTCCCACCGGATGAGGTGGGGTCATTCCATTCCATGATCGCCAGAGCCTCCAAGCAATTCCAGCTTGTGCCCGAAGAAACCAGGAATGAGGGTTTCTTGTACCAGAGGTGTGAGGCCAAGAGGAAGACGATCATGGCGATGCCCCTTCTGGACGACGTGTGGGAGGAGGACCTGGCCCTCTTGAAGAACCCTTGCACGGCTACAGCCAAACAGGATAGGCTGGAGAAGTAGTTCCGGGTGCCAGAATCCGCACCCGAGTGCCTGAGGTCACAACCATCAACTGAACCATCGACGGAACCATCGACGGATTTGGTGGCCGCGAGGAAATGGTCGGCTAACCCATACTCGTCGTCCTCAGTCACTCCGGACAGCGGGGGAAGAAGATGGACGGCCAGGGGAACAAAGGTGATTTACACTATGGCGTCCACCATGAAGGTGGCCAACGTACTGGCGATCCTAGCCAGGTATGACAGGCAGCTTTGATACAAGCTGGGTTCAATTTTGGGGTTCCTCAAAGACGACAAGTAGATGGAGGCAATCTTTCTCTTCCAGGAAGGGGAGGTAGCATCGGATCACCCCATCACAGTGACGCTGCATGTTGCTGACACAGGTTTCCGGCAGATGGGGAACAGTGTCTGCCTTTGTCGCCAGGGCTGGATGAAGGCCACGAATTTCCACAAGGAGGTCCAAGCAAAGGTACTGGACATGCCTTTTCGACGGAGATAACTTTTTCGGGAAGGTTGTCTACGAGTCCCTACAGGCTATCAAGGCAGATACAGAGACGGCGCGTTCTCTGGGCACCCTCTAGCAGCATTGCTCTTCTTTTCGCTCAACCAGAGGAAACTCGAGCAGGTCCTCCAAAGGTTTCTCCTCATCGTACCGTCAGCCTTCCCGATCCATGACTCAGAAAGCCTACAGGGGCCGTTCCCAGGCTGCCGCCACCACCAGCAGTCGTAGGACATTGTCGATATCGCCCGCAGAGCAGGACGCCGGCACCGAAGCAAGCCTGAACCGACCACGATGTCGTGCACCCACCCGTGCACCCCGGTGGGAGGCCGGCTGACGAGGTTCATCAGCGAGTGGGAAAAGATCACCACCGACAGGTGGGTGCTGGACACTCTCGTCCAAAGACATATCTTGGAGTTTCAGCACAGGTGTCCGCGGATCCCTCCAGTGGCCCGTCAGGAACAGCACATCACTCAGCTCTTGGAGGAGGTACTGGCCATGCTGCGAAAAGGGGCGATAGTGCTAGTTCCCCAGCGACTCTGGGCTTCAGACTCTATTCCAGATACATTTTTGTCTGAAAGAAGACAGGGGGCTGGAGCCCCATTCTAGACCTACGACGTCTGAACAAATACCTCAAGTCCCAAAAATTCAGGATGGTGACGTTGCAACACGTGCTCGACCAACTTGAAAAAGGAGACTTCTTGATGTCGCTGGACCTGGAGGACGCCTACTTCCACGTCCCCGTTCACAGAAAACACTGAATGTTTCTACGCGTTGTAGTGCAGGGACAGCACTACCAGTTCAAGGCCCTAACCGTTGGCTTAAAGTCGGCACCCAGAGTGTTCACCAAGTGCTTGGCACCGCTGGAGGACCGTCTGCATCTACTGGTTAAGCTGCCAGTGGTTCTGGATCTTCTCACCAGAGAAGGAGGCGCAATTCTGCATCACGACCCAGGATCGCTGAACCAGAGGGCTTGGCTCCTGCAGCCCCACAGTTTGGAGGATATGAGTTGCCTGCAGACTGCAGAGAGGTCCTCGCCAAGGCCAGGGCGTTGTCGACTTTGAAGTGCTACGGTCACAAGTAGAAGTGCTTTGCTACGTAATGCTGGTCTCAGAAGATTACCCAACTGAGGGTCACGGGACGCAGTTTCTTGCATATTTGCTATCCTTGGCCAAGGCCGGACTGGCACACGCCTCTATCAATGTACATCTGGCAGCCATCTCCCCCTACACCAGGTCTCCAGGAAGATCTTCACTTTGGTCTCATCGACTTGTCAAGGAGTTCCTGAAAGGACTGTTTAGATCTTTCCCGCTGGTGAAGGCTACTGCCCCGGCGTGAGTACTCAACGTGGTGCTGACGAGGCTCATGGGGACCCCCTTCAAGCCTATTCATCAGGCCCTCTCAAGCTCCTCTCATGGAAAACGGCTTTCCTTGTGGCCATCACCTCTGCCATGAGTGTAAGTCAGATCCAGGCCCTATCCTGCCAACAGCCATACCCGACTCTCCACGAATCGACAGTGGTGCTGCAGACGCACCCCTCTTTTATGCCGAAGGTTCTGTCGGAATTCCACCTCAACAAGCCTTTGGTGATAGCTGTTTTTTTCCTGAAACCTTCATCACTGGCTGAAAGGGCCTTGTACTCGCTGGACGTGGCTCATGCCCTGAAGTTCTACATGATACGCACAAAGAGTTTTCGGCAGGCTTCTCAACTGTTCGTGAACTTTGTTCCTGTGTACCTTGGGAAGGCCTTGTCCAGGGCTTCCATCTCAAGGTGGCTCTCCGGCTGCTTTTTGCACTGTCATCGGTTGGTGTACCGACCACTGCCTGGCCATCCGAGAGCCCACTCCACCAGAACGATCGCTGCGACGGAGGCATTGCTGTCTGGTGTGCCCCTGCTGGACATCTGCAGGGCGGCTACCTGGAGGTCCACGCACACCTTCACGGAATTCTACTGCGTCGACAGGGATTCCAGGGAGGAGTCCAGAGTCGGCCAAGCAGTGCTACGCAACCTGTTTGCTTGAGGTGAGTCTGTTTCAGAGGTAAGAGTTGATTGCTTCTGTTGAGCCTTGCCACCTCCCGTGGTTGTGTAATATTGTACTACTATTTATTCGTTATGAGCATGTGAATCCATGCATGACCCCATGCTGGAGAAGGAACAGGTTACTTACCTGTAACTATTGTTCACGAGCATGGGTCTGGCATGGATTCACATACAAACCCTCCCTGTGCCTCTGAGGCTCTTTTTGGACATACTGCCACTTTACATGCTTCCCAAATCTGAAGATGGCTGCCAGAGGAGGACCTTAGGGAAAGGACTGTCATTGAATGGCGGCAGTATGACCCAGAGGACAGTGATTGCTTTAAAGAAGAAATAGAGTTTGTAAGTGAAAGTGAAACTGATTTTCTTTTACCGAGGATTCCCAGCCTGACGATGTGGAATATTCATGAGCATGTGAATCCATGCAGACCCATGCTGGAGAACAATAGTTACAGGTAAGTAAGGACTGATTATTGTTGTGGGATCGATCTATTACGTGTGTGCTAGTTTAAACTCACGAATTGGTATGTTCAATCTGGTTTTCCAAAAAATAAAGGAAAAAGAAAGGGTTTGCAGCGAGTAAGCTACTTCCCACAAAGTTTGGAATAAGTAAACAATGAAATTAGGTTCGGGAAGGTGTCTCACGCTCAAAAACACCCCTAAAGTTGAAAGAGTCCACTGGTATAAAGTTTATATCAATGCAGTAATTCAGATAATTAGGAAATAGATCTTTATTCTTCAATTTGTAGACAGCACGCACGTGTTTTGATCCCCTAGTCGTTATCAAGGCTGTGATAAGTGAACACATCATACAAAATAAAATGGTCACGTATGATCATATGGTATTGTATATTGGTCACATGGCATTAAACATTGAGAAGAATATAAGAAGAAATATGGTCATTTCAATTGTGACATATTTGAAAAACATACCATATTGTGTCACAGGTCAGGTCAAAGACGGAGGAATGGAGTCAGGTGGAAACAAGTTGGTTTGAAGATAGATGGAAAAAATGCGGGGAGGCACAGATTAGGAAAGTTGAGTAAAACATCTGGTCGCAAATTTGCAGAGTAATGACTCAACTACGAGTTGTGGATCAAACTTGATGTGCAACAATAATTCTCATGACGCAATTCTCTGATACTGATATGAATCCGATTAGAATGTAGATCTTCAAACACTGCTGATGCTTCTGCTGTGTTTGAAGATCTACATTCTAATCGGATTCATATCAGTATCAGAGAATTGTGTCATGCAAATTGTTTTTTATATTTATTACACACTGCGTACATATGGACATTTATCCAATATTATCCATTACATTATCCAAATGTTTGGATAATATAACAGTGTTAGGTGTATTGTAATTTGATGTGATGTCGCCTGAACGATTTGTTTACTCCTGACCTCATGCGTAGACTAACGCATGATGTCATCACGCATGGAATGCCATCTTTTTCGTGGTAACTCGCACTTTCAGTTGTACTCGAGCCGAGAGGCACCTTTTTCCAGGCATCGGCCACAGATATCTTTGAGGGGATCTATCCCATGCCAAGTTATGAGCATCTATCAGTAGGTATTCTCAGTTCTTCACATTATTATCAAGCACGATAGGCTAAGCATTTTATGTTAAGGGGGACTGAAGTCCACATTGACTGTGGCACGTTAGGAAATCACAGAATTTCACGAGTCTAATTAACTATACGAATTCTTAGCAAGAGTATTTCAACCCAGGGGGTTTTTCTACGGGATTCGAAATGGTATTCGGGTTTAACGAATTTGACTTCCCAATACATCATATCATCATTCAGGCTTTGTTCCTTTTATTCCTTGTAGGTCATGCTATTTTAGAAGCTTGATATAGAAACTTCAGTTCAGTCATTCATCAATAATGACTCATCCAGATATAGGAATCCAAGCACAAGACAAACTGTATACAGGTGAGAATTACTTCCAGCACTTATCTTGTGGACCATAGCAATAATAACTCACTTTTTAGCCAGATGGTTAATGAAGACACTATTTTCTTTGATTATATTCCAGAGACTGGAAAATCCATCCTAACACTGCTATACTAGCTATTGAGACATGATGGTCACTTTAGACTATGCAACAATATCTTAATCCCACCAAGGGACCGGAACTTTTTGACATTTTTGTGGGGTAAGCTTGTGTTGATATCCCTCACCGCCTTAATAACACTACATCTTTACCACCTTACAAGGTTTCCTTTGCTGAGAGCAATCACAACTAATGTGTGTTTACTAGAATGCCATAACTAAACCCTCTTCATCAATGCACCATAGCCTGGTACTGCCTCATTCACTTCTCGGATAGTACCTAGACACTCTGGGCAGTTACCTGCTACAAAAGCTATGGGCCAGGCAGGATGGCTTCACGCATTCTTTTCTTTTCTCATTATCTTGCATGAACTTCGGCATGCTCAACCCAAGATTAACAATTATTGTTGCACATCAAGTTTGATCCACAACTCATAGTTGAATCATTACTCTGCAAATTAGCGACCAGATGTTTTGGTCAACTTTTCTAACCTGTGGCTCCCCCCCCCCCATTTTTCCATCTCTCTTCAAACCAACTTGTTGCCACATGACTCCATTCCTCCGTCTTTGGCCTGACCTGTGACACTATATGGTATATTTTTCAAATATGTCACAATTGGAATGACCATATTTCTTCTTATATTCTTCTCAATGTTTAATGCCATGTGACCAATGTACAATACCATATGATCATATGTGACCAATTTATTTTGTATGATGTTTTCACTTATCACAGCCTTGATAACGACCAGGGGGTCGAAACACGTGTTGGCTGTCTACAAGTTACAGGTACGTAACTTGTTCCTTATGTATTCATTTAAACTCAGCAGTCATCAGTTCGTGCAGTGAATTTTAAGTGACTTGGAGAAACTGGTTTTATAGAGTTTCAGAGGCCAGAGGAAGGGTAAATGAGTAACTATGACCTTAGTCACGCACTGAGTGTGCAATTACTGTCTCCCTAGGGATCACCCTAAAAAGCTTTGCAAGTCCTGCAAGCCTTATTGCCCAAAAACTCTGAAAGATCGACGCACCGAATGCTGGGCCGTCCATGCAATGCAGGCCGAAGCCACCATTGATGTGACGGGGGACTCCAGCGAGGGCAGTATCGGGTTCTTTAGTGACGCCAAAGGCGAACAGGATTCGTCGGAACACCCTGTGCGAGCCCTCGACTCCAATAAGCAGGCCGGCGGCTCTGTGACGGAGACGACACCCAGTGGCCATAGCACACACATATCTAAGAACATTAAGCATATACCCCACGGCCGACATTCAACATAATCTTTGAGCGTTGAGGCCCACGGAGTGTCTGCAGAAAAAGCCTCAAGATCTTCTCTGTCCTCTGGGTGATATTTTACGATTTCGCCTCACGACAGGCCTCTGAAAACACACTCCAAGGTTGGTTCAGATACAGCGCACAAAAAGGTCCTCCTTTCGTGCGCTGAAAAACAGACAGCGAAAGGCGCATCAGCGTCCCCCAAACAAATGCAGAAAATGCAGGAATTCATTAAAAAACACGTACCTGCTACCGTGTTCAATGTAGTCCCCAAAAAAGTAGAAACATTTGATGCTTTTGTCCTCCAAAAGCATGCAGGCCTTCGTTTCTTCTTCCCCTGTAGACAAACTCTCAGGGGCTATGCATCACAAGGACTAGGCACCCTCCCAAGCCACGCCTACCATGTCAGGCTTGCCGCCTTCATGTGACTATACTCCTGAACAGTTTAACAGAATTTTAAAAACCGGATGTCCTGCTTTGTCGGCTTTATGGACAAGCATCCAGAAGAACTTGCGTCCCTTAGAGATGCCTCACAACCAGGGGCTTCAACACATCAACCCCCTGCCAAAAGCATGAGCCACAACCTAGAAATTCTGGGCTAGGCTCCCTGGCTTCCACCTACCAAGACCCCTCTCAGGACATGTATGATGTGGATCTCTCAGGGTCACAAGACCCCAGCTCACAAGGAGATCTATATAGTCGGGACCAATACGATGACCACATCCACGTCATCCAGTCACCTGACCACCAAGACCAGCCTGTAGCAGACTCTCCCATAGACAACCAACTACAATACAATTAACTTCTGCTTAAGGCTGCCCAACACTTTTGTATTGACACCCAAGAGGCACAAGTGGACAAAGACTTTGTGGAGGACATCCTGGGAGACAGGAATTCCACTACTCAGTTCATCCCGCTATCACAGTCTGTACAAAGGCGTATACAGCCCTTCCTACTTGGCGCCGCATCTCACAAGGATGGTTAACCATAGAATAGAGAAATTATTCAGGCCTGCGCCCACAGACCCTCTGTAAATTAGGGGTCAGCTAAAACCTGATTCCTGAGCAGAAAGAGGGGTGACACTCCTCTGCCGTCAGCTGAAGCCCCGCCAGACAAAAAAAATAAAATAAAAATTACTTTCGTAAGGAAGGTTGTTTCCCCAGCAGCAGATCAAGCTAGAATTACTAACAACACTACACTTGTGGCTAGTTACGGCGTCCACAAGTGGGATGACTTGGAACAGCAGGTTGAAGCAGTTCCAGAACCCCTAAAATCGCAATTGTTAAGCACTGTTGCAGGCGGCAAGCAGGTATCAAACTGCATCATCAAGAATAATCTTGATGGAGCAGATAATGCAGGCCACATCATCGCAGAAGGCATGCTCATCAAGCATTGTGCCTGACTCAGACATCTGGTTTCAGGCTAGAGACTCAGGCCACCCTCCTTAACATGCCGGTGGAGCCTAATGCACTTTTTGTTAAAGCTTTTGAAGACGCCGTCTTGAGCACAAAAGAGGAGTATGACACTCTTAAATCCCTTGGCTAGTTAAAAAAAACAAGCCCAACGTACAACGGGGCTCCTCAAACTCCAGAAGGTTTCCGAGTTAAGGTTCACAACGTTCTTCCTCATACACTCAGCGTGGACAGTCTTCATCTTGGAGTCCATTTCAAGGACAATCTTCCTCTTTCGGTTTCCAAAGAGGAAATAAAGATCCAACGGAAGAGGCAGAACCTCACCGGGGAGAGGCTCCACCCCTCCCAAACAATGACACACCGCTGCAGGTCTGTCCCATGCCACTCCAATAGGAGGTCGATTTTCACACTTCACCCACACATTGGAGGGGATAACGTCAGACAAGTGGGTGTTGTCCACTCTGGCAGGCGGGTATTCTATCAAACTGTTACAAAAACCGCCTGCCAAGACAGAGAAAAATGGCGCCAGAAGAAAAGCGCATACTGTTAGAAAAAGTAAAGGCACTGCTGAAGAAGGACGCCATAGAAATTGTCCCAGCAAATCAGGTAAACAAGGGTATTTCTCCAGCATGGGGTCTGGCATGGATTCACATGCTCATGCTAATTTCCCGTCGTCAGGCTGGGAATTCTCAGTAAAGACAAAATCAGTTTCAGTTTCTGAACTGTCTTTCTACTAATAACCAATCTCTGGTCTCTGGGTCATGTTGCCCCCAGCCAATGACTGCCCTCTACCTAAGCCCCTCCTCTGGCAGCCATCTTCAGATAGATTTTTACTGCACGTTCATGTGTTGGGAGTCCTCGTGCTATAGCTCTCGAGCTTTTACTGTGTTTTGCGTTTTTTTCGTAGAGTTTACTCATATATTTTCGGTCAACAGAGCCTCAAGCTCCACCGATTCTACTTCCGATCAACGGGGACCGGTTTCGGAATTTTTCTACACCTCTCAAGGGTGAATTTTTGTCAAGTTTTCACTTCTTGGAGGATTCCAAAATAACTTTGAGGCCTACCCCGCGTGGTTATGGCCCAGGACAAAGGAAACACGACGCCTGTTTGCATCCAAGCCGTTCAGGAGCTGCCCGAGAGGCGGATTACAGAATGGCTTCAAGGAAGATTAGCACTCCCGGTGCCTCTACTGCCTTCACAACGACAAATCACACGTGGAGAAGGACTGTGTGTTTTGTAAGAACATGTCCGAATAAACAATGAAGGATCGTCGCGTTTGACTCGCCAACTGGCTGGAGGGGAAGAGCCCAGCAGCAGGTGAGAAGAAGTCCGAGCGGTCTTCTAAGACCTTGGAGGGCGTTCCGGCGATGGGGGCCCAACAAAAGGCAAAGCTCCGCGGGCACCGGGAGCGCCGATGGTTCGGGCTCCTTGGCTGCCAGGCAGGGCGCGATGTCACCAATGCCATCATCTGCGAGCCAACGCTCTGGCTCGGTGAAGAGGAAGTCGGAGAACCCGGGTAAGCTTTGGGAGAAGCCCCGGTCGATTCCGGAGCGAGGCAGCAAACCTCCCCCTAAGGTGAAGGCCTCAGGCGCGCCCACGGTCGCAAAGGCCCTGATTCACCCGGAAAAGGCCTCGATCGAAGGAGTCGTGGCAGCCCTGGCGAAGCGTGTGGAGGCAACCCCAGTGGAGACGGCCAGGCCTAGAGTTTCCCTGCCACCCCGGAGGGAATCATCTTTTCAGCCTATCGAGAAGACCCCTGTGAAACCACGGAGGAGAAAGAGGGGAGGGGCACGGTAACCATATCTGACACAGATACCACCTCCGAAGATGAGCTGGCTAGCGTCGTAAAGATCCTGGACAAGAAGTTTGAGGAAGTCCAGTCCTACGGGAAGGATCCCGACGAGGCGGACGTAGAGAGCAGCGGTGGAGCGGATGAGGAGCCGCAGGCCGTGGAGGATACGGAGGACCCCACACCCCAGCCGTCGCTCCCGTCGCAACCGATGCCTATGCCACAGGACAACTCGGGAGCAATCTTGATGGCTATCCAGACCCTGTGTACAGAGATAAGGACAAGGTTGCCCTTACTCCCAGCGGACGATCCAGTGGCGCCTGGACCGTCAGGAAGCCCACCGAACAAGCAGAGGCAAATCCATCCTCCCCCTCCTTTCCAGCCTTCACCTCCTTCCGCTCCACCGAGGGATGAGATGGGAACAGAGACGGCGACGACGGATACGGATGACAACGGTGGTGACGACGGGACGGATCTCCCATCACCCTCTGCCCGGGCCTGCCCTCCCGAAGAAATTGGCTCCTTTCACGCCATGATCGCCAGGGCATCGGAGCTTTTCCAGCTTTGTCCCAAGGAGCAGAAGAAGGAGGGTTTCCTCTACCAACAACGGGAGGCCAAGAGGAAGACCATCCTCTCAGTACCGTTACTGGATGACATCTGGGACGAAGGACTGTCGGTGCTCAAGAACCCGTCCACAGCTCCTGCGAAGAGTGACCGTTATGAGAAGAAGTACCGGGTCCCATATTCCGCCCCGATGTGCCTTGGAGCTCAGCTGTCCCCAGATTCAGTGGTCTCCGCAGCAGCCAAGAAGAAATCGGCTGGGGCGACGGGATCAACTTCCACTTCCCCACCGGACGGCGAGGGAAAGAAGCTGGGCGCCATGGGACGAGTCATCTCGTTGGCGGTGACGACCATCAAAGCGGCCAAGGCCCTCGCAATCGTGGCGTGCTACGACAGGGAGCTGTGGTTCAAGATCGCTCCCCTCCTGGATTTCCTGCCAGACGACAAGAGGGCTGAGGCCCTTGAAATCCCACAGGAAGGCGAGGTGGCGTCAGACCACGCCATCACGGTGGCCATGGACATCGGCGACACTGGGTTTCGGCAGATGGGCAACAGCGTTTGCCGATGCCGTTGGCTCAAGGCCACAGACCTCCGTCAGGATGTTCAGACCAGGGTACTAGACATGCCCTTCGACGGGAACAACCTGTTTGGCAAGGCAGTGGTCGAGTCACTGCAGGCCATCAAGGTGGACACCGAGATGTCCGGGCCTTGGGTTCTCTCCACCAACGACGGCCATCCTTTTGGACCCCCGGAGGCAAGTCTCAAGGTACCTCCGAAGGATTTGGTGGCAGTTCTTTGTCGTACCGCCAAGCGGCCCGCTCATCGTCGCAAGAGGCCTACAGAGGCTGCAGCAAGGCCAGAGGTAATCATCGATGGCAAGGCTTCGGCCAACAAGACTGAACCGGCTGTGACGTCAGGCCCCCAGCCAAGCACCCCAGTGGGAGGCTGGCTGGCGAAATTCGTCAGCGTGTGGGAGTCCATCTCCACCGACCGTTGGGTGCTGGACGCGCTGGCCCAGGGGCACACTCTAGAATTCCAAAGAAAGTGTCACCGTCTACCATCTGTGGCCAGGAAGGAAAACCACGTGCCACAGCTACTTCTGGAGGTACGAGCAATGCTGAAAAAGGGCATGATAAATCTCGTCCCGAAGAGGCTTCTCACAGATCTGGGATTCTCGATCAACTTTGCGAAATCCCACTTGGTACTGTCGCAAGACGCCCTGTTCCTGGGAGCCAGACTCGACACAGTGGCGCGATTGGCTTCGCTGTCAGAGGAAAGGACAAAGGCCATCCTGGGCAAGGTACAACGGCTGTTGACCATGGACATGGCCAGGGTGAGGTCCATCAAGTCCCTACTCAGCATGATGTCATTGTTTATCTACCTCGTGTGCCTATGCAGGTTGCGGATGCGACCACTCCAGGAGGTCCTCGACGCCTGTTGGATGCAAGCAGCGGGCAGTTTCGAAGACAAGATCTCCCTCAACGAGACATTCCGCCAAGCAATCCGGTGGTGGGGCAACCGCGCACATTTAGCGGTGGGTATGGACTTCCAGACCCCGACACATCAGGAGACTGTGGCGGCGGTCGCCTCCCTAGAAGGATGGGGAGTGCACACCTGAGATCTCCTCGCAAGAGGCCTTTGGCTCCCAGAGGAGAGGTCACTACACATCAACGTCCTGGAGCTTCGAGCCGTGTTCTGGGCCATCAGGTCGTTCCTCCCATCCCTCAAGGGCATGGTGGTGAGGGTCTTCACCGACAACACCACCACGATGTTCTACATCTGGAAGCAAGGGGGCACCAGATCCTCAGCCCTATCCAAGGAAGCGCAGGATCTGTGGCACTGGGCCGTTGCCCACGGGATGTTCCTGGTACCCTTCCACCTGGCAGGAGTAAAGAACACCGTCGCCGACTCGCTCAGCAGGGAGCTGCGCTCGTGCCACGAGTGGGAACTCCGGCAGGATCAAGTGGATCTGCTATTCCGACGATGGGGCAATCCGCAGATAGATCTGTTCGCGGCGGCGACGAACACCAAGTGCCGGAGGTTCGCCAGCAGGTTTCCCCAGCCGGGGAGCATGCGTGATGCATTCTCCTTCCCCTGGGACGGCCTGTTCCTGTATGCGTTAGCAGCGTTGCCGTTGCTTCTGCGACTCATCAGTCAACTCTGATGGTCCCAGTGCAGGATGATCCTCGTCGCACCGGTGTGGCCGAGGCAGAAATGGTTCCCGGACCTTCTGGACTTTCTAGCACCCCCCCCCAGTCAAACTGCCGACGGACGAGGTTCTTCTCACCTCGGAAGGAGGTGCTATCCGACATCACGACCCGGGATCGCTGAACCTGCAGGCCTGGCTGCTGCAGCACTAGAGTTCGAAGGCTACGAGATCCCGGCGGACTGCAAGGAGGTCCTTGCAAAGGCCATGGCGTCCTCAACTCTTAAGTACTACGGGCATAAATGGAAGAGGTTCTCTGTCTGGTGCCGTGCACAGAAGATCAACCCTCTACGGATTATGGCCCCTCAAGTGCTGCCGTACTTGCTGACCAGACTCATGGGCACTCCATTCGAGACTCTGCATTCAGCACTGTTGAAATTCCTATCGTGGAAAACAGCGTTTCTTGTGGCCATCACCTCCGCACGACGAGTGGGAGTGATCCAGACCCTCTCCTGTAAACCTCCATACCTGACATACCACGTGACGAGGGTAGTGCTGAGGACGCAACCCTCCTTCATGCCCAAGGTGCTGTCGGACTTCCATCTGAATGAGCCCTTGGTGTTACCTATCTTCTTCCCGTCGCCTGCTGAGAGGACTTTGCACTCGCTGGATGTGGCTAGAGTGCTGAAGTTCTACGTGGACCGCACGAAGAGTTTTCGGAAGACATCACAGCCGTTTGTGAATTTTGGACCTGTGAACCAAGGGAAGGCCCTCTCAAAGGCTTCCATTTCCAGATGGCTCTCCGGCTGCATAATGCACTGTCACCGATTGGCAAACCGACCGTTGTACGGCTGTCCGAGAGCCCATTCGACCAGATAGATCGCTGCTACTAAGACGTTCCAGTCTGGTGTGCCCCTCCTGGACATATGCAGGGCTGCTACGTGGAGGTCGACACACACCTTCACGAGATTCTACTGCATCGACCGGGACTCCAGGGAGGAGTCCCGAGTCGGCCAGGCAGTGCTGCGCAACCGGTTCGCTTGAATGTGAGCCTAAGGAGGTAAGAAATGCTTAATGTTGAGTTGTTGAAATGCTTAATGTTGAGCCTTGCCACCTCCAGTGGTTGTGCATGTGTGTACTGCTATGTATTCTTGTATTCATGAGCATGTGAATCCATGCTAGACCCCATGCTGGAGAAGGAACAAGTTACTTACCTGTAACTGTTTTTCTCCAGCATGGGTCTGGCATGGATTCACATGTGAACCCTCCCTCCAACCCCTGTGCGGCTCTTCTCTTGGTCCTACTGCCACTTTACGTGCTACCAAATCTGAAAATGGCTGCCAAAGTAGGGGCTTAGGTAGAGGGCAGTCATTGGCTGGGGGCAGTATGACCCAGAGACCAGTGATTGGTCATTAGTAGAAAGACAGTTCAGAAACAAAACTGAAACTGATTTTTTCTTTACTGAGGATTCCCAGCCTGACGACGTGGAATGAGCATGTGAATCCATGCCAGACCCATGCTGGAGAAAAACAGTTAAAGGTAAGTCACTTGTTCCTTATTCAGCGTACTTCCTTGTGCCAAAGAAACACCTTTCCATGCGCTCAGTACCAGATCTGCGCCCTGCAAACAAATATGTCAAACCCCAAAAGCTTTGCATGATCACGCTTCAAGAAGTAATCCCCCTCTTAAAACGGGGGGAACTACATGGCAACATTGGATATGAAAGATGCATACTTTCATATTTCCCTGCTCACAGGAAATATCTGAGTTTCAAGATAGCGTGGGGTTCACTACCAGTTCAAAGTACTCCCCTTTGGCATCGCCTCAGCGCCAAGAGTATTCACAAAGGTGCTTGCAGTAGTGGCAGCACACTTGCGCAGAAAGTGAATCCCTGTATACCCTTATCTGGACGACTGGCTAATTACTGGGGGAATCCGCTCAAATTTGCAAGCAAAACATACAAAAGACAATAGACCTTCTTTTCAATCTTAGTTTCTCCATCAACGAAAAGAAATCAAGTCTAGTCCCCAGCCAAATAAAACTATTTCTTGGAGCAATTCTAAAGACAAAAGAGGAGTTGGCTTTCTCATCAAACGAGATAGTACAAAACATGCTGTTGCAAGTACCTCACTACAAGACCGGTCGCCAGATAACTGTATGCAAAGCAATGCGCTTGCTTGGGATGATGGCCTCATTCATTTGAATCCACACGCACGCCTGCGCATGCTTCCAATGCAGGAATGGTTAGTGAAACAATGGTCTCAGGCAAGCTGTCACACTTCCTTCACCACACAGCCCACGGCCAGTCGACACGTGCAACAGCCCAGAGATACATCAACTTCTTGGAACTTTTGGCAGTCCTCAAGGCTCTTCAAGCCTTTCTGCAACATCTTACAGGTCAAACAGTGTGAGTCCCTACAGACAGCACCACTGCTATGTTCTACATAAACAAGCAAGGAGTCGCACACTCTCAAAGTCTGTCCAAGCTATCCCAAAAAATATGGAAGTGGGCACTTAAGCGCCACATGTTCCTAACCTCTCCACATGTTCCAGGGGAACTCAATTCTCTGGCCCACTCTCTAAGCAGATACCCTCTACTAGAATAAAATGAGTGGTAACTCGACAAAGATATCCTAAACTGAATATTCTCACAATGGGCTCACCCCTCATTAGACTTGTTTGCCACAATCCTAAACACACAATGCCCAGACGTCGCGTCCAGGTTTCCCCAACCAGGGTCCAAGGGGAACGCCCTGTGGATGAACTGGTCAGGGAAATTTGCTTAAGCTTTTCCTCCAACACCACTCTTGAGCACAATAGTGCACAAAATGCACCAGCAACAAGTAACTCTAATCCTGGTTGCTGCTATGTGGGTGAGACAACCATGGTTTCCACTTCTGCTCAAACTGGTGATGTGCGACCCAATCAAGCTCCCGTGCCCGTACAACATGCAAACACAACACAAGGGAGAATCCCTCCATCCGTGCCCTCTATCTATGAACTTGGCAGCCTGGCTCCTGAAGTCCTAGAATTTGGCCACTTGAATCTTCCACAAATTTGTATGGATATCCTAAAGGAGGCATGAAAACCCAACACCAGACACTGCAATTTCAATAAGTGGAAGAGATGTGTGATATGGTGCAGGTCACAAACACTAAACCCAACAGAATGTTCCTCAGCTAACATTGTACATTACATGCTTCACCTACTAGACTCCAGCCTAGTATTCCACTTCATCAAAGTACATATGGCGGCCCTGTTAGTTCCTGTCATTTAAGCATTTATGGAAGGGGTAAAGAGGCTACACCCTCCAATTTCCAAACCTCCTCCGAGTTGGGATCTTAATGTCGTGCTCTCAAAGCCTTTGAGTCCCCCTTTTGAGCCTATGCACAAGGCCAGCCTAAAACATCTGACTTACAACACTGCATTCCTAGTATCACATACCATTACATGACAAGTCAGTGAGCTACAGGCTTTGTCCGAACAAGACCCTTTCTTCGTAATCCACAAGGACAAGGTTGTCCTCAGAACACACCCTAGGTTTTCACCTAAATTCATCTCAAAGTTCCATGTTAATCAAGCCATAGAACTTCCTACCTTCTTTCAAAATCCATCCAACTCAGCTGAAAGGAGCCTCCATACACTTGATGTACGGAGAGCGGTCTTGTACTATGTGAACCAAACTAAATCTCTGAGGAAAGCAGACCAACTATTTGTTTCCGTAGCACCCGGGAGAGAGGGCGTCTTGAGCATGACCTCCTTAAGGTCTGAAAAAAAGCCTCAACACCTTTCTCTTTACCTCTTACTTTTCCTCCTCTCTTCCCTGCTAATTTTTTTTTTAAACCAATTTTATTTTTGAAAAGGAGGCAAACATCAAACCACTTCTACACTTTGTTCTGTAATACAGTGCTATGATCTGCATACATAGTCCAACATTGTCAATATCGAAATAATGTCTCCAATTTTTATGATGGTGAACTTTACCCCTCCCTTTTCTTTTCTTAGGCAAAAGTCCTTGGACCCTTTCATTATCTTCTCCCTGGACCGGCTGTGAGGTGTGATCTCCTCATTTCTCTCAGCGAATATGAACGTTCCAGAGTATTCGAGGTTTGAAGTAGTGGGCTTCCCTATCCTCTACATAGTCCTGGATGGGGTCCCAGATAGACAGGAATTTCAAATATTTCCCTGTATTTGTGGCACAGATGTTTTCCATTGCCATGACTCCCCAAACTTTGACCCACCACCAGGGCGCCGTAGGACCATCTTTCATCTTCCAGCGTTGGGCCACTGTCATTCTCGCTGACATCAATAGATGTGTTATTAAGGCCGCCTTGTTTCCAGAAGCAGCGTATTTCCCCTACAATACCACTCCCAGTAAGATGATTTTGGTGACCATGGCAGCTCCGTTCCTGTTATGTCCTTGATGAGCCCCAGAATTTCTTTCCAATATATGATCACCTTTGGGCACGCCCACCACATATGGATCAGGTCACCCCTTCCTCTACATTGTCTCCAGCATTCCAAGGGGTATTCAGCATTTATTTTGTGTAGGTAGTAGGGGGTCATATACCACCTCTAGCAGAGATTGTACGCCAATTCCTTGATTGACGTAGATTTAGACAGCTTGTGCGCTCTTGACCATATTTGGCCCCATTCTTCCTCCGTAATCGTTTCCCCCTATGTATATCTCCTAATCCCTTTTATATGGGAGATTATTTCTGCTTGTGCCTTGTCCAGTAGTCTGTATAGTTTAGTTACCCACATCATAGTTTCCCCTTCCTGCTTTGTAAGTTCCAGGCCTACCGGGGTTCTTACTCCAGCTTTCTTTACTGCTGGGTGGGAGATCCAGTGGCGGAGTTGGATGTATTTATAACTTTGATTTTCTCTGATTCTGAATTTCTTTTTGCAATCTTCAAATGAGATTGGGACTCCTTCATTGTACATATCATTTAACGACAGTTTTTCAGCTCCCCCCAATCTCTCCCAGAATTGTTTATGGAGTCCCGGAGAGAAGTCTGCATTATGTGTTAGGGGGGGGACAGTGGGCCCAGTCCCCGTCGCATCTTCTTCCCCCAGATTGCTTGATCCCAGCTGTGCTGGGCGGCTTTGGTGGCCTCCAGCAGTTTTCCCCCTCCCTTGTGGGCATCGGGGTTTAAGAATTGTATTACTTTTAGCAGGATTGTTGTAGCTGCTTGTTCTTAGTCCACCCAGGCACAGAGTCCTGACCCGCCTATTTCAACATTAGGGTCATATGTGCTGCCAATATATACCTCCCGATGTCCGGGACTCTGAACCCACTGAGGAGCACTGGTTGCGTCAGGATAGGTCTTTGGATCCTGTTTTTTATTCTGCCATATGAAGTTAAATACAGCGTTCTGAAGGTCATTGGTTAGCCCTGGGGGTATATCGACCGGGATCGCGCTCACTCCATACAGTAAGCGGGGGAGTAATGTCATTTTTATAGCGCCAATTCCTGCGAACCATGAAAGTTCCTGGACGTCCCACCTTTGCAGGTCCTCTTGAAGTCGCTTCCAGAGGGGCACAATATGTGCTTTAAATAGATTCCCTTTGTCTCTAGGTATGTGGACCCCTAAGTACTCCAGAGCCTGCTCTTCCCATTTTAGGGGGTATACCTTCTCCATGGGCGCTAGGACTTCCCTCTTTTCTAGGATATTTAATGCTTTGGATTTGGAGTAGTTTATCGCGAATCCCGATACCCCCGCAAACTTCTGAAATTCTGTTATGACCTTGGGTAATGTGTTTCCCCATCTGCCATATAAAGCATTATATTGTCCGCGTAAAGCACAATCTTATGGTTAGTCCCCCCCCCCGCTAACAATTCCCTTGATACCTGGATCCCTCCTTATCCGGATTGCAAATGGTTCCATTGCCATTGCAAAGATCAGCGGAGATAGGGCACAGCCCTGGCGTGTGCCTCTCCTAATGTTGATCTGTTTCGAGGTATGGCCATTTACCAGGATGTGCGTGGATGGGAGCTGGTAATTTGCCAACACCATCTTGATGAATGATGTCCCACACTGAACCCTACCAGCACCAACCTTAAATATTCCCAATTTACACTAGCGAAAGCTCGCCTGGCATCGAGAGCTGCTATCAAGAAATTTTGGTTCGTTCTTGTACCCCAATCAATGACATCTATAGCCCGCCTCACATTATCCTGTGTGTGCCTCCCTCTTATGAAGCTGGCTTGGTCCTCGTGTATGATGTCTGGTAAGACTTTCATTAACCTATTTGCCAAAATCTTAGCATAAAGTTTTGCATCCGTGTTAAGGAGAGCAATATGACGGTAACTAGCACATTCTACTGGATCTTTCCCAGGTTTTAGCGCTAATATCGAAGCCGACTTCCCCATGTTCACCGAGACAGACCCTGTGTCTCTAATCACGTTGAAAAAGCGAGTGAGGGGGGGCTATTAGTTGTGTCTGGAACGTTTTGTAATAGCAATTACCCAGGCCATCTGGGCCTGGGTTCTTCCCACTTGGCAGTGATGCTATCGCCTCCCTGACCTCTTGAGCTGTTATCTGTTCCCCTAGCCTGAGTCTGTCTTGTTCTGTAATTTGTGGCATTGGGATTGCGGACATGTAGTTCTTTTGGTTACCATTATCCAAATTCTCACTAGCCAGTAGCTCCTCATAAAATTGGACCATTATTTCTAATTTCGCCTCGTCTACCGTGTTCATTTCCCCTAGTCTATTTTTCAGCCCAGCAATATTATTGCGAGCTTTGTAATAAGATTGCTTGGTTCTCAGCAATGCCTGTGCCACTTTGTCCGCAGTATGGTTCTCTAGCTTGGCTCTAACCTTCCGTAGTTCCCGCAGAATCTTGAGCATCTGACGGGTTTTGTGCTGCATTCTGCCTCCCTCAGGTCTTCCTCTAGTTTTCGTGTTATGGGGGCTTTCTCCCTGTAGTATAGCGCTGCTTGTGCTATAAATTCCTGTCGCACTACAGCTTTCCCTGCGTCCCATACTACCTTCCATTCTGTCTCCCCGTTATCATTCTCCTTAAAATAATTCTTTATAGTACTTTCCATGTGCGTTCTGAGCGCGATATCCCTCAGGATTATCTCATTTAGCCTCCACTGCGGTCGGGCCTATGTCCTCCCCCTTTCAGTTCTATGCAGACAGACACCGGGGCATGGTCCGAGAGGTATTGTACTCCAAATTCAATGTTTGTAATCTTGGGGATTAAAGAAGACAAAAATAAGATCATATCTATTCTAGAGTAGTCCCTATGTACAGCTGAATAGTGTGTGCATTCTCTATTTTGCTCCTGGAAGAACCGCCATGTTTCAATCACCCCCCCAGTCCCTAAAGAGCTTACCCAAAGCCTGTCTGTTCTTCTGGTCTGCGGCCGTAAGGGGAGTGTTTTGTCCATTACACAATTAAAGCCCCCCCTATGATCAACTGGCCTTCGCACCATCCTCCAACTTTCTGGAGCAGTTTGGCGATATATAAATCTTGTCTTTCATTGGGGACATAAAACGCTAAGATTGTGTATGTATTGATTGTGCCTTTGATTCTCACGTATCTACCCTGGCCATCCCTTATCATGTGGTGTTTTTGAAAACCTAGGTTGCGACTGCACAAAATTGCCACTCCTTTTTATTTTTTCCCACACCGGGCCGGTAAACCCTTTGCGCCCTATTCTGAGGTACCTTAGCGGGTCCCTCCTTTAACGCCTGGTCTGACCAAGCGTTGTGGATGGGACCTGATAAGGGACTTTGGAGCTAATAACGGTACCGCAAATTGCGGTACCGTTATTAGCTACTTCCCCATTCCCATTGAGCCCTATGGGGGCTGAAATGGGAATGGGGAATGGTTTTTTCAATGGGGATTTACCGGTCCCTCCAAGGTCGGAATGTACCGGTAAGTCCCCATTGAACCGACCCGGAGGCTGTACCAGTATGGGAGGCAGCCATGGAACTAATTGCTCCATGGCTACCACCATACTCGGAATGAGGCTCATAGTGTTGGAGTGGGTATGTCTTGCATCGCATCCTCTTTTCGTCTTTCTGAAGGACATGGGTCTCCTGAAGGATTGCTATCGCTGTGTGCATCGCTTCTAGTATACCCAGAATTGCTCTACGTTTAGCAGGGGAGTTCAGCCCCTTCACATTAATCGATACTATTGTCGCCTTCTCCATCATACAGTAGTCTAGGTCGGTCCCTTTATCTCACTTCCGGCTTCCGGTCTTGGATCCCCTTACCCACCAGTTCAGTATCTCTGTTCTGCCCTTGGACTTCTGTCTTATATTTCTTTTGTGTGTCTTGGCTCTTCCCTCCCTCCCCTGTCCCCCCCTTACCAACTGCCCTCCCTGCTCCTGGGATTTCGTGTGGCCTGGGTTCCTAAGAATCCACTCGCCGGTCTCATTTGCGCATTGGGCCATAAGATTTTCCCAGTATTCGGATTGCCAGGATCTACCCTTATCCTGACTTAGCTTCCAATATGGCCTCCTACCCACGTGCAGACGCCTCTATTATAATCTGTACAGCCTATGCTTCATAGTCTGTTTCATTACCAGTGTCTGTTACATGGGTCACCGCCCAATGTATACCCCTGTCGGACTGGTCATTCCTGACTCTTTTGAAGGTTTTCTCTGCTGAAGGACTTTCCTTAGTTTTCTCTACCTTTCTCGGTCTTCTTCTTTTCCCCGTCGACCATTCCCATGGCTTGTCTGCTGCAACTGGGGGGGAGTGGGCGGGGGGGGTTTCGCAGTGGCCTAGTATCAGTTTGAGTTTGGTTGTCCACAGTTGCAATAGTGAGAGACCTTCATAACAGGTGTTGATTCTCCTCCGTTTCCCCTCCCATGTAAATGATAGGCCGAACGGGTGCGTCCATCTATGCGGTATGTGCTTTGCCTGAAGAGCTTTCGTGACTGGCTGCATTAGCCTTCTTTTGTGGAGCGTGGTCAGCGCTAGGTCTTGGTAAAGTTGTATGTGGGTGCCATTAATCGCAAGATCAGTCTGGGTTCTCGCCGCTCTCAGGACATCATCTTTCAGGCAGTAGGACGTCATGGCTATCAAGACATTCCTTGGCCTTGCTCCCGGTTCGCTCCTCTTGGGGCCTACCCAGTGTATTCTGTCGAATTCAATCTTCTCGGGCTGGGTATAATTGAGCAAGCTGCTGAAGCATTGCTGCATGGTGTCCTTTAGGTCTTTATCAAGCACCGATTCTGCTAGGCCCTTGACCCTGATATTACATCTTCTTGAGCGGTTTGCCAGATCTTCCGCCTGGAGCTCCAGATTGTTTGTAGCAGTGGCCAGTTGATCCAGCAAGACACTGTTCTGTTTTTCTTCCTCCATACATGAGAGTCCGTTTTCCACTATACCCACTCTTTCCCCCAATTCCACCATTTCCTTACTGACCACCTGTTACGCTCATCTGGTATCCACAGGGACGCCACCCAAACGGGTTACTCGCTGGTATGCTTCTCAGCTTTGCCCTGATGTGGTCTGCGGGGAAGGTTCTGCCTGAAAATACAGGAGGACTGTGTTCAAGACTGACCAACTGGGGTAAGTACCCTCCCTCCACCCCGTATGATTTCAGTCCCTCTGGCGCCCTCTCCTCACCTTGTGGTAGAATTAGGCGTGCTCTCCGTCCTGCCTTCTTTGCAGGGGCACGTTGTCTTTCATGGGCGAGTGCGGTCCAGTTACTTTACTGACGCCGGCCCGTTTAATATTGTTCAGGTAGGTCTTATTGCTGTTCTTTAGTTTTGTTGCTATCCTGCATGCTTTTCTTTGTTTAAAATGTCTCTTTTTTCTCCCTTAGGTATGCAGAGCTTCAGTGCGGCGAACTGGCTTGGTTGAGCCCTGCTGGTAAATGATGGCGCATTAGGAGCGCTATGATGTGGTAAGTAAGCGCTATGCGCAGCGCTGCAAAGTCTTGCCTCTGCTAACCTGTGTTTTCCTTCCTTGTAGGTCCCGGTGTTCTTCAGCGCGAGTGGAATATCCGGAGTGGTGCCAGCCGAGAGGCGACCAGCCAGGTAAGCCTTTTGAGCAGTTCGTAATTTGTAAATGTCTCTACTGCTTTCTTTAATGTTGCCTCTATCTTCCTCTTTCAGGTCGTTCTGTCCGGTAGGCGTGCAGATTCAAGGAAGCTGTTCTCAGTAGCTGCGAGTGTTTAAAGATGAAGACTGCAGGTAAGATGCTGCTGCTAATGATGTTCCTTTTGTCTCCTTCCAGGTTCTGCTTCTCCGAGGTTCGAGGGAATAGCTGGACACGGTGAGCGTCACGTTGCAAGCTGCAAAGTAAGGCGAAGCGTGTTGTCTTGCTCGGGTGTGGTTTAAATAGCCCCAACAAAATAGTCCAGGTAAAGTAGTCCCTAGGCTACCACACCCAAAACACTAGACCGCATTGCTTGGTTCTTAGGAACCAAGCTTTGTGGATGCCTCCATGTTTGCTGACAATACAATAAAGTAGTTCGCAAGCACATTGTTTTTCATGGTGTATGAGCCTGGCACCATAGGTGCCAGGACTGGCCCCATGAGGGCTTTTGAAGAGGATGCCAGGCTCTAGAGGCCCGAGTCCTGACTCCACCTGGCCAATGGGTTTGGGCGAGGGTCGTGACACCACCTGCAAGGAGGATTTCAGTTTGTCCTTCATTTGTTCTAGCTGGTTCTGGAAAGTGCTTATCAGCCTGGCTTCCATTCCTTTCAGACAGTTTAAAAGATCTTCCTTATTAGAAGCCATTGTGTTCAGGGGCGTGCTAACTGCAAGGGCTGGAAGTTCTGGTGGGGGAGAGGGCGATGAGGTGAGTGGCTGCCGCCTTTGTCTCCAGCACTTCTCTATCTGGCTCACCTGGGTTCTGACGGGGGTTCTCGCTCTTGAAGGGCCTGTCTTAGTTTTGGCTCCCGGCATCTGAGTTGTCCTGACCAGGGGGTGGGGGGACGTGAGCCGGCGGGGTACGGGGAGTTGTGCTGTTTCCCCACCTGTCGGGCGTTCTACCCCCCTTATTGATGTCCCTTCTGTCTATCGCTGCCACGTCTTCCCCCTTTCGGTTATTTGATGTTTTTCCAGGCCTTCGTGTTTTGCTTTGACCCGTCTCCCTGTTGCTCGCGCACTATCTTTACTCTTTTAGTGGATGTTTACTTCTGCTCCTCAGCTCCCCTCTTTATTGTTGGGCTTCACTGATGCAGGTCTTACAATTTCAAACCATGTGTTATAGGTGTTCCGCCCTCCTTTTATATGCGAAGACTCCTGGATTATAAAATCTGGATCAACAGTTCTGAGCATTCGCTTTATCACCCGGCGGGAGTGACCGTTAGTTAGTGCTGGACCATGTGCGCCCCACCTCCCGGATCAGCTATACACTTGTTGCCCTTCTCGTGGGAGCTACGAGAGCCCTATCCCGGTATGTGTTTGCTGCAGCTTGCGGCTCACCAGAGGCCTCCCTCCCGCCTGGGATAGTCGGAGGGCGTTTGTACTACCTGTGTGGGTCTCTTTGGTTCTACTCACTGTTTCAGTGCTGCAATAACGCAATGACAGGCGGTCCGCCAGCCGATCCTGCTTCTCTTCTCCTCATCCCCCATGGTCCGGTATACTCGTGGGCACTTTCTTCCCGTTGTCCTGCGGGGCTGTGAGGTGTGGTTCTGCAGGAAATGTCACAGCGTGTTGCTGGGAGGCTCCGTCTGGGCCCAATTGGGTGACTGTGGGGATGGCGGGCTCGGATCCGTCCCCTCTGGGATCCACCTCCCCTCGCGCTCGGAGCTCGGAATACTTTTGCACGTTTGTGGCTTGTTTCAGGACTTCGATCCGGGAGCAGCTGCCTTTCACTTCTCCCTCTTCTCACGCTTTTGAGCCAGATCAAATTTCACTTGTATATCGCCTCTTAGATTGTGTCCTGGATTGCGGGCAACTCTCTGCTCACTGGTGCCGTCTCCCACGTTGCGCTCCTCTGGGCCTGTGGGGCGCAATGCGCCTGTGGGGAGCATTGCAAATTCCGTCCCAGGTTCCGACTTCCCTGCCTATCCGCTCCTTGGTCCGCTCTGGCCTGGGAAGTGGCTTTGCCCCAGCGGTTTGGGCCTGTTGCGCTTTTCCTACGGGCCGGTTCACGTGGATCCCGCTGGGCCTCAGTAAATGTAAGGGCACCTGTACTTGCCAGCATTCAGGGGGAGTCGGTTTGCTGTGCTCTCCTGAGGGAGTATCGAGTTACTTGCGCCCCAGTTGCTTGCACCGTTACGGGTATAGTGTGTCTCCCTTTCGAGTCACTGATGCTAGCCCCCATAGTGCGCTCACAACGCCTCACGTAGGGTTTCTCCATGGTGTACGTAGTGTTCCTTCCTCGCCGTAGTCGATGACTGTGTCCGCTCTAGCTCCGCCGAGGTGCGTTATGATGTTTCGGCAGTCCGGGAAGGTCAGCTCCCTTTGTTCCGGTTGCTATGAGCTGCACTAATGCATGGATTAGATACAATTTCTGTACGCTTGGGCCGCTTGGTTGCTTCTTTTGTGGCTGTCTGCACAGAGGACCAGAGGTGCACGTCTTCATGGTCCGGCGGCCATCTTGAAATCTCTTCCCTGCTAATCTTACAGCAGCGTGACTGATGTGCAGGGCCCTTTTGTCTCCTCAGTGTCTTGACCCTCCTACATCACTCATCCCAGCCGCTGTCCTTCTACCCATGGGTGGTTGCACTTACTTTATTCTCGCTTTAGCACTTACCCTGAGCACTTCTGCATGAGCATCAAAGCACCTATCCCCCACCTCTTCCCCTCTGCACTTGCACGTTCTTTTAAAAAAAAAAAAACTTTCTCTATTGGTTTCATAAAACAGTTAACAATATCCACGCCACCAACAGGGTGGCGATCCCCCAACCCACACCTCCTTGAACATTTGAGCAAAGCAGAATGAATTCCACTCATAACAAGTTTGACCTTTGGGCCCGGTGAGTATTGTTTGTGGGCTCTCCCGTATGGGGCAGATGTCATTCGTAGCCATGAGTACATCATTACCATTGTTCCTATGGCTCTCCAACTTGTGAATCACGGGGGCATGGGGAACCCATGACACCATTGTGGCAAGTGTCAACTTCCAGCTCTATGTGCATCTGTGAATTCTCAAGGGGAAAGGTCTCTCAGTTTCGGGCTCCATGATGGAGGGGGGCGAGCTCTGCAGCCTTCCGGCCATTTAAGTTATAAAGGGGCCCAATATTCTTTTGGTCTGCTGGTGCTAGGTAATAACGCTGCATATTGCATTTCTCTCTTCTCGCACAAACATTACCCTGCAACTTATATACAGGCCCCCAGTCCCCTTAAGCTCCTTCAAGGAAGACATTACCTCTCTCATAGCAAATAATTCCAAGCCCCACTCCCAAAATATCATTCTAGGAGACTTTAACCCAGGGCTTAATGACCCTAACGACTCTCCTGCTGCCTTCCTGGCTAACGCCTTATCCTAGCATGACTTCACCCAAGTCGTTACACTACCTACCCACCAGAAGGGCAGAACTATTGACAGGGTCGCAGCCCACAACTGCAATATCACTTGCAAAGCCCCACAACCTCTTGTATGGACTGACCATTTCCTCATATTATTCGACATCTACCATAACAATCCTAACCCAAAACAACGCCCTTATGCACCAGCGTGCCTGACCAGAAACAAGCGCAACATCACCGCAGAGACCCTCACACCACTAATCCTCCCCCCTTTAAACACTATCCCAGCTACTGCCGACCTTAACCTTCTAGTCGACACCTACAATGATGCCCTAACTAGCACCATTGATGCCGTTGCCCCACTAAAGCAAAGCAAATGCAAGCCCATAGCTCACATGAACCCTTGGTACACACCGGAACTCAAAATTATTAGAAAAAAGAAAGCCAAGATGGAAACCCTATGGAAAACCAACCCCTTTGCAGAAAACGAAACTAATCTCACGACCATTTCCTCCCACTACAAGAAAGAGATAAACCGGACTAAAAAAGAAGCCTATAATGTCAGAATAAATAATGCCCAATCTTCTACTAAAGAACTCTTCACAATTCTGAAGGAATTAGAAAATCTGAATCCTCCAACAGATACCTGCGTGAAGGACAAGGCATGGTGTACCGGCATCCAAAATGCCCTAGCTAACGAAATCACTGGTCTTCAAAACAAAATCAAATCCAAAAGATTACAACTTTCAAACAGCAACGCCTTCACACCCAGCACACCTACCCCTACTAGCAATACTTCCGGCTTTACATTCAAACCAGTTACTATACCCGAAATTCAAAAAATCATAGCATCCCTTAAACCTTCTAATTGTAAAGGGGACAGCTGCCCCGCTCAGATCATCAAAGACGCGGCACAAGACCTTGCTCCCTTCATCTCCAAACTAGTAAACTTATCCTTCTCCACCAATTCTGTACCCAACAACCTAAAACAGTCTTGGGTTCTCCCTCTTCTAAAAAAACAATCTCTCGACCCGGCCATTCCCACCAATTACAGGCCCATCACCACGGTCCCCTTCCTGCTAAAAATCCTCGACAGAGTTGCCTATCTGCAAATCCAGGATTACTTGGAGTCCAATCAACTGCTAGGCCTGCGTCAATCTGGCTTCCGCCCCCAACATGGAACGGAAACTGCCCTTGTTGACCTTAAAAGCCAGATTGATGACATCAAGGACAAAAACAAAGCAGCCATCCTACTCCTCCTAGACCTCTCAGCAGCCTTCGACCTGGTTGACCACAAAATACCCTGCAACCACCTCTCTTCTGCAGCCCACTTCTCCCCCTCTGCTGTCATATGGATACAATCCTTCCTAGCCAACAGAACCATGAGGGTCTTTTCATCGGTGGCTGCAGCAGACCCCATCCCCATTACCTGTGGTGTCCCACAAGGTTCCTGCGTCTCCCCTACCCTCTATAACATCTTCATGGAGCCCCTTTTTGATAAACTGGTCCATCTGGGTGTCACCTACAACAATTACGCAGATGACACCCAGATACTCCTCACCATCTGTGGCAACTACAACACTGACACCACAAGGATTAACGAAATCTTCTCCATCATTCAGGCATGGATGGCCTCACACGGCCTCTGCCTGAATGATGAGAAGACCGAACTCCTCCTGGTCGGGTCCCCTAATAATCTACACTCAAATTTCACCATAGATGGCAACCTCATCCCAGTTGTGAAAAATGTGAAAACGTTAGGCTTCTACCTCAATGCCAATACCAACCTTGCCAAACAAGTCAATATGACTGCCTCAGCCACCTCATACACGGGAAAACTAATCAGGGCCTGTAGACCCTTTCTATCTACAAACAGCTGCCTCATTCTGGCGAGGGCCCTCATACAATCAAAGCTTGACTACTGTAATAGCCTTTATCTTGGTGCCAACCTAGCTATAATCAAGAAACTCCAGATCCTCCAAAATAACGCGTTGAGAGCAGCACTAAATATTCCCAAGAGAGAGCATATCTCCCACACAAGAATATCTTGTAAATGGTTATCCATTCAGCAGAAAATTGACCTAAAAACCCTCAGCCTCACCTACAAAGCCTTAAACCACCTAGCCCCACAGTACCTGACCAACAAACTTACTCTCAAACCTAACATAACAGTCACTAGATCATCCAATACTCTCAGCCTCATCGCGCCCAGATTCACAGCCAAAAGAGCGGGAGACTGGAGTTTCACGGTTCTCGCCCCTCAACTCTGGAACACCCTACCACCGAATATTAAACTGGCAAAATCCTTCCAATTGTTCAGAAAACTAGTCATTAGTTGGCTCCTGGAGAGGGTAACCTCAGATAGACTAAGCCTCAGTCTTTTTGTATATATTGTACATACTTTGATATGTTTCCTACTTCCTGCCTGTACACACCATATATGGCATTTCTCCGCCATCATTGTATAACTGTTTTTCTACTGTATTCCTTGTAACTTGTCCTTAAGCGCCCATTTACCCCTGGGTCTGGAGCGCTATACTAAATAAAATAAACAAACAAACTCATGGAGTTCAGCCATCTTTGAAAACATGGTGCACTGCGTTTTCCCCAAGGTCCTGTCCACTAAAGACCTGGCGGTCACCAATGCCATCCCCAACAGCTTCCCCTCCATACGGGTGCCACTCTCAATCAGTGCCATAAGCCACAGCTTGGGGAATAATGTCTATGTGTAGTCAACATTTGAGACATGCCACTTTCGACACTTTCCCAGAATGGTCTGATATGTGGACAGGCCAGGCGACGTGGAAGAAGTCAGCCTCATCTGAGCCGCCTCTTATACATAGAGAGGGTCTATCAGGGAAGAATCGGTGTAGTCGGGCAGGTGAGTAGTAAACCTGGTGCAAGAACTTAAAATGGGTTCATCAGTACCTGTTATTCAGGGACAGATAACAAGTTTGCATGCTGATGGCCTTCCATTGTACCTCAGTACCTTTCCCAGTGCCGATTGCCAATTGACTCTATAGTGTTTTCCTTTACTCTCCCTCTGCGCTCTGATCATCTTGTATATGGATATGACCAGTTTCCTGGTAGTCAGTGTGGAGATGGCATATTGCAGTCTCGGTAAGGGCGAAAGGGGGCCACAGGAAGTCTGGCCACTTAGATTTTTGGGTCTCTCTTAGTGGGAAGTACAGCAGCATAGTCACCACTGTCCACTCCCCCCTGGCCTTCAGGGCATCACATGTGATGAATTCTCCATTCTGTACAAGATACCCCAGGTTCAGAATCCCCAGTCTGTAAAAGGGGGTCTGGAATAGTATGGGTGATAGGGACCCAACAGACTTTAAATAAGGGAAGGTGTGGGAAGTAGCAAGCTCCTTCCCCCATCACCCTGCATACCTGGTGCCAAGTTCTACACGTGGTTTCCACTGGTTGGATCTCTGACCTTCCATCTTCTCAGGGTTCTCCCACAGCAGCCCCTTTAAGTCATTCAGGTGAGCTATCACCCTTTCTAGGTGTGTGTGCAAGAGTTCTGCAGTAGCGGACCACCACCAAACGGAGTACTGTATTTGTGCTGCAAGGAAATAAATATATACGTCCTGGTATTCCATCCCACCCTGTTCGTAAGGGAGGGTTAGAGTGTCAAAGGATACCCTTGCCTGTTTACCCGCCCAAGCAAGTTGGACCATCAGGCTCTTTAGGCGGCACCAGAAGGTTGCGGGGGGCCATGTGGGCGCGTTGTTGAAAATGTATTTGTTTGGGTAGGATCACCATTTTGGCCAGAGATATTTATTTATTTATTTAAACTTGTAACACGCCACATGCCAGAGGGCCTCAGGGCGCACATAACACAGACAGAACAGACACATAAGAGAACAGGTTGAATGAGGGCTTTAAGGTGTGGAGTTAGTCAAGGGGGTCGGGGGGTGAAGGATAGATTAATCAGAGGACTCAGTCAAGGGAGAGGTTAAAAAGGTGGGTCTTCAACCTCTTCTTAAACTTAGTGGTAATTTCAATTGTTCTGAGAGCGTTAGGGACGGCATTCCAGGCCTCTGTTTGTCAGAGCTGCAACCCTCTTCCTTTACCAGCCTAAACCTAGGCTGCACAAGTCTGGATTGATCCTTGGATCTAAGCGTTTGAGAAGGTACATATGCCTTTAGGCGGTCCCTGAGATATTTTGGAGCTGCATTGCTCACACACTTATGAGTGTAAGAATCTTGTAACGCGGTGTTTCACCGGGAGCCAGTGCAGGACCTGCCTAGAAGCAGTTATATGGGCATATTTGGATAAGCCAGAGATGGTGCAAACAGCTCCATTCTGAGCGATCTGCAATGCGGATAAGTTGGAGCTGGGAGCATCCGCTCAGGAGACTGTTACAATAGTCGAGGTGGGAATTGACCAAGGTAGAGGCCAGAACGGACACATTATTATGCAACACAAACGGCCGGATATGGTAGAGCGGCTTGGTGATAAAGCCACAGGAGGACCGTATCTGGGAGACATGCTGGTTCATTGTCAATTCGGCATCCAATGTGACACAGAGGGTCTTCACCTTCTTGGCCATTGGGATGATAGCATTAGAAATGCTGAAACTGTTATACTCCGAAGGCAAGGTTTTAAGTTTAGGGCCAGAGGCCACAATCAGTAATTCAGTCTTTTTGGTGTTAAGGGCCAAGGAGTTGGCTGCCATCCAATCGTGGAGAGCAGAATAGATTGTATTGAGATCCACTGAGTCCTGTGCATACAAGCCAGAGAGCTTCATGATGACCTGAGTGTCATCAACGTGATTAGTATAGAGGACACCCAGGCCGTCTAGCAGTCTTAAGAAGGGAATAATATAACATTTAACAAAGAAGGCGAGATACACAAACCCTGAGGGACGCCACAGGCTGTAATGGCTGGTGATGTGAAGCAGGCATCGCTGGTTGCCACTCTGGCATTATGAGGGCCAAGAAAAGAGGCAACCCATTGTGAAGCCAAGCTAGAACAGCCCACTATGGATTGCAACCTGTACACCAATAAAGCATGATCCACCATATCAAACGTGGCGGACAAATCAAGGAGCACCAGGAGCGCTGGCTGACCGTGATCAACAATATTCGACAGACTTGATTTAAGACCCAGCATGGCTGTCTCTGTGCTGTGTCTGGCTCTAAATCCTGACTGACGTATTCCAAGAATATTGTTCTGTTCAATGAAACTCTGGAATTGTAGACATGCAACCTTGTCCAGAATCTTAAGAAGAAACGGGACGTTGGTTATGGGGTGATAGTTATCTGTAGACATGGGATCAAGGTTATCTTTCTTCAAAAGTGTGGTGATCCAGGCCTCCTTGAGAAAGAGTGGTACAGATCCCTCTGCAAATTAGAAGTTGACCAATCTTGTCACCCAAGTACTCGGCACATCTATACAACCAATAAAAAGTCCAGATGGACAAACGTCCCCCTGGCATGAGGTAGGTTTCATGTTGGTGACAATCTGGGAGAAGTCAGTCTCAGTGCTAGGTGTAAACTAGATCAGGGATATTAGAGACTAGTGAGGATTTAGATTTAAGAGGGTCAGTCAAAGAATCCCTCGCCATGTTACACAAATTCCTGGTATTCTGGATGGAACTTTGATGAGCTGCAAATTTATCAGCAAAGAAATTGTAAATTTTCTGACACCGGTCAAAATTCTTCACCGGTCTGACCGTGGTAATGGGCTTCCCTTTAAATTCCTTCAGGATGGCAAACGGGTCCTTTGAGCTGGATTTAGCTTGCGTGATCCTGGAGTTATAAAGAGAAGATTTTGCTTGTGTGATAGCATCCTTGAACTGTTTAATCAATAGTCTATAGGCAGCCATGGTTACTAGCGAGGGATTTTACACCAGTCACGTTCTGCTGATCTCTTCTGGTGCCTAAGGTGAAGAATGGTGTCATTGAACCAGCACTTGTTCAATGTCTGGGGAATCACACGACGATTTATTATGGTTGCTAGGGAATTAATAGCCCCCTCCAGCGTTACTGTCAGGTGACGGGCTAATTCATCAGCCTTACTATAATTGTCCAAAGAGCCAAGTTTACATCTAATCAAGGGTGACCGCTTTGCAGGGGTGTTGTTCTTCCAATTTCTGGCTTTGATGACTAATCTAGGATTAGTATCTAGTCTTGCCGGTGACACAGTAATGTTCACGCAAAATGTAAGCAAATGGTGATCGGTCCAAATACAGGGGTTAGCAGCGAGATTAGAGACTGTGAGATGGTGCGAGAGAACCCAGTCAAGGGTATGCCCTCCAATATGAGTTGGTTCAGTCACCCACTGTGAAAACCCTGTAGGATCAAGGGCACCAAATAAGGACTGAGTGACATTATCTGAGGGTGAATCAGCCCAGTGGTTAAAATTTCCCATCACTAGAACGGGTGTGTTTACCGTAGTGATTTTATTCAAGAGGCTTATCGGCTGTTCCTCGAAGAGAGGAATTTGAGGTCTATAAATAATGACTATAGTTATTGACGCATTGTCTGATATTTTCAATTTTACTATAAGACTCTAACAGTCATCCAGTGCCTCATGCGACAAAGAATTGCATTGTAACTGATTTTTTTTACAGTAAGGCTACCCCACCTCCCTGACCGACGTTGTGGTTAGCCTGAAAGATTTGGTACTTATTAGGGATTGCTAAGGTGACTTCCGAGGGGGTGGTCTCATTAGGCTAGGACTCAGTGACTGCCAAGAGGTCGGGACTCAAGGTCGTAAGGAGGCCCTTGATCTCTACTCCATGTTACTTAAGTGAACGGGTATTAAGGAGGGCAAGATGAAGCAGGGAGTCACCAACTAGATAAAGTACAGAGTTTTCCTCTGTGAAGGCGGAATGAGGGGTCTTCTCTGCACTATTATCGTTGCTTTGGTAGGCATCAGTATGCGATGGGCTCGGTATATTTACGGGTGCAGGGAGATCAGTAGTCACTTGACTCGTGGCCTCCAAACCTGTGCTAGCTCTAGCAAACAGATCAGCCAGTGCATCCATATTTAATGTGGTTTCATCACTGCATTGAGTCGTATGATCATTCAGAGAGAGAAGGCAACCTGTATGGTTAGACAGTGGGCCATGTGTACATTGTCATGTTCTAGTGCCTCAAGCATGAATTTACCGATTCCTTTGAATGCTCATGATTAGATCGGCTCGGGACATACTAAAACTGGAGCAAAAAGAGAGAAAAATTCCCAAACTATCTGTACTTACTAAGGTGTAGAGAAGCAGCCTTCAGGTCTAACTGACGGCACTGCACACACGCACCTCACACGAACCTGCACAAACCAGCTTAGATGCGCCGGTGCCGACAATGTCTAAAAGGGGGGGGGGGAGCCTACTGGGCTTTTGGGAGCTGTAGTGTACAAAGGGGGAGAAATACAATTTGAATCTGATATAAATGGATTAACAATTTGAAATTAATAAAATGAATACAGATCGAGTGGCAGAGCACCTAAAATAAATTCTAAAGGCTAATACAGCTGATGCAGTTTTAAAAAGCAGCGCAGTCTATAAAGACTCAACCGATATGCTAAAAGCTGAAAGTAGCAGCAAATGAATTAAGTTAATTAGCAAATTAGCGCGTAGCAAGGAGGCTTTCAACACAATTTCTACAGTACAATAAATAGCGTTCTAAACCCCCTTCTTAATCCTTCTTCTTATTGCTACCACTTTGTCAGGACTTTTTATATCTTGACTATTGGGGAAATTACTCCAAGACAGTTCTTGGTCTTTTCAGTATCTTTTACATATATTGGGTTTCCCACTGTAACAAGGGAGTTCACTCCCTAGGCACTATTGAGATTTATGGTTTCTCTTGTCACCACTGTGACGAGGGTGTTCACTCCTGATGTACTATTTACTTTGAAGGCTACTCCTGTAATCCGGGAGACTATCCATTTGACTTTCTAGTCTCCTGTTTCCTTGAGTATCACCACTGGGTTGAGGGAGATTACACCAGAGAAATATCCAACTCTTCGGTCTCTTGGTTTCACTACTGTGACGAAGGAAATCATTCATGAGGAACACTTGACTTTTGGTTCTCTGGGTATAACTATTGCGACCAGTCAGATTACTCCAGAGGAATACTTGACTCTTGGTTCTCTGGGTATCACTACTATGACAAGGGGGATCACTCCAAAGGAATACTTGACTCTTTGGGCTCCCTGAACCCCGCCCAGCTTTCCAGCGACTCCTGTTACTTGTTTCTTCCCTGGGGAGCGCTAGTGGTTCTTCCCAGGGTCTCAGGCCACTTCGGTTCCGCTCGTGTTCACATCGTATTCCAGCTTTTTTTCTCTTCGGTCCATGCTGCTCCTTGGAGCATTAATGGCAGCAGTCTCAGCATGTTTTATGTACCCACACGGTGCACCTCGAAAGGCTATGCCACTGCTGAATTCTTCCTGCTTTCTCTGGCTCACGTGTTTCCTTTCAGCTTCTTCCGAGACCGGCTGCCTCTGAAAGCTTCGGGCAGTGCAGGTTTGAATTTCCGGGACCCTGCAGGATGTATGCCAGCTTCCCTCACTTTTCTTCTGCTCCCGAACACCTTCAGTCAATGTTTTTCATCAATGCCTCTGAAATTATCTTCCACCACCTCGTCACAATACTTTGGTAATTCCTTCTACTGTTGTTCTGTATGTTCCTTTGGTTATTCTTTTTCTCAGTCCTATCTGGACTTACAGGTGAGATAAGAGACTTCTCAATAACACACAGTAGCAGTTTTAGGTTGGAAGGTAGGAGTCAACAGGGCCATGGCTTCTGCGAACAAGGGCTTAGGGAGGTCTTTCATGGGACGGAAGTCCTTATCCCCACAAGGGGGGGGTCTCTCCCTATGTAGTCATCCTGCCTTTTACCACCCATAGGAGCACTATTGGGTAGCGGCCTCACCTCCCTAGCCTCATAGGGAAGGGTTCCCCTCTTAGGAGACATGGAACAAGAAAGAAAGGAAGGGACTGGACAGGGAAAAAGGGGGAGAAGGCAGGCAAAGAAGACCTGAAACTGGCAAGGAAAGCGGAGAGCAAACAGCCTCCTGCTTTAGCATTGAGACACAACTGGGAATCATGTTGGCAGGGTAGAAATACCCATAGCAGCGCCGACGGGTGATTTACTTCCCACGTTCCTGGTTGCCATGAGGAGCGTTAAAGTCGCATGGAGCATGCATGGATCACGCATGCGTGAAACTATCCGGTACTGCGCTAAGTATTTAGGGGAGTAGGTGAGCTATAGTAGGCTATTTTATATAATGTAGTTGGTTTGGCCTTAAAGTTTTCTAGCAGTGTATGGAGAGTGCCCCTTGTCAAGATGGAGGTTCACATTCAAAGCCCTGATTGATTGGGAATTGTTCAAGGGGAGACCATGAACATTCTAAACTGCCTTTCATTGTCTTAGCCCAGCTGAGAGGACATGTTATGAAGTTGCTCCTGTAATATTTGAGGCCTTTAGGTTTTTGAACTTTACGTTTTCAAGTAACAGAGTTTGGGTGCAGTGGAATCATCAGGAGTGAGTCCAGGAGTAAATCTGAATACAAGCAGTGGCTGCACAGGATCATCTTTGAACTCAAAGATAAGTGACTAGCCATCTGGCTATCGGTTCTAGTCTTGTAAATAGTATTTAAGAATGTGACTGTATATTGAAGTCCTAAAGGCAGTTAAGGAGAAGATTAAAGTTTCGTCAGTCTTGAGGGATGTTTATTTGTTGACCATATGTGCTGTGATTCATTCGGTGCAAGTGCTTGTAAATAGACATTTGAACCGATAGCTCGCACTCTTATGCTGGCAAACTGTACCTAGTTCCCAAGCTGAGGTTGACAAAGACTTCAAATTTGAGCGGTTGCTCAGTGAAGTGGAGTGCAAGTGCCAAGTGATTGCTTACGCTACAAGTCTGCATTGCTTGCAAGCCGTTCACATAAACTCTAAGTTCGCGTGCGGTGCGCGAGGGACTTCATTTCCGCATGTGCGCATATCATCTGTTCAATTGGCTACGTTAATGCGCGTGCGCATGTCTTCACAGGCTTCTTATCCATGTATCTTCAGTTCTGCGCGTGCGCCCATCCTCTGAGACTCGTGTCTTCTTACCGTGTGTGCGAGTTTCAACTAATCTGGTGCCTCCAGTCCGCGTGTGCGTGGATTGCCCGTATCCGAGTCTCTTTCCCGCACGTATGCGGTCCTGCACATTTTGGGGTGTCCTGGCGTGGGTGCGCGGGCCACGTCTTTTGAATTGTTATACGTTCGCATTATGCATTGGCTCACATTTCAAAGAGAAAGCGGGCGCAACTCAGCCTAATAAACTGGTCACAGCCAAGAGCAGTTTGCCTAAAGTGTGGCATTCAGCCTATCCTGCTGAGTGTGATCTAAACATGGCTAATAGGAGAACTTGAACTTGAGTATTCAGCACTCTTTAAAAGACTCTATGACTCCAGTTCAATGGGTTTGCTAAGCAGTTAAATTCTTCTCAGATGCTTCAAGGTCAGCAGAAGATATTTGAAGAGAGAGCAACAAAGGGCACCAGGCTTCTTAACTTCTATCTTCAGCAAGTACATGCAACTCCTCTGGGCTTTCACTAGAGAAGTACCAGGTATGGTTCTTTGGTTATTTTCTTGGAGGATATTAATGGAAAGCAGGTAAATTAACTTAGTCATTTAGGTTGGTTTGTGTTTGTTCTTCTTGTCTCATCTGCAGGATCTAAGGTTAGTGCAGACACAACCAACCTGGTGTTTATTATTTTATCCCTTTCCCCTTAGGGGTGTGACATGCAGAGCTGTGAGTCAATTGGTTCTGAGTGTTTCATTTTTCGGGGAATGTCGGGGGTTCAGCAGCTTCCACGGACTCAGGTCTTGGAATCTCAGCCTGACAGAAACGCTGCCAGCGGACTGACGCATTGATGTCAGCTGCATCTCGGGCCACCATGTTGTGTTCCTGCCTGCTGTCGCTGATGTTTGCTAAGGGATAGCCCATTAATGTCAGGAGTCACTGCCAGTCCATTGCCACCAATAAAGTGTGGCTGCAGGCCCAAGCGCCACCTGAGCTACAGGCTCCAACAGGAGGTCAGGTGTGGGGGACTATTGGGAATCGTGTCGCACAGCTCGGGGCATGACACACTCAAGGGAAAGTTCAGGTGCATTCACCAGACAGGTGGGGCATGACTGATACTCCTGACAAAATGGGTAAGATTGTTGTCACTTGCGCTATGCTGCACAACATGTGAATATGCCGGAATATACCCATATACCCATGCCTCCAGATGAGGACGTTGGTAATCTCTACCTGTGGTGTACCCCAGGGGTGTCTAACCTCTCGCCCTGGCTTTTCAACCAATACCTGGAAACTCTTGCCCACTGTATTGCCACTTTCAGCTCCAGTGCTATGCTGATGTCACTCAACTCATTTTCAGGCTGCCCTCGGCCACCTCCTCTCCGTCTCTCATCTCTGATTGCCTAACTGCCATTCAAGATTGGTGTACCGCCAGCGATCTTTGTCTGAACGCCAGCAAGATGGAGATCCTCCTCATCGGCACACCTTCACCCTCCTTTCCCCTCACTCTCGGGCTGGCCCCCCCTTGGCCCTCCTCCTACCCCCACCTGGAAGGCTAAGAACCTTGGGGTCATTGTTTAAATATTGGTAAGGCAGGCCCTCTGTTACCAGTCAAGTTAAGCTTCTCCTCCAAACGCATGTTTTCATGACTCCATCAATCTTCAGGGAGGCTGTGTTTCTTCGCTGTTTCAGGTGTCTTCATTTCCTTTTCGGGTTTGGCAGGTTAATTGACTCTAGGGATTCTGGTACCTGTATTTTTGGCACTTAATTTTTCTTGCAGGTGGCTGGAAACAACTCCCTCCATAGCACAAATCTTCCCCTTGATGGCTATCCCCCTGCCCCCATCAAGGGGAAGATTTATGCTATGGAGGGAGTTGTTTCCAGCCACCTGCAAGAAAAAGAAAGTGCGAAAAATACAAGTACCAGAATCCTTAGAGTCAATTAACCTGCCACACCTGAAAAGGAAATGAAGACACGCTTGAAAAAGCAAAGTAACACAGCCTCCCTGAAGATTGATGGAGTCATGAAAACGTGCGTTTGGAGGAGAAGCTAAACTTGACTGGCAACAGAGCGCCTGCCTTACCAATTTTTAAACCTTGGGGTCATCTTTGACTCTACACTTTCCTTCTCCGCCCACATCTCTGATGTCTCTAAAAAGTCAAACTTCCTACTGCACCTCCTCAGAGGTACTCTGCCTTTCCTCTCCTTTCCCCAGAAGCTCACTGTCTCCCAAGCTCTGGTTCTCTCTGGGTTGGACAATTGTAACAGCCTCTTTCTAAATCTACCTGCCTCTACTCTCCGTCCTCTGCAACTAATCCAGAACAGGACTGCAAGACTTGTACTTGGCCTCAAACCCTGTGGTTGTATCTCTCCAGCTCTGAAATATCTCCATTATCTCCCAGTGGATGCAAGGATTAAATTCAAAACCCTCTGCATTGTCTACAAGGCTTTCTGGGGCCTGGGTTCAAAATACCTTCAGCTATCCCTCCGCAAATGACTCCCCTCTCGAGCTCTTTGCTTCTCTACCTCTAACTCCCTCAGGGTCTGTCGTTTTTCAAAGAAACAAGCTGGGGGTAGATCTCAGTCTTCGGCTGGGGCCTCCCTCTGGAACAGCCTCCCTGCAACTTAAGGAGAACCATCTCCGGTTCCGGATGCACCTCAAGACCTTCCTCCTTGCTTCTGCCTTCGCCCCCCTCTCCCCTGCTGATCTGTTCTCTCTCGGCACCGTGCACATGGCCTACCTGCTGTCTTCCGGGCCCAGGTACCTGCTCACCCTGCCACCCTCACGCACTGCCTCTGGGCCACCCCTTGCACTGGGGTCTGTATCTGTACTCATACAGCCCCCCCCTTTTCTTCCTGCACTTATCAGACATACATGTCTGCTGCCTTAAACCCAGCACTTGCCACTTGCTGGCTGCACTACCACTGTTTGTTGACTTTATTATTTATTTATTTTATTTATTCATTATTTATCTGTTTCTCCTTTGCTCTGCACTTCCCACTTCTCTCCCCTCCTGTGCACGTTTCCCCTC
This sequence comes from Ambystoma mexicanum, assembly GCF_040938575.1. NCBI lineage: Eukaryota > Metazoa > Chordata > Amphibia > Caudata > Ambystomatidae > Ambystoma > Ambystoma mexicanum. Next base: position 1,460,358,277 of record NC_090934.1, on the reverse strand, counting down.
TCCCTCTCCCATGCACTTGTGCATTCTCAATGTCACTGGGCCTAGTAAGATTGTTGTTTTGTTCTCCCCTGTTCCCCTCCCTTACCTTGTTGCGCTCTGGAACACTAGTGTACGAGCGCAATATAAATAAAATATCAATATCAATTCCCACTCAGATGGTGAAGATGTAGGTGATGACAGGGCACAGGCAAAAGTCGTGAGGCATTGTGGGAAGGATGTATTGTCCCATACTGTCCGTCAGAAATCCTTGACAACTATTTCTGAATGCACATAAAGACTTCGGTCACTGTACATTTTACTTCAACTGTATTCACATGTATCACTCTAAGAAATGACCACTGGATCAAATGGCTGTAGTTCAAAGAGATGTATTGTAGAACTGTGCCCCTTATCCCCAACAATGTGACCCTCCCCGCACCCTCATCTCCAGCAATATGATTCTGCCCACACCCTCATGCCCAACACCACCCCCTCCCCATAACCCTGTAGTCTCCAGTCTGTTCCATTATAGTGTCCACTACCTCCACCTCTTGTTCCCCTTCTATGTAGGCATGGTTGCACAACTTGTAGGACGCTGAGCGGACCCTGGTGGCGTGCTTGCCACTGATCCCTCAGGTAGGGGTGGCCGACACGGAACTTGCAGGTTCACTGTGCCAGAATTGCTGCATCATGAGGGTGATGGCCAAGCCATTGTTTCATGTGATGCAGCCATTTGCTCAGCCAATTCCCATACCCTCTGACTGATCAGGGTGTTGCTGGCAGTGGATTGTGCTGCATGCTGTCACAGACAGTCCATGTAAGTGGCCACCCGCCTCGAAGCCCCCAGCACCACATCATGTATTGCCTGGGAGTGTCCCAGTTGCTGCCGGGCTATCTGATGCATTGCCTCCTAGCACTGCCTGATCTGGGTGAGCCTCTCCTAGAGGGCATCTATGGTGTGTCCATGCACTGTCCCGGGAGACGGATGAGGGCGCCTTTCCTCAATGCCAGATACATGGCCTGCTTGCTCCTCGTTACTCTGACTTTTATAACCGAGTGTGCAGTGAGATGACAAGGGGGAGGGAGAGGACTGCATGGGTGATATGATGGGCAGGGGGGATGAATCCGAGGACATGTGCCTCGTTGGGGAAGCTGCAGAGGTTGAGGCAGTGGTGGCAGACTCTGGGGCCGCAGCGCCAGCGGGTGCAGTGGCCTGTTCCCGTGCCTGCATGTTGTTGGCACTTGGGTGGGTTGGTCCTCGGACTCCCCAGCAGTGGGGGGAGGTGGCTCAGTGGTGGGTGGTTGTGCAGCCTCCCTTGCACTTGCGCGTTCTCAATGTCACTGGGCCTAGTAAGATCGCTGTTTTGTTCTCCCCTGTTCCCCTCCCTTGCCTTGTCGCGCTCTGAAACACTTGTGTACGAGCGAGCTAGAAATAAAATATCAATCTCAATCTCAATCATGGCCTGAGTTGGTGGCACGATTGTGGCAGTGTTCCTGTGGAAGCAGCAGTGCCCTTGGACAGTGGTGTCTTGAGCACTCCCCTTCCTTGGTGCAGCATTTCCTGTGCCATTTTTGCCACTTCCTGGGGCAGGTGTGTCGGAGGTACTGCTGCCTTCCATGGGGTCTTGGGTGTCTTGTGTATCTGTCGGGAGAAGGGAATAGTGCATCAATACCTTAATGGGCTTTAGCAGTGTGTGCTCTCATGTAGTGTTCTATGTACTGTGGTGTCACAGGGCATAACCGCCCCATGGGGGCCTACTTCATGTGGCAGGCAGTATGATATTTTACTGGCTTGATGGTTGTGTGTGCATATTGCTTGGACTATGGTGCCGTGGACTTCAGTTGTGTAAGGTCACTGTTCCCTTGTAGGTCTGGCCCAATGTTACTTGCATATCCTGTTGTACTGTCAGCTGAGGGGTGTCTTGCTAGTTATGGCGGTGTGATTGCTACATTAGGTGGGACACAATCTTCATGGAGGCCTTGCAGATACTGGTCTGTTGCACTAGTTGTAAGCTTGAGCCACATGTCTAGTGGTGTTAATTGTCATATGTTACGTGTGTGCCAGATGTTTGGCTGATGTGTCTGTGCATGGGTGCTCGACATGCTAGCAAGGGGTGATGGCGATGTGACATGCTATTGTGTGACTGTCATGATACTTGCTGTTGCATGGTAATTGTAGCTTCTATGTGGTGAGTATTTAAGGGGATTCACACATTCCATTCCTCCTGATGTACTGTCCTGCAGTGTCACATTCTGCATTGTCTGGGTTCCTCTCAGCTAGATTCATGGAAGTATGTGTATGTCGACATGCTATTGATGTTGTTGTGCAATGGGCCCATTACCCACTCATGTACTGACCTGGCTGCTGGCACCAACCTCTGCAGAACCCACACTCTCCAGGCCTGCCATGTGGAGGATGCTACTCGCAGTCTCCTCCCAGGGTGTCGGCTGCAGCTGGGCAACTGTTCCTCCACCAGTGACTGCTGTCTCCTGGCCGTGGTTTGAGATGAGGATGCGGACTCAGGCTTTGAGGTTGTTCCACCTCTTCTGCCTGTTCTCACTGTCCCGTGAGACATGTCCTACGGCCACCACCATGTCCTTGATTTCTGCCCAGATGGCATTCTAACGCTGCTGGGATGTTTTGCAGTTTTGTTGAACCATACATCTCCTCTGCATGGGCCACCACCTGCTCCGCAAGCACACTGAGCTCATGCTCAGTGAACCTCTGTTGTGTTGCTGCATTTCAGGCAACTTTCCCGTGCCTTTGCCCATGGACATGTTTTTTGTGTCTTCTGGGGGTGGATGACACTTAATCGTGATTTTGAGTCGTTTGAGTTTCTAAAGGTTCCAGCCGGAGTTCTTCACGTTTGCATCATGACGACTTTCCGTTTGGCGCTAACTAAGTCAGTATACGGGAGTAACAGTAATTCTGCCGAAAATTGGCAGAAATACCGTCAGTGTTCTGTTTCTTGGCAGTAATTTCACCTGTGGAATACCATTACCGCCAATTGTGCACACCCCTGCCTTTTTCGAAATATAAAATAGGAGTCCATTTTGTAAAGATCAAACGGGATTGAGATACAAAAATGGGGACCCATCGCCGAAAAACAGCTATCGCCTGTGTGCAGAAAATGGGATGATGTTACAACTAAAAGATGTTGATCAGTAGATCGTAATGACCGTGCAAGGGGTGGTAAGGTACACGTTTAATTGACAGATGGGCGGGAGCAGAGCAATGAAGGCACTTAAAGACAAGACCGAGGATCTTAAAATGAATCTTCTGTTGTACCACCAGCCAGTGAAGTGCTCTATGATTGGCAGAAATAGGTGCACATTTGGACACATGCAACAAAAGGGTCACAGCTGCATTTTGGGCTTTTTGTAGACAGTAAATTTGTTTTGACAGAATCCCTGAGAAGATGGCGCTACAGTAATGTAAATTAGAATAAATCAGTGAGCCAACAACTACCGGTCGATCATTATCTGGAATGAGAGGAAGGATTGGTTGCAGAAGTCTAAGGTGGTAGTAAATGGTCTTCACTGTTTCACTGACCTGGTAATTGCAGTCCAAGTTGAATTGCCAGATACAGCCAAGATTTTTCTCCTGATGTGCATAGGGTGTCAGAAGGTCAAACAAGACAGGGCACGAGGGCAATTTAAATGGATTATCCAAGAGACTTTTGAGGCCAAGAAAATTGACTTTCGTTTGGGAAGGATTCAACTGCAGCATATTGGACATCATCCAGCTTTTTATTTCCAACACACAGTCAGAGATGCATTTAATAGAATTAGAGGAGTTGTTTACATGCACATGTCATCTGCATAAGAGTGATAATGTAAATCAAATTTAGAAAAACTGCTCAAAAGTGGCCTTATATAAATATTAAACAATAAGGGTGACAAAGAAGAGCCCGGTGGATCCCTGCAAGGTACCTATAATGGACTGCAACAATAAACTCCTATCTTAACCTGTTGTGTTCACTCAGATAGAAAAGATGTGAACCGTTTTAAGGAATCTTCTGACACATGAGTGACTGCAATCAGTCTGGATTTAAGAATGGTGAAGTCCATGGTGTTGAATGCCTTTGAGAGGTCAAGTAGGACCAACAAAGTGAGATCACCCTCATCGGCTGATCTCAGAATGTCATCCCTCTCTGTAAGGAGTGCTGTTTCGGTTCCATGGCATCGAAGAGGCAGTGTTCTTCCATAATCTTTTGTAATTAGACAGTGACTACCTTGTTGAGAATCTATTCAGGGCATGCCAGGCAAGCAATGGAGCAAATGTTCTGGAGAATATTACGGTCCATTGAAGGTTTCTTTAATAAGGGAGTTATGATTGATCCTTTAAGCTCTGTAGGAACCGTTCCTTGGGAGAAGGAGGACTTCACAAAGCAAGTGATGAATTCACTTAACTCAGTAGCCTGGCGTTGGGCTAGGCATGCAGGTAAATAATCATAATTATTATTTTATGGGTTTCATTGTCGTAATTAGAGTAAGTATTTCATCAGAAGTGACAAGAACAACCTTAAAGGTTTGGACAGAAGCAGATATCATGAGGTTTGTTCCAGATAGAGATTTCAGACTTGGAGGTGTGGGCATCAATGTTATCTCAAATCATATTGACTTTATTCAGGAAAAATTCATTAAACTCATTTGCCATTTGAAGAGAAGGTGGTAAGGTTGGCGATATGCATGATGGGTTGGATAATTTTCAGAAGACTTCTAAGAGTTCTTTGGGCTTATTGATTGGCATGTTCATATGATTCTGTAAAACGCTTGATTTAGCAGAGAAGGTGGCTTTTTAATAAATATTAATGGATATATTTACAGCACTACGAGAATAAAGGAACCAAGCAACTGCAATCATGGTTTTGAGTGGAGAGGCTGCTTGTGTTCTTCACACTGTGCACTGTTAACCACAGCTACATTAACTTCACCCTTGATTGGCTGGAGTACGTGACCCAGTTACGGAAGCCCCACCAAGTACATGTGTGCCTTTATAGCCCCTTGTGGAAGTGTGCGCAGCCCATTCCATCTGCTGCTCGTGGGCAACGCTGTGCGAGCCTCTTTCCGCCAGCCGAGCCCGCTTTCTCGTTCCCCACCACCAACCCATGATTAGGCAGTTTCTTGAATAACAGTCTACACTGGGGCAGCCCCCTGCCCATGCAGCCCCTCGGCTAAGGACCCTGAGGTAAAGGACAGCTCCCAGAAGCAGCCCCAGATGGTTTCTGCCGGTGTCAGCCATGAAAGCATGAACCCTGCAGTTGCCAACCTGCTGCGACTGCCAAGACTGACAAGGTAGGTGCGGTGCGGTCAGGGGGACAGACATCACAGCACCCCACTAAACTGACCCACCCCTCCAATTACTCGTATTTCTCTTAACGTACCACCCTTATTCATCTCAGCGAACTGTATTGCTTAGCCTTTTTTCCTTTTCTCCAGCAAAGTCGCATTCTTGCATTACTTGTGTCGAAACTAGGGCTTTTTCCCCTCCTTTTAGGAAAGTCACATCTCGGTGTGTTTGCATTACTGTTGTGTCAAAACTAGGCCTTTTCCCCTCCTTTTGGGAAAGTCGCATCTTGCGGATGTCCATGATTTCACTGAATCCACTTCACCTAAAGGTGAAATCTTCAAATCTTTTTTGGTATTATGCGGGGGAGACCCCCCGCTTTGCCCTACCTTATCCTCTCCCCTTACCCCACCCCCATCTATGTATTAAAATGTATCTAAAAAATTCAAGGAAAAAAGAATTTGAAGATTTCTGATTAGGTGAAAAAGGAATCAGTGAAATGTACAGTACCGGTTTCTTGCAGTGTGCTGTCCTCCCACCTGTCTTCCGTCCATACTGCTCCTGCGTTCCCTTGTGTTGTGTTCCCTGCATGCCTCCTGTGTGCCTCCTTCTCTCTGAACCCTCCCCCACTGGTGCTACCTGTGGTGCGCAGCTGTGGGCTTTGCTTCTTTTCCTCCCTTGCGCCCCCCTTGCCTCCTCGCACCACCTCTGGTGCTCTCAATCTCTCCCATGCACTCAAACTGCTACTACATATCTCCTATCCCTCTCACTAAGTCTGGAAGGAAAAGGTTCAAGAGGGATATCCTGGTCTACAACTTGGGCCTCCCCATCGCTGATACCCACATCAGCACTTCCTCCAGACACACTCTCACCGACATACTCTTTGTCGTTCCCTCTCCAGACATATGGACCCCCCCATCTGTTCTCTCTCCTATCTCCTCCTCTCGCATTAATGGTGACACCCGGTGGGAGGTCCTCATGGCCCCCTCCCAATCCTCCAAGACCATCACCAATGTCTATCTAAATGGTACCGTCATGGTCCAGGGCTCTCAGCCCAATTTTCTCCTCCTTCATAGGCATCGCCCGCATCGCATCAATTTCCTCCCTTTTCCTGCCACTCCCAACACCCTTCTGGCTCCTCTGCCACCTCTTTCCTCATCCGACGTCTCTCTGGCACTCACCTCCCCCACCACTCTGGCCCCTAGGCCACCTCAGTGTACTACCTCTGTCCACTCTCGGGCCCTTCTACCACCTCAGCTGGGTGTGCCTCACCCCTGCACCCCATCCCGAAACACTTTCAAATGGGGCAACCTGCTCCACGTAGCTACTCTAAACTCTTGCTCTGCTGTCAAGCATTCCTTTGACATCTGCCACCTCCTCAAAGACCTTGACCTTGACCTGGATGTCCTCACTCTTACCGAAACATGGTTCACGGCAAGCTCTGTCACAAGTTTTGATTCTCTCTGCCCTGAGGACTACAAGATCCTCTCAGAGCCCAGGACCAATCAGCCCGGAGGTGTAGTGGCCCCGATCTTTCCGGAGTGGGTCCCTGCTTCTGTCATTCCTATGCAGGCCTACTCCACCTTTGAATGCCTAGTTTGCAGGCTCTCTATCTCGCCTGGCCTCTCTCTGACTGTGGCCACCATCTACAGGACACCTGGCCAGGTCCCCCTTTTTCACTCAGAATGGGCTGACCTCTCTTCCTGTCTCCTTGCATCGACCTCTCAACTTCTCCTCCTCTGAGTTCTTCTGCAACCTACGCGACTCCCTTTCCATTCTACCCTATGGTCCGACACACTCTGCTGGACACACCATTGATGTTCTCTTCTTCTCAGACATCCCCCTCTCTAACCCTCCCACACTCTTCTCTCTTGGACAGACCACTTTCTGCTGTCCTCTCACCTGAAACCTTTTTGCTCCTAAAGCAAAGCCTACCCTTGCACTGCCACCTTTCATTCAGCCCATGAAGCAAGTGCCATTGGATGCCTTTGCCTCTACTTTCTCTGCTCCTCCTACTCCTGCGACTGACTCGCATCCTGACACAATCCTCTCTAACCTGATTCTTTTTATCTCCCACACTCTGGACATCCTTGCCTCCATCATGAGAATCCGTATGAAGCCTTCCTCCAACTGCTACTCCTGGTATGACTCTGACCTCGCCGCCCAGAAACACTGAGAATAAGTGGAGGGCTTTGAGTGTATCCTCTGACAAACTGCCTGCTCCAAAGGCAATACAGACTCTCTCTCTTCTTCGAGAAGAGGGTCCATATCCAGCCTGCGTCTCTGCGGCCTCTAACAACTCTTTAAAATATGCCAGGGGTTGGCCAATCCTGCTGCAGTCTACACTGCTCCTGTTCCCTCCCAGGCCCTCGGTATGGCTCCTGCCTCTCATTTTATCACTAAAAACCAGGCCATCCTATCCTCACTTTCCTCTTCCTCTCCCTATACCTCTATCAGGCCCCCTTTGGCCGCCTCTCCCATTACTCTTTTTTTTTTTCCTCCTTTTCTCTGACAACACCTGACGATGTCTCTAGACAAGTATGATCTATGAAAGTGTTGTCCAAACAGGTGCTCCCCTGCTCCTCCAGAACCATCCAAGGACCACATTGCCACCCTCGCTCCAGCCCTGGACTATTTCTGCAATCACTCTTTCACCACTGGATCTTTCCCCTCCCTCCTCAAGCACTTCCCTTCTGTTAATTCTACATGTCTGGCAAACTATCACTCGATTTCTATCACTCCTTTCCTGAGCAAATTCCTGGAAAGGCTGACCATCTCCCAGTTTACCCTCCACACTAAATCTATCGGCTCTCTCCACGACCATCAATCTGGCTTCACAGCAGCAGCCAGAGGCACAGAAACTGCTCTCCTGAACATCCGTGAAGATCTGCTCTTTAACCTTGACTCAAGCTCTCCCTTTGTCCTCATCCTCCTTGACCTTTCCTCTGCTTTCGACACAGTCAATCACTCCACCCTGATCAGCAAACTCTGTGTCTACCTGGGCATCTTTTTTTACATTTTTTAAAATTTCTTTATAGTGCGTTATTAGATGATTAGCATCTTTTTCTCACTTACATAAAATCAAATATCAATTTTATAATCACATATACATTACAATCATGTTAAAATACATATTAAAACATAGATTTCCGTGTGCAATGATATTAGTCACTGGGAACTTTCTTCCTCTATTTTGGCTAACTTTTTGGTAATTAACTCCCATACGTGGAACGCTGTGTGGTTTAAGACCGACGGCTTAGCGGCAAACAACTCGCTCCAGAACAAATCCATGTGGGCATCACGGATCATGCCCTGGCGTGGCTGACCTCCTTCCTCCTGCACCGTCCCGCGCAGGTCCAACTTGTGTCCTTTCTCTCCACCCCCTCTCCCTCCACATGTGGTGTCCCCCTGGGCTCTATCTGCTCTCCCAGGCTCTTCAATGTCTCTCTGGCCCCTTTGGCCCACTTGATCTCCTCCTTCTCTTCTAACATTCAGTGTTATGCAGATGACACGCGGTTCTCTTTCAGCCTGCTCTCCTGCCTCTCTCATTTCTGGCTGTCTAGCCGCGATTCAGGATTGGTGTGCCTTGATCAATCTTTGCCTTAATGCCAGTAAAACAGCAATCCTTCTCATTTGGACCCCTGCTCCCGCTTTCCTTATCTCACTCTGGCCGCCCTCCCTGGGCCCTCTTCCCTCACCTTCCAGTGAGGTAAAAAACCTTGTTTCATCTTCCACACCACTCTCTCCTTCTCTCTTCACATCACAGACCTTTCCAAAAAGGCCCACTTCCAGCTGCACCTCCTCAGAGGCATTCTACCTTTTCTCACTTTTCCCCCAGAGCTCACTCTCCAGAGCACTGGTTCTCTCCGGGCTGGACTACTGCAACAGCCTCTTTCTCAATCTGCCCTCCTCTGCTCTTTGCCCCCTGCAACTAATCCAGAACAGGACTGCAAGACTTATCCTTGGCTTCAAGCCCAGGGACCATATCTCTCCACCCCTGAAACATCACCATTGGCTCCCGGTGGCTGCAAGCATCAAGTTCAAGGCCCTCTGCATCGTCCACAAGGCTTATTGGGGCCCACACTACATCCAACTCTCTTCCAAAATACCTTCCTTCTAGAGCACTTCGCTCAGCTACCTCTAACTCTCTGAGGGTCAAACGTTTCTCCAGGCCGAGAGTGAGGGTAGATCTCTCTCCTCTGCAGGTGCATCCTTCTGTTACTGCCTGCCTGCCCCTCTCAGACTTGGCCGGACCACCTGATGTTCCGGAAGCAGCTCAAGACCCTCCTTTTGTCCTCTGTCTCCTCTCTCCCACTTCCTTGCTAACTTCCCCATCAGCTGCGCCGACTGGTTGCTTGGTTCCCTCAGAGTCTCTTTGGGTACCAGGCTCCTTCACAACCAGTCCTCCTTTGCCCCCTGGCCTTCCACACACTTACAGGATGTAACTGTAACCCCTACAACTTCCCTGCCTCCTTGCACTTATCCAGAGCTGCATTGCCTTGTCTGCACTTACTCAGAGCCATGCTGCCCTGATCGCACTTCGCTTTTTCCTCTTCCTTGCACTTCCCCCTGGACTTCTCGTTGCACTTGCACAATCCGAATGACAAGGCCTAGTAGGATTGTTTGTCTTGTCCTCCTAGTCTTCCCTCCCTCGTCTTGTGGTGCCTAGAAACACTTGTGTACGGGCGCGTTATAAATGCCATATCATATCATAAGCACACAGTTGTCGCTTTTGGTGTTTGCCATTCTGCTGCTATTCTCTTTACCAATCAATACATCAGGCAAAAGAATTACTTATGGGATGAAAATGTTGCTGGGTTTACTCATGTAAATTTGGAGTTAGCCTACATGAAACCATTTAACGTTACTTGGGACAGAATTATCACCAATTTTCTTCTTTAAATGCATAAATCCCTATCTTTCTGGCTGCTCTTTTTCTCTTCCTGGGTTCTCTTTCTGACTGCTCTATTTTTTTCTGGGTGCTCTCTTGCTGATCTTTCCCTCATTCTGGCTGCTCCCTCTCTTTCGTGCTGCTTTTTCTTTCGGTCTTCTCTCCTTCTGGGTGCTCATTCTTGGACGATTAAGAGTGGTGTGCCCCAGCCCGTTGGGTGCCATGCCGATATACCCGACCATAAATACCATGGTTCCACAGCAGGAAACTGCCAAGTTGACGAAAATAATTTGTCCGTATGGACAAATTGGCCAAATTGGCCACTACAAAAAAAATCGAAACCCATTATACCGAACATGAGGAGCGGGGGTGTCCTCCGCTCCCCATGTTTGGTATTATGGGCTTCGTGGTTGCGCTTCCAGGACATTGGAAGGGAAGGACTAAAAAAAAAGGAAAAAATAGAAAAAGGGACCTTGCATCGTCATCTTTGACCCATGTTGGAGGGATGGAACTGACGCCGCAGGGGTTAGCAGAAGTGCCAGCGGCTGGCAAAAAAAGTAAGTAAGGGAGGGGATTGATATAGGGCTGCTGACAGATCAGGGATTTGGGTTGGTTGACTGAAGTCAAATAGATTTGCGGCGAAATCGACTACGGTCAATTCCGCTGCAAATATATTGACCTCGGTCAAACAACCCCTACCCTCTGCAGCAGGATCCGGATCAATTAAATTCTACTTACCTCTGTTTTTTGGATTAGCCCTGCCATTCCTTCCCACGGACAGGCAGCCGTGTACTTTCACGGGCCACATAAAACCTTTACGATCGACAGGATAACTATTATTTAGCAGACGCTGTTCAATCACACGTTTTCCAAAGAGAGAGCGAGCCGCGACCTTAAGGGTACAAATTGAGCTACTGACTTGATTAGGACGCTGCCGCATGCCGATTGGTTCTAGTGGCTGGACTAATCTCATTTAGACACGAGACGCGCCGGTTTCCGATTGGGAGTTAAATTATACATCGAACTGCTTCCCGATTGATGACTTTAAGAAGTGTAGTTCAACAAGAAACTACACCGATTTGGATTTGGATTGACTACAAGGTCCTGCCCGTACATTGAATAAGGAAACAACAACTTACCGGTACGAGCAACTGGTGAGAAAAGACCGGCTATATTTGTTAATGTGGCCAATAATTAAGGGGAAGATATCTCCTAAAGTCCTCTCTCCACGACTCCAAGAATTAAAAGATTGGAAATATCGCGAATTTAACCAATCTACATGGTTCCAGAATAGACCAGACGATTAAAATATCGCGCCACTGCCATTGGATAATAATTCCATTTATAAATGTGCCCCTGATGAATTTCCAAGGATTTATTCCCCCAAAGAGATTAGGAAAGAAACATGTTGGGCTTTTTATCCCGTGTTTGATATTGTTATGTGTGAATGAATGAATATGAATATATGAGTAGCTGATTGGAATGAATGACCAAGAGTGGAAGAGTGGTGAATTTCAGTATGATTTTGTGATATTGCACGACACAAGCCTCTTTACTATCCAGGCCCCCGTTTGTGGGGTTTGACTTTGGAATTGTACTTGGACTAATTTTTGCAGTGAAGTTTGTTCTAGTATTTTACTAGCTTCTGAAATATATCTGTTTGAAATAATCTAAATGTTTTACAAGATTAATGTGTTATGTAATTGTGTATAATACTAATTAAAATATGTATTTTTTGATACTTAATAGTAACGTCTTTTTCACTATTGAATGCTGGTTGAGGTCTGAGGACATGAGCTAGCCCTTCCGTTACTATAAGAAAGCGGTATTTCGGAGTCACAAGCTCCATTGTTTACTCTTTAAGGGTTAAACTGTTCAACTGAGGGTCTGCTTGAGACTCCATATTTCCCCTCAACCTCTCTGTGTATGATGTGGAATGGGGGATCCCCATCTATTCAAATTACGCCTCGGATGATGCACGCTCGGTCGTGCAGACTTACGGGTACTGAATGTGGTAACCGCATGGGGCACGTCTTCACAACTGAATTGAGGGTGTAAAGCGAAATGTGTTTGGTGGGAGGGTCGGCAGACAACCAAGAATGAATGGAGCCCGTCTCTTTCTGTCTCCGTCAATCTGTCTGTCTCCCTTTTTGCACCCAAACCTACTTCAGTATCTCATCTCTTCATGCACCTTTCTCTGTCCCTCCCTATGTGTTCCCTCTGGCGCATGTCTCTGCTTCGCTGCCCCATCGCTCTCTGCCCATCTCTCCTTTCCTGCCCCCCTTTTCTCTCCATGTCCCCTTGTTTCTCCCTCCTCCTCCCTGTCCCATGTCTCTGGTTCGCTGCCCCTTCGCTCTCTGCCCATCTCTCCTTTCCTGTCCCCCTTTCTCTCCCTGTCATCTTGTCTCTCCCTCTTTCTCCCTGTCCCACCCTATTTGCTCTCCCTGACCAATGGCTCTGCTTCGCTGCATCATCTCTCCCTCTATGCCCACCTCTCCCTCCCTGTGCCCTTTCCCTTGCTATCAACTTTCCTCTCCCTTTCCCCCTTTTTTCTCCCTCACTCTACCACTCCCTATTTGCTCCCTCTTGCCCATGCCTCTGCCTCATCGCGATCTGCCCCCTTTTCTTTCCCTGCCCCCTTTTCTTTCCCAGCCCCCTTTTCTTCCCCTGCCCCCCTTTCTCTCCTCCTCTCTATCCCTCCCTTTTTGCTCCCCCTGGCCCGTGTCTCTGCCTCGCTGCTCCATCTCTCCCTGCCCATCTCTCCCTGTTCGCTTTTTCACGCCCTCTCTCTGTTCCCTTCTTCTCTCCCTTTCTCTTCCTGTCCCCTTTTCTTTCCCTTGCTCTCTCTGCACCTGCCTATTTGCTCTCTCTGGCCCATGTCTCTGCCTTGCTGCCCAACTGTTTTTCTCTCTCTCTCTCTCTCTCTCTCTATTCCTCCCCTGTTCCCTTTTCTCTCCGTCCCTCGCCATTAGTTCTCTCTGGCCCATGTCTCTGCCTCGCTCCTTGCCCATCTCTCCCTCTTTCTGTACATATCTCTGCACATCTTTCTATATTAGATTAAGCGGAACAACCACCCATATTCATTCTTTCTCTAAGTTCGCTTGTCTTCTTTTACTTTCTTTTGTTTTTTATTCCTCTTTCTTTGTCTTTTGTATTTTAAAAGTTTGTAATGAACTAATAAAATAAAAAAATAAAAAAAAAAAATATCTCTGCACATCCCTACTCCTATTTGTCCCTCTTTTCTATCTCACTCATATGTTGTTGCTACCCCTCTTTTTTTGGGTTGTCTTTGTCTCCCACCCTCTCCCTCTCTCTCTCCTCCAGCCCATCTCTCTCTCTGTCCTGTATTCTCTATGCTAATATGTGCGTGCCACTTATCTCACTATCGCTGTCTTTCTCTCCAGTCACCACCTCTCTCACTCCACTCATGTTTTCTTCTTGTATTTACACTCGCAGTCCCAGTCCACCTGCTGCATGCAAATATTAGGTTTGATGAACTGACGTCTCTGATGAAAGTGGGGTCGTCTGTGGACACCTGGGAGAAATCAACGTAAAACGAATGTGTCTTTCTCATTCTAGGACCATCGGAGAGGACCTCCCGCGGACCCTCATGACCTTTGCCCAAAATCTTTTTATCATCCATCAGGAGATCTCGGCTCCTAACATGCAGGGCGAGAGCAACTTTAAAGTGAGTTTTTAATGACTAAACTAAACCATTCCGGGCCCTTTAGAGACGGGGTGGCATTCTAGGAACCGTTCCGATAGGGCTGGGGAAGAATCAGTCGAATGTTTGCAGTTGCCTGCCATGAGCGGAATTAGAAAGGGGCAAGAAATACTCCCGGGACACGTCCACAAATCGGAATTCTTGACTTAGCAACAAAAGTTTTGAGTAGTGCCTGGTTTTAAACTACAAACTGGGACTAGAAAACTGGGCTGTTGGGCTGGCCATATTGCCCTATAGCAAGACTCCGAGCCAGAACACGCAACATAACCTTCAGCAACTCTCCTATGCTTTCCGATACCGATATTTTGGCATTTTCCTGCCCTATCAGCGATTTCAAACCTGCAAGGAATAGGTTGGTTGAGGTGTTAAACAGGAGGAAAGCATGGTAGCTATTTCTGGAGTGTTGTTGTGTAGAACCTTTGCTGTGTGTATGGGTAAGCTTCTATGTGTTTTGGCCTACCTGGCGGCAGCCACCCCGACCCCTACCCTCTAACCCCCACCCCCAGAATCCTCCTCCCTCCCCTCATAGCAAACGGCCAACCTAGCAACAGACTAACATGCATCCTGATCAGCGCCAGTTACGATGCAAAAAACACGTCACATTTAGGACCTAATTTCCTCAGACTGCCCAGGCATCCTTTTCATCCAAGACTTCCGGTCCATTGCACACGAGGCCTTCACTCCAGGCTACACTCTTATTGTACGTAACAGAACCAGCAGGGCAGGCGGCATTGCTATACTATACAAATCCATCCTTTTCATCTCACACTCCGAGGAGCAAGCCTGCAACTCAGATGCAAATCCCTCCTAGTAAAATTTCTCCTCACCTCCCCCTCCTGCCCCCACACACTCACAGCTTCCTACTCATATACAGAGCCCAGGCTACAACAGACGTTTTGCAGAAAATCTTAGCGACTCTAGTTGCCATCCTGGTTTCTCACCCCTTCCTCACTATGCTAGGGGATTTCAATATGTGGTCCGACGTCCCACATAACCCCATGACACAACCCATTCTAGACAACCTCAGTTCCCTTCATCTGACACAACTACTCTTAGGACCCACACACTCTGCAGGCCACACTCTAGACGCAATCTTCAGCTCTCCTGACTTGATCACCACTAGTCTGGACGATCATGCAGCCATCTTCTTCACTCTTGACCGTAGACACCTTCCACACTGACACCCCGAGCTCCCCACCCGCACCCCTCTAAGGAACAAGGTCATAGTAACTCCGAACTTGGCAGATTCCCTACTTGCTTCCCTTCCACTCCAGTCAGGTCAACACTCCATCAGCCTTTTTGACCAATGGCTTTTAGCCCACTCACCCCTATCAGATCCATCTCGAATAGACAGGGCCTCTCCCCCAGATGGTTCACCTCAGCTCTCAACTTTCTCAAAACCCAGAACCAAATCCTTGAACACAGATGGCAGACAGAATTATCACTGCAGAATAGATCAGCTTACACCCAGAAGCTCAAAGCCTACAGTGCAAAAATATGCTCGGCCAAAAAATCTGTTTACTGGAATTGGATCACCAATGCCCCAAATCCCTTTAGGGAACTTCAGAAGATTATCTCTGAATCCAAGGCCCCTTCTTGCTCCACATCCAAGCACTCTGTGACTCGCTCTGTGACCACTTGCATAACATAGCCCTGGAAAGTAACCTCGCCATTGGCACAAAAATTGTGTAGCTCCCACCACTCCCGCCCCGCATCAACGTCTGGGCTCTCATAGCCCCCCTCCACCTGCTCGCTCTTCTCCTATCTCTCACCCAGGAATTCTAAAGCTACGAGCTAACAGCTGACCCTCGGGAGGCCCCTGTCCTCCGTCTCTTCTAAAAGAAATCCTATCCTCAACCTGTGCCGGCAACATCGCAAGATCGATTATTAACTCCTCTCTCACTCCTGGCCCCTTCCCACCAGTTTACAAGACCTCAAACCCCTGCTCACTAAACATACCCTTGATACCCTGCTACCGGTCAACTACAGACCAATCTGAACCACTTCTTAGCTAAACCAATCGACCCAAACTGGCTACACCCAGCTATGCCTTTTCACAGAAACAAAGCTCCTCCTCGACACCGCCCAATCCAGCTTCAGACCCCTAAGAGGAACTGAATCGTGCTTAGTCTCCATCTGGGATGATCTCAAAGGAACCTTAGATTCAGAAGGTTGTGTCGCTCTAATCTTTCACGACCTCTCGGCAACCTACGACACTATTGACCACCTAATCCTCACAGACAGACTCCACGCTCTCCGCATCAGGGATGCATCCTTAAAGTGGATCTCCTCCTTCCCCTCCAACAGATCCCAAATAATACACAAACCTCCCTTCTAAACCCTCTGCCCAGTTACTAGCGGAGTACCATAGGGCACTTCTCTCTCTCTCTCTCCTCTGCTCTTTAACCTCTACCTGAGCCCCCTCCCCGCTTTCATCTATGATAGGCATGCTACTCTCCACTGTCTTTCCTTTCTGTATTGTAAATGATTGCCTACCTTGCTCAGGAAGTTCTTTCACCACCCAAGGCAATGGCCTCTCTAGAATTGGCTGCTACCGGCACCATCCTATCCCTTGTCCTACCCCATTTTTACGCTCCACCCCACCATTCTCGCCCAGTCAGGACTGCAGCAATACCCCGGGTGATACTAGAAGCCCTATGACTCTCCAACCCACCACTACCGCATCTATGACGATCTCGGAACATGCGCCAAAAATAGGTACAACCCAGTATCCTCTCCTATTCAAGGCAATTCTAGACTATATCGCTTAAAGGATAGTTCCGGGACTTTTTTTTTATTGTCCCTACGGGTCGGCCATGTGTTTGTAAGCATAAATCGGTAGATCGTAGGAAACTTTCCTATGGACCTTACCCGACTTTTCGCCCATTATCGCACTCGAAATCAGCCTCCATTTTGTGATAATCCTATCATTCCGCCGCATCGACCTGGCTCACCTGCCTTTGCGGCACTAAATCAAATCCCCCGCCCCTGAAACAGACTTTATCAAAACATTCATATTCCCCGCCTCTATCCGTGACGTGACTGAGCTGCGTAGGCAAACGCGCCCAGGCGTCTTCTACGCGACTCCACACAGACCCCGGAAATCAACACAGATCAGCTCACAATACAGCGCACCACAATTCGGAATATGAAACTGTACTTTGAAATCAAACCGCAAGATTGTAAATGTGGTAAAGTACATTTATTTGACATCAAATGTTTAGAGAATATTCAGCGATTTGCATTTTTATTTGCTCATGTTCCAAAAAGTTCGTATTGAGGAACGCGATGGTCCTTTGCTGTACACAGGGTCTTAGAGCATCTCACAATACAGCACCACAATTCGGAATGTGAAACCGTGGTTTAAAAGCAAACGGCAAGATTGTACATTTGGCAAAGTACGTTTATTGGACATCAAATGTTTAGAGAATATTCAGCGATTTGCATTTTTCTTTGCTCTCGATCCAAATTAGTTCGTCTTGAGGGAAGCGATGTTCGTGTGCAGTACACAGGGTGTTGGTTTACGATAAAAATAAGCTCTTCTGTCGCACTGATAATCGCATGGCTGTTCCAACAACGAGGCACTAGGCCACCACAACGGTAGGTATGTTGCATCTAACCGTTAGTACCGCGTAAGGGCATACTTGTACTTGGCGATCGTCCCATAAAATGGTCAGGGTGGTAACGTTGTTCACGCGGAGAAGCAACTGGCGGCTGTAGAAGCCGTCCGCCGGTGTCTGGTACTCGTGACACAGACAGTAGTGAATGATGTACCTAAAAACATAAAAAATGAAATTAGTCTCACCATCAGATCCTTATTAAAATTATTCATTTCATAGCGAGGACAGCGCTACTGGGTGTACACAAGTGTTTAAAGGCGTGGCGAGGCATGGAGGGGGGGGGAGTGGAGTACAAGGTAAGTAGCATAAAATAATAAATAAATAGGGCCAGCTGGTGGCAAGTGCAAGGTAAGTGCAGAACAAGTGCTGGGAAGGGGGGGCTGTAGGATACTGAGACAGTCCCCCAGTGCAGGGGTTGACAGGGAGGCAGTGCAGGTGGAGAGTGGAAGGGCCCAGGACCGAGGTCGCAGACAGTGGACCAGTTGTAGCAGGGGAGAGGGAGAGAGAAAGCAGAAGCAAAGAGGAAGGTTTTGAGGTGCTTCAGTAAAAGCAGATGTTTCTCCTCCAGATAGTGCGCGGTAGAAAACACTATGCCACATAGAACGAACAAGTACAACTGAACCCGTCTTTAAAGCCACTGTATAGTAATGAAATTGCGGTATAAACTCATCAAAAGTTACTTACATTATATTTGCATTTTCCATTGTGTCTCTGTGTAGGGCAGACCCGAAACACCACTCCTTCTTTGCCGACGTTACTTCTTCTAATGAACGTGGCTCATCGTTTAGTTTCTGAAATTTTATTCATTATCTTTTCTTAGTCTTTCAGGATGGTCCCGGCCTGTCAAGGTCAAATCACAATAGAACCTTATATTGGGTCGTGGGCCGTTCCGCCACCCGAGCAAAACATCAAAGCAGCTGACCTTCACTTTGAGCGAGCACACATTTCTAGTTAGCTCCAGTTAGTGTAAGGGCATCTTGTCTGCGTGCCTTTTTTTTTATTGTCCCTATGGGTCGGCCATGTGTTTGTAATACGGAAACATTCTATAATTTTTGTAAAAATGATTTATATTACTGTTTGGTTTAATTGCAATGGGCCTGCAACATGAGGAGACTCGAGAGAACAGACAATCGAATTACAATCATTTAAACCGTGATGTGTATTTCTCAATGAGCTCTGCTTTAGGTGGACATGGAACAGAGGCAATGTTGGGTGGCAATGCAGTTGTCCCCTGCATAGGTTCGTTCACCACTCCATGTATGTGCCTATCGAGGACATCTACGATAAGTCTCTCAATAAACTCATATTGCATATCCTCAAACACTGGTTTGATCACCCATTGTTTACTTCTTTTAGTGAAGGCCTTATTGTAGCGAAGCGTCCCTAAAGTTCCGGTCGTCCTACTTTGTTGACGGCCAACATTATGGTTATGTGCCAAGACCGCTAGAAGAGTCCGATTTATCATGCCTTCCATGCCAAAATGCAATCTTTTGGGCCTGTACTTTAGGCACATATTGTGGAACACCTCCAAATCTCCTGTGTGGCAGAATTCCGTGAGTCCCCTCAAATCTCTTGTTATAGTTTTATCAAATACAATCTTTTCAATGGCCTTGTGAGTGGGTGATGAAGGAATCAACCACTTCTTCTTCCGTGCCTCCTCTGTGGACAAATGGCCATGTTCACATTTGTGGAAATGCTCATTTGTCGACCATCGATGTACGTTGCTACAGTGCAACATTACTGACCGCCATTTTTCCAGTAGAATTTCCAACGACCCTTCACATGTTTTTGAGCTCCACCAAAGATGGTTGCTGATTGACTTGGACCACTGTGAAATACCTTGCATATCTTTTTTTTTTCCTGCAGCCGACAATTTTTTATTGATTGATTTTGCAAGATGCCAAACGTCAAATTGGTGATTTATATTTTTGTACTGTTCTCTCATTGTCTTGGCAATTGAAACGTGTCTGTCCGTGGCTATCAGGTCGATCACCATTCCCCGCGATTGTAGTTCTTGCAATGATGCTACAAAGCCAACTTTCTCCATGGCCACTGAGGATGTACTTTGTGACACCTGCACGACCACCGAACTCACAATTTTCTTACTTTCCATGTCCTGAAAGTGGTAGGTGCAGTACTTGGCTGAAAATCCTGGACTGTCGCATTGTCCATCACCGGCTAGCCTGAAGCGTTTGCCCGCGAATGTACTTTCCATTGACATTTTTTCCATTCTCCAAGCTTCGCTGATGGCTGGAAATAGATAATCGGTTTGGTATTTGTAGAACTGACTTTTCGCAATGAAATGGATTCCCACAAACTGAAAGAAATACTGTAACTTTTTAAAACTTGAACCACTAAAAAGTGCGGCCGCTGCACAAAGTAGATTGCCTGCTGGCAGTTGCCCCAGCATGGGTTGTGCAGACCATGCGAACGGATGATATTGTGTACAGGTGGCATGTATTTTAAGGTTAGTGCCTCGAATTGCACGAGTCACATTAATCAATGGCTCCCCACATACTTCCCCACCAACCCAATGCCCACATTTCATCATCATAATAATATCCATCAAACAGCTATCGAATACAATGAATTTGGCCTCTTTCCTTATACTGTCACTCTGCATCCCAGCTGGTTCGGCCTGTAACGTTGAGGACATGTCACTCGCATGAAAGGTACAATCTCTGATATCGTCTTCCGCTATGCTGAGTGATATTGATGGTGTTTCATTGTCGTCCACTTCATTCTCTTCCATTGCAACATCTGTTCCTTGTCCGGAGATGGGAGAAAAAAACAATGTCTTCAACTTTCGCGTGCTCTTATTTTTTGCGGGTGTGGATTCTGTGAATTGATCTACGACTGCATCCAAACTACCAGGAGGACATTCACTATCAATGGCTGGTGGTGGTATAGCTCCGTTGTCAATCACTTCATATTCTTCCCATTGGCACGATGCATCTCCAGTCTCAAGTCCCTGCCAAAAGGTTTGACAAGCAACATCTCTCGTTCGCTTCACTGTCTGTGTAGATCTAGTTCTTACACCCACTCGCAACTAGAGGACAGATTAGAAAAGGGATGTTCAGTTTAAACACAATTTACAGTATTGAACTATTGACAGTGAAAGACAACATAATATAGTGAACAGGACACTAACCTTCTTTTGCTTTCTTTTCTTTGAAACTTTCTTTCCTCGAACTTCAACATCTGGACGCTGTTGCTCCGACTCGTGTGTGCATGTCTCCACTTCCTCTCGCGCTGCAACGACTATACTTTCATGATAAGCACATCCATCACTCACTGAGGCTCCATCGACTCGCTGAAACATAGAACTTTCATTAGTATGTATAATAATATTGAAAACACAAAATGTACTTGGGGACCAATACCCATACGTACATCTCAATAGCAAAACACGAATGAACGCATTGTGTAGAACATTCAAACGACAATAGTTCACGCATTGTTGATCTAGTTAGATTGAACTGTCAAGATCCATACCTCGGGCTCCGCATAGACTTCCATTGATGATATTATTGAAGATGACGCTTCAGCAACTCCCTGAAACACAGTAATTGCATTAGTATGGTTTTCTATTTTGTTTAAAAGAACATAAACTTTCTGCAGGCGTCAACGGCTCATCTAAATAGACCTGCACAAATGATCAGTTGTCTAAAATAAATAATGGATATCCAAATATGATTCGATTTGCTCCATCGTTGGAAGTGTCACCACCCAGAGATCTGCATCAACTACTAGGGGTGATGTTCTTGTTGAAGAAGCTCCGTCAGCTCCCTGAAACATAGTACTTGCGTTAATAAAGAAGGAAGTATAGCGGATGTAATCACGTCATTTGATCTCGCATGATTGATCTGTCAGTATCCATACCTCGAAATGCATAAGAACATCAAGGAACGCTGTAACTGCGGTGCACACTTCTGCAAGCTGTTGCGCCGACCCGTAACTGCATGCTCCCCCTTCCTCTTGGACTAATGCTCCATCGACTCCCTGAAACATAGGACTTTCATTAGTAATGAACACAATATTGAAAAAAGAAGACACATAGGAGGGCGACGACAGAAGGACATACCAATGGCTAAAAACGAAAGAAACATTGTGTGTAACAATCACGCTACAAGAATGCAAGATCTGATGATCTCCATCGATGGAACTGTCCGGAAACGTACCTCGAGCATCTGAGTGACATCTACGGTTGTCGTCAATGCGTTGGACTCCTCAGCATCTCCCTGAAAGACAGTACTTGCATTATTTTGGATAACAATAATTATAACTGAAAACAAAGACTAGAGGACGAGTACTGTGGTGTACCATTAGGTAAAATAATTACACGATCAATTAAAACTATTGATTTACATGCCTAAAACAAGTCAGTGTCAGAATAGCTAAGTAAGATTACCCGATAGGCGCTTGAAGTGGCTGATGACTGCAATAACGACACGGATGGAGAATCTTCAGCCTTCATATTGAGTGGATACATAAATGGGGAAATTATTGTTAGCTAATGCTACACACTACCGCAATGCCGAGAGATAAATACGTAAACTTGACTCACCAGTGGAGGGATGTGGACGAATAGAGTGGGAATAGCGGTTGAGAGCAATTTTCGCCTCGCTCGCGGTGTTTTCGTCCTTATTAGCAATGATGTGGAGTACATGTCTGGGCTAAAGTGCCTGCTGCAGATGCGGTATCGATCACCCCTCTTGTCCGCAAAGACTTCTAGGACTCTACTTTCTATCTCAGAGGCTGGATATCCGCAATATCGGACCCATTCTCTTATCTGATCTATTGTCTTAGGGAAAACATGCATTATAGTACCTTCAGATTTGTTATGGGTCTTCGAAGGGCAACCGCCAATGGAACAGGCAGGCATTATGGAAAGTTCTGAAAAGTAAAGATCAACAATTCTCTATGAATACCAATGTGTTAAAACATTAAATGACACATAAAAGGTTCAATGCAAGGTCCGTTTTGGTTCTTGGAACTATACATGTTATTCACATGCGGATAAGTATTTCAATAACTTTCAAAAAATAGAAAAAGTAATTTGACTAAACTCAGAACATGTGACTAGTTCCTTGCATGTACTGTCGTGAACGAAAAGAAAACATGGATGCAATTTGATGACTACTAGCAAATAGATATAAATTAAAAAATTGGACGCAAAATGATTATGGTACATGGACTTACCTTGACGAACAAACAGTTAGATGCAGGGATCAGAGTAGTTTCTTGTCGTAGAACAGGGAGCAGTTCACAGGTTGCAAACTGACGAGTTTGCTCAAAGTGGTCACGGAAGTTCACAGAGACGAAGAGCAGATAACCAGCACCTTCACGGGTTGACTAGCAAAGCGCAAAGAAGTTCTCATTAGAAATATGAAGTGGGTTATAAAGAATTCGAAACAGGGGTGTGTTTGTGAATGAATGACGTGTATATGTCGTGGCATTATGCGGTCTGCAGGGGGCCGTCCAGCGTGAGCGGGGATGCTTGGCAGGAGACACGGGGTCTGGAGGTAGACATGGGAACAACAACCCATGCTCTATAGACCACTTTGAAGTGTACATGGTCTTTGGCACCTCTTGGCCTTTATCGCTCCCTGACAGCTCCACTTGCCAGCACAAGTACCCCGGTGCGAACTGCCTTTGATAGGGCGGGGGGTGGATCGGGGCGGTGGTCGTGCAGACAAGACACAGGAAGACTCGTGAATGGAGACACACTTATGTGGATTGCAGGGGGCCGTCCAGCGTGAGGGGGGATGCTTGGCAGGAGACACGGGGTCTGGAGGTAGACATGGGAACAACAACCCATGCTCTATAGACCACTTTGAAGTGTACATGGTCTTTGGCACCTCTTGGCCTTTATCGCTCCCTGACAGCTCCACTTGCCAGCACAAGTACCCCGGTGCGAACTGCCTTTGATAGGGCGGGGGGTGGATCGGGGCGGTGGTCGTGCAGACAAGACCCGTTTGCCGCAGGGCCTCACCAAGGAGAGGCCATCTAACTGAATGTAAGAGGATGGCTGCAGGATCTACTACATGGAATGCAGGGGGGTGAGTTTATAAATACCTCACCCTCCCAGGAGAATATACACTAGATTCATTTAAAAAATCAAAACAACCATTGTTAAAATATATGTTGGGCTTTATTTTAGATTTTAATTAAACATAAATAATAAACATTACACATTGTAAAGTTGAGGTTGCAGCACATCGAGGGAAAATCCGCGGTATTGTCCACTGTCACTGGGGAAATGTTGTCTAATGGCAAGTACCGCACAGGCAGGTATTACTCTCCGAACGCGGTGTCCGAGCCTCCCGTGAAGCCACCAAGTGAAGCAACGATAGGCCACCAGCCTGTACCACCTGTGAAAAAAAAAGATGCAAACTGTATTAAACTGACCAAACTTTCTTATCAATGTCGATTCAGGTAACACATGTCATTTTTCTTAGAAAAAAATTATATCTAGAAAATGCACTATATGGAACAAATTTACATGCGTTCGAATGATATGTAAATGTAATTTTATATGTGGGAGACGACCATGAAATAGTGGTGGCATCACTGACATCACAAACAGAGTATACTTACTCGTTACTCGGATTACGCGGACGAACAGTGCCGCGAAGTTCGTGCATAAGCACCATCATCATCCTCAACACGGTCCGTGAGAGGCAGGCTTCCCTGAACTCTGGCAGCTCGGTGATGCATTGCGGACTTTGCTCGCCTTCCTGCAGACTTTGCTCGCTTTCCGAAATGTAGGCCAAGCACCCGGAATTTTCACGGCAGCAGCAGTTCTCCTCCTCAGTTGGCATTAGCTCGCACCGATTGCACGTGCACCAGGTGGAGACGCCGTCCATGCGACATGGTCCAGGCTCTTCATCCGTTGACTGGTCCTCCCAACTGCCGTCCGAATCCCCATCGTTTTCGCGTGCTTGACTTTCCAGTAGTTCTTCCTCGGTGTACTCGGGCTCGTACATATACGGCATTATTGTGGCCATTGTGCGGTAAAGATAGTAAAATAATTTACAGAGATGGTACAGGTGTTCACACGGGCTACAAGCGGCGAAGGTAGCTGACCAGAGCACTGAAACGAGTCACAGAATACTCAAAGTAACACAGAGAGAGGAATGGAATCGAAAATCTGCTGCTGTGTGTTGTGAAACGGTCTGTTTATACTTATTGGGGAAAGAGGCGTCCTGCCATTTCCATGGCAACACGTCAATAGCTGAGGCGCAGCGATTGTTGACACGAGACGTGCTTGAAATGGGCAGTACGCGTCTGCTGATGTCAGGCTCAGGGGCGGGGGATTTGATTTAGTGCCGCAAAGGCAGGTGAGCCAGGTCGATGCGGCGGAATGATAGGATTATCACAAAATGGAGGCTGATTTCGAGTGCGATAATGGGCGAAAAGTCGGGTAAGGTCCATAGGAAAGTTTCCTACGATCTACCGATTTATGCTTACAAACACATGGCCGACCCGTAGGGACAATAAAAAAAAAGTCCCGGAACTATCCTTTAAGATCACGCACCAAGGTGTTCTTGCAGAACCATTCTTCTGCTCTAGCCAGGTCAAAACAGCCCAAGCCCAACTCTCTCCCTAAGAACAAACAATAGAAGACACCTCTGGCAGTCACCGCCAAACAATCTGTAAGCACCACTGACTCGCATGTATCGAATACCTACACTGAGCCTCCAGCAGAGCCAGCACTGAACCTTAAAGGGCGCCCTTATCAATGCTCGTTCACTAGGAGCCCATGCCTTTGAGATCCATGACCTCATCACCGAACAAAATGTGCACCTCCTAGTAGTTACAGAAACTTGGCTGCACCAAGCATCTGGACCTTTATTGGCACTTGCCATCCCTCCAGATTACAACATTATCAGGACTGATAGATCCAATGCACATGGAGGTGGTGCAGCTATAATAGCTAAAACAAACATGCAAATTAGATCCTGCCCCCTTGAAGAAATAGAAGGGTACCAACTCCTCTTAGCCAAATTTGCACCTAACCAGAAAACCACCATCAATATTCTGGTCATTTATAGATCACCCAACAACAGGAGCCATCCAGATATAGACTTCCCTCTGCTGTTAGCCCCACATATCAAACCTAATACTAAATGCATCATCCTTGGTGACATTAACTTTAATGATGAGCAGGACCACAAAGCAGACGCCCTCTACGCCGCACTCAAAGATATGAATTTCATACAATTGGTGAATGCACCTACCCACATTAAGGGCCGAACGCTGGATTGGATACTCACGCTTAACTCCAAAGTATCTATCGAGTCGATTGCACCCCTTGACTGGACTGATCACCATAGTGTCAACTTCACCATTACTAGTAACGAGATCTGCCCCCTAAAGACTAGGGTAATGGACACTTATGAAACCAGAAATATTTGTAAGCTAACAGCTGAGAATCTAGCCCCTATCCTAAGTGATGCTTTGACATCCAATATGGTTACAAGTGACAACCCTTGTACCCTCGCTGACACCTACCACAAGTGCCTCACCACCACTATTGACTCGGTAGCACCCAGAATAACTAAAACACGACGCGCCGATAAACGAAAGAGCTTCTGGTTCAATGACGAGTTAGTTTCACTAAGGCGAACTAAAAGATCTCTTGAACATATCTACAAAAAATCCCTCACAATAGACGCGGCCAATGCTTTTAGAGGCGCCAATAAAATCTACAAAGCAGTAATTATATCCCACAAAGCGAATGCATATAACACTTGTATTAACAACCCTTAACTCTAATTCCAAAGAGTAAATCTCCATTCTTAAAGAATTGGAAACCCCAACACCAGACACCACTCCGGTTAACTCCAGCAAAGAATGATGCACTACAATCCAAAATGCGCTAGCCTCAAAAATTGAATTACTACAAAAGAAAATTCATATAAAAAGAAAAATCTTAGCTGGAAAAAACACCCCTAAAAATACTCTCAACAAAACCAATGATAATGCTAACTTGCTTTTCCATTTTACACCAGTGACCCAGGACCTAGTGACAGACGCCATCTGCAAACTCAAAGCCTCCAATTGTAAAGGGGATCATTTCCCAGCCCATTTAGTTCAAATATGTGCCCCTACGCTCACCCCCATTATCACTAACTTTGTGAATGCCTCTTTCAACACAAATACGGTTCTAGCCAGTATAAAAGAGGCATGAGTGACCCCACTTATGAAAAACCATCCCTTGACCCGACAGTGCCCACAAACTACCGACCAATAACTACGGTCCCGTTCCTTCTCAAGATCATAGATAAAAATAGCATACACCCAAATTCAAGCTCATCTTGAACAAAATCAGCTCCTAGGAGTTAGACAATCTGGATTTACCGAAACAGCACTCCTTGATCTGAAAATCCAGATGGACACCATTAGGGACGCAGGTAAACTTTGCATACTACTGCTGTTAGATTAATCTGCAGCATTCGATCTCGAGGATCATGATAAACTATGTACTACTCTAGCAAACGACTTCAGCTTCTCTAAAGATGCCACCCTCTAGGTGAAATCTTTCCTAGCTGAATGCACGTCCAGTGTAACCATAGGCAAAGAGGCTGCTGATCCCGTACCAGTCCCTATAGGGGTACCCCAAGGGTCATGTCTCTCACCCACGCTTTACAATGCATATACAAAACTTCTTTTCTCAGCATTGGATGCCATGGGTGTCATCTACACCAACTTCGCAGATGACACCCAGATCCTCATACCGATCACAGGGATCTATGACCAGGACACGTTCACCATCAACAAGATATACGGCATAATTCAAAATTGGATGGCCTTGAACAGCCTTTGCCTTAACAATGAGAAAACTGAGATTCTCATTGTGGGCTCCAAAATTAGTGCCCTTCACTCGGATTACTCATCTATCAACATTGATGGTACATCGGTTCCAGTATCAAAACAGGTAAAAACCCTAGAAGTTTACCTAGATGCAAATCTAACCATGACGAAACATGTAAATGCCTTATCGTCATCCACTGCATAAACATCTAAACTAATTGCTCTAAGTCACCAGTACCTCTCGTCCATAAACTGTACTACTCTAGCCATGGCTCTGATATTATCTAAGTTGGATTACTGTAATGTACTCCTGCTAGGGACCTCTACCACTAACTTAGGTAAACGACAAATTATGCAAAATAAAGCACTGCGAGCAGCCCAGAGAATTAAGAAAACCGACCATATCGCCATTATCAGGAGGGAGACCCACTCGCTACCCATCAAAGCCAGAATCTTTTTCAAATCCTTGTGTGTTACCCACAAATGCCTCTCGAATAAAGCGCCTATCTACATTAACAACTCAATAAGCAAAAAAGAATCTAAGAGAATGCTTAGATCTAATAACTATTTGCTTCTTGAGGTCCCGTGCTATAAAAGGTTTAGAGCAGGGGGCAGTAGTTTCACATGTCAGGCCCCCAAACTTTGGCACGCCCTACCATTAAACATAAAAAACAAAGACTCCTTTCAGTGCTTTAAAAAACTACTAAAAACCTGGCTATTTAACAAGTTTTAGCCATCTGACACACAGTCAATAATATGGTGTCACCTAATGACTACTACCAGAATATGTATATAGTAAACATGACCCATGTAATGTATTAATTTGTAATGTATGTAATGTATCCATGCTCTTCATAAGTGTTTGAACCAATGTAAAGATGTCTGTAACCAACGCCGTGATACCTCAGGGTTTGGGCGTTCAACACATGCAACAAAAAGAAATCGGCTTACATGGCCTACCTTGCTACAACTAGTAGTAATGCTGTCAGGCCTAGTTTGCTAGTAATTTTTGCTAGATCATTTGGAAACTTCAAGGCCTAAGAATGACTCTGTATTCCCTTGTTCCCTTCCTGCCTTTAAGCACTTTGAAGCACTTCACTTGTGTATAAGCGCTTTACAAATAAACAATTACAATTAAGACTACGCAGATGACACGCAAATCATCTTTAAGATCCCAAAGGACCCTGCCAGCACCATCCCCAACCTCGCGGCATGCCTCATTGAAATTGAAAACTGGATGACTTCTAACCACCTACTTTTCAACCCCGGCGAAACAGAAATCATGATCTGCGTGAAAACTGCCCTCTTCCCCCAACCCAGTCTTTGGCTGCTCTCTGATGGCCTGCCCTCTTCTCCCAACCCACTCTTTGGCTGCTCTCTGATGGCCTGCCCTCTTCCCCCAACCCACTCTTTGGCTGCTCTCTGTAGGCCCACCCCCTTCTACCTCCAACACAGGAAAACACATTGGATGCACCATGGATTCAGACCTAACACTATCACAGCACATCAGCTCAGTGTTGAAACCTGCTATCTACACCTACGCATTCTCTGATGCATCTTCCCCCTACCTGTCCTTCTCACACACAGTTGCTGCAATAACTGATATCATCCTCTCTCACATAGACTATGCTAACACCCTACACTTGGGTGCCCCTGCATCACAACTCAGAAAACACCAATGGGTTCAAAACCCTGCAGCAAGGCGCCTTCTTGCCCATGGCCCCAGAGAACACATTTCACTCGCCCTCTGTGTCCTTCACTGGCTGCCGATCGGGCGACACTCCACGTTCAGGGCAATGTGCATCACACACCGAGCGCTGCACAACACAGGACCAGAATATCTTCAACACAAACTCAATTCCTATAGGCCCCCCAGAAACCTGAGATGAGGCACAGCTCTGCTCTTGTCATCCCAGTGGCTAAATCAGCCAGAGTAGGGGGATATTCTTTCTCCGTCCAAGCTCCCATTAGCTGTAACTTTAGCATCCGCTGCATAGAGGACCACCTGGCTTTCCGGGAGTCACTCTAGCTGGCCCTTCCCTTCTGCATCTTGACTAATCTACCCTACCTCCTGGGTGAACTATCACCCCCTGACAGTTAGGTGAGGGCACCGATGAGTCTCTTGAGGAGACAACAAGACAGTACCTAGCATGCACAGAAAGGATTCCAGTCGATCCGTATGATACGATCTGCAAACCCTCATTACAACTAGATATCAGCCTTGACTCTCGGGTACGTAAAGCACTCCATCTCAATAGAATATAGCCGTACCCCTTCCGGGGAGTGGGCGCACACCCGCGTACATGTGCAACAATTCACTACTCTACTTCAATACGCACATCCCTCTGCCATTAGAATGCAGCTGAGTCCCATATCTAAATGTGGTCCCGCTGGGCACATAATCGGTCTCCTTGACTTGCCTTCTCTCCCGACAGCCAATCACAGCAACCATCCACTAGCCAGGTCTGCATGGGTCACTAGCAGGGACTTAGCCGCCCCTACCTATCTTTGTGCAGGCTAAAATTCACACACACACACACACACACATTCTAAAATCCTCCATTCAATTCTCATAGCTCTGCGATCGGTCCTCGAAGAGCGTTCACCCACAGTGCTTTGAGGCCATCCCAGTGACATGAAGCGCTATACAAATGCCATATAACATAACATAGCAGTGCCTGGAGAGACCAGGTCTGGGGATACTCTGGGCTCGATGTTTAGTAGCAGCTTTGGTTAGCCTTGATTGACTCAGTCTGCTGAGCCGATCTGATCATTTTATGCTTTATGTTTTGGGTACCATGTTTCCAACATAAATGTCAGATGTGGTAATATGGGATCCAGGTTTCAGGGGGAAGTGGATCTCGATTCCTACAACCAGTCCTTTTGTGAGGATTCACGGGTTATGCCCTGGGCCATGCAAAAGGACCTGATGTGATACTGGGAAAGGTATGGGGCACCCTGTTCAGATCCGGGTGTGGTGCTGGCCTAGTCTGTGCATGCTTGGGCTGGTGTGGGATACCCTGATCCAATGATAGGACTCTTGCCTGTATACCTCTGGTCAGAGCCGCTGTTAGGCCTGGTGCAAGGCCCCTACTAGACGTTGGACTCTGAAATCAATGGAGATTCGCATGAAGTGGTCCTCGTGCCGCCCTTCGCCCCATCTCCACCCATGGTGCTGCAATGAGTCATCTGTCCCTCAAACCGAAGTGTGCGGTGCTGGGGTTGGATTGCCTCGGCAAATCAGCTGGGTGGGTTAGGGCAGCCTGCTGTACTCGTACCCACCAGCTTTCCCTCTCCCATTACAGGAAGCTGTGCACGACATCGAGAGCATCCTGGGCACTGCGGAAGAGAACAAGCTCACGTTTGAGCGTGAGCGAGCGCTCGCCATCAAGGAGGCCCCAGCCGGAAGCACTTAGCTGACCCCAGCCCTAAAGTGCAGCTGAAACGCCAAGAAGGAGCCACCAACGGAGACATGCCTGCTCCCTCCACAGAGCCGTTACTAACTGCAACATGGATCTACTCAGTGTGTATCTTCGTGTGAATGTGCCATGAATGTACTGTTGATTTTTCTCTACTGAAAATAATAAGAATAGCTGTACTGCTATATTGCGCACAATACTCCTTCCGGGGTGTCCAGGCACTTTAAACACTGTTTGTAACGGGACTGTTACTCATCAGACATGTCAGGCTTACACTGTCCATTTCAGAACAATCAAAGCTAGAATCAACAACGTGCAGGACTCACTGTAGGCAAAGCACTGGTGCCTTAACCTCCCGATCTATCTGGTCAGACAGAGGGAGAGCAGTGTAGCTTCTTCCCGGGGCCAGTGGGTGGTCCATGACAGAATGACACCTGGCGTATTGTACACCTGACGGGACACTCTGCAGCAGTGACGCACTCATCCCACGCGGGGAGAGCAAAGGATCCTGGGAAGTCAGTGGACACCCTCTTGCTTTGGGTAACCTAGCCTGCCTATCCATCTCAATGCACAGGACTGACCCATTGAAAACCTAGGGTGGGCGGTGGTGTACATGTCTCACAGGGTTGATGCCCTTTGGCAGATGGTCATTGAAGAACCCACAAAAACGCAGTGTTCTACATACAAAAAATGCAAGAGTCGCATCACCGTACCACGTGGCTGCCAGTATTGGAGAATGCCACTTTTCGTGATGCGATATTAGCATCCGGCAAATCCTTTTTGGAAGGTTGTGGAGAGCAGTTTTTCAGAGCGAGAAAGTGGATACCGATACTAAAAATCAGGGCATTTCCAGGCCAATAGGAAAAGTCCGAAAGCAGGCATAAAACATGGTTCACGATTAGGAGCACACTTAAAGGGCGATTTCACGTGCTGTGGGCAGGTATAGCGTCTGCGTGTATAGTATGAGAACGTATATACAATGACATAAACATACTAGCTTATCCCCCAGAGTAGAGGTGAATTGGTCTATGTTCTACGAGAAATCAAAAGGTGTGCCAACCGCCTGCTGCCTCTGAAAGGCTAGTGGGTGAGGACGCAGGCACTTAGAAGTCTGCCCTGTACTCTTTATCCATACTTCTGTGCCTGTTCGCCCTTTGTGTAACAGGCCATCAACAGGCCATGCTTCTGAGTCCCGTGATCGCCACGACCTGACACCGAGTAGCCACTGTGCCAGAAGGTTTCTACTACTTGTCATTAAACTGTGCACAAGGGGAGGCCCCTCCCCTATTATGAACTCACGGGGCGTGGGAACCTTTTACCCTTGTCAGCTGGGTCTTTGTGATTGGGTTGCCCCTACGCTGCACACCTGACCACCACGCCCATCTCATCCATTCTAGTAGGAAGACCTCATTTTGCCTCATTGCGATGCCAAAGCCTGCTTCACCATAGCAGATGACATGTGCACCTCAAGCTATGTCTTGCAATGGCTGTTTGACTACAAGACCTTTATTCCATCATGCGGTTACTGCTCAGTCCTTTGCGTTTGACCATTTGACTGAAGGTTATCTGCCTACCTTTTTGTCAGCCGGGGTGTCTCTAGCTCATACCAAGACCATTTTAAAAAAAAATGCATTTATATTGTGCCAAAACCTGCAGGCATCGGGGCGCAGAAACACAGATTCTAGGACACCATGTGTCCAGATGCTCCAAACAAACGGAGGTGCCTGCACTGTTAAGCAAATGGCTATCAGGACACCAGTGTGTGGTGCAAACCATTCTATTAGCACACCGAAGTTTTGCATCTGCCACTGATTCAGGGCTGATTTCTTATTTGTGGATTGTGACTGATGCTCATCTTGTGGTGGTGTGTCTGCAGCTGCGTCCGGGAAAGCCTCTCATTTTGCTCCCAAGCTATATACCTGCTTTGCCCTTTATAAATGATTTAATTAGTATTTGATCACACTGCTCGCTGTAGATTTTATGAAAAGCCAGTCATGTATTTCTTAATGGCACGTTGAGAGCATATGTCACTGAGAAAATGCGGGCACTGACTGGCAGAGCCACATACTGTGCCTTGTCCCACCTGAGGCTGATTCTTCATTGGGGGTCTCCAAGCAACTCCCTATTTTGGGTCACCATGTAACTAATTCCCTCTTTAAGGGCAACACGACCGTACCTCCTTGTGTTCACCAAACAATTCACCCTTAGGGGTAATTAGCAAGCCACCTTCTCCTCCGGGTTGCCCAGTAAACATGGCTTTAGGCTCAGAAAGCCACTCTTTCAGGATGCAACATCAGCCTTTGGGTCGACAAAGATTTGTCTTCTTACAGTCATCGAGCATCTCTTCCATTGGTATCAGCAAGCAACTCCTTAAGATTGACCAGCATCCCTCGCATTTAGGTTACGAAAGCAACTTCTTTTGTATTCCCTCATAAGGAACTTCCAGTTCAGTTACCAAGCAACTCAAAACTCAGTCACCAGGGAGCTCTCTTTAGGGTTGCCGGAGTCAGATAACTCTGGCGGCCCCAGTGTCAGTTACCTTCAGCCTCATATTCAACAAACAACTCCCACCCCATGGGCACCAAGGAACCCCTCCCACACTGTTACTGGGTAACCTCTGCCTTAACTATCACTAAGCAAGCCACGTTTTATAGTCGCCAAGCAAATCCCACATTATCAATCAAGCAATTAAGTCCTGCATTAGAATTGCCAAGTAACTATTGCGTTAGAATCACTAACAACTGCTGCCACGGGTTTGCCGAAAAAAGTCCAAGTAGACCCTTCCGTAGTGTTGTTGAATAGCTCCTTCCTAGGCCCATTGAAGAACTCCAGGTACAGTAACATTGAAACACTCCAAACATTTCGTTTATGGTAATTATTTCATTTCATTTTTATTTCATGGCAAATCCCCAAACTCGGTGAAGTGGCAGAGCTAGGAAAAGCTCATCGCTCTTTGACCCCTTTCAGAACCTGACGTGCCACCAGTAAACCACAAAGTAGTGGAATGGCATTGACCAGTACCCAACCAGGAGCTTTTTGTCCTCACTGGCACCAAAACCAGAGGCCACTGTTATCAAGTGCTATTACAGCTCTTTTACCCAGCTGCGAAATCATTGACTTT
Source organism: Ambystoma mexicanum (assembly GCF_040938575.1). Taxonomy (NCBI): domain Eukaryota; kingdom Metazoa; phylum Chordata; class Amphibia; order Caudata; family Ambystomatidae; genus Ambystoma; species Ambystoma mexicanum. Next base: position 1,460,324,414 of record NC_090934.1, on the reverse strand, counting down.
TGAACAAAGACAGCAGTGCCCTGATCTCATTTATCCACCTATGGGATTTTCGTCAATCTCTTTTTTGTTTTAATGTTCCCTTTGTATAGTACATTGGATGCATCTAAAAAGATTGTATAACACAATGATGAATTGTCAGAAAAAAGTTTGTCGACATTAATAATGCCTTATTTTATTTTTGAAATAGTGGGGGCTGTCACCGTAAACTCCTCTGACTATACCTTCACTATCACTCCGCTTTCCCTCTTTTTTCCTCCATTAATTTCCGTCAAAGTAGTGTCATCAGTGGGGTCTTTTTCAGGCGTGTTCAGTGACTATTACTCGTTACTAAGTAGTTCACTAGAGGACTGAGGTACTGGTAGTGCTGCTGGGCAGAAGAAGTGATTGGCCGTGTGTACCTTTCTCAGCCATTCAGAGGCCCATCGTCCTCCGTATAATTCACATTAAACAGTGTCTGATATCAACATAGATATCTGCCCCAAATACGGACTTCCAGATGAATTCATTAGGCCAATTTCCTGCCTGCTATTGACAGACACAAAAAGGACACATGTCTTTTGCATGTTGAAAATAAATAGTCCACCAATTTGCTGCTTGCAGGGTAAAGAATAGAACCAATGAGGTTGGCCCCAAATCTTTCAGTTTTGCCGTGCTTGTTTTGAAAGCTACCAAAACCTCCTCTGGTCAATGCTGCTGTTTTCTGAGCTGGTATCACATTTTATGGAACACAGCCATCGCGGTCTTGTTTCTTTTGAATCCATTTCTGGTGTTGCCAAGCTTTTGCCTACAGGTAGAGAGAGAATAGTAATCGCTCTTCTCAAATGTGTGTTTACTGTTGGATCAGTTCATGCAATGTGCTTATCTGTTCACGCTAACAATTGTGTTTTGACATGATGCTACCAATTAAGACTTAATCCTCTGCTATTTTTACCCTTTTGCTATTTATTTGTATAGTAACATAAAGCTGTTTTATAAAAATAGCTATGTCTCAGTGTTTTATTTAGTCTCTATTTGTAACTTTACATACGCTTTTCCCAGCAACGACTCGCCGCTTCCAGACAGGGCCTCACTCCTTGTTATGGGGCAAGGATCTGCCAAGCTTGTGACACATATGCCCTCACTAGGAGATAAATGTTGCAGTTGTTTATTGGACTGTATTAGTAGTGAATGGGCTATGTTTTGCAGACGGAGCCCTAGAGAGGGCCGAGCCTTCAGCATTACGGAGCAACGCCCATCCATCTGGAGTGCAAAATAGTGCAAGACTTTGGCTCACTTTGTCGAGTAGCCCATCATCTCCTGTGTCTGGCAATGGCCCAAAATGTCGCCCTCATAATTGCGACGGTCGAAATCCTGACTTTTTTTTTAGGCCCACTTACATCATATATGTGGGGGACTATAATATGATATAATAGTGATGTGGGGGGGTTCTCCCCCCGCATATGTATGTGCTGTAAAATAAAAGAAATGCATTTTGGGCCATCGCAATTATGGGGGTCGCAGTCATCGCATAGATCCTTGTGTCTGATCCCTAACGGAGGCACAGGCCAGGCATGCAGAGAAAGACCTTCAGGAAGAAGGCATACATACAATCTTACGCAACACAAAACCCACAAAAAAACTCAGACTAAAGACTGCTGAAAAGAAATGTCAGTAGAAATCAAATGTGATCATACACGAGCATTGACACAACAGCTTAGACAGCAGGGTCCAATGCAAAACGCCCATCTCCTTGAGTCTACACGCATAATGGCTCAGAGTAGCAAGAATTTCCAAGCAGCAAAACAAGGGTGAGATATATTCTCTGATGTCTAGTTGGGTTATCAATTTAGGATACAATGCTTTTCAGCAAGCACCTTCAGACGAGTCTAAGTTTTCAGGTCTGCACTCTATTCCAGGAGACCCTGCCTTTCTGATTATTGCCCGTCCCAGGTCAGAGTGCTCGTGAAGCCCCGCTGCTGCTCCTTGAAACGTGAATACGTACTACAGGCCTGTGGGGAAATGCTGCCAGTGTAGCTCTGAAAAGCAGCTCTAGTAAAGGCTTGGTAACAAAGAGCAGCCCCGTGTTACCAGTCACTCTCTGTACAGCCGCTAGACTTTACAGTGTCTACATTATACACTCAACATTGTCAACACCCTCTCCTATGAAGTGCTGATCAAGGATCGAAACAGAACCGAGAAACGGAGTAATAAAACATGAATTTCATTCTTTCAATTATACAATTGAAAAGCATATTAAGTATGATAAAATGCCTTCTTAGATGTTTGATAATATGACATAGGGGAAGGCACGGCACTGTACGGTTGTCAAAACTGGAGTACTTAAGGCAGAGAGAGGCGTGTAAGACAGCCCAGGGCGCCCTGAACCTAAGACAACTTTTATTAACACATATCGGAAACCCAGCTTTAAGTGCACCAAGAAAGTAAACAGTTAAAAATGAGGATCAACCTTTAAGATATGAAGAGGGCAAGATACAAAGGAAAATATGATTGGCGAAGGGGGGAATAACATAAACACCTTAAAATAGTAATAGTAGCAGAGTGTCCATCAATAACACCTCCAGTTGGGGGCTAAAGCAAAAATAACTAAGTGTAGATCCCCAATACTTGTGTCTTTTATATATTTACATATTCTCACCAGCGTGCTAGGAATCTCTCTGAAATAAACATTGCACTTAAATACATTTCAAATAACAAGCAGTCTGCATTAGCAGGCTACTGCTCCTTTAAGAGCTCATTCACAGCCGGGCCATTGTGACACACGCAGTGCTGCCAGCCCACATTCTACAAATGAGTGTTTAACTTTCAGATTCCTGGCACGCTTTCTCAGCGTGCACTAGAGGAGGGCAGGCGTGCGTGAATCTGTAAAAGACACCAATACGGAGGCTCTACACAGAAAGGTAAGGAGCTAAACCATCCCAGGAACTGGGTCTTATATAGACACACATACTTTAAAAATATAAATACCAAACGATCATGCAGAAAGGAAAAAGACAACCAGAAATGGCTTCCGTACCTGGGATAAGCAGGAAGAGGGTTCTCATTAAAATGGGGTTCTCAGCACTACATAGTTGGACCGTGGAGTGTTGGGGAACAATACACAAACCACTGCCTTGCCCCTGGTTGAGTGTGCCCCAACTCTCCCGGGCAACGACTGATTGACCTTTTCATAGCAGAACTTGACACAGTCCACAATCCATGAGGCAATGCTCTGCTTCAATATGGCATGCCCCTTGTTCTGATCTGAGAAGGCGATCAGTAGTTGCTCCGAATTCCAGAAAGATGTAGTCCTGTCTGGGTAAAACGTAAGCGCTGGTTGGGTTCTGGAAAAACTCTGGGCCTCATTACGAGTTTTCCTCCAAACTCGGGTCCGGTTCCGTGGTCCCTGAATGGGGAAATACCGGGCCATTCCAACCTCGGAGGACCCGGTATTTCCCCATTCAGGGAACACATCCTCATTCCCATTTCAGCCCCCATAGGGCTCAATGGGAATTGGGAGGGAGCTAACAACGGGCCCGTTAATAACGGGCCCGTTGTTAGCTCCCTGGTCCCCTTGCAGGACCCGTAAAGGACGTCTGGTCTGACCAGACGTCCAGAGCGGGTCCCGCAAGGGAACCTCGTAATAGGGCGGAATGGGATTAACGGCACCGGCACCTTTTCCGGCGCCATTAAACCCATTCCGCCTGCCTCGTAATAAGGCCCACTCTGTGGTATGTCCGAAGGAGACAGACCTGTTTTTGGCATTCTTACAGATGTTTTATTGAATTGATGATAAATTAAAGCCCTCACTATCCCTAATCTGTGGATTTTCCTGCCTACCTAGGGCGCTTGTCGTCTGTTGTGAAGTCCAAAGGAAACAGTCTGTTAAGGTGGTGTGGAAACCCCCAGGTAAGCAGACTGGACAGGGCGGGGAAATTCCAGACCCAAAAACGGTACAGTCAAAAAATTTGGCAAAGACCTGTTTTATTCACACTCCATATAAAACAGGGGGCGCAATGATCGCCACAATCTCTAAGCATGCGCTCGTCTTAGGTTTCACAAATGGTTATAAACATAAAACACGTCACAACTGATGTCACATTACTCTTCAGCGTCACAAAAACCTGTGGTGAAATGAGATGAAATGAAATTATATTTTGTTTATATCGCGCTCGTACACAAGTGTTTCAGAGCGCGACCATACAAAGGGAGGGGAACAGGGGAGAAAACAAAACAAAAACAGCGATTTTACTAGGCCCAGTGACATTAAGAAAGCGCAAGTGCATGGAAAAGGGAAAAGGGGGGAAGTGCATGGAGGGGCGGGGAGGAAGTGGAAAGTACGGAACAGAGTAGAGCAGAATAAATACTAAATATAATAAATAAATAAAGGCGATAAGCCTTGGTAGTGCAACCAGCTAGTGGTAGGTGATAGATTAGTCAGTATATCTGATAAGTGCAGAAGAGAAATGGGAGGGGGACTGTGCTGGTACAGATACAGAACCCCAGTGCAAAGAGTGGCCCGGAGGCAGTGCAGGAGGGTGGTAGGGTGAGCAGGTACCCGGGTCCGAATGACAGAGGGTGGCCAGGTCACCATGCCAGGAGAGAAAACAGATCAGCAGGGGACAAGGGGGGCAAAGGCAAAAGCAAAGAGGAAGGTCTTGAGGTGCTTCTGAAGCCGAAGATGGTTCTCCTCAAGTTTCAAGGCAGCATGGAGGCTGTTCCAAAGGGAGGCCCCGGTCGAAGACAGGGATCTGCCATCAGCTTGTTTCTTTGCAAAACGACTAACCCTGAGGGAGTTAGAAGTAGAGGAGCAAAGGGCTCGAGGGATTGGTTAAGGGAATCAACTAAGTATATTTTCCATAGGGGTTAGTGTTTTCATTGGTTGCACTCTATCTGGTGGCTCCACCCAAGACAACCACCTAAATTGTTACAGGTGAATGCATGTCATCTCTACTCTATTGAATTGGCTGGTGCAACAATTAATGGAGTACCGTTATTGGAGGGTAAGGATTGGTTAGCATTCACTTTCCTAGTCTTGGCAACTTGGAAGGTTATCGGCACTAGAGCAACAATAGTAGCCAGGGGGATCGGCACCAAGGTGCTACTTCTCACAATTAGGCTACCATCTCTGATTGTCTAGGCCCCAAGCCAGGACCTGGCATATCTTGTATCCTTGTATGGAGAAATCGATGGGAACGAAGGCCTCAGCCTGTCTGCCCCTGAATCTATTGAATAGCCCTTCTTCTCCACTTGCAGGTCAAGTGTGGAGACCACATTTTGGATTATTCTGCTCAGCATTTACAAAGATTTTAGCCCTTATTAATATGTTTCTTTGCTTAAACTAAGAGGAATGTGTCTAACGCCTAGTAACTGGTGTCATCTGTTCTTGATCCAAACATTTCTTTCCACGGTAACCTTAGCAAGGGATCTACAGTTGTCTGGGCTGTTCAGCTTCCCCTGCAACTTCAAGGTTTCTCGATGTCTCCCATTCAATTTAACGTGGTTGGCACCGTCCATCTTATCTATCATGACCACTCATTCCTTTTGCACTTCTGCGTTAAGCAGGCTTTATATGTATTCTTATGCCTCTTGCGTTTCAGCATGTATGTGGGAATAAGTTCTCTAGTGTCTATTGGATGCAAGCCTATTCTTCATGTCTAAATGCAGTTTGGCCAGTTGTTTGTGTATCTTTGCAGTGGATGCGTATTTGCTTTGTGTCTGATGCCTCTACGTGTGTTAACTCCAAGAGTGGCGTCATTCATCTGCCTTCGTCATCCTGGTTACAGCATGTTCATATCTGCCATAGCCTGCAAATTCAGCTCCTCTTCGATCCCTCCAGGGTAGAGTTGCCTCAATGAGTAGCGTCTTTCGCATCTGCGGTGAGGGAGCAAATGCCATAAATTATGTGAATCTTTCATTTCTATAATATCGAGGCGGGGAGGGGGCGATGTAATGAATGACACATTAATTTGCCTCTCTTCAAGTCTGTCCCCCTTCCAAAACTAAGCTGCACTGACCCTACCACTAAGACCAAGCAACTAAAGTCCACGAGAAGAACCCCCTTCTCCTGGAAAGGCTTCTCCAGCCTATAATTCTTAGATCGTTAAAGACTATTTGCTGTATTCACTCATTCTGTTCCTTTAGGGGACTTTTCCAACTCCCTGGTACCCCTTTCTCTTGACTTTATGAAGTCCTCTTCTTCTGCCTTCATGGCCTCAGAGATTCTTTTATTGTGCTTTTCTCAAGTGTCTCTGAAAGTCTCTCTCTAGTCTCTACAGGGAAATGAACCTGCCTTATGTTGTTCCAGTTCTCCGTCCTATTTCTGGCATTACTGAGACAAATAGGAAGAGTCCCATGATGATTTTCACTCTATCAGTTCTTTCTCATTTCACTGGGACAAGTAGGATGAGTCGCGTGAATCTCACCCTCTTACTTTGTTTTGTATCACTGGGACTAGTAGATTAAGACCTGTGATGATTCTCACTGTTTCGCTTTTTTCTTGTATCACTGGGACGAGTGGGATGAGTCCTTTTGATGATCAAGGCTACTGTGATGAGTATGTTTCTGGAGGTCATTATACTCGTGTTCGCTCCCAGGTCTCCCGCCATCCCCATTACATTCTATTGTATGGGTTGGCGTTGCTGGGCCTGCTCGCAGGATAGGGTCTTGTCATAATTCGGTCAGAACGGCTTCTGCTTTATCTCTAACTCTCTCTGCTTCTTGTCCACGGTGCCAGCGGTGTAGTGGTCTCAGCGTAATTACCAAACTGCATAGTCCACCTTCTTTGGACCATGCCACCCCTCGTGACTGGTGCTATTCTTTGGGGTTTCCTTCCCCTGCTCTGCTCTTCCTTCAGCTCTCCTGGTGCTTCCCTCGCACACCAGCTAGTTGCGTTTTCAATACAGAGGATCGCCCGGTTTTGACCAGCTTCCACAACAACGCTGGTCTGAAACGCGTGGGTTTCACTTCTCACTGATAATGGTCCTTCTTCCCTTTTTATAAGACATTGCTGGGCCCTCCCCAGCAGAGGATTATAGTTCTTTTTCTCTTCCAGTTGAGCGCTTTCCATCGCTCGCTCGTTCCTTCTCGTCACAGTATTGCTGGTTTCTACCGACTGAGTGATCGTTATTACTCGCTCACTCTTCTTCTTCACAGTAGTCTTACCAGGTATTTCTTCAGGTTGGATCTGGGATCCTATGACACAATATCAAACAGTGGTTTGGTCTGCTGGTCCTTTCTGAAGACGTGATGTTACAGTCGGTTCAAGAACGTGGGATTTTGGTAGTTTCTGCGAAACGGGAGTCCTTGCCCCCAATGGGGAGTCTCTCCCTGTGCAGTCCCACTTGCCGCTGACCCCAGAGGGAATATCACATAGCAGGCTTACCTCCCTAGTCTCTACAAGGAAAGGCTCTCCCTGGGGAGAAGTGACTAAATCCCACAATTTGTCCCAGCAGCAGATAGGTGCGTTGGTTAATGCAGAATCTTCTGAAGGAGGCTCCTTTGGAACTCACTTAACTACGGCGAGAGCAAACAATGATTCATGACATGGCTGTCTCATGACTGCAGAAAGATAAACTCGCATTGAAGAGTAACCTCATTGCCTGTACCCTGTTTATGCCAATCTGTAATCTTCTGAAAATGCGCCCAGATACCCCAGGGTTCGGTGCGCTATACAAATCAATAAACAAACAAACAAAACAAGAGTGTTGATGGGCACCCCAAGCCATGTCCAGAAAATAAGGCCAGATCTTATGAAACCGGCAAAGGACCAGGCACCCTCCATTCAAGCACACCAGTTGCAGAACCTCTAACATTTCTTAAGCATAGGTGTCCCTTGTGAAGAGTGCTCTTGCCTTGGCCAGAAAGCCCATGCAATCCTGCCCCAGCGCCAAATGGCCTAACTCTAGGACCTCAGGAGCCGCACCACCAGATTGAGGGAGACTAGGTTGTGGTGGAACACCCTGCCCTGTTCCCTGGAAAACAAGTCATGTCAGCGTGGCAACAGAACATTGGGCTCCAGATATACATGCAGAAGCTCTGAGTACCAAGACTGCCTGACCCATATTAGGGTGATCAGTATCAAATTGCAGGGAGAGCGCCTCAACTTGTTGATAACTTTCTGTATCAGGGATTGGAGGAAAAGCATACACAAATGTCGCTGACCAGCTGATCAAAAACACATCCCCTGAGTCTTCGGATGGAGAGTCCTCAAAAGCAAAGTATGGTTTTCTGCAGTAGTGAGAGCAGATGAACCTCTGGGGTGGGGGTGAGGGTGTAGGGCAACCTCAGAAAAGATGAGCTACCACTTCCACATCCACCTCCTACTCATGGCAACCTCTTAGATTCCTGGTGAGTGCATCTGCAGTCACATTCTTTTCTCCTGCCAGATGCACCGCCGGCAGCCTCACTTGGTGACTGCAGAACCACCTTCACAAGGTTAGCGCATCCCAGTGCCCTCCTGTGTCTGGTCTGAATGCAGCACATCACTGTTATGTTGTCGGTTTGAATGCTGACAGACTTCCTGGATACTACTAGAAGGAAGGTTCTGAGTGCAAGGCGTATCACCCTCATTTCCAGCACATGCCACGACTCCCTTGAAGACCAATTACACTGAAACTAAAGATGCCTAAGGTGGACCCCCAGCTTGACAGAGATACATCACACACCAGCAACAGCTGATAAACCTAATACTGAAATGGCATTCCCATGACCAGGTTGGGAGTGTACGTCCACCAGAACAGAGCGCGCTTCATCACATTGTTCACAAAGATGTCTTCTTCCCAGACTCCATCTAGCTGACACCACTTGAAGTCTAGCTGTTCCTGCAGCCTGCAGAACAGGATTAATCGGATGCAGAATGTCCTCAACCCCTTGGACTCATGTACTTCCTGGCAGTTAAAACCTTCCCTTGCCTGAACTGAGTCACCAAATGAGCCAATATCCTAAAAAAACATAAAATTGAAGGGAGGAAAAGGATGGTTTGCTGGGCATTCAATTTTGCCAATTTGTTTGAACTATCTGGAAGCTAGCTTGTCAGCCAGAAGTTGGCTTTGCACCCCCCACCCCCCGCCCTGAAACGGAGGGAGCAAAGAAACCTGCCCCAAAGCTCTGCTGCACTTCCAGCTCTGCATGATGCTGGCATGATACAGCCCATGAGAAAGTCAGAAACACGTATAAGGATGTGGAGATTAGCTAATATTTGTGGGGCAGGCCTCTGATGTCTAAGCATTGACACTGCCTTCAAAGTGGTTCTTGCTAAGCATCTGCTCCCTGCAATGTCCCTTGCCCCCATAAGAATAATTAGATCCTAAGATGGGCTCTAGTCAAAAGGATTTGCAATGGCAACCACTGTTGGACGCTGTGGGTGGAAGATCAGGGCGCAGGGACAGTAGTATTGTCTAGGCACCTTTTAACACCAACAAACGCATGCCTCCACAAGGAGCCAACAAGGCTGTGTCTCCATGAAGGACAGGTAACAATAAACGGCCTGAGAGTCATGATCTGACAACAGCGTGGCTTTGATTATGGACATTTGATCAAACTCTGGAAGATGAAGAGCTTATTCTGTGCTGCCAAGGATCTAATTTGTCTCCTGGAGGCTCAGACTAGTGCTTAACGTCATGCTCTCTTGTCAGCTCCTGGTGTGACTAATGCCTTTTCCTGGTAAGCAAGCCCAGAGTAAATTATTACAACGTAGTCCGAACTTGCCAAAAGTCTGGCAATGTGATAGCAAATGTTGTCTCAACATTATGGCCTCTCGAATTTTTCTAAGCTATTGGATATCAAAGTCATGGCCTCTGAATGTCATGGTCTTTCAATGTTATAACTTCTCAATGTTGGAAGTTCTTAACGACGGAGGTTCCCCATAACGTTATATGCTTTCTCAACATCCATGTTTTGCCACAATTAAAGACTTCATCAACATCAAGGCTTGTCAATGTCGATGGCTGGTGGCCGTGATAACGTTTAAGTTCAAAGGGAACCTTGGGGTGTCAGAACAGGCCACATAAAGTGTTGTGGTAAAGTATTCACCCCTCTGTAGAATGTGTTCCATGAGGTAAGCGCAGAGGCAGTTTGGGGAAACAGCTTGTGTTTATTTATCAACTAAGAATAATAATGATAAAGTACATATGATGAGCCCCGCTGGTCTCATCCCTCATCCGCTCCGCTCCAACAGCCTTTTTCCTCGCGCACTGCTTCCTGGAACCCTGTCTCCCTGCTGGCTCAGTTCCATTGTGACAAGCTACAAGTGACGCTGTAGTCACCATCTACACACCGAAAGTGTCATGGTAAAGTATTCACCACTCCTAGTGCTTTTATTAAGCTGTGAACTCGATGCTGATGACTCTGAAGGAATCATGGAGCGCACCCACCAGGAAAGCACCCTGTCTTCTCTCCCTATGCTCTTCCCAGTCTCTCTCCTTTCCGGTAGGAAGCGCCTATCTCCTTCAGCATAGCTTGCTTGCGTGTGTCTGCATTCAGTTCTGCTGCGCCCGCTCTGCATCTCCCTTCTCCTCCTACTCTTTCAATTCGAAAAGGCGCACCATTTTTAAATGTCCCGCACAGCTGATTGGAATTACAACTAGTCTGCACATTTAGCTTGGTGTGTTTTCTTCTCCACATTAACTTCTTTCTCCTCTTCCTCGTTCCAGTACTGTAGGTTTTATGGGAGTTGGAGTTTTAAACTTTGTAAAGCTAAATTGCTTTGTTTCTTTGTTCAAATTAAGACTGTCAGAAATAGGAGAGGTTAAGTGATAATTATGTGTAATGATACTTTGCTCATATTTGCAATATGCCATCAGTATTTAAGAGGTTATAGTTTCAAGGTGAGAGGGTGATAATACTGTGATAATACTGTGTCTCTTTCAATGGAGTCATCACTTCCTCCCAATAGTCATCCCCTCCCACATGATCTTCCCTCATAATACCACCCCCAGGGGCAGTATCAGGTAGTGGCTGCCTTTACCTGCCTTTACCTGGCATGCGGGAGGAGATCATCACCGGGGAATCAGGGATGACTCCGCAGGATTCTTCACAGAAAGAAGAGATGGACGACTCATCAGAAGGGGTATGCACAGACGAGAGCTCTTGAACAGTAGACCTTCTCTGTATTTAAGATCCCACTTTTCACAAAAAGTGTGAGTTGGGGGGATTCTTGACGAGATCCATGCAAATCTGATGTAAAGCTATGTCGCTAGAAGTGATGAAGGATGTGGAAGGTAACCTCTCTTCACCTTTGTGTGTAGTGTGTCCTTGATCCTGTCCCCAACGAGACAACATATCAGCTACCAGGTTCTTGGTCACAGAAATGTATGTCGGTAAAAAATGGAATTGAGAAACAAATGAGACCAGCAGACTTGCCTGCGATTCTGACAGTCGAAGGATTGCAACAGTTAAAGATTCCTGTGATCAGTTTGGATCTTAATGATTTCTGGAGCACTCAACAGGTGATGACACCACTCTTTATGAGCCAATTTAATGGAAACAATTCCTTTAATATTACAGAATCGTTTTTCACAGAATCTGTGAGAATTTTTGAAAAGAAACAAACAGGATGTTCTTCCTGATCTTCTTGGCATTGTTTTAGAAGAGTTTCCACGGCTTTGTCTGAAGCATTGGTTTCCAAGATAAACAGTTTCAATGTATCCCACTGGACCAAAACAGGCGCTATGGTAAAAGCATGCTTCAATGTCAAATACACTTCATTTTGAGTCGAGTCCCAAAGGAATGTACATCCTTTCTTTAACAATGCAGTTAAGGGCAACACCTTTCTGGAAAAGGCAGGTATGAATTTGCGGTAGGTATTCACTAAACTCAAACTTTTGCACCTCTTTCAATGTAGCAGGAGCCATCCAACTTGAGGAGAACAATCTCCGGTTCCGGAAACGCCTCAAAACCTTCCTCTTTGCTTCTGCCTTCTTTGCCTCTCTCCCCTGCTGAAATTCCTGGCTGATACTGCACTGTAAACTGGCCACCCTTTCTGATCTGCACACCTGCCCTGCCTCCCTGGAAACACCCCCCCCCCTCCTAGGGACTGTTTTCTGCATCCCTACAGTCCTCCTACCAGCACTTAAGTCTGCTCTTACCTTGCACTTACCACCATCTGGCCGCTTTTATTATCATATTTATTCTTCTATCCCATATACCGCCATTTCCCCTCTTCCCTTCCCCCAGGCACTTTTCCCTTCTCCCCACCCATGCACTTGCGCGATCTGAATGACACCGGGCCTAGTAGGATCGTTGTCTATCTTCCCACTGTTCCCCTTCCCTTACCTCGTCACGCCTTGACACACTTGTGTATAGGCGCGTTATTAATGCCATATCATATCAAAATAGCTCTAATTTAACAAGGATCCATGCCAATTCTGGAAGAAGACAAACAAAAATCACAAGTATGGTACTGATATGGCATCAAATATACACTTCTCATGTTTAGCACATAAGTGATTCTTTTCCAAACAACGTACTACTTCTAAGTGTTTTTGGTGGTCATCAGGTTTTCGGGAATAAATCAAGAAATCATCCAAATAGACGATGCCTGAATGTTGTAACAGTTCAGAGAAAAGATGATCGATAAAGCACTGGAAGACTGCTGGGGCGTTGGCAAAACCAAAGGGCATGACACAATACTTGTAATGACCAAAGGGTGTTCTAAAAGATGTCTTCCGCTTGTTGCCACTTTCACATAGTATTCACCACACTAATCCAATTTGGTAAAGTTACTGGCGCCTAGAACCACCTCCAATATATTATGAATCAATGGTAGGGATATTTGTCTTTGTACGTAATCCTGTTTAATCCCCGATAGACTATGCAGAGCCGTAATTCTGTAGTGTGTGTTTTTTTAGCTACAAAGAACATCAAAGCTCCCCCTGTATCAAACCATTACCAAGGTTTTTGTCAAGATAAGCCTCAGGACGACCTTTTCAAATGGTTAAAGGATAAACATCCTGAAGCTCCATGCAACAGTCTTCAGGACGATGAGGCAGTTATGTTTTAGTAGTTTTCTTTTTAAACACTTTTTGGCATGGTAAATATTTTGCAGGGATGGCACATAACAGTAAAATACCATTACTGTGGACATCAATTTGCTCCTCATGGTTGGTTTTAGGAAGGTTAAAAACCATTAAACAGTGAGTGGCACAAAACTCTGATCCCAAGAATACGGTACAAGCTGCCCAATTGATATATGGGTTATGTTGGGTCAGCCAGGGAATGCCCACGATGTCTGGATAATGGGCTGTCTTGATGATATCAAAGACTATGGTTTTGCAATGTTGGCTGATCTGCTTCTATAAGGCCCTGGTGTTCTCTGTAATCAGTCTGCTTTCCAGAGGTCTACCGTCTATCTCTTCGACTGGAAGTGCCAATGGTTTAGTAAGACAAGGTACGCCCATACATGTAGCCCAAGACTGATCAATAAAGACACTGACAACACCTGAGTCGATCATCGCCAGAACATCCCATACCAGTTCATCCGAGTACCAGAGCGTAATTTGAATGACCAATAATGGCACCACGTGGCATTATGAAGGAGGTACAGTGGTGGATAATTTCATTAGGGGACTTTCATTAGACTCCTGAACCGTAGTCCCTTTTAGATATGGGAGATGGTGTTTTCCTGTTTCCTAGGGGAGCCAGAACACATGATCTTAAAAAATGTGTGGAGGATCCACAATACATACATAGGCCTTCATTCCTTCTCCATGCTCTTTCCTCATCAGACAAAGAGCCTCTGGCCACCTCAATCTGCATAGGTTCAGAGGTGTCAGAAGGGGGAGTTGTCACCAATTCCAGGGACATAGTAGGCATGTACGGGTTCTCGTGCATATGGACTTCCTTAGTTCAGCTCTTTGTTCTTGAAGATGGAACTCTATCTGTAAGACCAATGCTATTAGTTGTTCAAAGGATGGTGATCAAGGTTTTTCCAGCTACTTCTTCTTTGGGATCCTCATTAAGTCCCTGTCGATAAAGTGTAAAACAAGCCTCCTCAGGCCAACTGGCTTCTATAGTCAGCTATTTGAACCAAGTAGTGTAGGCCAATGCATCAAGATTGCCTTGTTGAAATTCCAGGAGCTGTTCGTGTGTAGTGTATGTTATATCAGGTCTATCAAAATAAGCCTTAAACGAGGTGATAAAGCCATCACAGTTGTTGAATATGGGATCGTCCCGGGTAACAAAGGCAGCTGCCCATGCTGGGGCACTGGAGGCCATGTGCGTGGTCATAAACTGTATTTTTGCCCTGTCTGATTGAAACATGGCTTGTCTAAACAAAATAACCACAGTGCAGGCATCCAAAAAGTCTCTGTTTCTTGGTGTCCCCATGGTATCTATCTATTTCGGGACTGCCTGCTAAAACCCCCAGAGGTAAGGTATCCTGATTAGTGAGAGCTTGCCTAAAAAGGCGTTCTCATTCTTAAGGGTCTCTACTTCTGTTGTCAGATTTTGTACTACCGCTATCAGTTCTAATAGCTGAGCCATTTTTTCTGTCCTTTGGCGTCACAGTCTCTCAGATGCACCCCTTACCTGTGTTGTTTGTCAGGCCTGTTCAGGGAAGAGGCAAGGTCTGTCCTTTTCGGGAAGCTATCTCGACCCCTGGTAGCACAGGGGAGTAAGGTGGCTTCTCCTAAGGACCAGACCGGGTCTTAGGGAAAAGCCTTTGAAAGGAAAAAAAAACACAATGTAGCCAAAGATGGTGCTCGCTGATCGTAGCAGAGATCCAGTAGAGTAGGAAAGGAGTATGGAATCCAGGCTCATAGAGAAGGATGACTCAAGGACTTGAGGAATGTGCAAGAAAGGAGAAGACTTGAGTAGCGATCCAGGAATGCCAGACTAGATTGGAGCAAGAGCGGAAAAGTGGGAGGCAGGACAAGAAATACAGAAGGACAAGGAAAGGAAACGAGCATCGTGGCAACAAGAGGGGAGGAAAGTTGAGACGCAAGGACTCACCGGTAAACAGTTATTTTTGTATGCCTGGAGCCATGGTAGGACACTGTTGGATATCAGCGTAGTATGTCTGTGGACGTTCGCGGGCGGTGGCCATCCTGGGGAGATCACTGTGCAGAAATGCAACCGCCATCTTGAAATGGGCACTGTTCGCCATTGTGCCCATAAGGAACATCTAGGCTGCAATCTGAGATTCAGTGACTTCCTTCTCGAAGGAGATAAAACCAAAAGAACTTTCGGCATAGACTTCGGAGTCGGCTTCAAAGTATAAACCTCAGCCAAAGATGGATTTCTTTAAATATTTTGGATCCATTTTCGAGGAAGAAGAGGAAGAAAATGATGTCGCCCTTTGGGTATGAACGTTGTGGAACACCAAATGTTCCAGAGGAATTGATTTTAGAAGAGTCACGGTTGGAAGATCTAGTCTCATCCCTGAAAGACACCAGTGGCTTAGATGCCTCCCCTGAAGTTGAGTTTGATTCTCCTGATGTGCATTCTCATCCAAATGCAACCTATAGGATCCTACACCAAAGAGCTTAGTTGTACAGGAGGCTCCTTCAACTTCCTAAGCCGCAGTTTATCCTATCATACCTCAGATAGGAACGCTAAGCGTCATCATGCCCTCGCAAAAAGAGTCTTTTCGGCAGGAGGCATGGCATTAAAAGCAATCAACGCATCATGTGCTTTGGCAAAATATAATTACACATTATGTAATGTGATTGCAAAAGCTGCAGAGAATACTCTATAAGGGGAATTGAGACAGGGATTTAATAACCTAAGTACTGACGGAAAGGAGTCTTCCTGTCAATATTTATAATCAGGTTTGCGTGGTTCAGAATATGTTGGAAGATGCATGGAGTCTAGTGCTGTAATCAGACGACTGACATGGCTACGCCAATGTGGGTTTTCCCCGGATGTTCAATCAAGGCTCCTAGATATGCCATTTGGAAAATCCACAGGCTTCAAAGGCTGCAGCAAAATCTTTGGGAGCAGCCATCAGTCAACCACAATAACATACGCCTTCACAAAACTGGAGAGGGTGCTCCTGTCGATACTACTCTTCGTTCAGTCAAAGTGGAATAAGTCAGACAGTATAAAAACAAGGGCAAATAATATTTACACTTGTCCCAAGTGGTTGCGAAGGAAAGACTGCCCAGATAGCATCCCCCTCCGCCACTGCCACAAATCCTCTCTGAGCACTTTGTTCACAAGACCCCAGTGGGACGCAGATTGACCCACTATCTGCAAGAATGGTGCACCATTACCTCCGATGCATGAGTGCTACAAATTGCCCAAGGGTACCTCCTCCCATTTCTGCAAAGGCTTCCAGATGGTCCCCTGAGCTAATATTCTCTTCCGACTCTGTCTGCTCCTCTTACAGGAGAATATCTCCCTGTTGGAGAAAGGTGCAGTGGAGAAGGTACCTGTAGCGGAATGGAACCAGTGTTGGTACTCCACCTATTTCCTGGCACCCAAGAAAGATGGAGGATTGCGTCCCATCTTGGACCTGAGGCGCATGAACAACTTCCTCAGGAAGGACAAATTCAAGATGGTCACTTTTTGCAGGTCTTCCAGGCCCTTCAGTTACAGAACTGGATGTGTCACTCGATCTTCCAGATGTTTACTTTCATATGCTATGCATCTCAAGCAAAGAAAGTACCTGAGGTTCACCGTTGGCAGTTCTCACTATGAATTTTAAGTTTGCTTTTCGAGCTCACCTATGCCCGAGGGTCTTCAAGGTGATGGCAGTGGTGTCAGTGAACTTTAAGGGGGCTGGGGGCTCACTTCTTCCCATACCTTGACAACTGGCTGATCAGTGATTGTTCTCCCAAACAGGTTCTGAACCACTTCAACCGCACCTGCCGCTTCCTCCTTAAACTGGGCTTCTCCCTCAACTTCAAGAAGTCACAGGTCACACCTTCTCAAAAGCTTGAAATTATTGGAGCGGTTCTTGACTCTTCCTCAGGGAAGGCTTTGCCTCGCAACTTGAGGGCTCACCATTTCTTGCAGATGGTAAACCGATTTCAAAACGCCCAATATCTACGGGTATTTTACTTTTTGAGGTTGCTGGGTCTCATGGCATCCTGCATTTTCCTGGTGGTCTGAGGACCTGTCTGAGGGTGAGGTCCCTTCAGTGGGCCCCCAGATCCCAATGTTCACAGTTCTCAGACAGGATGATGGACCTTCTTCAGACCCTGAGCAGGGTTGCACAGGATCTACTTTGGTGGACCTGCAAGGAGAATGTGATGATAGGGGAACCTTTTTGGCAACCCTGGCCAGAGATAACTGTAGTCACGGATGCCTCCCTCATGGGGTGGGGAGCACACATGCGCAATCGGGCGATGAGCAGACCTTCGTCCCCATCAGAATCAAGACTACACGTTAACCTGTTAGAGCTGAGAGCAATCAGACTGGTGATGATGGCTTTTTTTGCCTTCCATCCAGGGAAAGAACATCCTGATAATGACAGCTGACACAGAGGCCATGCATTACCTCAACAAAAGAGGAGAGGTGTAGGGTCACTACCACTGTGCAAGGGGGCAATCCAGCTCTGGATTTGGGCTCTACAAAATGGGATCACTCTGTCGGCTGTTCATCTAGCCTGGAAATATAATACAATGGTGGACGCTCTGAGCCGGCTGAGCACAATCTCAGACGAGCAGGAGTTGGCTCAGGAAGTCCTTTTAGAGTTCTTCGCCCTTTGGGGTACCCCTCAAGTGGATCTGTCACATCCAGTATCAACAGGAAAGGCGACATCTTCTGATTCAGGGAATGTCCTGAGAGAGGAGTTTGGGGGCAAGCATTTGTAGTGGATTGGGAATTCCCACTCCTGTACACGCTATCCATCTTTAAGTGCTCGTCGGAGGAATCTTCATATTTTAAAATCCCACTGGTAACACAATTTCTAAAGGGACTCACCAATGTGTTCCCCCCCATCTCCTTTCCAGATTCCATTTTGGGACCTTAATATGGTATTCAAATGTCTTATGTGTGCACCTTTTGAGCCTCTACATTCATGTATGTTAAGGTTGCTGACATTTAAAACCGTTCTATTGGTAGCATTAACTTCAGCCCGTAGAGTGAGTGAATTGCAGATACTATCATCCAAGCTACAATTTACTGTTTTGCACAAGGATAAGGTTTGTCTGAGGGTTAAGCCTTCATTTTTACCTAAACTCATTTCAGATTTTCATGTAGGACAGAAAATGGTATTGCCCACGTTCTATCCTCCACCTCATCCTGGCAAAGAGGAGGAGAGATTGCACAGATTGGATCCATGTAGAGCTTTACGCTTCTACATCTCTAGACTATCCAAACTTTGTATAGATCATCGGCTTTTTATTGGCTATACAGGTCACAAACTGGGTGAGGCTGTGACAAAGCAGGCCTTATCCAGATGGATCATTCTGGCAATTTCAGGATGCTACAGGCTGGCGTGCAAGGATTCCCCAGAAGGCTTAAGAGCCCAATCCACCTACGGCTCTGCAAAGGGGTGTCCCAATCAAAAATATTTGTGAAGCAGCTATATGGTCTACTATACACATGTTCAATGAAGCATTATTGTCTTGAGTCTTCCCTCGGTCAGGATGGAAGCTTTGGACAGGCTGTCCTCCATTCGGTACATGGAAACCATTGATAGCTAAATTCTTACTCCCTCCACCAAAGCAAAAACTGCTTTGGGAGTCTATCAAAGATGAGGAATACGTGGGAGGACACAATCCTGAAGAACAAGTTACTTACCCCTGGTAATGTTTTTCAACTGGATGTTCCTCCCACATATTCCTCATCGTCCTCCCAACTTACCCCATAGTAGAATTTCCAATGCCATTACAGCTTTCGTTCCTTCAAAGCTTAGTACGGTCAAACCAATGGTTATGCGGGTAGTTTCTACTGAAAGAAAAAACAGAACTGAAGCCAACGGGCGCTGCACGTGTTATATATACCTTCAATGACATTATCTTCGAGACAGAGGCCCTCGAGGGACATTGAGTTGACTGCATCGACGCACAGCACCCTCTGCCGAAAACAATTTCCGAAGCAGCTGAAGCTGGATATCGAATATATCAAAGATGAGGACTACATGGGAGGAACATCCAGTCGAAAGAACGTTACCAGGGGTAAGTAACTTGTTCTTCTGTGCCAATGTTGCAGAGCTGCTTATGGCTGGACGTGTGGTCTTAAGCCATTACGTAGCAATTTAGTCTGTAGATCTTGCAGTAATATAGATTTACAATTCTGGATATGTAGTGTAGAACTGAGACTATGGCAGATCTAATTTACTATGGCAACTGTGTTGGTGTGGTGACACTACTGTGTTAGTATATGGATGCGTAGCTTGGTGGCTTTGCATGGTGCTCTAATCTAAAGAGTATGTTTTAGTGATGTAACATGGAGACATTGCAGTTGCATTTCGGTGACTAGTGAAATTAGGTGGAATGTGGAAAACTTGAAGTGTTTGGCAAGGTGTCCATAATTATCAGTGTCTTTATGTCCTGTATTTAACTTTAGGCTTGGATATCTTGTGGACATCCTTTGAAGCTGTTATCTCTCTGCAATGTGGGTCTCCTCTGTGCTTTGGCCATTTGGTAATCTCTGCATTTCGGTCCTCATCTGTGCTTTGGCTATTATGTAATCATTATGCATTTTGAGTATGTGAAAGTGCTGTAAGGGTGGACACTTCATGTTTGGAGGAATGCAGAGTAGGTCTTGTCATACTTCCTTTGTCACAACCATGCCACTGGAACGCCAACTGGCACCCATTGTGGACTACTTTGAGTCAGACTTCATCACCATAATCCTCTCCAGACAATACCTGGTCATGTTTTTGTCTTTACTTTCAGTTTGCAAGATGTTGGTACTTCCTTATTTCATTTCACAACCTACATAGCCCATAATGCACTGTGTGGTCATTCCCATTACCTGGCTATTCCTATCCAGCAGTCTCAGAGTACAATCCCCAGAAGTCTTAGAGATCAGTGATGCTTTCACTTCCCAGGACCAGAGAGGGAGGAGGCAGAAAGCCTGCAGGCGTGGTGGTCCAGGTGATGCGAAGGAGCGTTCTTCACCGCAGGGTGGGTCAGTATTTAAGCAGCTGTCTCCAGAAGCACAGGCCTCTTGCATTGAGCTTGCTGCCAGCCCCTCGTGCTTTGATCCTTGGATGTTTGCTGTCTCCTGTTGCTGCTGTTTCAAGAACCTTCTCCTATTCCAGTGTCCTGAGATTCCTGCCCTGCAGCCCTGCTCCCTTGCCTGCAGTCCTTTGTTCCCTGTCTGCAGCCCCTTGCTCTCTACAAACAAATGTTATTGTTCCCTGCTCGCAGTTCCTTGCTCTGTGCCCATAATCTGCATTACCTGGCTTTAGCTTCCTATATTCCAGTCATTATTATTATTATTATTATTATGTTTCCTTACCTGTCTGCAGTGCTGCTTCTGTTATTCCAGTCCATAGTTATGGTTCCTTGTATTCATTGTTGCCAGTCTGAAGTTCAGTCCTTGTTATCCTAGTCCAGCGTTTCAATCCTGAGCTTTCTTGTTCCTGCTCTATAGTTCAGTCCACTGTTCTTTGATTTCTGTCCTTAGTTCCAGTTTCCTGTACTCTGGCCCTTAGATACTTGTCTTCTCGCGTATGCTCTTTCTTCTTATTCCCTGTCCTGAACCTTGTTCACTTTGACTTCCTCTTCTTTCCCTGGATATTTATTTTACTGTTCCAGTCCTCACTTGTGCCTGTCCCTTTGTTCAGAGTTTCGCTTCTGGGTTTTCCGGCAGGCAATCTCTTTCCCTTTCCTTTTTCCCGTCTCAGTCTTGCCCATTATGCCATATTTGTTAACAGTGTGCCTTTTCCTGCTTCAGGGGGCAGTCGCTGTTCTGTTCCTGCTACAACCGTACAACCTTCAATCTTGTGATTACTGTTTCATTGTATTAGGGTTCAGACACAGACGGCCACTCCTTCTGCTCCTTTCCAAGAGCATTCGGAGTGGGTCCTTTAATAGCAACCACATCAGAAGGCTAGAGTTTCCCCTGACCGTTGGGGAAACTCTTCCCCCATTTTAAGTACACCCCAAGTGGGTATTCCCTGCTTCTTTCTGTTCACTGCCTTGGTTGCCCGTCTGTAGTTATAGCCTATCTGCAATACTTTGTACACTTGTGTGTGCTGCTCATTATCCACCATGGCTCAGTGATCCAACAATGTTAGAATCGAATGGCATATGGGAGTTGACCCTCGGCTACTATCTACAGATGAACTGCAGGATGAGAATCAATTGTTACAAGCTTTACTAGCACCCCCACAACATCTTTAGTGGTGCCAATAACCTGCACATCAACTCATGGCAATGCTGTACTTGCCTCTCAGAGCCTGCACGCCATTGTACCTTTCTCAGAGCACACTAATCCCCATTTGAATGTACTTAATACCCCTTTTACAGGCACTTTTTGCACATCGAAGGCATGCAACAAGGATACATAAATAGGATCCTTTTGCCAACGTTATTTGCTCTAGATCAGCTTGGCTTGCTGCCCACCCCCACAGACTGCTAACAACACTCATTCAACAGGACAAGACATTCATTGTCCTGATTTTAGTGTAAGTGGTCCTCTGTACAAAAGATTAATGCAGACCATAGGATTATTTAATGCTTCCCCAATGTCTACTACCATGGAAACAGCAAAGTCAGCCTCCACATTTCAACAGCAAGCAGTCTTGCTACGCCGCAGTCTAACCTTTTACGTCTGGAAAATATTACAGGAACATACCAGCTACTGGTACATCTGTCGCCTTAAAAGACAAACGCAAGACCTGTCACTGCGCCACCCCGCCTGTCCCTGGCTGTATGGGATGAAGGTCAGGTACTTGCCCGTTCTGTGCGAGCATCGCGCCAGCGTCATGTGCAGAATCATGCATAGATGCTCGGCCTATCACAGAGCACCCAGGAAATAAAGAGCCTTGGCGCAGTCTGCTTCACATCTCAACGTTCTGTGAAGTCTTCACACCTCGCTTGTTTTCTAAAGAGCTACTGCCCAACAAGGAACCAAGAGGCTCAGAAACCTCTCTCTCTCTTTGTTCTATTCGTCTGAGGAGACGTTCACCAAGCTGGAAGTTTTTTCTGCCAACTGCTTTTTCCTCCACCCTGTCTTCAATGCCTCAGGGTCTCCACTTGTCATCAGAGTTTTTCCGATCTACTTCTGAGACACATTGTAGTCCAAGAGGGACTGGCCTTACCTCGTTAAGTTTCCCTGATGAACCAGGGAACAGGTAAGGCTGGTGGGTGATCGATTGAGACGACAAAAGAAACTACTCAGATGGATCAAATGCAGAACTCGTGGCTGCAGTGCAGTCTCTAACAACGGAAATGCAAAATGTAAAAGCTGAGAAGGCTGTGCTGCTAGAGATGCCTTCCATACTGACGTACCTTCTCCCTCTGTTGGCACGGACCCCTTTGATGGTACACCTAAGAAGATGCACACGGTTATAGATGCCTGTATGATACAATTTACAACCCAACCACAAAACTTTCTTACCAATCGGTCCAAAGTAGGATATATAATATCCAACCTTACAGGGAATGCCTTGGCACGGGCTAGACCCCTGGTTACTACCAGAAGTCAACTTTTGGACAATTCTGATGGCTTCTTGACTGACTTTAAGCACACCTTTGGAAGACCTGACCTCGCCTATACCTAGGATTTTCTGTGTTAGGGTTTGTTTTTTTTTTTTCAAAATATTTCAGAATCTGTGTTTTCCCATTTGCCTCCTTCAAAGAATTGCGGCTGTTTTTTCCAGTGTAAACACAAATATCCCATTAAAGAGCAACACAACAAACCAGTTCCACGCCTATAGAGTGGGTGAGAAACATCCAAATAAAGGGAAACTAGGAATAGAACGTTATTACCTAACCCAAAATTACCGACCTCACCAAAAGACCTAAAACACACACCATGAAAGGTTCTAACTACCAAAAGTTTGAACTTTTTGTGGTGTGAGTTTAGGTCTTTAGGTATGGTTGGTCAAAAAAATATACATATATTTTTAAAGGCTGCGGGAGCCTACGGGGGTGTCCCCCGCAACACCCCGCTCACTACACTGTATAGTGAGCGGGGTGTTGCGGGGGACAGCCCCGCAGCTGCCCGATTTAAAAAAAAAAAAAAGGACCCTGCAGTGCCGGTTTCCAATCACAGAAGTGAACGGGAACAGGTGTCAGAGTCCAGCGAGACGGAAAGCAAGGTAAGTAAGGGGGTGGGGTGTGTTGGGTGTGGGTGGGGGTTTGGTTAGGGGTTTCCGCACATCGGGAATGTTCAGCGGAGAAATGACCGAAGATTATTTAGAGCAAATAATCTTCGGTCATTTCTTCCTCGAACATTTCCGTTGTGGAAAAATCACACAGATCCGGAAACTACAACTCCCAACATGCAATGTGCGGGTGGCTGAGCAGCTAGCACCGGATAATAATGTCGATGACATCATCAGGCCAGTTGACAACTCTAGTTCTCAGAAATGTGAACAATTGCAACCTTTCCACGCCTCATACTGTGGGGAAGTGGGCAAACGCTGTGTGGATCAAAGCACCCTCACTAGGGAACTCCCAAACTCTAGCTCAGGGATTACAAGCAAACGCTCAGAATAATGTCACACGGAAGATGCAGTGTCTGTTCAAACGTGCCTTTGACAAATGACAGACATCGCTGAAGGATGTTCAACAATAACAGACCTATTTCTTATCAGAGCGAGACGTGTTTTAAAATAATGTGTATTATGCCAAAATCCCAAACTACACCCCACCCCATACGTACTGCGATTTGACACCTGATGGCTTCTTGACTGACTTTAAGCACACCTTTGGAAGACCTGACCTCGCCTATACCTAGGATTTTCTGTTTTAAACTACACCCCACCCCACCCCATACGTACTGCGATTTGACACCTCTAGTATTTGAGGGGTCAGAAATGTGAGACGGACTACTGTGTGAATGTTTTTCAAAACATGCCATTTTATTAGATTGGTAAGGCTGGATAAACGCCCCACTATCCCTACCCTAACAAGGATTTACCTGCCTAAAATAAACTAAAGGAAACACTCTAACAACAAAGTTTTTGTCCTTCACACTTATACAACAAATCAACAAGGAAATATATGGCAGTTTAACAACAACCAAATTAACAGTATAATCCACACCAAAATAACTGCTTCTTCTGATCACCTGGGAGAACTTCCCTTTCCCAGATTCAAGCAGGCTTTTCTTTAACTCTTCAAAAAGGATGAGGAAATTCTGTATCATAACAAAAAGGTTCGCTTCAGTTTTCTTTCAATCCAACTTGACAACCAAAGGTTCCAACTTGGACTCTAAAGATGATACACAAATATTCAACAAAGCTTGAAACAGTTCTTGTCATCAACAAAGAATATTTCCGAACTTCATTAGTTTTCAAAACAAATGTCTTTGTCAGGGTATGTTGGTACCACTTCAGTTACAGTATTACTCCACCAAAACACTTTAGTGATTCTTCAACTACTTCTTCATATGTTTTACCACACTACAGTACTCCATGTACTTCCACCTGGTTTACTCTCATGCCAGGTTTACCACTTCCACAACACTTTGCTCTGGTGTTCCTGCCATAACAGAACCAATGGTTTCAAAGGCGCTTGGTCTGGTATACTCCCATGCCAGGTAAGGTCAAATACTGTAGCTCTCTGTTTGGGTATACTCCCCTGCCCAAACAGAACCAATTGGTACAGCGTTTTATGACCTGGTTTACTCCCTTGCCGGGCAAAACTACCAGTTTCAAGTACTTCTATAGTAAGGGTCAACTTCAAATGTTTTAACAATTTATTCTGCTTAACACAATTGGATTTGACAAGGCCTTCAAGGAGAACAAGAACCACATTGGTGCTATTTACTACACCTATGTGTTTGCCATACGCAAGACAGGCAATGCTTTTCTCCTGAACCGCTTGTATCACAAGGGCAGCCCTCCTGCCAATCTTGTTCCCCCTTTTGTATATTTAACCAAATGCTGATAATAACTCTCTCTCCTTCACATTTCTTTGGCTTTGGCAATGTGGGTTTTTTTTTTTTTTAAATATTTTATTGATTTTATATTTTAGAAAAACAAACGCACAACACAATACAACTGTTAATTATTTACAGAAACCACAAAAGAAAATACGAGAAAGGAAAAAGAAAAAAAAGAAAAAACTCCCCCCACCCCCCATCAAGCCAGAGCCGGCTCCCTTATATCCTCCGTCGGGGCACCGTCAGGAGAAAAATTGTCCGTAGGCACATCTTCAGAATTCTCAGATTCGTCCAAGCCCTGTTGTGGGTTGGTCATAGAGGCCACCAATTGTCGCCAGGCCAGCAAGGGCCCTATCTCCTCCTCGCCCCCTCTAGTGACTGCTTCAAACCAAACCACGGATTCAGCCTCCGCCCACCTCATAAGGTCCGCCCACCATAGTTCCACTCTCGGCCTGCTAGCCGATTTCCAGTTCATGGCAATCCTGCGTTTGGCCAGAACATATGCCAGGTCCCTCAGCTTGCTCAGGTGCCTAAAGTGTCTGGGCCTGGGGAAGATCCCAAGCATACATGACCAGGCAGATCCCACGTCCAACACCACTCCCCCACTTGCGAGCTTCATCTTGACCTCCTCCCAAAATCTATACACTTCCGGGCAGGCCCAAAACATACGTAGCAACCCAGCTTCCACCTCCCCACACCTGGGGCATTTTTGAGTGATCGAGCCTCCGAACCGTGCGATCTTCTGGGGAGTCAGGTAGGCCCTGTGAGTAATGTAGAACTGGAGTTGTTGGAGCCGTGCATTTCGGGACACCTTTTTATGATATCCCAGGACCCTCTTCCACTGACCCTCCGTCATGAGTTCACCCATCTCCTCCTCCCATTCATGCCTCAGTTGGGGCAACTCTTTCCCAACCTTCGTTCTGAGGAGTTCGTATATCCGTGATATTTCATGCCCACCCTCTGAGACATCATACATAGTTTCAAGGATGGCATCAGGATCATCTGCCAGTGCCGTCTCCGGCCATCTCTTTCTTACTCGTTTTACTAGCCTGGCATGGGTGATGTACTGGCCTCTGTGCACCCCCGTCTCATCCTGCAACTTTTGAAAGTCCAGCGCCTCCCCCTCTCTCCATATGTCCCCAAGCGTGGCCAGGCCCACCGGCTCCCAGTGCCTACGGACAGAGTGAAACAGTTGGGTGTCGTTTTCGCACAGGGCCACCAGCGGGACCTGCCAAGATAGTGGTTCTGACGCCCCCATCAATTTCCATGTTCTGTGCCAGACCTCCCATCCCAACCTCAACAGCCACCCTCTTCCCGTCAGTTTATTCCTTTGTAGCCACACCACCTCTCTCAGGAAGTATGGGGCCGCATCCTCACGCAGCAACCTAGATTCCGCCGAATCTTCATCAGACAACCACCTGGCCACATACAACAGTTGTCCCGCCAGATAATATAGTTCGAAGTTGGGCAAGCCTATACCCCCCTTCTCGTACGGGTTCTGGAGCTTCCACAGGGCCACCCTATTCCTGGAGTTACCCCACACGAAGCCCCTACACATACTATGAAGTCGTACAAATAGGCTCTTAGGGATCAAATACGGGACGTTCACGAAGAAATGCAGGAGTCTTGGAAGGACCACCATTTTCAGCAAAGCCGCCCTCCCCATCATGGACAGGGGCAATCTGGACCAGTATGTCATGCTGTTCTTGACCCCCTCTATGGCTCTCTCTGTGTTATGCTTGTGTACCGCCTCAGTCCGGTGGTAAATATTTACCCCCAGGTACCTAAACGTGTCGGTCCGCCATGGTATTGGCAACACAGGCAGCCTCTCCAACGGGACGTCCCTGTACCCGCCCAAAGGGAACAGGCTAGACTTCCTGGGGTTCACTGATATGCCCGAGAGGACAGCGTAATGATCCAGTACTTCCAGTACGTACTGCAGGTTCTCCTCCGGGTAGCGGAGGTACAGCAGCATATCGTCCGCATAGAGAGATGTTAAGTGGCTGCCGCTGGCAGTGTTAATGCCCACCTCTCCGTATTGTTGCCGCAGGCATATCGCCAGCGGTTCCAGCGCAAGTATATATAACATGGGTGACCAAGGGCATCCCTGCCTGGTCCCCCTGCTAAGCTGCCAGGCATCCGAGACTGTGGCCCCAGTCTTGACCCTAGCCACCGGGCTGCTATATAACAACTGGACCCATCTGATATAACCAGCGCCCACGCCGTATCCCTGCAGGGCCACTTTCAGCCAAGGCCATCTCACTGAATCGAAGGCCTTGACCGCATCCAGCGACACTACCGCCATCTCGCCCGTGTCATCCTTAGTATGGTCGATAACATGGTGCAGCCTCCTATGGTTATCACTGATATTCCTGCCTGGGACATATCCCGTTTGATCCGGGTGGATCAGCTTGCCAATCACCTTCTTCAACCTGTTGGCCAGCACCGCCGTGAGTATTTTGCTGTCCTGGTTTAGCAAGGACAGAGGTCTATAAGATCCACACTCAACAGCCGGCTTGCCTGGTTTCAGTAATGGGACAATCATGGCCTCACGGAGGGACAACTGGAGTTCTCCCTGTTCGTATGCCTCGTTAAACAAGGCCAGCAGTGGCTGCAGCAGCTCCTGCATGTACACCTTATAAAACTCACCAGGCAGGCCATCCGCCCCAGGTGCCTTACACGTGGGGAGGCCCCGGATCACCACCTCCAGCTCATCAGAAGTGATAGGGGCGTCCAGTTCCTCCCGCTCCAGGTCGTCTAGGGTGGGAAGACCAATGTCTTCCAGTGTGTTCAGGATGTCCTGGCTCCTGTCCTCCCCAGTGTCCTCATACAAACGTTTGTAGAACTTGAGGAATTCCTCGTTCACCCCATCCTGAGTGTTGCGAAGACCACCGTCCTCACCACGGATCTCATGGATAACCGCTCGGGGGGACTCACTCTTGTACAGCCAGGCCAACAGTCTGCCTGGCTTGTCGCCCCCCGCGTGCAGCCTCTCAGTGTATTTCCTATGGTTCAGTCTACATAGTCGGTCCCAAAGAGCGCTGCACGCCACCTGAAGGTCTCTCATCCTTGTCTTGTCTACCTGAGTGGCATTCTCAAGACGAGCCAGGCTCTCCAGTTCCCTTTCGGTGTCCTGAAGATCCCTCTCGATACCCCCTTGAAGTCCCTTGGATTTAGAGATGGCCACTCCGTGCACCACTACCTTAAAGGCCTCCCACAGAGTTCCCGTAGAACGCACACTACCCGTGTTTATCTCAAAATATTCCCCGATGGCAACCCTCAGGTCCTCCCGGAAACCCTCATCCTGCAGTGCTTCCGCCCGGAGTCTCCATGTGGGGACCCGAGGCCTAGGGGGTTGGTGTCGCCACTCTACCACCAGGGGCGAATGGTCCGACAATACTCGAGCTTTGTATTCCGCCTCCACTATTTCGCCCGCTATCTCGGCAGTTCCAAACACATAATCCAATCTCGTATATGAGTCGTATGGCGCCGCATAATGCGAATACTGCCTCTCCGTGGGGTGGAGTCTCCTCCACACATCCACCAGTCTCAAGTCTCCTAGCAATGTCCCGAGCGCCTTGGCCGCCGGCGACATTTTCCCTTTGGTGTCTGCAGACCGGTCAATTTTGGGATCTAAGACACAATTGAAGTCCCCACCCCACACCATCGCGCCCCCTACCAAGGGGCCAAGTTTGCCATAGAGGGATCTAAAGTAGGCTGCAGTATCATGATTGGGGGCATACAGGTTGAGGATGTGTACTTCCCTGTTCTCTAGGAGTCATGTTATCGCCACCATTCTACCCTCCGGGTCCACTATCGAGTCGAGCACCCGGAACGGCACATGCGGCGCCACCCAGGTGATGACCCCTCTAGCATACGCCGAGTTCGTGGCACCCACTACCTTGCCCTTCCACTTCCTCGTAACCACCTCCAATTTCTCCCTGGTGAGGTGGGTCTCTTGTAGCAGGGCTATGTCTATCCGCATCCTCTTCAGGTATAGCATGACTTTGTTTCGCTTGAGGTAACTATTGAGGCCTCGGACATTCCAGGTAACTATGCGAAGACTATCCGATGCCATCGGTTTGGTCTGTATTCAGCCCCGCCCTCCCCACAATACCCCCTTGGTCTAACACTCCGCCGGCTCTTCCGCCCTTGATCCCCATCCCCCCTCCCTGTTTTCCAACTACACACCACAGCAAACAACCCCTCCCATCCCAACAAAAGCCCAGCTCCATCCCTGGATCTCAGGCCCACCCGCGTCTGGTCTTATCCCGTTTACAAGGAATAGGACCCCGCGGGGCGTCGCCGATCTAACAGCGACCTAACTAACTAGATATATTACTATTGGGGACAAAGGAAGCCTCTTGGAGCTCCCAATCAAGTGACCACGGGTAGGCACGCCCCACGGGCCAGCCAGTCAGTACCACATCATACGCATCACATATCGTACAAATGACTATATTCAAGTCCCAATGTCTCGGCCCCGTTGCCCCAGGCGGCCCAGCCACAAGCTACTTATCTTCCGTAGTCTCTGCCTGGATGCCTGATTCTTGAGGACTGCCCAGCGCGTCTAGCCAGTCCATCGCCTCAGTTGGTGTTTCGAAAAACAGGGATCTGCTTCTGTAGAAGACTTTCAATTTGGCCGGGTAGAGTAGCATATAGCGATGGCCAGCTTCACGAAGTCTCCTTTTCACCGCTCCGAAGTGCATCCGACTCCGCTGTACTTGTAGCGTGTAGTCAGGGTAGGCCGTAATCTTGGCCGATCCTCTGTCAATCGTTCCCCCTTTTCGAAAGAATTCAAGAATCTTTTCGCGATCACGGTAGTTCAGAATTTTCGCGATCACCGGTCGCGGGGGGGCCCCGGGAGGCGGCCTCCTGGTTAGGGCCCTATGAGCTCTCTCAACTGCAAACCCCTGGGTCAGTACCCCGCCGGTAATCTCCTGCAAAAGCATGGATTCCACAAATTCTGTAGGGTCTGGCCCTTCAGTTCCTTCAGGTAGGCCCACGATACGGATATTGTTGCGTCTGGCACGTCCCTCCGCCTGCTCCGCTCTGTCCTCCAGGTTGCCCACCCGTTGCACAAGGGCGTGTAGCTCCTTTTTATGAGCAGCGCAATCTGCCGTGTTCGTGGCCGTCTCCTTCTCGATGGCCCCCGCGCGTTCCGAGACCGCCCTCACATCCAGCCTAAGCAGATTCACCTCCTCCTGGACGGCACCGATCTTGAGGTTTAAGCCTTCCTGTAGCTCCTTCATGGCGAGGCCCAGCTTGGTCTCCCATGACACTTTTAAGTCCGCAATCGCCGCCAGCACCTCCTGTATCGTGCCAGGTGGCTCCGCGGTCGTCACGGGGGCCTCTTTGATCTTGCCTCCTTCCGCCCCTGGGGGGGACTTGGCGTAGGCCTCCATCGTGGGCTGTTTGGCCTTGGGTTTCACACCTCTCGTGGTCATAATGTTGTATGAGTCGGACGGGGGCCCGTCCCGCCAGTCACCGAGAGGGAGTCACGCCACCCAACGTCCAAAGCCTGACCCACCACACCATGGGGCATCCAACACGCCCGGAGCACTCCGACCACCAGGCCCACGGTCCTGTCGTTACAGCCACATCCGTTCGACACTCCCGCTCGCTGGGCCACCGTGCGTCCTAGGCGGCGCTCATGTGTTTTAGTCTCCGAGCAAAGGGACGCAAAGGTCCAGCACTCGTGATCGCGACACTGACTTCATGATCCTCGGTGTTCGCAACGTGTCGCCGCCATTTTGTCTTGTCCGCCTGCTCAGGGCTCGTCCCAGTCAATCACAAATATTTCGGTTTCTAAGCCTTCTGGACGTCCCAAACTTTCACAGGATGTAGTGGTGGCATTCACACACCTGGACATCGATTTCCAACGTCGGCCGGCCCCCGTGGACGTACCCCTCCATCAGGATCAAAACAGGATCAGCGGAGCTCCTCCAGAGTGCGACCTCTTACATGGCCGTCCAAGCCACGCCCTTGGCAATGTGGGTTTGGAACATTCTCTACACCTGGGCAATAGTCTTGCCTGCATGTGAGCCCCTTTTGGCAATGATGGTTCAAGTTCATTTCTGGAGATATTGCCCCTTTGTGTTGTTGGCTTTTAGGATGACCCGTTATGCAACAGTCACCTCCTTCAGATGGTATCCTGGCAGTCTCTTTATGCCAACTACTTTGGTTTCTATCAGCTTGGTATGTGTCACAATCATCAACTTGTTTTATATCAGTTCAAAAGGAAAGCTGAATTCAAGCAGTGGGCAGTCACAGTGTGCTCGGGGGTCGCAATAGACTAGTGAACTCACCGGGATTGGCGTGCACGTCTGTTTGCCTCGCTGCTTCTAGCTCGTCTGCTTCAGTTCTCCTAGGCAGTCCAGCCACCTGTCCTGCACGGTTTCCCTTGTCCCGCGCTGGCTGTTTTCAAAGCTTCTGCAGCAATCCGGTACTCGCCTGCCACCGCTGACCGCTTCACACTGGGGAAGAGTCATTACTAGGTGAGCTTTCCACTGCACGGCCTCTACAACAAGCCTCACGGCTTCGCCAATGCTCCGGTGCTCACCTGTCACCACTGAGCGTCTTACAGTGGGGAAAATTACACAAAGATATGCTTTCCACTGCGCGACCTCTGCAGCTGAAATCTCAAGCCCATACGGCCCTCTCAGGACCGGCATCAACTTCTCTTGCCACTCTGGTCCCGGTGTGCTGGTTCTTTCGGCAATTTCCTCAGCTGCTTCTTGGAGGCTTCGAAACTCCTCCAAACACTACGACCCCTGCCCTCCTGCTGCTGCTTTGGCTGCCTCGCTTTCCTCCAGCTTGGTCTAATGGTCTGCACCAGAGGGGGCCTTTTATGCCTCTCTGCCACCCTTAGGTGTGGGTCATCAATCTTAATGAGCTGCATTGAACAACATTATGCGTCTGCAGCCTTCTTCCTCGTTCCAGTACTCTGGGACTCGAAGTCCACAACACAAAAGTTAATTTCATCAACAGCTTCTATTTTACAATAGGCTATTAGGAGACTGGGTTCTTGGGGGGGAATTACCTAAGGGGTCTCCCATTCCTCCTGACCTGCCCCCCACCCCATGTGATCCTCCCGGCTAACACCGCCCCCAGGGTCAGGATCAGAAAGCGTCTGCCTTTCCCTGGCCACATGAGAGGGGATCCAGGTCAGGTTTCCTTGGTGAATCACCTCCTGATTCATCGCAGGTACGACACAATGCATATCTCTACACATAATCAGATCTTGCACTGTTCCCTCCACTCCTATTAACCAAATGCAACCCATTCCCTAGCTGGTCTTATTCAAAAGCCTATAACAAAATAACATTTCCCAGCATGTTAATCCCTGCTGGTTAAAAAACAGTATTGGATAAAATGACAGTTCTGACACGGGTCACTTACCAGCTATGGACCCACCTTGCTTGAAACTCCCCCACACAGAGCCCCTTTGCCGCCCCAATTTAATGGCCACAACGGGCATCTGTCTATTAAACCACACCCACCCTGAAGCAGAAATCCCATTCTGAATCTGATGAGGGACACATAGCTTGTGGGTATTGTTTAGATTATCCACACATTGGCTGCTCAGGCCCATACTAATCCCTACGGCCCCTCCCACCCACTACCTGCCCCTCCCTGCTCAAAACACATCTTCTTGTGAGATCTTTCAGCTAGCTTTATTAAGCAATAACATCAAGCTTTGACCTGCCAATTTTATTTCTAAACAGTCTGCTGAGAGTTAATTACTAAATTGCAGGTTTAAATGTGCTACTGGCTAAATAGAACTGTGCTAACCAGCCGCTTGATCTATATATTTTCCTTGCACTGAAGTCCTGTTAAAAACAAGCATTGACAAAACCAACAATGTTAGCTTGTGCGTAAATGCCTACACAAAAGCCAAAACTGTTGGCTTTGCCAATGATTGTTTCAGTTTGCTGGGGGCAAAGTTATCTCTGCCCTGGGCTCTAAAATCTTTTAAAATTGCCTTGATGGTAACATCCCACCTTCAGTCTAGGCCTAGGCTTCTCATGCTCACAAACTTGGCCTGCAAGCAAAAATAAGTTGTTTTGATATGAAGAAACCATCTCTGGAGGTCCAGAACTATATGTCTTAATGGGAAGAAGAGACCTTCCAGCAGTCCAGTTGTGTCTCATATAGAAACACCCCAATTGCAGCAGCTAAGGCCTGTTTCCAGAAGGAACCACTTTGTATACCAAGCTTTCTCATTATATAGTGGTACAACTAGTACCGACATGTGCCGCCCGTGGATGTACCAGGGATTTTGTGATCTGTTGTTCTCCTTCCATTCAAACCAAATCACTGCCAGAGAAGGGACAATGTGAATGAACTGCTTTTTTATGCAAATGCAATGTCATGTAACAAAAAGCGTACAGTTTGGGCCTTTGGGCTGCTATCACTTCAGCCTCATTATCCCAGCTTTGTCTCCAAGAGGAAAAAGTGGATTTTGCTGCTCAGTCTCTTCAGGGCAAAGCTGGCAGCTTGTGACACATCATCCATCCCAACCTACATGTACTGACTCATTCACTACTGTCAGCAACCGTGACAGCTCATGCTGCCCCAGAGACCCACTTCGGTGCGGTGAATCTATGCAAATGAGACAGAGCCTAGCTTCCCATGTTCCTCTAAAACTAGCATTTTACGGATTCCCCCGAGAAAGACAAGAACGATCTCAGGGGACTCTTTCCGGCTTTTTTCAGGATTTACCGGAAACCCTGCCCATACCTCACAAGAGCCCTTACTGGATTTTCGACAAGGTATACAGCAGTTAGCCAATGAAGCAACATGGCCAGAAGAAGCCAAATTCACATTGTCCTGGTGTGGGCTATCAGAAGAGCTGAAAGATTAACTAGCCCGAGTTCCCCCACCTGCTATGTTAAATGAGTTAGTTACTGTGGTGACACAACTCGATTTCTGTTTACAGGGGAGGAGAGCAGAAAGAAATCAGAACCATACTCCTCTCTGGATCTCCCGTACTTTATAACCGCACCGAAGTGGAACCATTGTCCACCCCTGTGCACGTTGAACGGATCAAGTCTCTGCATTTACTGTGCATCAAGTACTCATTTATTAAAGGACTGTCTCATTGTACCCCAAGAACAGTCGTGAAATGCCAGTTCCCATTCATAGACAGGCCATCTGAATCGGATCAAGCTAAAGGCCATGTATCTCTGATGACACACTCCAAGTACGATGATACTAGGTTATTGGTCTTACTTGTCACCTTGAGCTGTTTGTACTACAAGATATGGACTGTCCCAGCATTAGTGGACCCTGGGGCAGCTGGCATATTCATGAATTCCACATGGGCACAGAACAGCCTGTGATGAATCTGGACAATTCGTCCCTTCTACCCAGAGGGGAGCCACCCCCTTTGAGGCTAAGGCGGTGAGCCCGCTAAGCAAGTCCCTCCCTAGGGGTTTGGGCAAGTGAGGCCTCACTGGGAGTGGCTCACCTCTTGGGAACAAGGACTCCCATTCCAATAAGGAAATCCCCGTCTAAAACACCTTTTCTGCCTATATGGGTGTGGGAAAGACTTGTTGTGGTATCTCCAGTTACAACTATAACCAACAAAGACCCTTCTTGCACTCTTTTGGCTTCGGGTAATGCTGAATATCGTCTGAATGCCATAATCAAAGAAGATGAACACAATGTGTTTTATTTTGATGACGTGCAGAAGAGAAGCACGAACTGCGAATGGAAGAGCAACTCCTATGGAGGGAGGACAGTCATCGCTATGCGGAGACGAGCCTCTGACATGCCGTCCTGGAGGACTGGAGCTACGCCAAGCCGCAGAGCCAGCAGTGGCATGGGAGAAGCGCGACCCGCTAACTGGAGGCTGAGAGGCATGCGCTCTGACTGAGCAAGAGGCACCAGTCAGAAGAGCAACAGAGATGGGAAAGGAAATGTCTTCTGTGGTGGCATATATGCCCAGCCACCATCATTGAAGAGGGAGCTAAAAACCTAGCCCCCTTCATCACCACTCTGATAAATTCTTCCTTCTCTACCAACCAGGTACCCAACAACCTCAAGGAAGCCTGGGTAATGCCTCTCTTAAAAAAAAAAAACCTTGATCCAAATATCCCCACAAACTATAGGCCCATCACCACCGTCCCATTCCTCTTAAAGATCTTTGATCGGGTGGCGTACTTGCAAATTCAGAAGCACCTGTAGGAGAATGAACTCCTAGGTCTTCAGACAATCGGGTTTCAGACCCAGACATGGAACAGAGACAGCCCTCCTAGATCTCAAGATCCAAATGGACGAGGCGAAGGACAAAGATAAGCTAGCAATCCTCCTACTCCTTGACTTCTCTGCGGCCTTTGACCTTGTCGACCACCAAATTCTCACCAGGCACCTTATCACAGCTGCAGCATTTTCCACTAACGCCTCTGACTGGGTTAAATCCTTCCTCTCAAATCGGACCACCAGAGACTTCTCCCCTTCAGCCTCAGCAGACCCCACACCCATACTCTGTGGAGTCCCTCAGGGATCATGTGTGTCACCGACACTTTACAATATATTTATGAAGCTATCATTCGACCGTCTGGACAACTTGGGTGTCATCTACACCAACTATGCAGATGACACTCAAGTCCTTATCCCCCTCACAGGCTGTTACAACCATGATCCAAATTACTGAACGATATTTATCTTGAAATCCAAGCATGGATGGCCACCAACAGTCTGTGCGCCGATGACGACAAGACGGAGCTAATGATCGTGGGCATTCAGGCACGATTGAATAAACTTGACACCAGGTACTCCTCTTTCGTCATTGACGATAACATAATCAACGTATCTAAAGAGATAAGAACACTCAGGGTCTACTTCGACTAAACACTTTCTCTCAAAAAACAAGTCAGCAGTGTGGCGTCCTCCACGGCCTACACAAATAAACTGATCTATAGCTGCAAATCGTACTTATCTACAAGTAGCTGCCTTAGCTAGAGCACTTGCACTGTCTAAACTAGACTACTGAAACAACCTATTCCTAGGTTCTTCTGAACACAACCTAAAAAGATTCCAGGTACTCCAGAAAAACTCATTGAGAGCAGCAGTCAGTCTTCCCAGATCCTGCCTTATATCCATTCACAGACACAACGTGAACTGGTTGCCCATCCATGACAGAATCACTCTTCGCACCTTGGCCGTCATGCACAAATGCCTCACAAACACAGGCCCGAAATACCTGTCTGACAAAACGAATAAACACCAACCCGCTCATACCACTAGATTGTCTCAATCTCACAACCTGGTGGTACCAAGATTCAATCTAAAAACTGCCGGAGGTGCCAGCTTCCCAGTCCAAGCGGCCAAACGTTGGAACTCTATTCCCATCCCTCCTAGACAATAACCCTCCATCCTTACCTTCAAAGCCAGAATAAAAAATTGTCTGAGCAACAAGCCTCTACACTGAGTTGGTACCATTATGTCTATTTAACCACTGCTTATCTATGCAATTGTTCAATGCCTTTTGCTTATTTATGCTACTGTACATTATCTCCACTTTCTGACCCACCTGTAACTAGGGTCCCATTCGTTGTCTCCTGACTTGACTGTAATGTACTTATTTCACCATGTATGTAACCTCTACGTTTTTCAAGCGCCCAGTTACCTCAGGGTTTGGTGCACGATATTAATAATAAACAAAAATACAAAACACTGTATATCAAGGCTTGGAGAATCTGCCATCAGTATGAGTGCCTAAGAAAACCGAACAGGTGCACACCCTATGTTAAAAGCAGTGAAAGGTATGCATGTGCTTTATGCCAAGGTTGGGAAAGCTGACAGACATAAGAAGAATTGATAAAGTCGGACATATATATTTCTCAAGTGGAACAAAAAGGAAACGAGTTTGGACACTCTACAATAAGGCTAGCCTAGCCAACTAGGTGAAAGGAACCTGTAATACCCGAGCGGGCACAAGCCCTTTGTATATTGATTGGACTGAGAACCAATACTCCTGCCAAAGAACTCCAGGAATCAGGGGAGTCCCAGTGCCATGAAGGTGGGATACAAAGAAGTGTGTTTAAAGTAATCCTGGAGAGATTTGACCACTGATATAAATCTGAGAAAATGAATACAAGAAGAATTCTCGGTTCTTTTTCAAAGGGGAAAGAGAAATCAATAAAGAGGATATTTGTATTTTTAATCAACACTATAAGAAGACTGTGAAATGCGTCAATAAACTCCAAAGGAACTTTGAGACTAGGAACAAGTCATCTACAAGTCGGGCCAGGTAGAAGCCCATTCCAAGGCTATTGTGCAAGCCTCCCTTTTTCTGTTTAGTTAGATTTTTAAAAGTAGTAGGGCAAGTTAGTTACTTTGGAATTGGACTTCGGACTCTTTATTTTTGGACTTCGACGAGCACCCTTTGTTTTTCTTTTAGAAGGTAATGAACTTCCCTCATAGCAATGGGGCCAGATAGGCACGTTTCTTCTAATTTAAATAAACCACACAGAATCATGACCCATTGTTGTCAGAGTCCTTCTACTGGTCCTGTTAGCAGTGGGATCTAGGCCAGTTGATATAAACTGGGGACCCTCCTCTTTACCAAGTTGGTAGAGAAAGCTAAAGCCCCTACCCTGGCCACACCCCAATCAATTAGTTTTGATTTATTCAGTGTGGAGACCACCTCCATACTGCCAGATAAAAGGTGTCTAATACCAACAAGTCTGTGTCTTTCCCCTGCACCTGGGACCTATAATAGACTTGCAACTAAATCTAGACTAACCAGGTGATCTGCCCTCGATGTTGCCACTGGGTTAGTAGACCCAGACTATAGGAGGGAGGTGAAGGTGATCCACAATAATCATGGGACCACTGCCTATCTAGCTAAAGATGGGGAAGCCATAGTCCAAGGATTCCTTGAGGATGCTCTCAATCCAGTACCCCAGGAAGTGGAGACCTTACAAAAAAATGAGAGAGGGTCAATGGGGTTTGGGGAGGCTGACCTTTTGGAGAGGATCCTTAGATGAGAGAGGCTGAAGATGCTGTCCCATTGCCCGATCTTGCCTTCGTGCAGAAGAATGATCCTGACCTAATGGTTGCCTTTGGGAGGATAATCTTAGAAGAACAAGGGCATAGCCAAGCCAATCCCTTTTTTTCTTAAAAAAGGGGTTTCTTTATTAAGGAGACGTGGGGAAGGATCATCTTCACCAGACACAATTGGTGGTTCCTCATAGTCATCGGAGGGTAGTGCTGACAGAAAGAGGGCAGAAAACCTACATCTACCATATAAACCTGTTGAAAGAGTGGAAGGCCTACTCCGTGGAGGAGCCTATGGTGACCATGGCCACCCTCCTTACAGACCCTGACCAACAGTTAATCCCTAATCATCTATCACTCTCGCAACAAGAAGACTGTTGCAACCTTTTAGACCAATTTTCAGAAGTCTTCTCTAAGCAACCAGGTAGAGTGCAGGTTTTTATCCACTACATACGCACCCCAGCCAGGCAAACAGTGACTCTAAAACCTCACCGGATCCTAGAGGCAGGGAGAAAAATTATTGAGACAGATCTTCATGAGATGCTCAATGCCAATATCAATGAGCCCTCAGAGAGTCAGTGGTTGTCCCCCATTGTGTTGGTAGTGTGACAAGTCGAGGATGTTTGTCCCTTCTCTCAATGGAGGATCCTCCCCCTTTGAGGTTAGGGAGGCAAGCCCACTCCACAAGACTCTCGCTAGGGGTCTGGGCAAGTGGGACCTCACTGGAAAAGACTCCCTCTTAGGGGACAAGGACTTCCATTCCTGTGAGGAACTCCCTAGGCCATCTACCACAGCAGCATATATGGAACTATCTATTGTGAAGAGCACTGTAATACATTGATGTTTGGCTGAAAACAAAACTAAAATACACTGCTATGCACAAGGAAAAGAACGTGTCTCTTTAAAGGAGGGACGCACATTTAACTGACATGAGCAGACTGTAGAGGAAGAGAGAGGATTGTTAGCATGGGAAGCCCCCTGAGATGATCATACCTTGGAAAGGCGTAACAACGGAGAGACACTTTCTGAGAAGTCCTGAATGTCAAAGAAAAACACGGGAGGCCCGGCATTTATGAAAACAGAGAAACAGCAGAGAAGGGAATCATAACCGGGTGGTGTCATGACCACGTTGACTTCTTGAGAAAAAGTGACTCACTGGTAAACCTTCTAGTTACCTGAAATGTTTAAATGTTGAACTGTATGAAATGTTTACACGTTGATCTCTCTAAACTATCCATAAAAAACGTTTTAAATGCTGTCTAAAACATTAGATGCAGCAGGATGCCAACATAAATATCTGGCATTGCCTTATTTGATATTTTTACGAAATCCCTATTTTAACAAACAAGACCTTTATATTTCTTCCCAACATTGGAGATCGCATGCGTGCCTATTTAATAGGTACTTCCAGATACAAATTAACACCAGTAATCGTTTTTCAGAAAACCATCCCTTCCTTCGTTGTCTGTTTTAGCAGAGTCAACAAGGCACACATTCTTCCAGTGTCATTTTCGAACAGCTCTTCAAAGTCCAGCTTTGTCTTTCATAAAGACAAAACAGTGTTCAGTAAAACCTTTCTTTTTGTTTTATTACCACTGTCCCCCATTCTTGCTGCACTGAATTATCAAACCTTTTTCCATTGATTTTCTTTTCAGTGGACGTTGTTGTGTTTGGGTATGTTATATTAAACTTGGCTTAAGGCAATGCTTGCTTTCTAATGAACTCTTGAGCATGAACAGAGTATATGACTGAAAGTACTGCCTT
The DNA here is from genome assembly GCF_040938575.1 of Ambystoma mexicanum. NCBI lineage: Eukaryota > Metazoa > Chordata > Amphibia > Caudata > Ambystomatidae > Ambystoma > Ambystoma mexicanum. The sequence goes on along the minus strand of NC_090934.1, from coordinate 1,460,284,712 downwards.
GCAGAAATGTGTGCCACAGTCTTTTGGGCAGATTTTCTGCCCTCGCCTGAAGCAGACACCACCTGCCTGGACGTCTGTCTGGGACCAGGAGGACCTCCGTTGCTGCAAACCCCGGCCTTCCAACATGGCCGCCAGGTTGGTTCTTTGTCCAGGATTGATGCTTCCACTTGCCTTCTGGAAGCAGCCAGATAGGCTGGGAGGCAGCTCGTATCCCCATTGGCCCGGGAGCAGTCAGACGAACGCCGGCCCCCTTCCCAAGGACCTGGCTGGCTTTAATTTCTGCCCTCACCTGAAGCAGACACCACCTGCCTGGACGTCCACCTGGGATCACGAAGACCACTGGTGCTGCAAACCCAGGCCTTCTAACATGGCCACTGGGTTGCTTCTTTGTCCAGGATTGGGGCTTCCACTTGCCTCCTTGAAGCAGCCTGATAGGTTGGGAGGCAGCTCTTATCACCATTGGCCCGGGAGCCGTCAGGCGAACGCCGGTCTCCTTCCCAAGGGCCTCGTCCTTAGGGCAGCATCCCGCCCTGGCTGGCTTTCATTTCAGCCCTCACCTGAAGCAGACATCACCTGCCTGGACGTCCGCCTGGGTCCACGAAGACCACTGTTGCTGCAAACCCAGGCCTTCCAACATGGCCACTGGGTTCTTTGTCCAGGATTGAGGCTTCCACTTGCCTCCTTGAAGCACCCTGATAGGCAGCTCTTAGCCCCATTGGCCCAGGAGCCGGTAGGCGAATGCCAGCCCCCTTCCCAAGGGCCTCGTCCTAAGGGTGGCATCCCACCCTATCTGGCCCTGTCCGGGCCTGAAGGACCGTGAGCCCCCCCTCCATCGCCTGCAATTATCTGATTGCCTCTCGCCACTGCGGGTCCCCGATTCCACAGGTAAGTAATCATCATTCTGTATTGTAGTCCATGCCTGTGCAGTATTTGTGTTCATTGTGATATCATAATTTGGTGCTATACATCTGCGCATCCCCATTTCTGCGCTGTACTTGTGCTCACTGGGAAATTCAGATTTAGGTGTTTTACATCTGTGCATCTTGTGTTGCTTTGTGCTCACTGGGAAATTCAAACTTAGGAGCTTCACATCTGCGCATCCCCATTTCTGTGCTGTATTTGTGCTCACTGGGAAATTCAAACTTAGGTGCTTCACATCTGTGCATCCCCATTTCTGTGCTGTATTTGTGCTCACTGGGAAATTCAAACTTGGGTGTGGGTACTGCTAGTTACTTGTTCCCCTGTTGTGTGTCACCTGTCTTGCTTCTTCTTGTTGTGTCACCTACTGTGGACCCTAACCTCCCCCGCTGTTACGCTCACCTGGCTCCCACAGAGGCGTCGATCTGAACTCGACAGCTGCGGTCTCCTCCAATGTGACTCGTAGGGCTGAGATGACGGACTGGACTGGCCCACCTAGCTTCTTTTGCTTGGTCCGTAGGAATATTCTTCTGCAAATGGAGAAAGGGAATTAACCACCCGTGGAGTTGAGCGTAAATTCCACCACCCCCGCTGTTCTCCCCACAGATCACCTTTGGTGTCCCCTCTTATAGTCTCACCTGATGGTTTGAAAAGATGAGCTCTCCATCCTGCATTGAGTGCAGGGGCGCGTTGAGAACCAGTTGCTTCACTGGCTCGAAGGAATTGGTGATTTCCAGAACAATATTGACTCCGAGATTCCTGGCAAGACGCCGTTAGTATGATGTTCGTAAGAGTTCAAATGCCTGACTTTCACTCTTGTCCAATTCCTTGCAGGTTGCAGCTTGACCCTAGTGAAGAGTTCCTCGTGGCAACTGGTAGTATTCTGTTAAGGATTTGTATTTTCCAATACAGTTCGATAAAATAATGTCAATATGTAACCTGTTGCTTTCTCCCTTATTCAGGCGCTGAGAGAAAATATGAAGTCTCGGGGAATAATACCTCCGGTGGTAAAATCAGGTAAGTCTATTGTGGTGAGGAGGGTTCCCCTTGTTAGTCCCTTTGTTTCACCTTGCTGTCCTTTTGTTTCCCCTTAGGGGCCGGGGTTCGGCGAAGATGCAGTGGAAGCTGCGCCGACCCGTGAAGAGGAATAGTACCCCCGGTGGTAAAATCAGGTAAGTCTATGGGGGGTAAACTAATATTCCTCTGTGTATTCCCTTGGCTCACCTTGCTGTTCTTGCCTTCTCCTTAGGTGGCGGGGAGCGGCGGGAACATGCAGGAGGATGCGGTGGAATGTGAAGATGCTGCGAAGGCCGGTGAGTTCAGCGCAGCGCTGCAGCAGGCGAGGCGACGCGCATAAAATAACTTCTTTCTTCCAGCTCGAAGGCGCGATGGATCGGGAATTCAGGTAAGGATCAAAGGTATTGCTCTTGTTCTAACCTTTTCTCCTTTCTCCCTTCTTCTAGGAGCTCCAAACTCGAGGCGGGCATGGCAGAAGACTGGATGCAGACTTGCAGGCATGGTGAGCGTTACGCTGCTGGATGCAGAATAACGCGAAGCGTATGCTGCTCTTCGGGTGTGGTTTAAATAGCCTCCAAACTAGTCCCAGGTAAGTATTCCTCCCCAGCCCCACCCGAGTAAAAAATAGTCCCTAGGTAAAGTAGTCCCTTCCAAGCCTCTTTTGGCTTGGAACTCTTGCAGCATGGTCTGCATCAGGTAAATTTGCAGCATGGTCTGCATCAGGTAAGTTTTAATCTATGAGCCTGGCGCCCATGGCGCCAGGACTGACTCTCCATATGAGCCTGGCGCCATAGACGCCAGGACTGCACCCAAATAGCCCCTAGCAGGGGTTGTTGGGCTTGCTTGGGATAACTTGATGCCTGCTTCCGGGGTTGCTGGACTTGGTCTGGGTCCCCGTGGGTAGGCATCATGACACCCGCCTTATGTGCATCCAGCTTAACAGCACTGGGCTGTGCTCCTCTCCTTCTCTGTTCTCAATCTCGCTTCCTCCTCGCACCCTTTATGGTGCTCTCGATTTCTCCCATCTATTTCAACTGCTACTCTATCTCCTATCCTATCCCTCTCACTAAGTCTGGAAGGAAGACGTTCAAGAGAGATATCCTGGTCTCCAACCCAGGCCTTCCTATCACTGATACCTACATCAGTGCTTCCTCCAGTCCGACTCTTATAGACATCCTCCTTGTCGTTCCAGGCCTATGGACCCCTCATATGGTCTCTGTTCTCTCTCCTTTTTTCTCCTCTCCCATTAATGGCGGCACTCGTTTGTAGGACTTCTTGGCCTCCTTCCACTCCTCCAAGACCATCATTAATGTCCATCTGAACAGCACCGTCTTGGTCCAGTGCCCTCAGCCCAATCTCCTCCTTTTTGATAGGCCTCTCCCGTGTCTTATCAACTTCCTTCCTTCTCCTTCTAATCCTACCAGCACCTCTCTGGCTCCTCTGCCACCTCCTTCTGCTTCCACCTCTCTGGCACCCTCCTCATCCTCTCCGGGTACCTTGCCATCTCTGTCTACCTCCTCTGCCCACCCTCGAGCTCCGCCACCACCTCTGAAGGGTGAACCTCCACTCTGTACCCATCCACGGAAGTCTTTCAAATGGGGCAACCTGCTCCACATTGCTACTCTCAACTCTTGCTCGGCTGTCAAACACTCCTCTGACATCTGCCACCTCCTTGAAGAACTTGACCTGGATGTCTTCACTCTCACAGAGACATGGTTCATGGCCTGCTCTATCACAAGTTTTGACACTCTCCTCCCTGATGGCTACAAGATCCTCTCCGAACCCAGAACCAACCGTCCCGCAGGTGGAGTAGCTCTGATCTTTCCAGAGCAGGTACCTGTGCCTCTGTCATTCCTATGCAAGCCTACTCCTCCTTTGAATGCCTGGTTGGCAGGCTATCTCTTCTGGCCTCTCTCTGAGTGTTGCCACCATCGACAGGCCACCTGGCCAGGACTGATCTTTCCTCTTCTCTCCTTGCCTCTACCTCTCAACTCCTCAGGGCTCTTCCGCAACCTCTGCAACACTCTCTCTCTTTCCATTCTACCCTCTGGTCTGACACACTCTGCCGGGTACACCTTAGATGTTCTCATCCCCTCAAACATCCCCCTCTCTAACCCACTCACCACTCCTCTCTCTTGGACTGACCACTTCCTGCTTTCCTCTCACCTGAAGCTCTCTGTCCCCCAGGCAAAGCCAACCCCAACAATGCCCCCTACCTTCTCAGTCATCCAGCCCATGAAGCGTGTGTCAATGGAGGCCTTTGCCGCTACTTTCTCTGCTCCTCCTACACCTTAGGCTGACTCACACTGACACAACCCTCTCTTGGTATGAATCCGATCTCGCCACCCTGAAACACAAGTGTAGGGTGGCTGAGAGGAAGTGGAGGGCACCTGACTCATCCTCTGAAAAACAGGTCTGTCGCCTGCTCCAAAGGCAATACAGACTCTGTCCAGTCCAAGAAGGGAGCCCACATCCAAGCCTGCGTCTCTGCAGCCTCTAACAACACGGCCAAACTCTTTAAAATCTGTAAGGAACTGTCCAATCCGCCTGCAGTCTCCACCTCTCCTGTTCCCTCCCAGCCCCTCTGCATGGGTCTGGCTTCTCATTTCACCACTAAAACTCAGGACATACTGTCCTCTCTCTCCTCTACCTCGCCTGGTCCCTATGTTGTCAACTCTCCCTCTCCTCCTTCTTTCCTCCCTTTCTCTCTGACCACTCCTGATGATGTTTCTAGACAAGTCCGATCTATGAAAGTGTTGTCCAAGCAGGTGTTCCCCTGCTCCTCTCGAACCATCAAGCACCACATTGACACCCTCGCTCCAACCTTGGCCGATTTCTGCAATCACTCTTTTGTCACTGGAACTTCCCCTCTCCCCTCAAGCACTCTCTTGTGCAACCCCTCTTGAAAAAGCCTTCTGCCTATCCTTCTTGTCCGTCAAACTACTGCCAATCTCTATCACTCCTTTCCTGGGCAAACTTCTAGAAAAGCTGACCATCTCCCAGCTTACTCTCCACACTGAATCTGTTGGTTGTCTCCATGACCATCACTCTGGCTTCAGAGCGCCAGAGGCACGGAAACTGCTCTCCTGAACACCTGTGAGATCTGCTCTCTAATCTCGATTCTGGCCTCCCTTCTGTCCTCATCCTTCTTGACCTTTCCTCTGCTTTTGACACAGTCAATCACACCATCCTGATCAATCGTCTCCATGAGAACTTGGGCATCACAGATCAGGACCTGGTGTGGTGGACCTCCTTCCTCCTGGACCGACCCTCCCAGGTCCAACTTGGGTCCTTTCTCTCCACCACCTCTCTCCACATGTTGTGTTCCCCAGTGCTCTACCCTCTCACCTAGAGGCCGCAGAGATGCAGGCTTGGATGTGGGCTCCCTTCTTGGACTGGACAGAAAGTCTGTACGGATCATCTTTCAGATGAAAAGCTTTGAACCCACTAGTGCTGCCAGAAAAAAAAAATCCACTGGCTCCCGGTGGCAGCTCGCATCCAATTCAAACTGCTCACTACATGCCGTAAATGTATTTTTGGAAATGCTCCTCTATACTTGAAGGAGAAGATTAACATCTATCAACCTAAGAGATGCTTAAGATCCACTGAAGGCTTCCTGTTGGCATTGCCACGGATAAAAAGATCTTGTGGTTTGGGGCGGGCTTCCCATGTTCAGGGTGCTCAAGCCTGGAATGCCCTCCCACCACAGCTACGAAGGATTGATGACCATCTCGCCTTCCGTAAACAGCTGAAGACAATTCTGTTTTGCTAGGATAATCACATAGTCTCCTGTATTACTTCTGTCTTTCGGCGCCTGGATGCCCTTGGACTTTGGCGCATTATAAGTCTAATTAACATAACATAACACCTGGACTCTTCAATGTCTATTTGGCCCACCTTATCTCTACCTTCTCCTCTAACTTTCAGTGTTATGCGGATGACACTCAGCTCTCCTCGGCCTCCTCTCTCGCTCATTCCTGACTGTCTATCCGTGATTCAGGAATGGTAGGCCTCCAACGATCTCTGCCTTAATGCCAGTAAGAATGAGATCCTTCTCATTGGGACCCCTGCTCCCGCTTTCCCTCTCTCACACTAGCTGCCCTCCTTTGGCCCTCTTCCTTCAGCCTTCCTGCGAGGCAAAAAAACGTGGTGTTATCGACTCCACTATCTACCCTCCTCACATCACAGACCTTGCCAAGAAGGCTCACTGCCAGCTGCACCTCCACAGAGTTATTCTTCCCTTTCTCACCCCCAAACCCCCCCCCAGAAGCTCACTGTCTCCAGAGCCCTGGTTCTCTCTATGCTGGACTACTGCAACAGCCTCTTTCTCAATCTGCCTTCCTCTACTCTCCACCCTTTGCAACTAATCCAGAACAGGACTGCAAGACTTGTCCTTGGCCTCAAGCCCAGGGACCGTATCTCTCCAGCCCTGAAATCTCTCAATTGGCTACCGGTGGCTGCAAGGATCAGGTTCAAGACCCTCTGCATCGTCCACAAGGCTTTCTGTGGCCGGGGCCCACACTACATCCAACTCTCTCTTCCTAAACACCTTCCTTCTCGAACCCTTCGCTCAGCCACCTCCAACTCTCTGAGGGTCAGACGCTTCTCAAGGCAGAGTGGGGGGCGTAGATCTCTCGCCTTTGCAGGTGCCTCACTCTGGAATGGCCTCCCTGCTTCTGTCAAACTTGAGCCAGACCACCTGAAATTCCAGAAGCACCTCAAAACGTTCCTTTTCGCTTCTGCGTTCTCTTTCTCTCCCCTGCTGACCGACCTGTCTGCCCCACTGATTGGTTGCCTGGCTACCTTCAATGTCTCACCGGTACCAGGCTCACCCGACCAGTAGCATCTGCACTGTCTCCGGGCCGACTGTGCACTTAGGGGCTGTACCTTGAACCCTACAGTCCACTGCCTCCTTGCACTTAGCAAGTGCCGCGCTGCCCTGGCTGTACTTACTCATAGCATTGCTGCCCTGACTGCACTTACCCCTCCCCTCGGCACTTTGCTGTATCGCACTTGCACAATCTGAATGACACAAGGCCTAGTAAGATTGTTTGTTTTGTCCTCCCTATGTCTTCCCTCCCTTGTCTTGTCGCACCTAGAAACACTTGTGTACAGGTGCGTTATAAATGACTTATCATATGTGACTTGTTAATCCAATTGTGCCCGGTACAGACAAATGATCGCTCAGAGAGCGCTAATGACGACACAGTTGGAGGGATGCCATCTCTCCGCGGCGAGAAGTGTTCTGGGAGGGCTTCTTATGTGACATAGTAACAAATTAAACACCACAGAAGGACTAAACGTCCTAGTGCGAGTTTCCAGACACACATATGTGACATTAAGTCTGTGTTTGGCAATGTGTATGGCTAAGCATTGGGACTAATTTAGAAGATATTTAAAGCATAATAGGTCATCATATGGACAAAAATGAACTATTTGCATCTCATATGCAAGTTGTGTGGTATTCTGGATGTACCCCCTGCTTACTGGGTGAAGCGCACAAGCTGATTTTAGCTCCTGCTCATCAAACCTTTATTTTGATCCCTGATCCCCCTTACATACTGTGAGATACCAGGAATTGGACATGGACACAGAGGATTTATGATGGTTGGTATAGACTTTTATTGAAATGGAAAAGGGGTTGGAAAATGCCTTACTATCTGTCAAGATGTCCAAAGCAAAAATGTCCTGCGTCCGAAATACTATCCTAGCCCTCACTGTCATGCCAGCACCATGGGCGCATACATTTGCGATCAATATGGACTTTTATTTTCCATTTGCGAGACTTTGGTGCTTTTCTATTTTTCCCAACAAACTACACTTACCACAATGCACTTGGCTATAACCATCTATTCCTGGCCATTCCTATTTGTCATCTTTGGAATACAATCCCCAGAAGCCCTAGGGATCTCCTCTGCTTCCACCAGCTCAGGAACAGAGAGGGAGGTGGCCGATTGTATGCAGGTGTGCTTAGCCAGGTGCGACCAATTAGCCTGCCTCTCTGCTGGGCTGGGCGGTATAAAAGCTGCTGCCTGCAGGGGCTCAGTCGCTTGCATTAAGAGTCCTTCCGGCACCTTGTTGCTTCGAGCAACGGATCTTGTATGCAGTTCCTCCTTACTCCGGCTTTGGAGCCTGTGCCCTTCCGGGTTTCTGCCTTGCAGCCGATCACGCTCAGCTGCTACCTTCCGCCCTGGTCTTCCAGGCTCCTGCCCTGCAGTCTGCCTCACTCTGGCTGCCTACAGTCCTTGTACTCTGGGCTCCTTGCTCTGCAGCCTGCCTCACTCCGACTGCCTACAGCCCTTGTCCTCTGGGCTCCCTGCTCTGCAGCCTGCCTCACTCCGGTTGCCTACAGCCCTTGTCCTCTGGGCTCCCTACCTTGCAACTTAGTCCTCTGCAGCCTTCTACAGTCAGCGGCCCTGCTCCTCTGGGCTTACTCCTTGCTGCCGGTCCTTCTGGCTCCTTGGCGCGCAGCCCGCTTCTCTCCGCTGTCAACAGCCCTTGTACTCGGGCCCTCCTACCTTGCAGCCGATCACGCTCCGCTGCTTGCTATTTACATCCTTTGTCTGCTGGGTTCTCAGCCTAGCAGCCCTCTACAGTCCTCTGCAGCCTTCTACGGTCAGCGGCCCTGCCCCCTAGGGCTTACTCCTTGCTGCCCGGCTCTTCTGGGCTCCGTGCTGTGCAGCCTGCTTTACTCCGCTGCCCTAAGCCCTTTCCCTGTGGGCTACCTACCTTACAGCCCTGCTCCTGTGGGCTTGCTCATTGCTTTCCTGCTCCTCTGAGCTCTCTACCTTGTTCCCTACCGTCCTCTGCTATCCAATCCTGTTATACTACTTTCCCTTCATTTCCTTCTGCTAGTTTGCTATCAACTTCCTTTTCCTGGATTTGTCTGTTAGTATCTTCTCTTGTACTGTTTGTAGACCCTTTTGTACAGAGCTTGTCTATTGGTTTCCGTCAGGCAACCTCTGCCACTTCCCTTGTCTCGTTTCTACGTTACAGACACCCATAGCTGTTGTTCCAAGCCATGAGCAAACAGTGTGGGCCTCTGTTATAGCAAACTGTGCAGAAGGCTATAGTTTTCAAAAGGTCCGTGGAATACTTTTTTCCTATATCTGCATACACTCCTAGAGGGAATCCATTCTGTTGTACCTTATTCCTTGCTACACTTGCCTACTCTTCGTTCTCATTACTTTAGCTGTGTGTGTACTTATCTGTCCACCTTACTTCGGCACAACCCCCCAAACCCTTCCCGGGTGTCCTGTGCCACTCTTAACAGGGTGTCATCCGTGACACCCACATTCTAAAACTAACTCTACAGTGTAAAGGGGTATTGTATTTTGTTTAAAAAGTGCACAAATGTTCAACAAAAATGTATAACTCCAACAAAGGTTTCCAGTGATCAATCTTCACAGTCCAAAGGTGATGACTCTTTTCCACAGGATTCTCTCCACCAAAACAAAGGTTTCAAAGAATGACCAAGTTCAAATGATCAAGAGGATACCTCCCTCCTCTTGTGATGCAACGCACTCCAGGGGAAATGACTCCTTTCCCCAGGATTCCACATTTAATGTTCACAGTTCAACAGGGGATAACTCCCTTCCCGCAGGATTCTCTCTTTCCAAGATAACACAACTTGGGTGTGAATCCCAGACTCACCAAACGCCTGGTATACTCCCCTGCCAGGTTCTCTTTACAATTCCTTATGGGTGCGAATCGCAGATCCGTTCTTCACCTGGTATACTCTACTGCCAGGACTTTAAAATGCAATCCCTCTTTCTCATTCAGCACAAGGGGGCATGGGTCTTCCCCCCAGTTACTTTAACAATTCTTTATGGCAACGTACTGTGACGATGAAGATGACACTGATTCCAATGAGGATTACTTGTTCCCCCACACTTTGCAACCAATTCACTCTTTCAGGGTCTCTTTGCATCAGTTTCAGCGTCCCGTTCTCCCCTCTGGGCTCACCGACCCCTTCTGTGTTCTTTCAAACCACTCGCACTCGTTCGGGTACTCGCCTCAGTGTTTGCTGACCTTTAGCAGCTTTCCCCAGTCAGCGGCATGGAGCGTTCCCGCTCTTTGCATTGAAACAAAGCTCATCCTGGCTTCCAGTTCCTGCCGAGACTTCCTTCTTCGGGCGCTTCTCCGGTTGACTGACACCGCTGTACTACTCGGCTGGTCCGCAGCTCCCCTCTTCGCTTTTTTTCCCACTGGCAGCGCTCTGCAGCCACAGCTCTCGGTTCTGCTTCCTGGTCTACCAGACCGGCGTGGAGTGCTGGGTCAGCTCCCTCCCTCTCTCGCTGCCTCCACTCGACCTGCCCTCTGGGTTCTCCTCCAGGTTGGGACACTGCCTGCTCTGCACTGCACACTGCTTCGCCCGTCGGCCTCCAAGCCAATGCTTGGAACAGGAATGTCCTTCCATCTTTTCAAAGCAGCTGATTTAAACTCCTGCCTCCAGGCTGGAAGGTGTTCTGGACCAATCACTAGACTGCACAATATGGTTTACACTCTTGCTCATTGCAGTCCTCTGCCTCGTCTCAGTACATGTTATTTCAAAAGGTGTCAAATGTTCATGAGTTCTCTCAGCAGGTTTTTTAAGATGTTGAAGGGGTTTATCACAATATGCCATTAAGGCATGGGGAATGCAGGGCGTATCTCTAAAAGGAAAGGGGGGATACCATATCATCTGATTATGCCAGTCCTTCCCCCTGAGGGTCACCCCTCCCCATGTGATCCTCCCTCGTATAGCTACTCCTACTTCCAAGGTTCAGGATCCAGTAGTGGCTGCCGTCCGTTGGCCACACGAGGAGAGGCTACCACCGGGAAAGGAGTGATGACATCATCAGGTTCATCACAACACCCACATCCAAAAGAACTCTGACCAGGTTAATTCCTGATCACCATCACAACCCACTGCACTCTCTGGCAAGGTTCAATCTTGCCCCCTATACACAGCCTCATCCGAAACTGTTTTAATATGATTCAGTCTTGATGCCCCATCTACAAAGTACCATCCAATCACCTCTAGCAACGTGCAATCCCGATGCCATCTCTGCAAAGCACCATGCAAAGCCACCGACAAGACCCCTTCCCTGCAAAGCCATATATTTCCAATGAGTAAAGGGTATTCAGACGCCTTCTCTACAAGGACCACTGACCCTCCTTTATAAACTCTATTCCCCCACCCCCATACCTTTACAAAGCCTCACACCAATACCATACTTGCCAACATTCTGTGACCAAAAAGATGCATGATTTTTCAAATTTGAATAATAGTATTTCCCATAACAATGACATCACAGGAAAATACAAAACATACAACAGCACAACATGGAAAGATGTTGAAATGTTAAAAATGTATAATTGTGAATGGTAACACCAAATTGTCAGCAGATGCTGTGTGATGGTGTTACACTCTGCCACTTGCGTTCACCTAAGGGTTGCCCGTCAAGAGTGCAGGACAGAGTCAAGTAGATGTCAGGTCAGTGGATTGGTCTGAGTGCAATCAAAGTAATCACCTATCAGTCACTGTAAAAAGCAGTAGGATCTGTCACTGAAATCTGTAGGTGTAATGGCTGCTTTAAAAGCAGTAGCCTACTGCCTAAATGTGTAGGGTTGGCAAGTATACAATACTCTGTGTTCACTGTTCCACAAACCTCTTCATAACCCCAGGCCAGAGTGCTGTGCACAGGGCCCAATCCCAAAATGTAACTTGGTTTGCTGCAAATACACCCCTCTGCAGAGGACCACAAGAAATATTCCCCTTTTGCACAGGGAAAGTACCGAAACTCAACTCTCTCCACAAATCACACCCCACCCTTCTGATGCACATGACAAATCCCCCAAATAACATACACGGCAACATTTTGCAGCACCTGGGCGGGAGATTTTCTCACATAAACCAGGAAAATATATGTTTAGCGTTGGGTTGCAGTAATTAAGGTTGGAATTAATTTAGAAGGTGGGGCGTAAGTAAAAAAACAGAACTTTTTTTTAATACATTGTGTGTCTCCAGCCTAAATCGGGAGGAATGGCATGTACAAAATAATCCAATCTGTGCACGACACTCCCACAAATACCCACCTTTCCCACTAAAATGAACCCCTGCCTCCATTCTGCACCAGACAAGTCCCTCCTTCAAGCAGGACCAGGTGTATTCCCCTCTTCTGAGGACCACAAGACCCAAACCCATAGCTCTCAACTCACATGCTTTTTGGCGGGTGTCACCTGCCTTGTAAAGGGCTGACTCACCCTCCAAGCCTCCTGCACGCCCATTCATTCCAATGGGCTTCTCAACCGCCAAAAACAAAATCAGGTGATTTCACCCGCCTTTGCGACACAAATGGTTGAGAGCTATGCAAACCTCTAATCTTCCCCTCCTCAGAGGCAAACCAGTGTTCTGCTCAAAGTCCGACCAACCCAAAATGTAAATGTTCTACCAATTCGCCAGGGACAATGCCTGTATCACTGCCCTCATCCACCCACGTCTCCCATTCCAGAGTCCTGCCTGATCAAATGATGGCAGCTCCTGCCTTCCCGCCCTCGCGGCAAGCACGAGGTGCTGACGGCCAGGGTCACGAGCCTACGTACAGGACGTCAACGTAACGTGAAAGTCACGTGACGGGGTGTTGCTAGGGTCCGTTCCTCGGATGGCATGGCAGCCTGGCAACACAGGCGCGAGGCACGCGCCGAGCGCGTCAGCTGATCGCTAACTGCGCAAATGTCAACCGCTTAACGGCCATTCGCGGCGCCGCCGCCGCCAACTGAAAGCGCAAGCCTAGGTGCGTGCATTGAACGGTGCTCGTGTCGGTGTGGGTGCCCCATGAAGGAACCCTCATTCCTAGACAGGAAACCCCCACCCCCTGCCTCGCATTGTGCCAGAGCGTGAGTTGGGTGGCAGTGCTGCCTGCTCTGCGGGGGGCTTTCATCTCCTTCTGTTTTGTCGGTCGGTCCCTGTATGTTTACTATCCACAGCCTGTGTATACAGATTAAGAACACACTTTGGCGAAGCTAATGGGTCTGGCTTTTTTAAGTGTGAGCGAATACGTGTGTGGTGGAACATGCTTATTTTGGTGGTTGCATAATGGCTCTGTGGGTGGTTGGCTGAGTGATTGATTGATTGTTTATTTATATAGCGCCTACACACGATGTGTTTCAAAGCGCTTCAAGGAGGGACGTAACATAGGAGAATACAGTTACATTCAGTTAAAGTCCTTGAAACAATACAGAATATGAAAAATAACTATCATACTAGGCCTGTCGACATTTCTGATAGTGCATAGGAACAAGTAATGCAAGAGGTAATGGAAAAGAGGGAGAAACAAAGCAAGCAGTAACATGAGTGGGTAAATGCAGTTGGATGAATCTGCTTCGATGAATATGGTTTGCTGAATATAGGGATGGATGAGTGGGCAAGTATCCTTTTGTATGGGCTTTGAGTGAATCGGATTGGATAGGCAGATGAATTGCGTGGGTGTATAAATGAGTGAATGAATATTGTTGGATTCATGGAATAATGTGTCTGGCAGTATGGATGAGTGGCTGGATATGTCTGGCTGGGTGCTTCACTTAGTGTTTGAACATAGTTGGATAGGTGGGTGAATGAGTGGATCAGTGAATATGGTTTGGGAGAGTTGGTAGATTGATTAAAGCAGAAAGACTTCTCCAGAATATTCAAAGAACATTGGGCAAATAAAAGATGGGCACATTTCCCTGCCTAGCCTGCAGCAATTCCAATAATATCCTCAAAGGTAACCCAATGCATATTTTGAATAAGTACATTTCCTACGAAGTACTTTGCCTCCTTTATCATTCATTACCTCTGCCAGCACTTAGACTGCCTGCACTTTATATGATTGCCTTCTCTGTAGAAGATTGCTGTTCCTTTTTTTTTGGCATGTGAATGAATTGGTTTTCTCAAAGATCTGCATTATGTCCAGGTTAGTCTGCAGATTGTATTCCCCCCCCCTTATGTTTTGTACTTTTCTTTCGAACTAATACCCTTTAACAGTAATAATATTTTATTTGATGCACTTTCCTTTTGATGCACTTCCTTTTTTTTTTTTTTTTTTTTATAGAAAGCCTGTCTTTGACTATGAAGGTATTCTCGCTCTTGTCACACTCGAATCACATACAGACCTGCCCCAAGTAGAGATTTTTTCAGACATAGGTATTTTTCTACCATTACATACTAAACTTCTATGATTGCCTTCAGGCTTATACATGATCTTTGATAGATAATAGAAACATTTGATATTCTTTAGTTTTTGTTCTTGAACTTTTTCCTGTGTAATTTTGGCATTTTTCAACATTGCTCTTTCAGTGATTTATTTGAGATATATTAATTAATTGCTAATGTAGATGAATTCTTTTGCAAAATAGCAATAGATGAAAATGTGTGGATACCTTTTATTGACTGGCCTATTGGCTAGTGGTATATAGATGTATCTATTACTTCTTGTCTCTTTGTTGATGGATGACATGGTTGCTCCTGATGAAGTGACTATCTACCAAAATACGTTGCGCTTGACATTTTAAACTGGAACACAGTAAATCAATAAGACAATTAAAAGGATTTTCCCTAGTACATTTTATGTACTATCTAAGTTGTTAGTTACTCGTGAAATACTTTAATTCCAGTTATGTATAAAAACCAAAAACATTCTGACTGGCTCTACCAGCATAAAGGTGTGCAGGGGACAGGGTTATGTATCCATGTCCTTTTGGATACTATCATTATTTAGTTTTTTTCTTTAGCTTATGTGCCAGGGCTATTTCTGCCTCCCCCACACCCAAGTTGATTTACATTATTTATATTGCTTCCTAACATTTTTTTACCAGGGTTCCTGGAATTAACGTACACTTGGGGGGACCGGAAGCCTATTTCACTATATCACTTCTGAAGGATTGTGCACTTGATGGTCTCTACATTAGTTGTATATGGAACCTACCATACCTGAGCCATACAGAGGGTGAAAGCAGGGGCCTATTTCATCAGCTTGCAGCCTACGCAATGTCAGATCGATAGTTTTAAGCTTGACGGACTCTATGGCAATATCAGCGTTGAATGGCATTTACATAGACTTAACACAGTCGTAAACTAATGAAGGGATAGGTCACCAGAAGCTTATTTTATTGGCTTGAGACTTGTGCCAAGTTTTATAGAACAGTGACCATGCCTTGTTTATACCTCTTTCTGTTGGGGTTTACTTTTAGTATTATTGTATTAAGGATAGTGATGTTTTATTAGCTTTTGGCAGTGGTTCATATTGTTTCTATTTGGTTTACATTTTTTTGTATCCAAATGATCAGCCGTAAAGTAAATACACAACTTTCCACTGTGCAAGCTACACAGAGGTTTATTGGGATTATGGCCCCCATTGTCATGCCACGCGGTACTTGGCGCCTGTGGAACCGCTGGCGGCGCGGACATTATCCGGCCGTGCACGCTGGTAGTCTGTCACGCCCACTTTCAGTTCCGCCCGTGCGTATGCGCGCTTACGCGGCCCGGAGTATAAATACAGCTCCTTCCGGGTTGTGTACGCGTTGCAACGCTTCCGGTTTCCTCCGTTAGTGCTGTCTGCCTTTTCGCCTGCTCTCTCTCACTGCTGGTTATACCTGAATTCTATCGGGTCTTTTTCCTTTTCCCCTTGTTCTTGCCTTCTGCCCTTCCTGTTTTCTCCCCTTGCCTGCCTCTTTGTGTACCAGACCTAGGCCTGTTTTCTTGGATAGCTGATTCTTCTGATTCGGATACCTTCCTCTGTGATCCCCCGTGTACCAGATCCCGGCCTGTTTAAGGACTGCCTATTCTTCGCGCCTTACCTTTGGACTTGGTTCTCCCTGTGAGACCCCGTTCTACTTTCTGCCTACCTTCCTTCGGAGCTTCATCCTAATAACCACGGAGTATCTGCTTCAGCCGACTGCATTCCAGCACATTCCAGCTCATTCCGAAGGAGAGTACACACAGGTCGCTTCGGGGGTTTTTGTGCCTTTTGGCTTTTTC
Source organism: Ambystoma mexicanum (assembly GCF_040938575.1). NCBI lineage: Eukaryota > Metazoa > Chordata > Amphibia > Caudata > Ambystomatidae > Ambystoma > Ambystoma mexicanum. The sequence continues at coordinate 1,460,268,778 of NC_090934.1, read as the reverse complement.
CCCTTACCGGCGTTCCCGGGAGGAGGCACCGGAAACCCTTTCTGGGTACACGGTGGCTTCCTTCCGTGGGCGCCCCTACCTACATAAAAAAAAGGAGCGACCAAGAAGTAAAGGGAAGAAAGGTACTGGAAGAAGAGACGAAAGTGAGGAGTTAGGGGAGGGTGGCGAATCGGATTATACGTTCTCTGACGAGGATATCACCAATCCTGGTGACAGTTTGCAACGCCCAATTGAAGTTGAGATGGCTACACCACAGCAAGTACAGGAACTTGTAGCAGCAGTCCAGAACTTAAATATGGAAATGCAGAATCTCAAGGCCGCCAATGCCACCCTTCAGCAACGAATAACAGAGAGAGAACGACCTTCCACCGATCTTCCACCGCTCTCCCTTGTGTCGGGCAAGTTTGATGGCACTCCAAGAAAAGTAAAAGAGTTTTTGGATGCGTGCCATTTGCACTTCTCATTCCGCCCTCAGACCTTTTCCTCGGACCATGCCAAGGTGGGGTTTATGATAACACATATGTCAGGTAATGCCCTGGCATGGGCTACTCCGTTGGTGAACCTGCCGGATCCAGTCTTACAGGATTATGATGCTTTCAAGGGCTTGATACAACAAACCTTTCTACGTACCGAAAGTACCTACCTGGCTTCAGAGGATCTGCTGGACATCCGTCAAGGAAATTCGGATCTGCCAACCTACATTACAACATTTAAACAGGTGGCAGCTGAAGCCGGGTGGCAGGAGCAGGCTCAATATGCAATCTTTCGGCGAGGTCTGAGAGAAGACTTAAAGGATGAGCTAGCCAGGATAGAAAGACCTGTATCCTTTGCGGAACTCCTTACGGCAACCCTCCGGATAGATTTCCGCCTGACCGAACGACGGATGGAAAGGAGAAAGACCAAGACAAATGCTCCCCCTCTCCTGGAAACACACCCGTCTCCTTCTGTACCCTTCTCACGCTCCTCCAAAGAGGAGTCCATGCAAATTGGGACAGCGCGTGCTCCACTTACCCCTGAGGAACGCAAACGGCGCAGGGACGGCTGCCTGTGCATATATTGCGGAGCTTCTACTCATATGTTACGAGACTGTCCGGAGGTTCCACCCAGAAGGTCGGGAAACGCTCGCCCTCGGTAAGTGTTGGGACTCACTACCGAGGGGCTGGTCCTAGTCCTTAGGTTTCTCTATCTGTGTCATCTCCAGAAATCCCCGAAGACTCTCGTCTTATGGTGCTCACTGTTACCCTCAAACTAGAGTCTACAGAAGTGACTACATTAGCTCTACTGGATTGTGGTGCTGCCGGCAACTTCATCGACATTCACTGGGCCAAACAAAAGGGTCTTAAAAGAGTTGCCAAACAGGAAGACCAGAAAGTTGAAGGTGTGGATGGTGAACCTTTGAGCTCCGGCATGATCACCCACACCACCGAGGAACTCACCTTGTCAATACAACAGCACACGGAAAGAATTATTTTTGACATCATCAGAGCCGCGCACTTTCCCATCATTCTGGGAATCTGCTGGCTACGCAAGCACAACCCCAGCATTGACTGGTCAAAAAATCTATTGAGTTTTCAATCTTCCTTCTGTAGAGCTGAATGTTTACCCGAGCCAAGATTCGAAACTGTCAAGACATCTAATAGTTGTGAAACCAAGTCTGTCCATTGTCTGCCCCATTATCTAAGGGAGTTCACAGAGGTGGTGACAGAAAAGATACCTATTGAACTACCTCCACACCGGCCTGAGGACTGTTGCATCGAACTAACTCCAGGAGCTTTAGTACCATTCGGCAGGATGTTTCCTCTATCACTGGAGGAAAAGCAATATCTCAGAGGTTATCTGGACGATAACATGGCTAATGGACTGATCCCGACCTTCAAAGTCTCCTGCTGGAGCTTCCTTGTTTTTCGTTTCCAAAAAAGATTCGAAGGACCTAAGACCTTGCATTGATTATCGAGGCTTAAATAAAGTCACTGTTAAGGACCGTTATCCAATGCCTTTGATAACTGAGATATTACAAGCCGTCCACGGTGCAACAACATTTACTAAGCTCGATTTAAGGAACGCCTACCACCTTCTCCGAGTACACAAAGGAGATGAATGGAAAACTGCCTTCCGGACTCCGTTTGGGCTCTTTGAGTACCAGGTCATGCCATTTGGGTTGGTTAATGCCCCTTCTATTTTTCAACGGTTTATGGACAGACTATTCTCTGATTTGTTGTGCCAAACAACTTTAGTGTATCTTGACGATATTCTAGTATTTTCCAACAATGCCAAAGAACACGAGGAACATGTCAAGGAAGTTTTCCGTAGGCTTAAGAACAATCACTTGTCAGTCAAACTTGCAAAATGCGTTTTCTCCGCTTCATCCATACCTTATCTGTATTATATCTTGTCCAGTCAGGGTATCTCAATGGACCCCCACAAGGTGTCATCCATCCTAGACTGGCCTTCACCCTCTTCAGTGAAAGAAATTCAAAGATTCCTGGGTCTGGCGAACTTCTATCGTAGGTTCATTCCCAATTTCTCCCAGAAGATCCTGCCCATCACTACTCTCCTCAAGAAATCTTCTGAGCCGTTCAGATGGTCGGCTGAGGCCGAGGATAGCTTTGGGGATCTTAAGAACGCTTTTTGTGCTGCACCCATACTTCTACAGCCTGACCAGGAGCTGCCCTTCATTCTGGAGACCGACGCCTCTGCTGCTGCCATAGGAGCTGTCCTTCTCCAAGAGGTTCGGGGAGTAGAGCATCCTGTCGCCTACTTCTCAAAGACACTTAACGCCAGTCAAAGAAACTACTCGGTCATTGAACGAGAATTACTAGCAATGAAATCGGCTTGTGTGGAACGGCGGCATCTCCTTCAGGGAGGCAGGTATCCATTTACAATCCGGACTGATCACAAGAACCTGCAAGTCCTGAGGCAATTCGAGTGCTACAACACCCGACAGGCCCGATGGGCTCATTTCTTCGCCCAATTCGATTTTCACATCACTTATATCCCAGGAAAGATGAATGTGTTGGCTGACTCCCTTTCACGGCGTTGTGACTACCTACCCGATTCCGAGTCTCCTCGTGAACACATGTTTCCCCGACCCAGAAGCATCGGAATGGTTTCGACGTTCCTCAGTCAGGTAAAAGATGAATCGGGAGGGCGCTTTGAAGTAGAGAGACATCCCAAAGGCTTGGCGTACGAAATTAGAGATGGTCTTTACCTGGTCAAAGGTAGACTCTATCTACCCACGCCTGCCTTTCGCAAGATGGCCTTGAACTGGTGTCACGACACAAAACTTGCTGGGCATCGGGGCGGTACAGGCACCCTGGAATTCCTTCGTCGTCACTTCTACTGGCCTAGAATGAGGGAGGACGTGGATCGTTATGTACAATCCTGTATCATCTGCCTCCGAAGTAAATCCCCTCGTCAACGACCTATAGGATTACTCGAACCTTGTGCTGTGCCTGACGGCCCCTGGAGCTCAATCTCTACTGATTTCATTGTGGATCTTCCCATCTCACAGGGGTGCACATGTATAATGGTGGTGGTTGATTCATTCACTAAAATGGCTCACTTTTCCCCTTTGCCCGGAGTTCCCACTGCAGCCAACATGGCCGAAGTATTTCTCCGAGACATCTTTAGACTGCACGGTATGCCCTCTAAGATCATCTCTGACAGGGGAAGTCGGTACACCTCTCATTTCTGGAAGGCTCTCTGTGAGCGGCTGAGGATTGAAAGAGCTCTCACGTCGGGGTTTCACCCCCAGTCTAATGGACAAACTGAACGGCTAAACGGAACTCTAGAACAATACTTAAGGTGTTTTACTAATTCCCAACAAGACAACTGGCACTCGTTATTGGCTCTGGCCGAATTCTCCTACAACAATTCCGTACACTCAGCTCTAGGGGTTAGTCCATTTTTCTGTAATTATGGCTACCATCCCCGGTCTATTCTTCCTATCTCCTGTCTTTCTACTAATATACCATCTGTAGATTCCTCACTCACCCACCTGAAAGAGATACACAAGAAGGCTATGGAAAGCCTTCAGGCAGCGCAGGAACGCTACAGGTCCCAGGACAACAGACATCGTCAACCCGTGCCAGGTTGGGAGGTTGGTTCCAGGGTAATGCTTTCTACGAGATACTTACCTCGTTGGGCCCATCCATCCAAACTATCCCCGAAGTTTTTAGGGCCTTATAAGATAGTACAAAAGATCAACCCTGTGGCTTTCCGTCTTAAACTTCCTGCCAGCCTGAACAGAGTTCATCCTGTCTTTCATGCGTCTCAGCTTAAGCCCTTTCATGTTGATACCTGGAGGCGTCAAGCTGAGAGAGTTAATGTTCCTCAGGATTCAACTCCGGAAGAATACGAGGTAGCTCAAATATGTGACTCCAGATATCATAGAGGCAAACTAGAATACCTTGTACGATGGAAGGGCTTCCCCTCCTCTGAGAATTCCTGGGAACCCCTCTCCCATATTTCTGCCCCTACACTGTTGCGCAAATTCCACTTTTACCATCCGGGCAAACCAGGGGGAGGGTCCCTTGGGAGGGGGCATACTGTCATGCCACGCGGTACTTGGCGCCTGTGGAACCGCTGGCGGCGCGGACATTATCCGGCCGTGCACGCTGGTAGTCTGTCACGCCCACTTTCAGTTCCGCCCGTGCGTATGCGCGCTTACGCGGCCCGGAGTATAAATACAGCTCCTTCCGGGTTGTGTACGCGTTGCAACGCTTCCGGTTTCCTCCGTTAGTGCTGTCTGCCTTTTCGCCTGCTCTCTCTCACTGCTGGTTATACCCGAATTCTATCGGGTCTTTTTCCTTTTCCCCTTGTTCTTGCCTTCTGCCCTTCCTGTTTTCTCCCCCTGCCTGCCTCTTTGTGTACCAGACCTAGGCCTGTTTTCTTGGATAGCTGATTCTTCTGATTCGGATACCTTCCTCTGTGATCCCCCGTGTACCAGATCCCGGCCTGTTTAAGGACTGCCTATTCTTTGCGCCTTACCTTTGGACTTGGTTCTCCCTGTGAGACACCGTTCTACTTTCTGCCTACCTTCCTTCGGAGCTTCATCCTAATAACCACGGAGTATCTGCTTCAGCCGACTGCATTCCAGCACATTCCAGCTCATTCCGAAGGAGAGTACACACAGGTCGCTTCGGGGTTTTTTGTGCCTTTTGGCTTTTTCCCCTTACCGGCATTCCCGGGAGGAGGCACCGGAAACCCTTTCTGGGTACACGGTGGCTTCCTTCCGTGGGCGCCCCTACCTACATAAAAAAAAAGGAGCGACCAAGAAGTAAAGGGAAGAAAGGTACTGGAAGAAGAGACGAAGGTGAGGAGTTAGGGGAGGGTGGCGAATCGGATTATACGTTCTCTGACGAGGATATCACCAATCCTGGTGACACCCATACAGGAAGACAATATTTTGAATAGTGAGATTGAATCATTACCTCCATGTCCTCTTCCTTGCCCCAGTAATTACTTATGATATGATATGGCATTTGTAACGCGCCTATACACAAGTGTTTCAAGGCGCGACAAGGCAGGGGGGGGGACAAGGGGAGAACAGACAACGATCCTACTAGGCCAGGTGTCATTCAGATCGCGCAAGGGTAGGGGGACTGGGAAAAGTGCAAGGGGAAGGGGAGAGGGGAAGTGCAGTACATGGTTAGTAGAATACAAGGTAAGTAATAGGGCCAGCTGGTGGCAAGTGCAAGGAGAGTGCAGTACATGGTTAGTAGAATACAAGATAAATAATAGGGCCATCTGGTGGCAAGTGCAAAGTAAGTTCCGGGAGAAGGGGCTGTAGGATACAGAGACAGTCCCATAGTGCAGGTAGGCAGTGCAGGGAAGAGTGGCTGGGCAAAGGAACGAGATCGGTGAGTGGTCAGTTGCAGGTTCAGTGATTTTAGCAGGGGAGAGAGGGAGAGAAAGCTGAGGCAGAGAGGAAGGTATTGAGGTGCTTCTGGAACCGGAGATGGTTCTCTTCAAGTTTCAGGGAGGCAGGAAGGCTGTTCCAGAGGGAGGCCCCTGCTGCAGAGAGAGATCTACCCCCAGTTCGTTGCTTGGAGAAGCGGCTGACCCTGAGGTAGTTGGAGGTGGATGAGCGAAGAGCTCGAGAAGGAAGATATTTATGAAGAGAGAGTTGAAGGTATTTTGGCCCAAGGCCCCAGAAGGCCTAGTGGACAATTCAGAGGGTTTTGAACTCCATCCTCGCAGCCACTGGGAGCCACTGTAGCGATTTCAGTCCTGGAGAGATACGGTCCCTGGGCTTCAGGCCAAGGACAAGTCTCGCAGTCCTGTTCTGGGTGAGTTGCAAAGGGCGGAGAGTAGAGGCAGGAATATTTAGATAGAGGCTGTTACAGTAGTCCAGCTTCGAGAGAACCAGGGCTCTGGAGACAGTGAGCTTCTGGGGGAAGGAGAGGAAAGGAAGGATACCTCTGAGGAGGTGTAGCTGGTAGTGTGACTTCTTAGAGACTTCGGATATGTGAGGAGAGAAAGAGAGTGTGGAGTCGAAGATGACCCAGAGGTTTTTTGCCTTGCAGGAAGAGGGCCAAGGGAGGACTGCCAGAGAGCTGCAGGGAAGGAGGGAGTGGGTGTGCCGATAAGTTGGATCTCAGTCTTACTGGCATTAAGGCAAAGGTCGTTGGCGGCACACCATTCCTGGATAGCAGAAAGACAGTCAGAGATGAGGGAAGGGGAAGAGGAGGCAGAGGGTAGCCTGAAAATGAGCTGGATATCATCCGCATAGCACTGAAAGTTGGGACAGAGAGCGGCGATGCGGTGAGCAAGAAGTGTCAGGTACTGGTTGAACAGCCAGGGGGAGAGGTTAGATCCCTGGGGGACACCACAGGTAGAGAAAAAGATGTCAGAGAGGAAGGAACCCAGTTGGACCTGGGAGGGTCGATTGGAGAGGAAGGAGGTCAGCCACGTCAGAGCCTGACCAGTGATACTCAGGTTATCACGGAGACGGTTGAGCAGGATGGTGTGGTTGACAGTGTCAAAGGCAGAAGAGAGGTCGAGCAAAATGAGAACACAAGGGGTGTTAGAGTCAAGGTTTGAGAGCAGGTCCTCACGGATGTTCAGGAGAGCAGTTTCCGTGCTTCTGGCAGCTCTGAAGCCAGACTGATGGTCATGAAGACTACCAACAGATTCAGCATGGAGATTAAGCTGGGAGATGGCCAGTTTCTCCAGGAGCTTGCCCAGGAAGGGAGTGATAGTTATTGGGCAATAGTTAGCTGGGAAGGAGGGGTCGGAAGAGGGTTTCTTAAGAAGGGGGTGCACAAGGTAGTGCTTGCGGGGGGATGGGAAGACTCCAGAGGCGAAGGAGTGATTGCAGAAGTCAGCCAGGGCAGGCGCCAGGGAGTCGATGTGGTCCTTGATAGTTTTGGAGGAACAGGGGTGGACCTGTTTTGACGAGACTTTCATAGATCGGACTTGTCTCGAAACCTCGTCAGCAGAAAAAAGGGGAAAGGCAGAGAAGGAGGGAGGAGGGGTGGCTGCAGAGGGGCCACAGGGAGAGAATGGAATAGAGGGGAGGTGATAGGAGGAGAGTGAGGACAGGATGTCCTGAGTTTTTGAAATGAAGTGAGAGGCCAGTGCCGTGCAGAGGGCCTGGGAGGGGAGAGGAGAGGTGGAGACTGCAGCAGGGTTGGCTAGCTCCTTGCAGATTTTAAAGAGTTCGGCCGAATTGTTAGATGCCGCAGAGATGCGGGCTTGGATAATAGCTCTCTTCTTAGTGACAACAGAGAGCCGGTATTGCCTTTGGAGCAGGTGGCAGGCCAGTTTGTCAGAGGATGAACACGAAGCACGCCATTTCCTCTCTGCCACCCTGCACTTGCGTTTAAGGGTGACGAGATCCGAGTCGTACCAGTAGTTACATTTGGCTTTGGGCTTCAGGCGGATTCTCATGACAGGGGCAAGGATATCAAGGTATCAGATATAGCAGAGTGGAGAGGGCTGTGTCAGGGTGGGAGTCAGCCGAAGGGGGAGGGGGGGCGAGAAGGTGGTAGCGAAAGCCTCAACTGACACGCGCTTCATGGGTCGGATGACCGTGAAGGTGGGTGGCAGTGATGAGGGTGGCTTTGCCTGTGGGGTAGGGAAGGTGAGGTGGGAGGATAGGAGAAAGTGACCACTCCAGGAGAGAGGAGTGGAAAGAGGGACAGAGAGGGGAAGGTCAGAAGAGATCAGAGCATCAAGAGTGTGCCCTGCAGAATTGGTCGGCCCAGACGGGAGAATAGAGAGTAAGAGAGAGTCGCAGAGGTCGCAAAGGAGTCCAGAGGGAGGACAGGAGGCATCAAGGTGGATATTGAAGTCTCCAAGAAAGAGGAGTTGAGTGGTTGAGGACAGGAGTGAGGAGGAGAGGTCAGCCCACTCAGAGAGGAAGGAGGAAATTTGACCAGGTGGCCGATAGATAGTAGCCACGGTAAGGGAATGGCTAGGAGAGAGAGAGAGAGAGAGAGTGTGTCGGCAGACATTGCATTCAAAGGAGGAGTAGGTCTGCGTAGGAGTGACAGTGGCAGGAATCCACTCAGGGAAGATAAGGGCCACACCTCCCCCCCCCGCCCCCCTCAGCACGGTTGGGCCTGGGCAAGGAGAGGATCTTGTAACAGCCAGGTAGGAGTGTGTCAAAGCTGGTGACAGAGCTGGCCGTGAACCATGTCTCGGTGAGACCGAGGATGTCAAGGTCCAGTTCCTCAAGAGGGCGACAGATATCAGAGGAATGTATGACGGCAGAGCGAGAGTTGAGAGTGGCAATGAGGAGAAGGTTGCCATCCTTAAAGGACTTCCGGGGAGGGGTACAGTCAGAGGTACACCCTGTGGAGGTGAAGAGGAAGGAACAAGAGAGAGGGCAGGATGAGAGGGTGGAGGCAAGGTAGCCGAGGACAGAGAAGAGGGGACAGCAGGAGAGGAAAGGAAGTTGATGAGGCGCGGGAAGCGTCTATAAAAGAGGTGGAGGATGGCCTGAGGGCCTTCGACCAAGACGGTCCCATTAGCGCAGACATTAATGATGGCCTTAGAGGAGCGGAAGGGGGCCAAGAGGACATCTCAACGTATGAGGTACCAACCTCCCTTGACAGGAACCCTTTTTCTACTTTATTTCCCTGCCCTTCCCACTGGGAGTATAATGCTACCTTTCTCCCAGAATGCACTCGTTTTTAAAATGTATGCCTAAAGGGGGGGAACCTCTGGGAGGTAGCTGCTACTTACCTATACTGAGAACTTCTCTGAGGCAGCGTCGTCGCAGTTTAAAGTTACCCTGGAAGCAGGTCTTCCTCTACTACAGGAAGTTAAAGAGGAGATCCAGAAGGAATGGAAGGACCTGAAAAGGTCAATAGGCAGAGGTTTATGACGAAGCTTTGCCTGTTGAAGGGAGAAGAAAAGACTCTTCCCTAGCCTCTTCAAATACAATTCTACCAAGCATAGTGGGGAAATCATCAAGGCCTTGAAGGAACCAGTGCAGGACAGGGAGGACAAGAATGTGGGCTTGAGCCTGAAGAGGATTTACACAGATTTGTTAATGAGTGCAGCAGCCAAATTTGTCTCTTATATGTCAGAAACTACATTTGAGGTGGTAAAGACTATCAACAGGGTTGTATAAAGGCAAAAATTATGTTCCCTTAGTTCAAAATTTGATAACAATATGATAAGATGTGGCATTTATAACGTGCCTGTGCACAAGTGTTTCTAGGTGCGAGACGCTAGATTGAGTTCCTATCAGATGTGGCATACAATGGTATGAAGTCAGCAGCAATGAAGCTGGGAAGCGCAACAGCAGGGAAGCAAACGCCCCTGGTGAGAAGACACAATTAAGAGATATAAACTTTGATGGTTGGGGCTGGCTAAGCAGAGTCGGTTACAGGAACCTGATAAACACGAGCTGAGAGAAAGTGAGCCTGTCAAAAGGACCACAGGGTTTTGGGGAGCTCCAAGATACTACGAGACAGCCAAGTTTTCCAGTAGGGATGGAGGATTTACCTCTAGCTAAGAGCTGGAGGTAAATCGGACCCTACCGGTAAAATGCCAGAATTATTTTGGCATCGGGGTGCAACTTGAAGCGAGGTATACATACATATCTTACATACATACATACCTACATAGTTATATACTTGAATAGTAATCAGACATAGATACATACATACATTACGATAGCAGTTAGCAAAGGTGAGGCATAATGACCTAAAAAAGTAATGCGAGCAGAGATCAGTGGATAGAGCAGAGATCAGTGGATAGAAGTGTAGTAGACATAGTAACACAAGAGTTTGGCAGGTCAATATGCCATGTTTAAAGAGATTAACAGAGTAGTCGGCGGCAACCGGCTGACCGGCTGTGGCGAGTAGCACAAGTGAAGGAATGCCTCAATTCTGGTTCAAAAGCCAAGATTTTGTTTTCAACTTGAAGGTGTTAAATGAGTCTACAGATCTGATGGTGACAGGCAGAGAGTTCCACAGCTTGGAGGTGAGGACAGGGAAACTCGTGCCACCCGCTTTTTGGAGTTTGAACCTTGGAATCGTTAGGCTGTGGATCTGTGCCGTTCTTTGCGGTCGGGTGGAGGAATGGAGGGGAGAGCCTGTTGCAGAGGTAGTGAGGGGCCTTGTTGGCAAGGCATTTGTGTGTGAGGGCAAGAGTTTTCAGTGCGATTCTCTGCTTAACCGGTAGCCAATGCAGGTTAGTTCTGGAATCGGAGATGTGATGGTTTCTGGTAATGTTTAGTGCTGCCCTAATGGCATTGTTCTGGGTGATTTGTAGTTTGTTCAGATTCCCTTGGCTAGTCCCTTTTGAGGGCACTGCAATAGTCAGTTTTAGACATAATAAGCGTTCTGGCTAGGGTGACGCTGTTCATGGTGGTCAGAAACTGTCTACAAGCTGCAATAAGTCTACAAGTGTAGACAGAGGCTGATCTGACTGCATTTGTTTGTCGAGACAAGGATAGAGTGGCGTCGGGGTAAAAACCTAATGTTTTTGTGTCTTGGAAGATTCTGATGGTATTACCATCTATGATAAATGACTGGTAGAAGGGATCTAGTTTGCTAAAAGGCTGTGAGGAACCCAAGATTAGGAGCTCAGTCTTGTCGTGGTTAAGGCATAGTTCGTGTTGGGCCATCCATGTTTGGATGACCACCTAAACGTCGTTCAAGGCCTTGGTGTCAGCTAAATAGTCGCCAGTGATGGGGATGAGTATCTGGGTGTCGTCAGCATAGTTGGTATACGATACACCCAGGTAATCAAGTACATCAAAGAGCGGTTTAGTGAGTTTACTGTCACAGTAATATCCCCCCATGGAGTCCTTCGGGACTCCATGGAATGGGGATTTACCGTTTAAACTGGCACTTGTAACCTGCTGGTAACAAGTGCCGAAGCGGTATTACCATTTGCCGGTATACCGCCGGGATACTGGCGAACTCTTAATGACCGCTTGCCTTTTGACAACAGGTACTGCTGAGAGGTTATGAACTGTCTTTTCAAATACCGATGAACTTTATACATAAGCAACAGGAATTCCAATGATTGGGCCAGGAAGAAGCCAGAGACATTTTGCTATTTAAGTGGTAGGGACAGTTAGCAGAATAGGATTTGAATGATGGGCTGTTTTTAGTTTAGCACCATTAGTTTTTAAGTTTCTAGGTAGGGAACTTCCCTCATAGAAACAGGGCAAGATGGGTGTTTGATATTTTTCTTTTAATTTAAATAAAAACACCTTTTGAAAATGTCAGGCATTGGTCTGAGTCTGCCCTCTGGTGCGCCACAACAGTCTGGAAAAGTATTGCAGCAGTACCCTAGCTCATTTTACTTTAGAAGTACTTACTATGCATGGAGGGTATGGGAAGTAATTATGGTGACGTGAGAGATCGTGACTCTATCATATCTGCATAATTACTTCTATATGCTGTGACGAATCCCGATATGTCGTCACTTGAACCCCTTCTCATGAGACCAGGGAGGTGTGGCTGATACCCGATAGTCCCCCTTGGGGTGGTGCACAGCGCAAGGATCTCATGGGGAGAGACAATCCACCTCTGGGGTTAAGGATAGACATCTAGGGAGAGCGTGGTGTGGCAACCTTCCACCCACACCCTGTACACTTTCCTATCCCATAAAACCCAACTTTATATTCCATACTCCCAGGTATGTCTGAGTCTGAAAACTTAACTACCAAGACGAGGAAGAGCAGGGACTACCTAAGGAATACCTGCTTCAAAAGTACTGGGACGAAGAGGAGGTGTGGTACGAGGTAGAACAATGCAGAGAACTTAAATGCACAGTCTAGTCTTCTGTGTCCGCTTACGATAAACATGAAAGAAGGCCTTAGGCCGTACCATGAGAGGAGTTGTCATCTATTGTAGATAAGAGGCTGCTGACCGGGACACTAGCGAGCAAGCAAAAGCATACCTATCCGTTCCGCCATGGACAGATCAACCAGACAGCTGGAGAAGCAGAGGTGAAGGCATGTGACACAGTTGTACCACACAGTCGAGTGAAGACACGCATTCTGCGATGAACCAAATGCTGTGCAGTTGCCGCTATACAACAAAGAGCGTGAGAAGCCACGAGAAACCGAAACAGAAATCAGAAGAGCCCAAGACCGACCGAAGAACACCGCAAGTGACCTTAAAGGTACAGGGGTTGCTGGGACGGTTGGTGGGGGCACAACAGTGTCTTGGAAGACTCTTAACCCACAGAGCAGGGGTGAGAAGGGAACCCACTGGGTAAAGAAGAATACAAAACATGCCAAACATAAAAGTAGATAAATGTGAGTCTTGGACCCGCACTCACAAGAGAAGTACAAGTCATCATCTGCGTGGCAGTACCTGGCAGGAGAGTGAACCAGACCTGCCAGATCAAAGCAGTAGAGAAATACAGGTCTGGGACCTGCATGCACAAGAGAAGTACAAACCATCTTCCTCGTGGCAGGACTTGGCAGGAGAGTGAATCAGTTCTACCCAAGTCTGGAGACTGGGGGAAGCCTGGGTCTGGGACCCTCAAAATGAAAGACCGTAAGTGTTAAATTGTGAAATCAAAGTGAAAGAGAGGCCAGGGTAAGGGAGTCGTTCCATGTGGTGGTGTTGAACTGTGCAACCAAGTGAAAAGAGACCAATGTAAGCTTTCCCCTGGGTATATTGAACTCTGAAGTCAAGATACCAGAAGTAATTCTCCTGGTAACCAGGGTCAAGGGAAGGTAGTCATTCCCCCTGGTTGTGTTGAATTGTAAATTCAAGATAGGAGAAGGGTGTCATTCTCCTGTAACCAAAGCTGAAAAGACTTTCTGACATAGAGTGTTAAAAGATGAGCAGTGTGCCTGTCCAAGAGAAGTGTTGGAACTTTGTCTTTTGTGTTGGAGGACAATTTTGACCAAGGGAAGTGAGTCATTCCTCTATTTGCACCCGGGAACAGCTGTCTGACCACTCAGAATCTGCCTTTCCTGGGCGTGATTCTGCATTCGCTGCTCTCTGCGTGAAAAAGAAAGTCAACAAAAATGGCCGCTGCCATAAAAAGTGAAAAGGGTTTAGGTCCCTTTTTGGATGATGGGTGCCATGTTTGAACATGTTTTCAATGGCCGCCGTCTGAAAGTGAGCATGATCCCTTTTCTATGATTATGGCTGCAATATATATATATTTTTTGTTTTACTTCTTTCATTCCGACGGGAGATGTGCTCCCATCGGAATAAAAAAAAGAAAATTATCCGCAACCCGGTAAATCCTGAGGTGCAAATTATTTTCGCGCTAGCTGGCGGGGCGGACATGGCGTTTAACGGCAGACCACCCCCAGCTGGGGCCCTCGCTTCTCTCTGGCCTACCAAAGCTTGGGCTGGTGGCCCGTTAAAACGCTGGAGCATGAAAGTTATAAGAAGAAGTGGTGGTGATGTCCTTGAGTAGCAGAATTTGGACCAAGGCGCTTTTGCGTGGCTCGTTTGCTCTTTATATAAAGAAATAACATTAATACCTTCCAAAGCATGTTTATTTCATTATTTCTTATTAGAAGCTGTCTCCTAAAAATGGTGCTGCATATCAAAATGCAGCAAACCAATCGAGACGTTCAGTGCCAAGACAGACAGTGCATGCTATCCGCCAGTGCTCAGTAATCTAGTGTGTAGCTTGAAACGGCAACTGCACTCAGATGCTTTCAGACGGGATCACAGTTTTGATTACAGGAAGTTTGTCTGAAAAACGCAGATTCACAGAGATAGGCAATCACATTGGCTGATGGTGCAGATTATTGACTCAAATAAAATCAATTTGTTATTTATATTTCAAAAACGTCATGGAAGATGCAAACAATAGCGCAATGCAATTATTCATTCAACCCGTAAAACACATTCAATCCAACCACGTACACAGTTAAATCATACACAATAGAACTGTGCACAAAAACAATTAAATATAAGGGAAAATTGTAACTGTTCCCAGAAACACCTCAACACTGTGATGAAGAAGATGAGTGGAGGAATGCAGCGCTCTAGTTGCTGGGTTGCTCACGCCTATGCCTGGGAAGTTTAAAACTGGACCACTAGAAACCACGTTAGACTGCTGGTGGGAGCAGGCTGCTGCCCTCTGTGTGATCGACTGGTCGAAAAGCAGATGGTGGAGCCAACCGGCTCAGGTGCTGAGAAGAAGGAAGCTGTACGAGGAAGACTACACGCAGTGTGAATGCCAGAAGCCAGAGCAGGGCTTCTGGGCATTCACTGTTGGAAGAATGCAGTGCAACACTTACCGAAGACCATCGCGAAGCAGCTAAGCACAGCAGGAACCCCGGGAAGCAGGCATGATGAACACCAGTCGTCTCGAGTGAGAAAATACATGACCGTTTTCAGCAGCGTGCAAGAAGGACAAGAAAATGCCACAAAGAACTGGTGAGTCCACGCTCGGGGCGAAGGGAACACTGGGGCATATTGGCGAGCACGCCGCATTTGCAAGTCATTGAACAATACGGAACGAAGAGAGAGAGCGACATTTATTAAACCCAAAAGTATATTTGCTAAAGAAAGGAATCTTTGCAGTTTGCCAATATACACCAGATATAAACATAAGAAACAGTAACAGGTCTGTATACAATGAACACAGTTTACTAGCCAAAAGGGTCAAGGTGGTGAATTACCAAGAGTGGAAGTGTGAGCAAAACACTAACGAGGCAAGATGCCATGGACATAATTAATTGGCCAAAAGGGCTAATGTGGTGAGTTATCAAAGAGTGGAAGGGCAGACAAAGGCACATGAGTTAGTAGCCCTGATAACTACAAGTGTGTGAATACAAGAAACCCTGGCAGGAGAGTATACCAGTAATTACAAGTGTGTGAATACAAGAGTGCATAGGAAACACCTGCAGGAGAGTACACCAGGTATCCTGACAACCTAAAGGCCAAAGATAACTGTGTATGATTTTTGGTATTGATCAAGAGAAAAGACAACTGTTTGTAGAAACCGGGAAGAAGGAAATAGGGGATGGGAGACACACTCTGGAGCAAGGAGCCATATCCTTGAGAGACCTTTTGTTGGAGTTACTTATTGCTTGCCCATTTGAAAATGTCTAGAATACTAAAGGCCAATTACATTATCCGTTTCAGGGACTGCCAGACTTTACCCCATCCCCTTTTATTTATCAATAAAAGTCTTTGGCCAAAACTAGGTCCAACTTGTGTCCGAGTTTCATTCCTGACTCCTCTTCATATTGTCCATCCGCTCCAGAGACAACCAGAACAGCTGCTGCCATGCCTATGCTACTTAGTCAAGCAAGGCGTAGAACATGCATCCATAGGAGTCCACCTAGCAGCGATCTCCCGATACAGCAGATGGTGTAAAGGCATACCGCTGTATAGCAACAGAGTGGTAAAACATGTTCTCAAAGGTCTGTTCAAGAAGTTTCCCCCCCAAAAAACTGCACCAGACTGGAGCCTCAACACGGTTTTAGCAGTTCTCATGCAGAAACCATTACAGACGATGGCCATGACTCTACTCGAGTACCTCTGTGGGAAGGTGGCGTTCCTGGAGGCCATCACGGCGACTAGAAGAGTAAGAAATACAGGCTCTGACAGTAAATGAACCATTCTTATGATTCCGGAAGGATAATTCTATTATGACCAATCCGTGATTCCTCCTGAAAGTCCCAACTGACTTCCATAATATCTAGACCCTCCAGCTTGTAGCGATTTTCGATATCGCAAAATGCTATGAAAACGGCTTTTTTTTTTAAAAAGTGCAAAAATGACCGTTTTCCAAAAACACCTGCAAAACTGACGTTTTTGCAAAAAACTGTTTAATTAAAAAAAAAGACACAAGGGGCAAGGGTCTCAAAACTTTTGATGCAAGAAATGAAATGCGCAAGCACACAAATCACTTGTGCCAAAAAAAGAGCAGCATCCCAAATTTACAAACAAGATGTGCTTTTAAATGTGCAGGAATTGTAGGCATCCCTATGCGCCTGCTTCAAATGGGCACACAGTGGGTGTCACTGTAATAATAGGGTCTTTCCTGACTCGGGCATGCCATTTTCTATTTTTCTTTTTTTTTTTTTTGTGGCAGCAAAGTTATGAACTGCTGTTGTCTCACTTTAAAAATTGAAAAATGGTTACAATATGAGAGAGGGGGGTAATGGCTGAGATGTGGAGTGATCGGCAAGAAAGCAGAGGGAGAGCAGTGGGTCAGAGGGAGAAGCAATGGGCAAGAGAGCACAGAGGGAGCGGAAGTACAGAAAATAGAGGTATCGTGGGCTCAGATGGAGCAGTGGGCCAAAAAAGCACAGCAAGAGTGGTTGTCTGGAAAGAGGCCGTGAGCTGCACATTGGGGCAACCATGAGGGGAGAGTGCGATGGAATGGGAGAAAGGATACATGATGCATAGGTAGCATGACGGAATGAAGGACTGTGTACTGCAGGAGGACTTGGGGACCATAAGGTGTGAGTTGGAAGTATGATTTGGAGTGTCCGGAACTGTGGAGTGCAAATTGAGACTTGGCAGTGTGACAGAGCATGTGAGTATGTGTGACAGTGTGGGAGGTTCGGGAATGCAAGTTCTGATGGGGAATTGAGACAGTGGGGGTCATTACCCGGTAGGAGGTAACCATGCCACCAATAGTGGCATGGCTACCCCCTTACTGGGTACCGGGTCCGTGTCCCTTGAATGAGGAATTACTGGGCCATTCCAACCTTGGAGGGTCTGGTAATTCCTCATTCAAGGAACCCGGACCCGGTACATCCCCATTCCCATTCGAGCCCCGATGGTGCTCAATGGGAATGGGGAGCATGCTAACAACGGGCCTGTTAATAACGGGCCCGTTGTTAGCATGCTGGTCTCCTCGCAGAACCGCCGGTCCTGCGAGGAGACCTCGTAATAGGGCGGTAAGGGGTTGACGGCTCCGACACCTTTACCGGTGCCGATAACCCCTTGCCGCCAGGGTCGGAATGACCCCAAGTGTGTTTGTGAGAGGTGTGTGGGTGTTTGGGGATAGGGGGAATATTTTCAGCATGGCAATGGATAATGATCAATACTGTCAACAATATTAAATAAGCATGCACATTAAACCAAAAACATAGCCAAAACAAACACTGCTCTGCCAAGCCAGAGATATCTGGGACTCTTCCTATTAAATTGGTACAAATAATGACACCCAGGCTCTCGTGTAGCCTTGCCCACTGCCTCTTTCCTGCAATGTGACAATCTTACACCCTCCAGTCAATATAAAATGTGCTGCAATAAATAAAGGTTTGTGCTGCAGAATTAGACATTTCATGCTGCAAAATTTCCCATTTCATGTTGCAATATCCTGGAGGGTCTGAAACACAACCATTGCTTTACCGGTCTTCCAAATGGCTACATCTCCAGCAGAAGTAGCTCTACAGGTAAAAAAAGCCCTCAAATACTACATCCAGAGGACCGAGCCCTTTTAGAAACTCAAAACCTTCTCCTAGCTTATGGATGAAAGAGCAAAAGAAAAGCTATCCAAACGGGCCATTTTCGAGGTGGATTTCATCAGTCATTTCCATCAGCCAGCAGGAAAACTGTTAAACGTTCCACCCCATTCTTACTCCACAAGGACCACGGCAGCCTCAGCGGCCTTGTGGGCAGGCATTTCCATCGCAGACATTTGCCAGGCAGCTACATGGTCAGTGCCACATACATTTACAAGGCACTACTGCTTGGAGAGGCAGCACGCAGCAGACGTTCAGACACGGAGAGCAGTCCTTCAGAGTCTTTTTCAATAAGATACGCTTTCTACCTTTTACAGCCTCCAATTCTACATACTGCTACTAAGTCTATTCACAGCATGTGAATCTATGAAAGATCCAATGCTGGAGAAGGAGTGTTGCTTACCTGTAACTCCTGTTCTTCAGCATTGAAGATTTACATGCGCCCCTACAAGGTAAAAACCTTACGGTACGGATCAGGCCAGCCTGACGGGTAGAATCTGAGGCGAGGAAGAGGGTCTAACTATTCGATGTCCCATTGGTTGGGACCAAAAGTACCCATAAGGAGTGTGACAGCCTACAAAATGGAAAGTTTTCCTTGCTTGTTAAGCAAGGGAAAAAAATAAGGTAACTGGGGATTCCCAGCCTGACGCCGTGGGAATATTCACAGCAGGTGACTCTATGAAAGACACCAATGCTGGAGAACAGGAGTTACAGGTAAGCAACGTACTCCTTCGGCACTGAAGACTAGACAGATTTGCGCGTTTCCTCAATCTCTGTAAGCTCCTCAAGCTCCTGTGGCACTGAGATCACTAGAAGACCATCCTGAAGCAGCTCACCTTGGCCTGGAAATCATTCAGTTTGGCAGTGGTAGTGATCACTCTGCTAACTCTGCTCCTGAGGAACCTGAACCTATTACCATTCCTCCTAAACCCTTCATGAGGCTTGTCCAGAACAAGATCACATCATACCACCTCACTGGACGCAGTGTAGGGTACTTTAACTTTGCCTTCACTGTAAGATAGGCATCTTGACTGGGCAGAAGGTACACAACTGGTTTCAGAGGAGACCATGGAGAAATAAAACCTGCTGCTTTCCGCCTTCCGTTAGGGAGCAGACCAGTTATAAAAACGGCATACGATTCTCAAGGAGTACAGTGCGAGCTACCCATTGTCAGTTCCTCCCAGTTTTTCGTCTCTTTAACACAGGATCCAGGGAGACCATGAGTACTGTGGGAAGTGCCTGAGATCCGTAAAAGTGGGTGGCAACCAGTAACCATAAAACCATGAACAGCATCATTGTTAGATGCCTTTATTAGTCAGGCCAAAGCTATCTTAGGATGTGCAGATAGTTGAAAGGGTGTGGGGCTTATAAGCGCCCTCCCTTCTTTGTATGTTTAAGGGCGTGATTAATTGGTACAGCCCAGAATCCCCTTAGCAGTACCTAAGCATGTGATACATTCAAGGGGCGCTCCATGAAAAGTGAGAGCACCGCAGGACATCTCTGCCATGGGCTGCCTCTCTCGCTCGTATCATCCTATCCAGCATCCTTACCAACCGGGCTGTTCCGGCATTGCAGCCCACAGGTTGAACACTGCCAGCAAGCCCCCCTGCTACTTTTCTCGCTGGGGCTGCCCTGCTTATGCTGCCGAGGCCTTGGGGCACTATCTGGGCCAACCAACACACGTGATGTAACTGCAATAATAGCAGCTCCCATTGCTCTGTGTCATGGCCGAGGGAACACATAACTACTGACACCAGAATAAGCCTAAAGGGTTTTATTAAACAAAATTAGAACATGAAAGACTATTACATGGAAATTGGTTCAGGATGGCTCTAACATAAAGGTTGTTGCGAAATGTAGTCTTTGAACTCAGGATTATAAACCAAGGACAGCAAACAAAAGGGCTTTCATAAAGTTCCAGACAGTAAGTTCTCCTATTAAGGTAATGCTAGCATTCACAAGTGATCACTTCTTCTGCCGATCACAAGGCCTCTCAGTTTCTCTTGCGGCTTGGGCTTCCCCCTTTGCCAAGTGTTGCAAAACTCCTCCCTTTGGCTGGGGCTCTCCTTTTCTCTGTACTTATTCCCCTCTTCTGTGGGTCAAAGGGCTAAATCCCCCTGACTTTTATTCAAGGATATGGCGGCTGCTCACTAGTGCGCACCTAGGGATATAGTGCCCTGCTCTGTCTCTCTTGATCCGCGGAAGCTGCTGAGCACCACCAAAGTCCCTCCTGAATGTGTAGTCAACTGTTGATAGAAACAACAGAAGTCTCAACTCCCCAAAGGGAAAGGGGAAAGTGGATAAAATAAAAAACTGAACACGGGTTGCTCACTCTCTCTTCAATCAGCCGAGCTTCTCCTGCAAAGGGTGAGAAAGCAAGAGACTAAAACCTTTCAGTCTAATTATTCATTCCCAAAATTACTTCCCAGAATTGACTCAATACCTGTGTGGTCTTCCTGGATATCTGGAAGACGAATTAATTCTGTCCCACATCATAAGTTTCAGCTTCTTTAGATTCGGGAAGAAACATCTTTCTGAAAACTATATTGTTCTCCAGATTCTCTTTTGTCTATATTGAATTGTCCATTTAGGGAATGATGACCAATGAAAAAAGTGCTTTCTGAGCTAAATGAAGTCTTTGTCTTCTGCTCTTTAATTGAATTTATAATTTTCCCCCAGTGTTGAGCTTTGCCGGCTGAGTCTTAAAGTCTTTAACCTTTAGTCAAAACAAAGAAACAAACCTAGTGCTGCTCTCTGCAAATTTGGGTTCTTTGGTTGCCATAAGACACAAAAGTGAGCTCAGTCTTCTGTTGCTTCAAACTCACTAAAACTGAAAAAACTCTGTACTTCAAAAGAAAACGCTATGCCCCAAGACGCATGCGCGCGACGACCGAAAAAACAAACGCTAACTATGATCGCCGCCGCACATGCGCATCAGAGTCTTGACGCCTTATTTAAGCAGAGTAAAACTCTCCTTAACTAGCGCTCGTACGGCAAAAATCAAAATAAATATGCCGACGGCGCTTGCGTCAAAATAATGTATGCTTCCGTGAATGGGAAACACCTTTCTTTCAATCATGCGCACAAACGACTAACAGAATGAAATGTCGTAAGCGCAGGAATTTACAAATTAGTGTCTTCGTACCTGTGACACACTTCACTTCAGTTAATGCGCACTAGAGGCAACTAGGAATAATTCCGACTGCGCGTGTGTAACCGAGTTAGTGTCTCAGTTACTGAGCAACACTACACGCTGACCGGCATCCACTTCTGTCTTCAAGCGGAGCGTTCTAAATATGCATTTGAAATACAAACGCTGCCACTGGATTTTAAGTTACTTTAGTTTTGAGTTTCTCCTGGAATAACTAAACTAAACTTGCTTATGTCAGAAGAAAAACTGATCAGTTGAAACAGGAAATAACACTTTCTCTTCCAAGTCAAATCTTTTACAGGGCTTTAACAAGAAACGCTCCCACCAGACTTTACTGCATGTCTTGTCCCACAAAGATCTGATTCCTTCAGCTACTTCACCAAATTAGACTTAAAATTAGAGAACTAAATGGAATCTTACAAAAAGGATTCATAACATGGGACCTTCCTGTTTAAAGGAGGACAATGAAGGGCAGTTTAGAACTCAAGCACAGCCTCCAAGCCCTTTCAACCTCCAATCACCTTGCAGCTTACTTCCCACCAATCAAGACCCAGCTTTCTGACCTCCATGATAGCTTGGGGAATCTTCCTGACGTACAATTAGAATTAAGGTAAATGAAACTGAACAGTGTGTAAAACAAATCACTTAGTGCATAAAACATACATTGTCTTTATCTTTTGTTACACATAAAATCCCACCTGAGAACCACAGGACCTGACAGTGACAAAGACTGGTGAGAAGTGGTACACCACTTTCTTTCAATACCTTTTCCCCATCCTACCAGGTAGAATATTCCAAAACACAGCCCCTATGCCCTTTTCCGACACGAACACTTTGCACAACACGAAAGACAACGGACTAACGCCAGAGACGTTTACCTGACATATCCCAATACAAGGGTCAGGCAAAGTCAGGCAAATGACTAGAATCACACACACACCTGACAGCCCTTTCCCTGCCCCACAGGGATGAAAGGTGGAGCATGAGAGCACACTCAGCATGGCAGTTCAAGAGGAGGAGAAAGACGAAGCATATCAAGGGGCTGACAAGGAAAGAAGCGACCCTGCCCTTTCCAACCAAGGCCTGTGAAATCTCTGCTGATGGAAACCTAAGACTGAGAAAAATAGCCGGTGTGTATTGCAGCAGATTTCAACAGTATACAAGACCCTCCTCCGCTGATTACCAGGCCGGGGAGAGACGCTTGTCTCAGAGGTACCAACCTTGCTTCCAAAGAGAAGGAAAGCCAGGTGGTTCATCACAGCCGGTAGTTGAGGGGAGAGTTGATAAGAAACTGAACTGTGTTGAACGAAAGGTAGCCAATGGCTAATTTGAACTTTGAAAGGATTAAAAATACTATTGATGAGAGAGGGGGGAAAACCAGCAACAGGGGCGCTTGGCCCCACGTGGGTACTTTCGCAGAAAACTCTAGGCGATTACCCGATGGAAAAGACTAAAGTAACCAGAAAGCACTAACAAGAGGAGAAGAGAGGTCAAAGTGGTCATGCAAGGGTCTTGTAAAATCTTCTGTTGTCGAAGGTCTTTGACCGACAGATGATCTTGAAGAAAAGGGATATGAGTACCGCTTGATGACTAGCAATGAACTGTGTTTCGTAAATGTTGGCAAGAGTGAACTTGGCGGAGGGATGCTAACAAAAAGGGGCAAAGCCTAAAGTCCCGAAATACAGTGAACTGTCTATAGAAGTTGGCGAGAGTGAACAGCGAGAGTGAACCCTGCAGAGGGAAGCCGACAACCAGAATAGTGTGTTGAACAAATTGAACCCGAGCAAGGGGTGTCTACAGTGAACTGCCTGTAAAGGTTGGTGAGAGTGAACCCAGTAGAGGGAAGCCACCAATCGGGTTGAAGCACGAAGAACTGTTTAAAAAGACATTAAGATTTCTGCATGCAAGAAGTATTGGAAGACCAGGGGAAGTGAATTGTCCCCCTTGTCAGTTGGGTCCAAGCCTGGCTGAGGGAGATCTAGGGATGAAAAGTCACCACCTGATTTCCAGTGAGCAAATAACTATTTATTTGTTTTGTTGAGTACGATTCGGCAGAGGTCTGCGCCTGGAAGAGGGGGACCCACTGGTGAAGTCCTCACCGAACGTATATGTGGAAAATAACTATTTGTTTGTTCAATACATTAGGCCCTCAAAGGCAAGATACTTTGTTATTGAAAAGAGACTTAACCATCGAAGAACCTGGTAGCTGGAACGGAACTGTCAGCTTGTGGTGCTGAAAACGTGGGGATGGGGGATCCCTGGCAATCACATCCTAACTTATTGTTTGTGAACACATCTTTATTGAAAACCCTATCCCACACTCTTTCTGTAATTAGTTGTAAAAATTTGGCAATACGTTTTTTAGTATTGGCCTTTTTACTTTGACAAGACGCCACAAGGACTGCCTTATTTTTCATTTGATGGTGAAAGCTTGCTCCGATCTTAGATTTAGATTTAGGTTAGACGTTTTTCCACCCTGCATTTACCATTTAATAAACACCCTTGTACTGTGATCACTTGTGTCTGTCTTTACTGTTGGAACCATGAGTTCTTACAGAAGATATTGCAGAGGAGAGAGAAGTCTTGTGGGCACTTTGACCAGGACCCTAAGATGATTGGCCTAATGTAGAGCCAGGGGAGTTAGTCTTGACCTCTTGTGTAACAGTATGAGACTCAGTGAGAGAGGCAGGCTCAGAATCGACGACTTGCACAGACCAGTTGAAGACTAGTTCTATGTTCTAGAGTGCACAGGCGGAGGCCTCCCCACCGTACCCGAGCCCTTGTAAGACATCTCCACTAAGCAGGAAGCCCAAAAGAATCCTCACCTCGTCCAAAGACTGTGAGGGATGGGGAGAGACCAAAGAGATTCTGAAGGGAGGGAGATAACGAGGCCTTTTGTTTGGGGACTTTTAATTTATCGTTTAGCCATTTATTTGTTTTCACAGCTTGTCAAGTTACTGGGAAGGAGCACGACCTAGACTTCATAAGGAACC
Organism: Ambystoma mexicanum; assembly: GCF_040938575.1. Classification (NCBI taxonomy): domain Eukaryota; kingdom Metazoa; phylum Chordata; class Amphibia; order Caudata; family Ambystomatidae; genus Ambystoma; species Ambystoma mexicanum. Next base: position 1,460,244,753 of record NC_090934.1, on the reverse strand, counting down.
TGGAGGACTTGTTGCTTTCAGTTTTTGATTACCAGAGACACTTTCATAACCCATAAAACTGAACTGGCAAGGCCCAAGTTGGGGAGAGGGGAGGAAGGCTGCTGTTTATGAATAACAAGACAAACCCAAATGCGTTCTCCTTAAGTTTGTATTGAAGTTGTACTCCTGGCCTTAAATAAAGAATAGTTAAGTAGTGTAGAAAAGTCTCTTCTTCATTCCATGGTCAGTTTGTGACAGTGTATTTGTCTGTAGCATTTTTTAGGTCCTAGACCCTTAAACCGTTCTTAATTTCCCTTTCAGGTATGGCGCCCCTGAGTAAGGCCCACAAGCTATACCTGCAGGCCAGCCTTTTCCGGGTACGCCCCTTCCAGCCGAAGCCCAAGGCCTCTGAAGTACTCACCCAGCACCTTCTGCAGCGGAACCTGCCCCCTTGGACCTCCTACTGTGTAAAGTACAGCGCTGTGAGCAATGACCAGTTTGGCCTCTCGCACTTCAACTGGGAGGTGCAAGGGGCCAACTACCATGTCCTGCGGACTGGTTGCTTTCCCTTCATCAAGTATCATTGCTCCAAGGCCCCTTGGCGAGATCTGCGCCTGGAGAACCAGCTATTCACTGCTCTTAAAGTTATTAACTTTGGTGAGTAAGCAAGCAGGCACATTGAAACAGAAACACCCTAGGGGCAAAGTGTGGCCTGCATGCACTGAAAGCCAGAGGGCAGCATAGGTAACCCTATCATGAGTGCTTTTAGGCTGGTGGCCTCCCGGGATACACCAGGATTGAACAATCTTTAAAATCCCACTAGACCTGCAGGCCGAATTCCTCATTTTACATACTCGAACTAAGAGAAATGCACTTGCCCCATGGTGACTGCTGACGAAATATTTGCCATTTACTGCAGACAAAGTGTGTTTGCAGCAAATGAAAAATACATTTCTAAACATCCCCATACTCACCAGCAAGGTCGAATATCATGCAAATGGTACTCGCCCTGCATAAAAACTACTCGCCAATTCTAGTGGGCTAGTAAGATTTAGCGAGCCCTGTACACCTTACCTTAGGTGCACTAAGATGGGATGACCCCTATGGAAGGTGTCACCTTTAACTGTTATTTGAAGAGTAAAGAAGCTTACTTGTATGGCTGTCCCACCAGAATTGATAAGAGGCATATGGTTTTGATGAAAGTTGCCAGGAAAGTATCCTCTAAATGAGAATAATTCAGATTGGAGGACCCCAGAACAGACTGTGCCTTGCATGCGCTGATGCAGGAAGTCCGCATGTGGGAATTCTGCCATTAGTTGACAAGTTATATCCCCGGGGTCCTGCTATAAGAGCACTCGGGTGGATGGTCCCCAGAAACTCATCCTGCGGTGGGGACTCTGACATACCATGCATGCACAGGCCCAGAAGTGCTAATAAAGGGTTTTCATTCTCAGTCTGAGTAACATGACTGCATGTCCCTATTTTTATTCTTTGACTGCTCGCTACATTGATGACAAGGAGCGACATGACTGGTATTTCCCAGGCTCTTTGCCCTCAGCCTGTTACAGAAGTTTGCCATCCTGCCAATGCCAGTGTATTGCGCGAGCTTCTGCACCTTGTCTTACATACCTGGTCCCTCCCCAACTCCCTTCAGTAGCTTGCTACACTGAGAAATTTAGAGCGGACACCTTCTTACTCCCACAACACAAAGTAGGATAGTCTTTTTTTTTTTTATTAGTTTTGAACTCTTTAGCTATATGGGGCAACAACAGGGTCTACCACTCCCACCTACTACAGCCTGACTCTGTCTAGTAGGTCACCATCACAATGCCCTGCTCGACTCCGGTAGGTTTAGGCCACACCATTTATCAAGTACTTCTTTCTCTATTATTGGCGTCCTAATGCCTGGCATCCCATTCAAAGGGCATCACTTATATGGGTATTTTTTGAACTATACAGCCTTGGAGAAGCCTAGTCCCTGAATTGTTAGTGTTCTTCCCTTATACCACTTCTGCTGGGACCTCTGCTAGACCACTATTCGCCCAGATGGTGTCGTAAAGATTGTTTGTGGTGATATTAGCATTGTGATTGTTTACTGCTCCCTGAACCTAATTTAACTTGTACTCAATGCTCCTGCTAACCCTCCCTCATGTCCCCCTCAACCCTCTACTTCCTACCTACGGTCCCCCTTTCCACGTGTGTCTGTACTCCCTACTTCTGCTCACTGTCTCCCCTCTTCCTCTCCCATGAGGCCTCGGTCTATCCCCATCCCCTATTCTTTCCCTACCTAACTCTCTCTCTCCCAAGGTGGCACTATACCCGCTCCCCACCCAGCACCCTCCTCACTCTAACCTTAGCTAGCCTGCTCACCATCCCCCTACTGCTCTTCGATGTATCTCTCCTCTCTTGCTGCTCTCCTAATAATCTTACATTGGGCCTATGGAATGTCAAATCCCTCTACAACAAACTATCCTACCTCACTCCCTGAACACTTTGACTTCCCTCAACTTAAACTTTCTGTGACGGGCGTCACTGAAATGTGGATCACCCCCACAGCATCTTTTGCTAACTTTTCTGACTCCCCACGACTCGCAAAAACAGACAGTGTGGTGTTGGCCCAGTGTTATGCAAGTGCTTGTCATTAACCCCCATTCTCCTTCTGACTTCACTCCCTCCTGCTTTGAATCCTTTGTCCAACTTCTTCCTCTACCCCTCTCATTATCCACCTCCCGTACTGCCCTCCTGCTTCCTCAGTCTATTCTTCCCTTCGTTGATCTATTACTTGAGGCACTTCCTGCCAATGAACTACTGCCATTATGGGCAATCTGAATCTCTCCAAAATGACAAAGGCCACTCTGCAGCTAGGCTTCACGCTCTGTGAGCACTCTAGGGTTAACATACATAATCTTCATACACATGCCCTCTGGCACCCCTTAATCTAATCTTCCTATCCTCCACTCTTAAATCTCCTTTGTCCCCTTTCCTTCCAACTACTTGATTATCCACTTCATCTCTTTTTCAGCCTACTCCTCTCTCCCCCTTCCTGTTCTGATCATCCAAAATATGTCCCCACAAGCCCTCCCTCTTTGCCTCTCTCCTCCTCTTGCCCACTCCATTGAACTCGCCTTCATTTAATTAATTGGTTGCATCCCTCAACTGCCACTATCCTGCTTGCTCCGTCACCCCCTCCTGGCCGCATCCCCAACCATGGATCGCCCCAGCAATCCTCTAAGAACAGCCATGCGCCTTTACCTATACTGCTGGTGCTCCCCTACTTTTTTCACTGCCTACAGCGACTCTCTCCTTGCCCTCCCTAATGCTCTCGATGCTGCTGAATCCAATCACTGAACTAATGTTTTAACCACATTAAATTTATAGAAAATCAGCCTTAAGACAACTACTGGCGCCCGATGTTGTTGACGTGTGTAGGTTGTTTAGTTAAATATTCTTCCTTTTTGTAGTTTAACTGGCAGCTCTAATTCAAAATACAGTTTCCCTCAGGCTGTCCAAGGGTTGAAAAATTGAAATAAACAGAACAATACTGTATTGATTGAAATGGCGCCTTTTTATTAAGCATACATGTTACTAATTACTGCAATAAGTGTCTTGCAGTTATGCACTTAGTTTATCACTGAAATAAATATCTTACAGTCTGTTGGTGTGTTTATTATTTTCTCTTTGTTTAAGTCCTTTATCCTCTTGCTTTTTGCTTGTTCCTCTTGTGTCTTCTTTATACTTGTCCTCTTTTTGAATTATTTGTGTCCTCTTTTCACTGTAATAAATATCTTAGTCTGTTGATGTGCTCATTATTTACACTTTGTTTAGGTCCTTTATCTGCTTGCTTTTTGCTTGTTCCTCTTATGTCCTCTTAATACTTGTCCTCTTTTGATTTATATTGTGTCCTCGACACGTGTTTCCCCGTCTAATTATCTGACGGTTCTTCAGGAGGATCTTTATGTTTATCTGTTCTACACAATTGCTTTGCTTCGAGTTTACTTTACTCAGTTGCCTTTCCTTGTTCCTTGTTAGGTTTGATATGTTTGCTGTGGTTTTTTATCCTTGTATTGATGGTTCGGAAATCACTGAAATATGTAACTGTTCTATTGCATCTGTGTTTCAAATTGCCTGTAAAAGAAAAACCTGCGTCACTGTTTCATTTGCTTTCTGTCGCTCTGTTGTTTAAACTAATACTGATCATTTAATCCAACATGAAAACATGGTTATGATCCAATATATATGAGACAATAATTCTTTTTGGTTTACACTGTTTCTAAAAAATGCCTTGTTTTCTGAAAAAAGCCTTTTTGTCCCTCTGATTTTCTTATTTACGTATTAAGCTTTTAAACAATTGTATATCTGTTTTTAAATTCCAACTTATTACCTTCTTATTTCTTTCGGAATATCAAATGTTATGTTTGTCATTTATGTGCTCCTTCGCTGGATTCCAATGTTTTTACGATACGTCTACATGGGAAATGTGAAAATAGTAATGTTTTAACCCTTAGTAGTAACTGACTTCGTAGAGATATTTAACATCTACTTTCACATAAAGCACAATCATGCGGTCCTAATCTGTCCGAGTCTCTAACATCCTTGTTGCCTTACCGTTGTTTGTATGATCTCCGTGCTTCCCCCATGTGCGATGGTCCGCCTTCGTTTCTTCTGTTTGTCCTATTCGATTCTCGCGGCTGTGTTAGTTACATATTGATGCCGATATTCCGCATCACGTGTCTCTCAAGTTTGCGATCACGTGATGTTTGTTAGTGACGATCGCCATTTTGGTTTGGGCATGTTATTCTCTCTTATCTTACACGTTTTGAAACTACGTTTGTTATTGCTTCCTTATTTCAAATCAAACTTGTGGTTTTCCTTCTTATTTTGCATTTCATTGGTACCTCGCATTTTGAAAAAAACATTTCCTTGTTGTGAATGTTGTATTTGTTATATTTTCTTTTTTACAGGCAATTATTTCTATGTTATTGAGTAGATTCTTACTTTTCTTACATTTCATCTTTTTTGCTTGCCAGACTTCTAATGTTGTCATATACTTGTATATGTGTTGTTAGTTAGCCCAATGGCATGCTTTATTCATTGATGTTGCTTCAGAGGAAATTGTGCATTTCCTGGTCTTTGTTGAGTCCTGTGTGGCATGTATCAAGATGACAAATCCAAAATGCCTCTCTTTTCCTTAGCATTTCTTCAACATTTCCACCTCTGGGTGGAATTGCAATTTTTTCAATGCCAAAATATTTGAGCTTTCCAATGTCAGTTAATGAATGATATTGCTTAAAATGGTATGCCAGAGGTGTTTCGGGTATTTCACTTCTTATTGACCTAATGTGTTCTCTGATTCTGGTCCTGAGCATGCGTTTAGTGCTTCCAATATACAATTTCGTGCAGATGCATTGTATTGCATATACTACCAATTTACTGTTACAGTTGATGAACTGTTTTATTTTCTTAGTTTGTCCATTGGGCAATGAGATTTCTGTTTTCTTGTTGTCTGAAAATTGGCATTGGTTGCAGTATCCACACTTGTAATGTCCTGTCATTGGATTTCTTAACCACATTTGTTGTGATGGGATGATATAAGTTTTCTCTGAAACAAAGTGAGATGGACTGAGTATGTTTTTAAAACTTTTAGCCCTCCGATAAGTAATACTAGGTTGCTGGTCTAGTAGTTCTTCCAAGTTTTTGTCGGTTTGTAGTATATTCCAATTCTTCTTAAGAATATTGTTCAAAGTTTTATTTTTGATGTTGTATGTTGTGATGAATCTTATGGTTTCTCCTGTTTGTGTTTTCTTGGGATTGTTTCTAAGAAGGTCTGTTCTTGTTTTGAGGTTGGTTTTCTGGTAACTCTTAATTAGATGTTTATAGTTGTAACCTCTATTTTGGAATTTTCTAATGCTTTCTCTTACATGTTTTTCAAAATCTTGTCTTTGTACAGTTGCGTTTAATCCTTAACATTTCCCCATATGGTATATTTTTAGTTATGTGGCTTGGATGATTGCTTGCAGCATGTAAAATGCTATTAACTGCTGTTTCTTTTATGAAGAGAGTTGTATGGATTTTGTTGTTTTCAATGAAGAGGTTCAGATCCAGGAAGTTGATACTACTTTGGCTGTATTGTTTGGTCAATTTCAAATTGTAGTTATTGGAGTTCAAAAATTCATGGTATTGTTTCAATTCATTTTCTGTGCCGTTCCAAATCATGATAATGTCATCAATATATCTGCCCCAATATGTCACCTGGTTAGTTATGTTGAAAAAAGGATGGGTCCACGCATGTTCTGTCTCAAAATGTCCCATATAGAGGTTGGCATAAAATGGGACATATTTTGCCACCATTGCTGTTCCTTGAATTTGTTTATATATTTCTTTGTTGAAGGAAAAAATGTTATTGCGTAATGTGAAGTCAAGCATCTCTAATAGCATCCGATTTTGTTCTAGAAATGATATTGATCTTGTTTTTAAGAAATATTCTGTGGTTGTTATGCCCTTTTCATGTAAGATACTAGTATAAAGACTCAATACATCTAAGGTAACGAACCAGAAGTTGGGTTCCCAGTTGATGTTTTCTAATTGCTGGATTACATGTTTGGTGTCCTTTATATAGGATGTGAGTCCTGCTGCCAGAGGTTGCAATTGGTGATCTATATATTCTGAGATCCTTTCTGTTAAGGACCCTATGCTGTTAATTATTGGTCTGCACTGTGGTAGTCCTTGAAATTCTTTATGTATCTTCTTTGTGAAGTAGATAGTTGGCATGATAGGATGGGTACAGTAGAACAGATAAACATAAAGATCCTCCTGAAGAACCGTCAGATAAGTAAACGGGGAAACACGTGTCGAGGACACAATATAAATCAAAAGAGGACAAGTATTAAGATGACATAAGAGGAACAAGCAAAAAGCAAGCAGATAAAGGACCTAAACAAAGTGTAAATAATGAACACACCAACAGACTGTAAGACATTTATTACAGTGATAAACTAGTGCATAACTGCAAGACACTTATTGCAGTAATTAGTAACATGTATGCTTAATAAAAAGGCGCCATTTCAATCAATACAGTTCTAATGTTTTAACCACCTTTGCTCGCTTTTCCCTGCCACCCCACCCCCCCAGAAACTATTCATAACCCTCCAGACCATTGCTTCTTCCCCCCCCCACTAGAAACACTCCCTATCCTCCTCACTCTGCCAAGGAGTGTAGCTCCTACTCCTCCTTCGAAACAAAAGCACCATCATTCTTTCCCCACTAGCCCCTATCCTCAGTTGTCCCAGTGTGCTCCTAGCCATACTCACGCAGCCTACCCATCCTGTGTGCCCATCAACCCCTTTGCACCCCAAATCATTAAAGCTCTTGCACCCATCACCTCCTCACCTCCCTTTTATATACTATCCCTTTCCAGAGGTATCTTACCAACCTGCTATTAAATAACCACTGTCACTATTAATATTGAAGAAACCCACTGCTAATCCAAACAATCCCTGGTTTCACAGGTCAGCATGCCTCCTGTCCCATCAATCCAAAATCCTTGAGTAGTCTTCAATTGCAGTTTGAACTGTTTTTGAACACACAGTACATTTGGAGACCGAGTACACTCGCTCTGTGACTCCATCTCATTGTGATCCCAAAACAAAAACTCTACCGAAACTGCACCCATCCATGTCTCCAATTTCCTGACAACTGCTCACCACTCACTTCTCCTCCATCCTTATCTTACTTGATCTCTCCACAGCCTATAACACTGTTGACCACCTCTCTCTCTCCTCCAAACTCACTCCTCTCTCTGCTTCAAGGGCACTGCCACTGAGTGGGTTACCTCCTACCTGTCAAAACGCTCTTTCTGTATCTCCTGAAACTCTGCCTTCACTTGCCTCTATGACCTGCCTCAAAGGACGGGTTACAGGGATCAGTCCTTGGACCACGCCTCCCAACCTGCGTTTTCCGCTCATTCAATCTTTTGCCTTTCAGTGCCACGTCTTTGACGGTGATATCCAAATCTTTTTTTTTTTTTCACCTCCTTCATGCCCCCATCTCAGGAAGCATCACTAGTTGTCTCAACTATCCGAGGCTGGGTAGCCATACACTTCCTTATGCTAAACTCCTCCAAGAAGTTATTCCTCCAGCACCCTGCTTTCAATGCCAACCCCTTTCTCCCATCTCCTTCTTGCCTGACCTCCCCTCTCCATCAAACCCGCAATCTTGGGGTACTCTTGGACAGCGATCTTCGTATCTAACAGTTTATTACAACCATAGTCCCAACTACCAGGATGAACACCCTGAACAATAAAAAGGCCTGACTCATCACACAGGGAAGACTCTGGTCTCTATGCTTGTATTCACAAATGTGACTACTGCTCTAACCTAGAGTTACCTGTTTTACTCTTTCTGTCCTCTTAAAGGCCTCCCCTTCGCCACTTGCATCCCATCTACAATCTGCCTAGAACTTGCCCCACCTTTACCCACCAACACCAGGCTGGATGGCTCTCGATGTATAGCCACTCCCTCTTCAAGTTGTTACTCGTTGTCTACAAACCAGTCAGCTGTGTAGCCTACCAGTTCCTTGCCAATTGCATTCCTCTATTTTTTCCCTCTGAATCTCTGAAATCCTCCATTCTCTCTCTTCTCTTTCTCCTCTCTATGCCCAGGCCTCCCTTGTACCACCTCCTGCTTCTACTCCATTTCTTTTGATTGTAAATGTTTATTTCTAAAGCGCCTATACACAATGTGTTTCAAAGCGCTTCAAGGAGGGAGGGAACATGGGCGAAAAATGACATTCTTATATGTCCTTGAAACAATTAGAATGTGAAAAATAACTATCATAATCAGCCAGGCGACATTTCAGATAGTGCAAGGAACAATTAGGGAGAAGAGGGGTAGGGGGGAGCAAGACAAACCAGCAGTAACATTACTATGCCTGACGACAATTGATGTAGTGCATGAATAACAAAAGGTAGGGGAGGGGGAGTGGATAGGAGGAGGAGGAGAGGAACAAACAAGCGACTATCATAATAGGTCAGACGACGAATTAGAATAGTCCCGGAGGTGGGTGGGAGGAGAAGACAATGAGGGAAGGGGGGGCAGACAAGCTGCTATCAGAGGTAATTGGGACAAATGATAGGAGTAAGTGCTAATGGAGAAAGAAAAACAAGAGTGGGAGGGGTGGGGAGGGGAAAGTGGCTTCAAGACGGGAAAGAGGAATGAGAGGGGGAATGGGAGAGAGGGCAGGTGGCAGCGATAGACAGGCAGCTTCTTTAGCATTGGTATCTTTCATAGATTCACATGCTATGAACGTCCCCCATCGTCAAGCTGGGAAATGATCATGAACTTCAAAGTATTCCCTTCAGAGGCACGACCAGGCACAACTGGAAGCCTCTTCTCTATCAATGCTTCCCAATCAAATCTGCCTCTACAACACCATGTCCTTGGAGGGCTTGACATTTTTCACCCTTTTGGTACTTATTGATTTGTTGGGCGAATGTCTAGAGCTGTTTAAGGATGTCCCAATCCATAATTCAGTACTAAATTCCTTCAAGATCTAGATCACGAAAAGTCTAGGTGACTGAATGCCCTTAAAAACTGCAAGATGAGCAAGTCTTCACAAAGTTAATATGGCTTTCTCAGAAATTAGACTTGTCTGTCTACAGCCACGTAGAAATATCATGTAATGATACATTCTAAAAAACCGTACTACAGTCATCTAATTGTAAACTCCACAGCTTCCAAGAAAGGAATATTTCAAATGGAGAATGAATTGCCCAGTTGCACAGCAACTCCTGCCATTAGCTTTTTAACTACTGAAATTGACAAGATCTATGAAGGTATTGTTTTAAACACCACATTCTCCATATTCAGTTTTACGCTCACCTTGGTAAGTCTGCTAAGTCAGACTTTTCACTGGCACAATTGCTTCCTAGTTTAGCCCAGTGTGTAACTGTCCCTCATGAACGGAATAGTAAATAGATGCTTATGTTAAATGAATCCTTATTTTCTCAGAAAGACATCCCCACACTGATGCTCACAGTGATGCATTAGATCCATCAATGCTGACATCATGTGGTGATTCCCTAAATCCAATTAGGATGGTTGCTCTCTTAACAGGCTACCAGAGAGTGGGAGGTGCTCTGCACTTACCTGTTTGAGTGCTAGGGCCATCCTACCATCAGGAAGAATACAAAGACCTCTCTTTTCACATTATCTATCAATCAATCAAACAAACTTTACAAAGATCACTGACGCCATTAAACGTATATTGCCCTGGCTCTTTAGCTAGATTAAGGGTGTGCAACCCATACCTCCTGGCTTTCACCGGCCAAGGTCCACAGTTTTGCCCTCAGCAAAAAATCTTCCCCCTGAGTCCAGGAGCTAAATAGGTCAATCGTTTTCTGGCGAGTCCCTACCCACTTTCTTATAAATTGGTACTATGACTGCTTGCTGCCAGGTGGAAGGTACTGTGTTCAATTTAATAACTGTGTTGAATAGTTTGCACAGCACAGGGCCCCAGATATCAACCTCATGTTTATACATATCTGATGGAACACTGACTGGGCCTGGGGCCTTGCCACTCTTTTTGGGTGGCTATGGCCTTTGAGACTTCTGCAAGACTAAGATGAAGTACGTTCTTCAGTGAAAGCCTTGCAGGATTAATGGTGGTCAAGACAGTTCTATTGGTAGGGTCGCTCTCAGGATTACAATAAAGATTGGAGAAATGGATCTCCTAAAAGTACAGCATTGTGGAGTACTTTCCCCGTTAACATCCTCCCCTGAAATCCGCTTCCAGAAAGTTCCTGAATTGCCCTCTTTTCGTGCGCTTTACTAAGCAGCTTCCATCTCGAAGTGATATAAGCTGCCTTTTTCGGTACAACTATATTTCTCCAGCATGGGGTCTGGCATGGATTCACATGCTCATGAATATTCCCCGTCGTCAGGCTGGGAATCCTCGGTAAAGAAAAAACCAGTATCAGTTTCGTTTCTGATCTGTCTTTCGTAGTAATAACCAATCACTGGTCTCTGCGTCATACTGACCACAGCCAATGACTGCCCTCTACCTAAGCACCGCCTCTGGCAGCCATCTTCAGATTTTTACCGCACGTTCATGTGTTGGGATCCTCGTGCTATTGCTCTCGAGCGTTAGTGCTATTTTTTCGCGCTTTTTCACAAAAACTTCGATTCTTTCGGTCAAAAGAGCCTCAAGCTCCACCGATCCTACATCCGATCAACGGGGACCCGTGTCGGATTCATCTGTGCCCCTCAAGGGTGAAGATTTCGTCGAGCTACACTTCGGAGGACTCCAGAAGCTTCTCAGGCCCGGTCTCGGAGATGGCCCAGGAGAAGGGAAGCTCGACGCCCGGAAAGCTGTTCAGGGCCTGCCCTGGATGCCAGCTGCAGAACGTCTTCAAGGAGGACGAACACTCTTTCTGCCTTTACTGCCTTCATGGGGACAAGACGCACGTGGAGAAGGACTGTGCGTTTTGCGGCAACATGTCGGAACGGACCATGAAGGACCGCCATCAACGTCTCGCCAGCTGGCTGGAGGGTAAGAGCCCGTCTGGCGAGAAGAAGAAATCTGAGCAGTCTTCTAAGACCTTTGAGGGCGCCCCGGCGACGGGGGCCCAACATAAGGCCAAGCACCGCGAGTCCGCTGGCACCGGGAGCGCCGAACGGTCGGGCTCTACGGGCGCCAGGCAGGGCGCACCCTCCCCGGCACCATCAACCACGAGCCAACGCTCTGGGTCGGGTAAGAGGAAGGCCGAGCACCCGGCGAAGCTCCTGGAGAGACCCCGGTCGAGCTCTAAGGCAGAGGAGGAGCGTGGCAGTGCCCCCTCCCTCAAGGATAAGGCGGTGAGCGCACCTAAGGTGGTGAAGGCCTTGATCCATTCGACCAAGCCCTCTATCGAAACGGTCGCGGCGGCCCTGGCCCAGCCTGTGGAGGCTGCACCAGTGGTGGCGGCCTCGGGGCCCAGAATCTCCCTGCCTCCTCGGAGGGAGTCTTCTTTCGTGCCCATCGATAGGACCCCCGTGAAACCCTCCGTGGGGAAGAAGGGGGGGCAGGGCGTTGTCGTAGATTCGGCCTCAACCTCAGAAGAGGAACTGATCGAGGTCTTAAGCCACGGCCTAGGCGTGGAACAAGACCAGCCCGTCGGAATGGGCCCCGACGCAGGTGACGACGACGACATCGTCGAGGATACCGACGGGGCCCCTGCTCGCCCGTCGGATTCCCCTCTGCCAGCGCCGCAAGGCAACTCAGCGGCCATTTTGTTGGCTATACAGTCCTTATGCTCCGAGATAAGGACGAGACTACCGTTACCGACGGAGGAACCTCTCCCGTCGGGGGATCCAGAACCGGGACCTTCTGGTGTTCCCCCTACCAAGAAAAGAAGGATCCATCCACCGCCTCCTTTTCAACCGTCGCGCCCCGTCCAGCCCTCCTCCCCGTCCACCCGAGGGGATGATACGGGGACTGACACGGCAGCGACGGGTACGGACGACGAGGCATACGACGAGGATTTTCCGTCGTCGCCTCCCACCAGGGCTTCTCCGCCCGACGAGATTGGATCGTTCCACTCAATGATCGCCAGGGCATCCGAGCTTTTCCAACTCTGCCCTGAGGAGAAGAAAAAGGAAGGCTTCCTTTACCAACGGCGCGAGGCCAAGAGGAAGACGGTCCTCGCAGTGCCTCTGTTAGACGACATTTGGGATGAGGGCCTTTCCCTCCTCAAGAACCCTTCCACGACGCCAGCGAAAAGGGACCGGTACGAGAAAAAGTACCGGGTCCCGGACTCGGCCCCCCTATGCCTCCGGGCGCAACCTACCCCGGACTCCGTCGTCTCCGCGGCAGCCAGGAAGAAAGCGGGGGGGGTGCGGCCTCCACGTCGACTTCCCCGCCGGACGGCGAGGGAAAGAAATTGGATGCCATGGGACGCAGAGTCATCTCGTCGGCGGCGACGACGATTAAAGCGGCCAACGCCTTGGCTATCGTGGCCCGCTACGACAGGGAACTCTGGTACAAGATAGCTCCCCTGCTGGATTTTCTGCCGGACGACAAGAGGGCGGAGGCCCTTGAGATCCTGCAGGAAGGTGAGGTGGCCTCGGACCACGCCATCACCGTGGCGACGGACATCGCCGACACTGGGTTCCGCCAGATGGGCAACGGCGTTTGCCTTCGACGTCGCGGATGGCTCAAGGCGACGGACTTTCGGCAGGACGTCCAGACCAGGGTCCTGGACATGCCCTTCGACGGGAACAACCTGTTTGGGAAGACAGTGGACGATTCCCTTCAGGCCATCAAGGCGGATACTGAGACGGCCCGGGCCCTTGGAGTACTGCAGCAACGGCGGACGCCCTTTCGGAGCGGCGGAGGCAAGGGCGCCTCCAAAGGTTCCGGCGGCGGTTTCGCTTCCTACCGTCAAGCGGCCCGCTCGTCGTCGCAAGAGGCCTACAGAGGACGAGGCAAGTCTGGCGGACCCCGCCGTCGTCGCCAAGGAGGCCAAGGCGGCAAGGCCGCGTCCAAGCAGGATTGAACCGGCCGTGGTGTCGGGCCCCCACCGTAGCACCCCGGTGGGAGGCCGGCTGGCGGGCTTCGTCAGCGTGTGGGAGTCCATCTCCACCGACCGTTGGGTGCTGGACGCCCTGGCCCGGGGCCACGCGCTCGAGTTTCAAAGAAGGTGCCCGCGCGTCCCCCCCGTGGCCAGGAAAGAACTTCACGTCCCTCAACTTCTCCTGGAGGTAAAGGCGATGCTCAGAAAGGGCGCCATCGAACTCGTCCCAAAGAGGCTTCGGGGCTCCGGAGTCTACTCGCGTTACTTCCTCGTGAAGAAGAAGACGGGAGGATGGCGCCCCATCCTGGACCTGCGACGCCTGAACAAGTTCATCAAGGCGCAGAAGTTCCGGATGGTCACCCTCCAGCACGTCCTGGGTCAGCTGGAGGAAGGAGACTTCCTATCGTCGTTGGATTTGGAGGATGCCTACTTCCACATTCCCATCCTGAAGGGGCACCGAAAATTCCTCAGATTCGTGGTCCAAGGGCGTCATTACCAGTTCAAAGCCCTTCCCTTCGGACTACGGTCGGCACCCAGGGTTTTCACCAAGTGCCTCGCACCGGTGGCGGCGCAGCTGCGCCGCGAGGGGATTCACGTCTACCCCTACCTGGACGACTGGCTCATCCGCGCCAAGACGAGGGAGCTCGCCGTGGTCCACACGGCAAGGACCGTCCAACTCCTCACGGACCTGGGATTCTCCGTGAACTACGCCAAATCCCACCTGGTGCCCGCGCAAGTCGCACTGTTTCTGGGAGCGAGGCTCGACACAGTGTCCCTTCTGGCCTCCCCGTCGGAGGAGAGGACCAGGACCATCTTGGGCAAGGTGCAACGGATGTTGGTGGCCGACGCGGCCAAGGTGAGGTCCATCAAGTCCCTCCTCGGGATGATGTCTTCCTGCATCTACCTCATTCCCATGTGCAGGCTCCGGATGCGCCCGTTGCAAGAGTTCCTGGATGCGCGCTGGATCCAGACGACGGGCAGCTTCGAGGAAAGGATCAAGCTCGACGAGAGTTTCCGACGAGCGATACGGTGGTGGGGCACCCGCGCGCATCTGACGGCGGGCATGGACTTCCAGACCCCAGCCCACCAGGTGACTGTGACCACGGATGCCTCCCTAGAAGGGTGGGGAGCGCACACCGAAAATCTGCACGCAAGGGGACTCTGGCTCCCGACGGAGAAGTCCCTGCATATCAACGTCCTGGAGCTCCGTGCAGTGTTTTGGGCCCTCAGGTCCTTCCTTCCGTCCCTCAAGGGCAAGGTGGTGAGGATCTTCACCGACAACACCACCACCATGTTTTACATCAGGAAACAGGGCGGAACCAGGTCCCCAGCGCTGTCCAAGGAGGCGCAGGACCTGTGGCATTGGGCCGTCGCCCAAGGGATTCTTCTGGTGCCGTTTCATCTGGCAGGGATAAAAAACACCATCGCCGACTCACTCAGCAGGGAGCTGCGCTCGTGCCACGAGTGGGAACTACGGCAGGATCTGGTGGATCGCCTCTTCCGACGGTGGGGCACACCCCAGATCGACCTGTTCGCGACGGCGACGAACACCAAGTGCCGGAGGTTCGCCAGCAGGTTTCCCCAGACGAGGAGCATGGGCGATGCTTTCTCGTTCCCCTGGGAGGGCCTGTTCCTCTAGGCGTTCCCTCCCTTGCCTCTGCTAATCCGGCTCGTCAACCAGCTCAAGAGGTCACGGTGCAGGATGATCCTCGTCGCACCTGCGTGGCCGAGGCAGATATGGTTCCCGGACCTTCTGGACTTGTCGGCGTCCCCGCCAATCAAGCTGCCGGCGGACGCGGATCTACTCTCCAGGGAAGGAGGCGCCATCCTCCACCACGACCCGAAGTCGCTGAACTTGCAGGCCTGGCTCCTGCAGCGCTAGAGTTTGGAGGATACGACATACCGGCCGATTGCAGAGAGGTTCTTGCAAAGGCCAGGGCGTCCTCGACTCTTAAATGCTACGGACACAAATGGAAGAGGTTCTCTGTCTGGTGCCACGCACAGAAGATTAACCCTCTACGGATTACGGCTCCCCAAGTGCTGCCGTACCTGCTGACGCTGGCCAAAGCTGGTCTGGCACACGCGTCCATCAAGATTCATCTTGCTGCGATCTCCCGATACACCAGAACCACGGGCCGGACGTCCTTGTGGTCTCATCGTCTGGTGAAAGAGTTCATGAAGGGACTGTTCAGATCGTTCCCGCCGGTGAAGGCTCCGGCCCCGGCGTGGGAGCTCAACGTGGTGCTGACCAAGCTCATGGGTCCTCCGTTCGAGCCTCTGCACTCGGCCCCGTTGAAGTTTCTATCGTGGAAAACAGCTTTTCTCGTGGCCATCACCTCCGCACGACGAGTGGGAGAGATCCAGGCCCTTTCCTGCAAGGCCCCGTACTTGACTTTCCACGACACGAGGGTAGTGCTCAGGACGCACCCATCCTTCATGCCCAAGGTACCGTCGGACTTTCATCTCAACGAACCCTTGGTGTTACCTGTGTTCTTCCCGTCGCCTTCGTCGCCGGCTGAGAGAACTTTGCACTCGCTGGATGTAGCTAGAGCGCTGAAGTTCTACGTGGACCGCACGAAAGGTTTTCGGAAGACGTCACAACTCTTTGTGAACTTTGGACCTGTCAATCAGGGGAAGGCTCTCTCGAAGGCTTCCATCTCCAGATGGCTCTCCGGCTGTATCATGTACTGTCACCGGTTGGCAAACCGACCGCTGCCTGGCCGTCCGAGAGCCCATTCCACCAGAGCGATCGCAGCTACCACGGCGTTCCTATCTGGTGTGCCCCTGCTGGACATATGCAGGGCTGCTACGTGGAGGTCGACGCACACCTTCACGAAATTCTACTGCGTCGACCGGGATTCCAGGGAGGAGTCCAGGGTCGGCCAAGCAGTGCTGCGCAACCTGTTCGCCTGAGGTGAGCCTGGTGAGGAGGTAAGATGCTTAATGTTGAGTTGATGTGATGCTTAATGTTGAGCCTTTGCCACCTCCCGTGGTTGTGCATGTGTGTACTGCTATGTATTCTTTATTCATGAGCATGTGAATCCATGCCAGACCCCATGCTGGAGAAGGAACAAGTTACTTACCTGTAACTGTTGTTCTCCAGCATGGGTCTGGCATGGATTCACATGCGAACCCTCCCGCCTACCCCTCTGCGGCTCTTCACTTGGTCATACTGCCACTTCACGTGCTTCCAAATCTGAAGATGGCTGCCAGAGGCGGTGCTTAGGTAGAGGGCAGTCATTGGCTGTGGTCAGTATGACGCAGAGACCAGTGATTGGTTATTACTACGAAAGACAGATCAGAAACGAAACTGATACTGGTTTTTTCTTTACCGAGGATTCCCAGCCTGACGACTGGGAATATTCATGAGCATGTGAATCCATGCCAGACCCATGCTGGAGAACAACAGTTACAGGTAAGTAACTTGTTCCTTTTGTAATGTTGTCTCTGGGCTCGGAGAAGGGCCCTATCCACACCAATTCCCACTGATGAAGTAGCCATTATCTGGTGTTTATCTTGGCAGCATTCTTTATCATACCATCTAGCTTTAATATGTTTCTTGACCTCCTGCGCCTTGCTGGTTTCATATGGGAGGAGATTATCGATGAGGGGACTTCTTATCTGCAGATTTCTATAACTCTCCTCAAAATAGCATTATATATTGGGGATTTCATATCTTGGTCCACGATGCTGGCCCACGTTACTTTTTTATGGGTGTGTCCGTTTACTGCTAGCGGAACCACCCTATCTTTCGTTGGGGCACACTCTGTAAAGTGAGGCTCTCTTCTAAAGTGTACACTTTCCGGATTATGATCACTGTCCGGTTTGTTTAGGACCTCAACATTGCTCCAGTCCTTTGCTGACACTAGGATGTAATGGGATCTATTACAGAGCTGCCAGTAGAACCCTCAAAGGTTAGTTTGGCAGGTTGGTCTTTCTTGAAACGGCCATTGCAGGCCCTTGGGCCCAGATTGTACAAAGTGCAAGTCGTGTCAATGGCTTGCGCGTGTACCCTCCTTGGTTTCAAAGCGTTTAGAGGCGGAACATCCCAGGCGCTATCCTGGTTCTCCCACAGTCCATCTAATTCTGGAATAACTGTAAATTGCTTCCAGTGACCAATGATGGGGCTGAATTATGTGCTGCACTGTGTTGATGATCTGCAGAAATTTCTCTTCTCTTGATTCTTGGGGGACGAATTCTTGAATTCGAGTTCTGATGTCATTAAGAAACTCCGTTAGATCTGGCCCAGCCCTACACGGGGCCTGTGCAGGTATACTCTCTGGTGTCAGTGGCTTTTAGGATCGTGAGCGTTCTCGGGGGAAGGAGCTGTTCTTGCTGTGGGCACGCCTATCCCTGGTGCCGCCCTTGCTGCTCCTCCTGGGGGGCTTTGCCAACTCATCCGAGTACTGAGTACTTTGGTTTGGTGTACAAGCACTATCAAGCTGCCCATAGCCGTTATTCAAGGTCAGCGAGGGGTCAGTTATAGAAACCTCATCAGCATTTTCAATGTGAAGTCCTCAGCAAGGGGGCGGGGCGCCAGCACCTGCGCCCTTAAACCCCGCCGGCTTTCACATTATGACCTGTATTTCTTCATTGATCCATTATACTCAAGTGTCAAAACGCCCAGAAGCCTCGAGTTGACAGCTCGCTAAGAAATCGCTGTAAATATGGTGCCTGTCTTTTTCTGCTTGTCAGCTTGCCGCGGCCCAGCCCTTTCCTGTCTCCTCGCCAGTCCTCAGCCTGTCTATACAGAGCCGGTGGGCTCTGCACCTCAGAAGCACAGCAGTCTAAGAAGTAGGTACAAGCCAGCCTGGATTCAAGCTGCTGCCCACAGCAATACACTGAAAACATGCCTCCAGGTAAGCTGTAATCGGAGCCATATCACGCAGCTGGCAATAAGCAGCACAATTAACCAGACTGGATGCCATGCCCACCTCAAGCAATAAACAGCATAAAAAGAGAAAGTTGCAGACTTGTTGCCCGGCCAACGGCATGCCCTGAACAGTAACAAAGCCTCTGGTCCCACACACATCAAAACTAGAGTGATGATACACTTCTAAGTCACATGCCATTATACAACCATTGTCATTTTTACAACAATTTATCTTGTTCTTGTTAATGTTTTATATTGTGCAGATTTATGCCAATCCAGAGCTCTTTCCATTTTTATTAGGATGTTTCCTACTTAGGTTCTCCTCCTTTTGTGAACTGCCGCCAATCCCTGGAACAGGGAATAACACAGGACAGGGAGTGCCGCCTACAGCTCTATTTATAGGAGCAATACTGCAAAGTAACAGGTTGCATTTTGTTAAACTGGAAACAAGCCAAATGACATGTAGTAATCCCTCCATAAGTAAGACAATGCGTAGGAAAATGTTTCAGTATAAGACGGACAGAGATTCTGTTTGGGAAATCAATAGAAAATAAGAACAGTAGTCAGGAAAAGTGTATTTTTTATTGTAAAATAATCTGTACCTTTTTAAAAGGAAGCAACAATGTATATAATCCTCTTAAATCCATCTACCCCTCTGCCATCCGCTCCCTTTGCCTTTTCTCACCTCTCGATTCCATCGCCTCTCTCACCTCTCTAGGTTGGCTCTTTTCACTCCCACCTCAAGTTCCTCTGTCTTGTTTTCAAATCCCTCCATGGTCGTGCCCCCCTACCTCTCCTCCCTTCTTTCTTTCTACACCCCTTCTCGTTCTCTCCGCTCTGCTAATCTTTTCCTAATCTCTCCTCCTCCACCCTGCGCCCCCTCCCGCTTCCGCTCCTTCCAACTCCTTGCTCCCTTCCACTGGAACCGCCTCCCCCTTCACATCCGCTCTTCTTCCTCCTACCCTTCCTTTCGCACTTCCCTAAAATCTTATCTCTTCCACTCAACCTCCTTAACGCCCCATGTTTCCTTTCCTCCTCCCTATCCCTCTACTCTCACCTCTTACTCCTGTTCTCCTTACCCTCTCCTCCCCACCTACCTCCTTCCTCCCTTCCCCCTGCTCTCTTCTAGTCTCACTTTTTCCCTCTCTTCTTCCTCTCACATTCTTCCATTCCCTCTTTTCCCCCGCTCTTACCTCCTCTAACATCTACTTCTCCCTTGCACACCTCTGCCCCTCCCTACGCCCTCCTCACCTCTGCAATATTGTAAGTTGTTCTTTATACTGTTTTCAGGTTGTTGTTCAATTTTCATCTTATGCTTGCTGTATGTTACTTGTTCTCATGTAAAGCACTTTGGAGTAAAGGGCTATATAAATTCAATAAAATCCAAATATACAGATGGTCGTGGCCAGCCGGGCACAGTAGTGGCAGCAGGATTCCCCAGAGCTCTGGGGCACTGACTTGAGGAAGCCATTTGCTCCCTAATGTGGCATAATGAAGGAACAGGCTAGGGTGCTGCTGGTGTCTGCAGTGATTTTGCTGCCAGTCCTGGTGCCACGACAGAGGCGATAGGAGAAGCCTGGCTACACTGTCAAAAGACAGTGCAGGCGATATGGCACCTGTAGTTTCCATCCTTTGGTAACCTCGACAGCTAATCATCCTTTTGAGCATTGGGCCCCCTAGAGTTCAGGGGCAGAATTTTGAAATAAAGTTGCCCCAGGAGACCACGCTCATTTTAGGAATCTGTTCCAAAGTTTTTTCGCCTCGCTTTCCACATTCTTATAAAAAGAGAGGCAAAGAAGGGAAGAGGGGAAAACAAAGGAAAAGGGGAGGAAGGGTGCACCTTTAAACCCTTGTATGCCCCCCATCTCTGCATCTTTATCTCTGGTAATTGGGGCGTGCAGGCAAGTAGACACTTGTGTTCAGCTGAGGATCAATGTTTGGAGATCTCAATCCTTTGAGGGGCTCCTTGCAGTTGCTTTTTAAATGAGATGTTCAGGATGGGACTATACTAAACATGCAGCAGAAGTGTCTGGCCAACTCAATTTGCCACTTCAAGTAAAGTTACCCTCTGAACCTACCTCTCATCTGCCTTCTAGCTAACATTTTTCTCTCGCCTCTAATGTGCCACTGTGCCTCTTCCCTCTGCCTCCATTCTAGCACATCACCCCCCATGGTCACATCTCGAGCACAGCTGCTTGTACCGCCTACCTGCACTTAAGAATGTCCAATGTTGGTTGTCCTTAATCTATGTATGTCCACTTATGTATTGTCTTTGTGACTGTTCCATTTACTCCCCTCCACAACCTGGTTGGAATGTCCCTCAAATGCATCCCATTGTAAGAAGCTCACTGCTTCCCGTCAAATCTGATTTCTTATCTATTGTACGTTCTTCTGTGATCAAAAGAGCATCGTTCCTCCTGTATATAAATACATATAAATACAAAAATAAAATATACATATTTAACACAGTGAATGCATTGTCTTACGAAAGCAAGTACTATTATTGTCCCTCAGCCACAGTAGAGGTGGCAAGCTTGGATTGTAGGCCATCACCCCTGCCCTCGGCTTGCAGGGTGATTCCAGTATTACTAGACAGGATAAAACCACCCAAAAGCAGAGAGTTGTAATCCGCTTCTATCCAAGATCACCTGCACCCCACAAAAGACAAGGCGCTCTTAACAGCACAGCTCTCAAATCCAGCTGTGAGTGATGCCCCAGTGGTGGTATGTCCCTCTGCGCTAACTTTGCATCACAGGACTGTAACACAACATTTTTGCAGCACAAACTCTTTGTCACAGCGCTGGAATGGAGGTAGGTTGGGGTGGGGAAAGGGCATTATGGGGTGGTCAAGGGCAGGACAAGGGATGGAAATAACAGGGGAAGATGCGGGCAGAGACCCCTCACAGGAAAGAGGGGAAAGAGGGGAAGTGGCAGCGGAGACAGCCGGTGAGTGAGACGGGGTGGATAAAATGCAGCCGGGGTAAAGGATGGGGACCCAGTTCAAAACAGTGGGTGTGTGATGGTTTTGATTTTAACTTTTACTTTTTATACCTAATTTTCAAGGGGAAAGGGTTTCATGAACACCTACAGTACCTGTGGTAAATCTTTCAACCAAACAAGATATATCTAAATGGTGGTGTCAGAATGGATCAACACAAGGCAGGCACTTCTCCAAGCGTTCTATGGCAAGGTATCTTTTAAACCATAAAGTTGAACCCCTTTTCTTTAGTGTTTTTCTCTTCCCTGATATGGCCTATTCTAGAAAACTACCAAATGATGTGACCAACACACAGTTTCAAAATCCCTAATCTTCGCAATTCTTTAGCCTCCTGGCTATCCTAACCCTATAAAGAAAGTTTCTTATGGTTTGGTGAATGCAGGAGTTTTAAAAGACAATCCCTCCTCTCTCAAAATAATACTCTAAACAATAACTTTTCGGAGGGCTCTTTGTTGCGTCACTCACAGTTCATAATCTTTGACTTAATGCTGTGAGGAACCAGACGTAAATACAGACCTCACTGCCCCTAATCTAGGAGGTATTCCCTACCTGAACCAAAACGAGATGTCCAAAGCAAAAATGTCCTGTGTCCGAAATCTTATCCTAGCACTCTCTTTCTAAAAGTAACTTTAAGGGGTTATGGGTATTGTCTTTGGCTTGGAAAGTGCACAAATGTTCAAGTTCAACAAAAATGTATATCTCCAACTAAAGTTCCAAGTGGATAATGTTCACAGTTCCAGGGCATGGCTCCCTTCCCCAGGTTTCTCTCCACCAAAACAAAAATTCAAAAGAATAACCAATCTCTTTATAGCCCAAGAGGATAACCCCCTCCTCTTGGTGTTGCAATACACTCCAGGGGAAATGACTCCCTTCCACAAGTCTTTTCCACATTCAATGCAATTCAAAATCCTGTGGGCATGACTCATCCTTGGGATTCTCTTTTCAAAATACCACAAATAGAATTCAAAATCCTATGGACATAAGTCTTCCTTGGGATTCTCTTTTCAAGAAATCACAACTTGGGTGCATGTCCCAGACTCGCAAAACACCTGGTATTAACAAGGCATTCAAAAAGTGGGCTCCATTGTCAGATTGTCAGACTTCAAAATCTCACAAATGTCTACTCTGGAAGTACCTCCCTCACGAGAAACTTTGCGTCAGACTTGGAGTATGCAGGGACTAACCTCAAGTCACCGGGAGAATGGACATACTTCCACTATAGTACTTACAAATGATACCTTGATACTCAGTTGTTCTTTCAGCTCAGACTTTATTGTTGCATGTTATGTTGAATTACTTCATTCAACTGACCCATTTTGTTGCATTGCCTTAATTCAACTGAAATCGTTTACATGTTGTGGATGATTGACATTCAGCCTAAGGTTGCTGTTGTCGTACTGACTGTACACCTTTCATTTTGCCTGTATCCCGACACGTGTTTCCCCGTCTATCTGGCGACGGTTCCTCAGGGGATATAGTATGTACTTAAGCCGTGCTCTGTTTTTCAAATTAGTATTTAGCTTGTTTTTGGTGGTGTTGAGATTCCTGAAAAGGTAAGGAATAATAAAACCAAAAATGGTTCATTACTAATGTAATTAGTATTGTGTTTGTGTATTAACTGAATTCCGGGTTTGTTTAGTACTTACTTGCTAAATAGGTGCGCTTGCCTTGATTATGTTGAGTATCGGGAGCCGTTTGGCCACAGAGAATTTATTTTTTTTTCTTTCTCCTCCGCCTTCCCTCCCTTGACCAATTGTGATTGTGGAGACTTTGTTTTCATCCTTACTTATGTTGCGTTGCTTGCTCCCTGTAAATAGAGATGTTACTAAATATTAGGATCAATCCTGAACGCCTAAAATTGCGTTTGCTTCATTCGGTTAGAGAAATATTTTTTTGAACATCTCTGTTGATGTTCGATATTGCTTGGTACCCTGTGGTCCCTTAGATGCTTTCCTTGTGCTTGATCACTATTTTTAGATAATTTCTACTGCTACTGTTTAAAGAAATGTGTCTATGTAATTTCTTCCCTTCGTGCATGAGATTCTGTGGCGTCATGTTTTTGCTCGGTTCGATTGCTGTGCATCTCGGATGAAGAGACCTGTGTTTTATACGGCGGAATGACGTTGTGTGTTGACGTCATACGTTACTCAGTATTGCTGCCATATTGTGTTGGGGAAATACTAGTAGACATATCTACATCTTGATTCTTGTGAATTACATAATGTCTATATGTATAAGACCTGGTTGGTTTAATGTTCATGTACCTAATTAGTTTGTTGCTTGTTTATTTGATGTTTACTGAGGCAAATTTTAGTTTGTAGGTGGAGGCTACATATTATGCACTTGTAGTGTGAGAGTAAGTGTGATCACTACCTGGGTTCCATACATTGTGTGAGCCTTTTACACAGATATGTTTTACACATGCTACTGTACATACCAGATATTAATATTCACAGCATTTCCAACATACACATATAGGAGAGTTTACATTTTAAACAAACATTCCTAATATATTTAAAGAAAATGGTACATACATCTCCTGATCTATGGCAAAACCAGAATGGCATGTGTCTATACAACATAACCAAAATGCCTCCCGTCTTCTAAGTAGTATTTCCATGTTGCCTCCTCTTGGTGGGCGCAATATTTTCTCAATTCCATAGCATTTCAATTGCGTAATTTCTTGTTGGGAGTGCATTTCCTGAAAATGTGTTGTTAAAGGTGATCTTTGATCTTTATGGGTAATTGCCCTTATGTGTTCTACTTTCCGTATTTTCAGTTTCCTGATGGTACTGCCTATGTATAGTTTATGGCAGACACACTCAATTCCGTATACCACATGTTTACTGTTGCAATTGATTAAGTCTTTGATAGTTGCCTTAATGCCATTGGGTTTAACAATGTCTTGTTTTGCATTGATCTTATACTTGCAGATATGGCATTGTCCACATTTGTAATTCCCTTTAGTTGTTGGTCCCGCTGTTTGGATTTCTTTTGATGAAAAAAAGATGGACTCAGAATTAGTTTTAAGTTCTTGCATTTGCGGAAGGTGATGCTTGGTTGGTTTTCCAAAATCTTATGCATGTCTGTATCTGCTTGTAATATGTTCCAGTTTTTTGTAGAATTCTTTTGATGGGACAATTGTTGGTGCTATACGTTGTTATGAATCGTATTTTAGTTGATTGTTGTTGTTCTTGTGGTATTATCTTGTTTTGAAGAAGATCAACTCTCGATCGTCTAGTTGTTTTCCGATAGTAACTGCCTTCCCCTTACTTATTTCTAGCGCCTCTATAGGTGCCAAAAGTTCAGCCGCTTGTGCGGAGTAATGAAAAGGCAACCGTTTCTTCAGTCTGACCTGGTATTCCCCGGACCACGAGGCACCCAACGGACGCACCTGTATGCCTCCACACCAGTGTCCTTATTGATTGTCGAGGACCCATCAACAAGGAGTACCTCTCCTCCCTCCAAAGCCATCCTCATTAACACTCATCCTCGCGTACTTTTCTCCCTCATTTGTTGCACAATCATGGACAGTGTCATCAGATTTCACGTGCTCGGCTACAAATGTCACAGAATTGATTCAGTGACACTGTACGGGATGTATAGATGCATTTGATAAAATAACCTCATATCTCAAGACTTTTTGGGTCCTCAAAGTCGACTTGGATTTCTCTAAGATCGCAAATACTGCATGCTCCATGTACAAAGTCAGCGGGCAACCCATGGTAATGGTTGAACATTTTTGAATTTAAAAAGCTGCTACCGCTAGAGCTTGCTCACAAGGGGAACTGTCCCTGCATCACTGGGTCTAGGAGTAAGCTATAGTATGCTAAAGGTTTATGGCCTAACAATGTTTGCTGTCATCACCTGCCTGTTTGAGTGAGAAAACAAATAAAATGGGTTCTTGTAATTCGAGGTCGCAAAGACCGGAGTATTGCTGATCGCAGCCTTGAGTTCCCGGAAGCAAGTCGCCATTTCTTCAGACCATCCTATTGGACCCTTCACCTTCGGCGCTTCCTTAAGTCCCTGCAGTAAGAACCTCACATAACTAGACTAGTCAAAGACCCACAATCTACAATACTTACAGAGCCCCAAGAACTGCTGCATTTTTTTCACTGTGACTGGCTGAGGCATATTGTGAACTGCAGTGGCTCTCTCTGGCATTACTTTCCTTCTTGTAGGTGATAATACTTGCCCCAAATATATTACCTATGTCTGGCAGTACTGCAATTTTTCTGTGTGCACTTTGTACCCCTTCTCCGCAAGCAGGGTGAGGAGCTTTATTGAACCTCAACACTGCTCTTCTGAAGTGCTATAAAGTAGCAAATAGTCCACGTACTGAATTACTGTACTAAACACATGTAAATTCCCCAAATCCATTTTAATCACTCTGTTGAAAACACTTGGAGATTCGTTGTACCCATGGGGCAACCTTGTGTGCTTGAACCTCTGACCACGATACGTAAACGCAGTGAGGTACTGATAATCTGGGTGCAAGGAGACAGAGAAAAATGCATTCTTCAAATGAATCGCTGTGAAGTGGATCGACCCAGTACAGATATTACAGAGAATGGTAACAGAATCCGGTACCCACACAAGTTTTGCCTCAACAATATTATTGAGGGAGCACAAACGCTGGACCAACCTTCAACTGGAACACCTTTTCACCTTCTTCACAGGATAGATGGCTGTGTTACATGGGGACACAGAAGGTAGTATTATGCCTTTCTTCAACAACGCCATAACGGTCTCGTAAATCCCTTCATCCGCCTCTCTAGACATGGGGTACTGCTTAACTCGTGGTAATATCGCACCAAGTTTCAATTTTAGCCACACTGCTCCAACACTCTTTAGCAGTCCCCCAACATGAGGTTTGCTGGTCCATAAATGGTCCGGCACTTTCCCAAATCCTCCTTACAATGTGCCGATGTATTTCAAACGATGAACATAGTATGTGTTTTCACGTCTTGAAACACTTGTGTGTAGGCGCGTAATAAATGCCATATCATATGTGGTACTTCCCTTTGCTCTCTCACTATCTGGTAAGGGACCCCAATATGAAAACCATTTCTCCTGTGTCTTTGGTGTCTTTGAACAATTGCTCATTGGACACATACCTTAGCGATAATGTCAGATCGATGCACAGAACTGTGCACCACTCTACGCCTTCCTCATCATTACCTGATAGAAACCACCCTGTTCTTCTTGAGAGCTACTGCTTCTAAAAGAATTATAACAATGGTGCCTGGTGTTACCTCCTGCGGCACAACAGGCCGGAAAAAAAACTCAATCGGTACTCGCCATGTCTGATCTCTAATTCCCGGAAACCCTCTCAACAAAACTATTACTCCATAAAGAAACAAAGCTGAATGTACTGGCATCCCCCCCCTATCGTGCCGCCACTACAGTATCCATGCAAATGTGCTGCTTCTCTTACTGGATACAAACCTGGAGTAGAGCATACGATACCTTCCTCTGTGAAAGCAACCGACATACGGAGCTTGCTCAAGAGATCTCTGCCCAAGAGATTTGCTGGGGGATCTGTGCAACACAACAAGGGAGCAGATATATGTACTGTGAAGGGTCAGAAATGTGAGATAGACAACATTGTGAAGGTTTTTCAAAGTGTGCCATTTTATTAAATAAAAAATTGGATAAACGGCTCACTATCCCTACCCTGACGAGGATTTCCCTGCCTAAAATAAACTAGAGCAAACACTCTAACAAAGGATAGCTGTTCCTCACACTTATACATACAGTAACTCAATAAGGTAACAAATGGCAGTTCAAAGGCAACAATATTATTATAGTTACATTCACAATATGACAACAGTCTCCCTTTTGTAATCTGGGTGAATTCCCCTTCCCCGGATTAAAACAGGATTCTGCTCCACAGTTCCAAAAATAATCAAGAAAATCCTGGTTGGCAACAAAGTTCTAACCCAGTTCTTGGTGACTTCAACAGAAAGTTCCAACACTCCAGTGGTTCATCAACAAAAGGTCCTTTCTCTTCCTCTTGTAATAGTAAGATTCAAGATTATCTTCTTCACATAAACAATTAATATTTCCTTAGTTTGTCAGTAGCAACATAAATTGCCTTTTTTGGCATGCTTTACCATAACGTATCAATTCCACAAAAGATATACAACACTTCTGCAGCAGTTTTATACAGTGCTTTGTTCAGCAATGAACGTCTGTCAGAATAACTTGTTAACACCACTTCACAGCACTTCATCAACTTCTTCTAAGTTTAATCCCATGCCAGTTCTACTACTACAAAGGTTCGGTGATCGGGTATACTCCCCTGCCCAAACAGTAATTCACAAACAGTAAGTGCTTCTGAGGTTAAGATCAGTTTACAACAGCTTTGCAGTTCAGATATACTCTCCTGCCCGAACAATAATACACAAACAAAGAATACCTTCCGTGGTTAAGATCAGCTTACAACAGCTTTTCAGTGTTCATTACGTTACAACATCAGACTTTAAGTGATGCGCCAGGATAAGTAAGATTCACACTCTAGTACTCTTGTGCCCTTTTCAAAACCTCTGGAAGCTATGCTCCTCTCCTTCTGAATGCCCTTTTTCCAGAAAGGCAGCCTCCTTGCCACTCGTATCCCCACTGCGTTAACACCCAAACACTGACAAGGATATGGTGTTATTCTGCTTGTTCCTTGGCATTGGCAATGTGGGTTTATATCAGTTTTGTTATATGCTTCTTCAAATATGGGAAATAAGCTTTACAACCTTTTGTATTTAAATTAGTCCCCTCCTGGCTTTGGCAGTATCTGATGGTTTTAAATTGCCATGATTTGTCTTTATTTTGGCTTGGGTAATGGTTATCTGCCTTATGCTTTGACAGTATTGTCTTATCTTGTTGCTGGGTTCTCAATAACATTGCATGCTTAAAGACAGTTACTAGGCTTCTAAAAATACTGTTTTACCTGGTTTCTTGTAGTTCGGTATTCAAAATTGCCTTCGACTTTACTTTCACTCACACACAAGTATTTTCTATTCTGCCAACGCCTGCATCGCTGAGCTCCGAGACCACTCGGAGTCAGTATCAGCTGATAAACTCACCAAGGAAGGCGTGCGCTTCCGATTCCCTTGCTGCTCACATGCACTCTGCTCCAGTGGCTCCTTGCGACCTGGGAATCTGCTGCTTTTGGTTTGCCACCCCTGCCCCACTTATAAACAGAGCTCTCTTTGCTCTGTAGGCTCTCTGGTGGCCCCCAGCCACCGGGGACAGCCTCTTGGGGAAGAAGGCTTTCCCCACGTTCGCTTCCTGCTACGTAGCCTCTGCAAAACAGGTCCTCAGAGGGTAAGCTTCCCTCTTTCACTCTTCCTCCTGCGCACCTCTGCAATTAAGGGTTCTGGAGGAAAAGACACTCTCAGGACCAGCTACTGTTCTCCTTTCAACAGTGGTCCCCGCGTCTTCTCCAACCACGTTCTGTTTCTGCTGCTCACACTGCTCTCCCTACTCACTAATGGCCTGCACATGAGAGGGCCTTTTAAGCCTACAGTCACACTCAGGTGTGGGTCATTTCTACTAACAAGCTCACCACTTCTGCAGTTTTGTTCCTCTTTGGCCCTCTTCTTCATCCCAGTACTTTGGGAATTATTAGACTTGAATTACCTAATGATATAGTTAGTTTTTCCAACTTGTTTTTTTGGTCTCGGCCTCATTTCTGTTCGTCACAATATTCTTTAATGGAATATCATAAGGATCAATCAAAAGACTCGATTGTATACAGGAATAAAGTTCTTTAGTTTTAGAATTGTTATTCACAGACTCCTTTCACTGTACCATTGGGAGTTAGGGAAGCCTCTAGCTTTATAAGTCTCAAGGGTTTTAGAAGGGTTTTCATTTCTCTCAATGCCTAAGGGTTTCTGATTGTTTTTACCCACATTAAGATGCTCAACTTTTTGAACAAGAAGATTGCTATGACAACAAGCCATTCCATACTTTGATTTTGAGGAGATGTCCTCCCTAGAGGAGAACAAATACTGTGTCTCACCCGACAGTCCTCTCATTCTCCTGGGCCCTTTCTCTTCCCAGGTGATCCTCCCGAAGAACACCACCCCCAAGGTCAGGATCAGAAAGTGTCTGCCTTTCCCTGTCCACTTGGGAGGAGACCTTAGGCAGGGGTTTAGTGAGGAGTCCCTAGGATTCATCACAGTACTTACCTTGATATGTAGATCTTCAGTATAAGGAACCGACAGGGTAGCCCTAGAGAATGCTGTGGGTGCCCATCGTTTTTCCTGACAAGGGGAACTCGCCTTCCTTGATGCAGGATTTTGTAGCCTCTGCATCGACCATGAATGAATACGTTTGGTCACCTACCTGCCCACCTATCCGGGTTTCCTCTTCCGGATCAGTGATAACAGACAGGATTGGACACATCAGAGATCCCTGTGGGCAGTCCTACTCCTGGTACGTATTAGCACTGGGGAGCAAAAAAGGATTCCCTCCAAAAACATTTGCTCCAGTGTAATGAGTGACCGTTCCTTGGGGTAAAGGATTTTTCTCCCAGGTCTGTACCAGTGCCTGTGCTGGCATGGTCGGTTGAATCGCATAGGTTTGTGCAGCCCCAGTCTCTGGGTTCTGTTCAACCTGTGCCTGCTGCGATTGCACAGAGCCTGGGGCATATGGCATGGTCCGGGATTGCATTTGCTGAACTCCTACGTGAAAATACTGTGGTCTGATTAGGCAATTTCGTGACACGTGTCCCAGCCTACTGCACGACCAACACTGGATTCCATACAGCACTCCATAGTTATACCCCATTGGCCAGTTAAACCGGGACTCCATTGCTATGAACTAGCCAAATGACCCACTTCCTTGTGAAAATCTTCCCCAACCCCTCAGAAACCCTCTCACCGTCCACCCAACCCCGTGTCATATCTGATTCACCATGTCCCTGTTGTCCCAATTGTCCCTGCTGTCCCTCCCTGGAGCTAGCTTTTTCTGAACAAGCTTGGCCTCTGCTTTTGTGCCTGTTCCATGCTTTCCTTTCCCTTCTCTTGCCTCCTTTTACAAAAATGCAGAATGTGTGCCTGAACTTCCGGCCAACTCGTGGCCTCCATTTCAACTACTTTATCCAACTCATGCTGGACTACTTTAGGAAGTCCCTTCTTTAGCATGTGGTAAAAAATCACCACATTCTTATCCCACACTTATCCTGTCCCTGTCCTCCACATCTCCTGAATGAATCGGAAATGTGCAGCAGGATCATCATCCAACTTAATCGTTTTGGCCAGAATAGAATGTATATGTGGTGTATCGGGATACATAATCCGCAGGGCCCCCCAGACTTGTCCCCTGTAATTATTAAAAGCTGCTCCATTGTGGGTATTTGTATCCCACTGAACTCCCGGATACCTGGCTCTCCTCCAAAGTTCGTCTGACCATTCCCCCATTTGGGCCGTGAATAAGCTTTTCAAATCACCTATGGCCAACATGACACCGGCAGTGTGTTCCTTTAATGTATAAATCCACTTCCCCGCCCTTGCAATGAGCAGAGGGAGTGTTTTCCTCAAATTATTCCGGCCTCTTTTTGACCACCGGACATAATACGTCCATCCATACCCTTCTGGTGCAACGGAAACAAAGTTACAGCAACTTTTACTGGGGCTTTCCCCATCTCTCCCCTGCTACTCACTACGGCCATGCAAGTGCCACACACACCCTATGATTACTTGTTGCTACTCTGGAGTGGGAGGTGGGGCTGCTGCACTCTGTTATCCCATTCACCTTAATCTCCTACTCCTGTTGTCACTTCCCCTGATACTCCTACAGGCATGGAAACCTGCTCAGCAATACCGTAGGGTGCCGGCTCCCGTTCTCCCTGCTTGAATCCTGTACCCATAGCAATACTTCTGTCCTCTAGGTCCACATTGACCTCTTTGATAATAGATTTATCCAACCTAACATGTACTTGTCCATGCCTCCACCTTCGTTCATCTACGTCCTTTGTCTGTCTATTCACTCCTTTCCACTCTTCACTGCCGCCGTAACAGCACTACCTCCTTCTTCCGCTAGCCTCAACGCTTCTCCCAATTCTTTCCACTCCTGTGCCTCTACTACCTATCCTATTGGTAAAAAGCCTAGTCTCCCCTTTCTCCCTCATTCTCAACCCTTTATCTACTCTTCTACCTAACGGCCTCACACTCTCTCGTTCCTCCACCCAAATCTCTCTGTTAACCTAGCAGTCGGGGGAGTTGTTCCCTTTGCACTCTCCATCTCAACCTATCTCCAGCCCTGACCATTGAAGGAGTTATCCTTAAACTGTCTTCAATATCCTACATTCTAGGCGTTGTAGCTGATGGAGGCGTTACCTGTGTCTGTCTCACAACCACTGGAGTGGCCACTGGAGAAAATGGAGGTTCGAACAACGTGTCTGAATACCCCTCTGCGGACGATAAAGGATAGCACCCATACAGGGGCATTGCAGAAGGAATTTCCGCACCTCTCTTTTTTGGTCTTTCCGTGGAATCTTTAACATTATGGTCCTTCCTGCCTTTTTCATACATCCTCCATAGCTCTTTGATGTTTAAACGTGTTTCTAACTTTGAACCCTTGTGCCTTGTAGTTAAAAAAAAAAAGTATGCAGATTTTCCAACATCACTTTATCATAGGTCCCTTCAGTAGGCCAAGAATTGAGCATTTTACCATTAGTTTCCCGAAGCCATTCCGATGACATTTAGAATTTTCACCTTATAGTTAGGACGTACCCAACACAAATGATTCAGCTGAGTCTCCATACACCAACCCAATTTTAGCCAAACGATTTTCTTAAAAACTAACATCAAAGGCAAATCTGCAGCCCAAAATGTTCACACCGAGAACCCCCCCTTTTTCTCCTTTCCCGGCATCTTCTTCCCCCACAATCACTCACCTTACTCGCTTTCACTGCAATTACCTTGCTTCGCTATTTACTTTAATTATACTTCTCACACTTACACAAAAAACAACATCTTATCCAAAAAACACTCGCCGGCCAATAACTCTGAGATAACTCCTTCACTCGAGCATAGAAGGAGCACAATATTTTCCACTACACCATCGCTGCTCTCACTGTCTTCATTACTAGTATGATATTTTCTACTACAATACCGTCTTTTCCTGGCTACAGGAAGATACCCTTTCACTACTTCGACTGACCAAAAACAGCAAGGCGAGGGCTCTGACTGCACAGTCAATACTGAATGAAGGATGCCAAGGGCATACTCTAGGAAGATATCTATGGGTGGCTTTACCATACAAAGCTACCTCACCTCTAGGTGAGTGCTGCAGCCAAACAGATGGGTAAACTGGCGGTTATCGGGACAAACCTCACAATGAATGTGTTTATGCAGGTTACCATCTCACACCTCTAAAATAAAAAACTAGGTAAAATTATATACAGAGGACTTGCAACACAAAACCGTTCACTCGCTTCTTCAAAGCATTCACCCTTTCATTCCCTGTAACCTCAGCTAACTCCACGCACACACGTCGATTCTAGCCTTAATAAACCCCCTAAATCGAAGAAAGAATCCTCTTTTTCCCCCAACGCCTTCTAGCTTTACCCTCCAAAAGTGCACTCGCGTGAACCCGAAGTGCTCTGAAGTGCTGCTCTGCCAATTCGCCCTGCACAGCTGGATCACGGTACCACGCCTCCGGGGAACAGACAGGCCTTTAACCAATATGGCACCCGTAAAGCTCTCTTTTTCACTGTGCTCGGAAGACTGACCCCCCCGCAAACAGGCGCGGCAGTCGAGTTGTGCGAACAGGAGACCCCAACATCTCGGAAGGCCTGGGGTTGTCCCTTCATGGTCGTCAAATGTATGGATGGGTCTCTAATCACCTTAACCCAAAGCAGGCCCACCACTTGGAGAACAAGTGCACGTTTGTACGTAAAGCAAGTTTCTGATGCTTGTGAATCTGCTTAGAATCCAATCCTGTGCATATAGTCCGACATCTAGTGGTAATTTCAGATTATTGCATCTTTCTTTCAAAGATCAAAAAGGGATGTTGGCATGTGCATGACTCTATCCGGTCCTGCAGGCTCGTGTCCGCGGAAGCTGCGGAACCCCACAGTCCCCCAGAAAAGTGTGGTCAACAGCTGACTTGAGGAACAGCTGAAATCCCAACTTGTCCAGGGGAAAGGTGAAGTGGAGAAAATAAACACAGATTCTGGTCTTCTGTTAAAGGCACACTCTGCAGTGGTTGAAACAACAAGAAAACAGATTACAATCATTCAAAACACCAAACTCTCCTCCTACCCCTATTATATATGTATACCTGTTATCCTCTGCAAAGAGCCTAGAAGACTTGAAAATAGTTTGTAAGATTATTGAAGGAACACTTCACTAAACTGATTTACTCTCAAAAACGTAGCTTCTTATGCTGTCTTTACAGAACTTCTAACTTCAGATGAAGAAAACAATGTCTAATAGCCTTGGATATTTCATGAGTCCAGCCAATCCAAAGTCTGCTCTCCCTAAACTTGAATTTATTCTTTTTTATGCTTCCAGCAGAACTGAGCAAATTAGATAGCTTAATGATCCTCAGTTAGTTGATTATGTACATTGGTTGAGTACTTAAAGACTGCTGTAAATATGTTAAAAGCTCAAGGTGAGTGAAAAAACACTTCTTGCCAGCTTCTTGGGCATGCACGCTGGATATTGACAGATCCAAAAAGAAAATAAGTGAAAATGCTACTTGACAGCTTCCACGCATGCGCACTTTAAATAATCAGCAAAGTCGGGCAAGAAGCCCGAAAGCTAAGCGGAACCTAAATTCCTCAGTCTACAGTTCCAAGACTCTTCCGGGCAGTTACGTACCCTTTTAAATTATTTTGTCAAACGGACTCGCTCACCAGACCCTGACTAAAAGCATAAGCCTCAAAAACGGAATCCCAGTCAGAACGCTCGCATTCTTTTGATGCGAGCCACGCGTAAAAAAGCAAACAAAATCCTGACTTCCCAACACTTGTACTTGAGTTTCTTCTCACAGAGAGTTGCAATTACAAAGAACTTAAACTAGAATCCCAATCTAAATACCTAAAACTTTACAGTATATAAAAAGTTTTTTCTTAATTAAAACTTCTTTCACAGCAATTTGAAACCCTGTGCTCCCACCAATAAATCAGAATGTCTTGTCCCACGCAGGAATCAGTCATGTAGATCTTCTTTCTTTGTTACTTAAAATCAGAATCCTTGTCACTAGGCCCTGAAAACACTGGAGCATACACAAAAAATGGTTAAGGCCCAAACCAACTTGTGCCCATTTCCCTGAACAATTGTGTTGATAATAATCAAATCCAAACTAGATGACTAATGATCTGACCAAGACCTGACAGGTTGTAACACAATCCCTAACATGACGTGTAATGCACCCAGAATCCACCACACGACAAAGTCCCACTAGAAAGTTTTTTTCCTATCTAGCCGGTCGCTCAATGTGGAGCTCGTTAAAGAGTTTATTTTGCTTTATCTTTGCTTAGCGGTTCTCTCTAAGTTTCCTTGACTGCTGTCTCAATGACTACTCAACATCTTCTCGACGACTGATCCTGTCTCGCTAAAGCTACATCTCTGGCGACTCTGCGGTTCATTTTTTTTTCTCGCCCTTGGCCCGGCCTCACAGTAGGCAGAGCGGGGTCCCATTTTACTGACTTTCTCTCGGGAAAGCCTCTTCTTTGCTCCTCCTCCTCCTTTTTCCTTCTGTCTGGCTGCCTTTTCTCTCTTTTTTGGAGCGAACACCCTTTACATTTTGCCCGTCTTGCAGCGGCAAATTCCCTTGGAAGGATACTCCTAAAGAGTGCAATCGGTGCCTCCCTTCGTGACCACAAAGAGGGGCGTTGCAAGATATATACATAAAGATGTAACCCACCCTGTTGTCTCAGTAGAAAAGGCAAATCTGGGGTGATCACTCAATTATTGCTTTGCTGGTGACCTTAAAATGGCATCAATCATCTAGTAGAATTGTTTATAAACATTTTAGAATAATTGAGCTGGAGAGAGAAAACATTTTAAATAACGTGCTTTTAATTCATGTAAATAGAAATACAAAAGTACTTAGTGCTCAACATAGATATCCTTGATGAATTCTGTAGTGGACATCTCTTAATCAACAAGAGAAAAACAAACATTTATCTTCATGATTCAGCACAAAAAAACATTACACAATCTGACAAACAAAATTAAAATTTCAAAGTGTGACATTCAAAGTGGGTTGAGAAAGGGAAAAACTTGAATTGAGTTCCCTGATTTGGCCCCCTATAGTGGATATCTTAAAAATATCCTATTTCGTTTCCTTATAATTATTCTGTTGTGGAAGACGAAGTAGGGGTTAATGAGAGTTCTAAGAATTGTTCCGAGGCTTTGATTTTAGCCACGCATCTGGGTCTTATCTGGTAAAAGAATTCATGCAGGCCGAGAGTCGCTCTCCGCCATCGCCTCGGACGGGGAATCGGTTGGCAGCCATAGACGCCGTAGACAAACCTGTGGAATCTGCAGATTGACACGTGTCTGTTAAAAGTTAATCTCTTGGATGTCAGGATGGAGTAAGTCCTAATTTGTCCCATGCTAAGGTGGGATTTCCTGTCCTAAAGAAAATAAGAATAGCCTGTATCATAAAGTTCAACTCAAAAGTCTGTCTGTGTCGAAAACTTATGCTTCCCCTCACAACTACAGCCATAGAATATGTACGGAAGTCAGCAACCAAAGAAACAGTGTTCAAAATAAAGTTCTGAGCTTCTTCCAGCTCTTGGCTTGCTTTTTTAATTTTAATTTTTTATTTTTTATTAAAAGATGTGCATTTTAGTTAAAAAAAATATATGAACTTTTTACGCATTGCATACAAATTCATTTTCTGATTCAGTTTACAAGACAAGTTTACAAGACAAATAGATCCATAATTATCAACAAATTATATAGTATAAATTCATTACACAAAAACAATACACAAAGACAGAACAAGAAGTCCAAATAATTCTAATCACATGAGTCAACATCACTAGAGTTTAAGGCCATTAAACGCTGTAATTCATTTTGAATTAATGAAATGAATCCATAGAGTTTGATCATAAAAGAGTTATTAGGATTGGCCATACACTTTTGCCACAGAGATTCCCTTGCCAAACAAGTAAGACCAACATTATTTATACCCAGATGGACAATCTTCAGATTCTCAAAAAAATAACAATATATGACAAGGTGTTTTAAAGTTTCAGGCTGTTGTGCATTTAAACAGAATCTGCATGAGACAGACCGAATGATCGCCCAATGTTGAACACGTTCTAAGGTATGAAACTGGTTCAATCTAAACCTCATGTACATGTCTCGGATCTTGTCACATGGAAAACAAAGGATATATCTTAATCTGGGCGTGCGTTTATGGGCATGTCTCGCATACTCTGTATAAAGACGATAAGTACCAATGTCGTCCACTGTTAAGCACCAATCGTAATTATACAGTTTCCTTTTCGAGTAGGCCGGGCGTTGCCAGAGATCATCCCTGGTTATACCAATTTTTAACAGAATCTCTTCCATCCTTTCTTGAAACCTGATCAACGAGCTAGGTTTGGCATTGTTAATCATTTTGGCAAATTCTGAATATAAAGAATGCAGGGGTGGATTTAGCATCTTAGAGTAGGAATTAAGCTGTATCCATTGAAAACAGGCCGCAAGACTAGATATCGCCAGGTCAAACCGAATACAAGAGTTAGGAATGGAGTTAGCTAGACCCAATACCTGTTTCCATATCACACCCTGTAGACAGGTGCGATGAAATGTCAAGAAGACAAAGGTCCAGACCATACAGTAGCACTGCTTCCATCTTATACAAATAGAACTGCAATAGTGGAGCAAGGGAGAACTTACAGAATTTCTTACGAATGACCTTGAGAAGTTAATGGGCGTGCCTTAGCTCGGATCAAGGTTTGCCAGTTGACAATTGAGAGACAGTCAGAAACGTTGTAGCCCAGATATTTCAGAGCAGATACACGTTCAATTATATCTCCATTTAAATTCTACGTATAATGGACAAACTTCCCTTTTCCAGTAAAGACCAGTATCTTAGACTTGGTAGCATTTGCACTAAGATTGTTAGCAACGGCATAAGAGGCAAAGCTTGAAGCTTGTTTTGGAGGCCAAAAGGGGTTTTGTCAAAAAGCAAAATATTGTTTGCATAGGCAAGCCAATCAACCTTCAAATGACCAATTTTTATGGGAAAACTAACAATTGGCAGCCAGATGTTTTGTATGTCAGCCAAATAAAAGTTAAAGAGACTAGCTGCAAGGTTGCAGGCCTGTTTTACTCCTGTACAGGTGAAAACTTCCGGAGTGAGCGAACCCTGCTGGTTGATTCTCACACGATAACAGGTGTTAGAATGTAAAAGAGCGATTGTTTGAACAATACAGTCGGGAAACCCTAAAACGGCCATTTTGTTCCAAAGGATGTTCCGGATAATACTGTTAAATGCAGAGCTGGGATCTATCAAAGCCATATAGACTGGGCCATTAACAGTTTTCTTCACATTTGCCAGTACATGAGCCAAGACCGTGGCGGTAAGGGCGGTGCCCATATATTTTCTAAAGCCAGTTTGATAAATGGATAGAAGATGCTTTTCCTGAATGAATAGTTCCACCATGTTAAGTATGAGAATGGTCAATACTTTGTACGCAGAGTCCATAAGCGCAATCGGGCGATAATTGCACGGCTCTATGGGATTGCCCTTCTTAAAAATCTGAATAATCAACGAGGTAAGCCACGAACTAGGAATACAACCTGAAAACAGACTATTTTCAAATTTAAGTTGAAGTATTCTAGCCCAAAACAATGGATCAGCCTTGAGAACACAGGCAGGAATCCCATCTGGTCCAGGTGCCCTAGTATATTTCAAATTATTGATTGCAGAAATGATCTTATCAATTGGCCAAATAATGAAGGAAAAAGATTGCAACTATACTTTTAAATCCATATGACTGAAATTGGGATGGCAACGCATAGGATGATGCAATAAATTGACACCACTTCTCTGAAGATATAGAAGAATTCATACATTTAGACGCAGGATTAAGTGTCTTATTAAACATACGCCAGATGTTTCTGGTATCATGCTTACATAAACGCATGATCACTGCTTGATTCAAGGCTAAGTGGGTCTGATGGCGAGCAATCTTGATGGCATTTCTATAACGCCTCAAAAGTTTTTTTTTTTTTAGGATAGTAAAAGCCTGAACTGGGATAGCACACCCTTTTAGGAGTCTTAAATCATGATTCTTCGCCCTTAAGTATGGCAATACGTACAGAATATGGATGAGGATGATCTGTGAGAGCAGTCACTCTACTGGAAGTGAGGTTATCCAATTCCTCTCGGATAATAAAAGAATTGTATGCTTCTAACCAAGTGATGCAAGTCGAAGAACATTTTTGATTAGATTTATCGCGTATAGATAAACGTAAGGCATTATTCAAAAGGACACACAGACTTCTATTTCTCTTAATAGAGTGCGCCGGGTGCCGTATTTCCAACGGGGCAAGTTCAGGCAAAGACTTACAATAACTAGTGTGAGATAGACTAAAGGGGGCGATAGAGATGACACAATGATCACTAATCCCTATGTCAGTGATAGCACAGCTTAAACCAGGCTTCAGAGTATTAGAGGAGACAAAAAAGAAATCGATAGTAGAAAAGGTGTTCATCCTGTGCCAGGTGTACCCAATGGCATCCGTTTTAAAGTTTGCCAAACCCAGACCCCAAGAGGCAAAGTATTGCAACCATCTCTGACCACTAGGGTCATTGGAATGAGACTTACAAGGACGGACGTTAGGAAGACAGCTTATATTAAAATCACTTCCTACTATCAAAGTACAGTTAGGATTGGAAATACAGATGGTTTCAAAAATGTTATCAAGAACATTCATAATAGCATCCTGATTGGTAGAATGATAAGTTGCATAAATGCAACTTAAAAGATTGGTTGATGGTCAAGGAACCCTTAGCCAAATGCACCGCTGATTGATCAGAATGAATATCTACTACTTGAAGTGCAGATTTACTTTTAGCGTTTAATTCAGCTAAGACAAGACTAGGATCCTCTTTGACGATAATACTTGAATATTCAGTGGTGTCCCGTAAAGGTGATAATTCAATCACAGGATCCAGAGTCTTTTTAGATTTCTGTAGGGCTAGTTTAACACTAGCTTTCTTTTTTAGCCAATTTATTCAGTGCTCTAGTGTGCGGGCAGCCGTTGCTTACGTGAAAGAAACACCCCAGCCGAATTATATTCAGGAGAGATCCCTCTGTCATCTGATTGGAAGTTTGACAGGAAGATTCCAGGATAGGATCAACTACCATTACCACCTGCTGTTCTTCTATGATATTGATAAGGACAGTTGGAGTATGTGCCATCTCAAAAAGGAAGACATTCATCTCCTTCAGATTTTAGACCTATATGAGTGGCCAATCGGCCAACTAGAGAGGAGAGATGCAACAACATAGACTCCAATTTCCCCAAACCAGTACATTTCTCACATGAGGCTTCACTCGAGGCCAATGTGGCCTCCTCGTGGTTCACTAACTCCGATGATCCAGGCGGCAGAAGAGAATGAGCATACGAGCGCCGTCCTATTACTGCTATATTCCCTGACAAATGTGTTTGAGCAGTTTAAGATGCACAGCTTGAATCAACAGTTTCAACATACATGTTTGTAGAAGTAGTTGCCGATTTACCCTCCCCAACACCTTTATCGGCCACTTTCTTGTTAATTAGGGAACCCAAGAGGAGGCCCTCCATTTTACTAAGCTTTGAAAGTATTTCAATATTTACATTTTGCTGAGCTCTGAGTTCAGCATGTGTCAAGTCATGGCCCTTGTCTAGAAGGTTTAATAATCGAGACATTACCGGGAATTGCTGATCATTATAATCAAGCTCTTGGGCGACGGAAGAGGCGCCCATAGAGTTAATGTGGACAACCTCTTGAGAACCAGGCAAAAGACCTGCTGGGTGTTTTGGGCTAGAGCAGATATTAGACATGTGAACAGGTTCATCATTGTAAGATGCAGACAGGATTTCAACTGTTTGAGGAAGGGCCATATCCCTGGAATGCATTACAGAAGCCAAGACATCCTCCATAAAGGGTCTTTGCATATAGTGGCTCTTACTATGGTGTAATTGTACCTTGTCAATGATACCAATCCTTCCAGAGGCCGGAGTAGAGGGACCAAGCGACAGCCTGGTACTTCTACCAAGCTCATCCAAAACAACTGGTGCCATCATAGTAAAGTCCAAAGCATCTGTGCCCGCAAAAGGTGTGTTACCAGAGCATATCTTGGCATCATTGTCAGGTTCATGCATACTCAAAAAACTGTGTTGTACTGAGTAATGACCATCCTGCGCATCTCTTAGAGGAATAAGCGCAGAGGTAGTGGGTGCCAAAGTGTATGGAGAGCCAGACTCTCTCACAGCCCGGTCTGGCTTCAGCATCTTTCTTCCTCTCCTGCAGAGGTTGACGTCCTTTTCACCGGCCTCTCTCCTTCCTGTTCCACATCAGGTTGCTGCCTTCTCCTTCCCAGGTGGATCCCTCTCCCTCTCAGGGCTTTCTCTCCTTATATGCACCTGTAGCCCCTCAATTGGCTGCAGGTGAAAGTCTTTTGCCTGACCATAATTACTCTTGTCAATGGGACATGCCTGACCATGTTAGTTGTGTTCTACAGTCATCTTCCTCTTCCAAGTACCAAAGTGGTGTGCTCAGATTGAAGTGTGGATTACTCCTAGTTGCTTCTTCCACGTCCCAGTCTTAAAGGGATATGACTCTGGGACAGTTGGTGTGTGTAACAGTGGGGAACACTGGTAATAACCTATATTGGTAGGGGCAGGGAAGGATGTATTTTGATGATTTCTTGATTTAACTAGAGGAAGGAAATGAGGGTCTTGTCTGCCCACATAAAGAGGTGTTCTCATCATTGGTCTCTACCCTATCCCTCTATACAGATGATTTATGTGAGGGTTATTTTTAAATGGAGGGGCTTTGACAGTACTGTAAAGGCATCATGAAGTAACACAGAGACAACAGATTCAAAGTTCAAACATGCTTTATTAACACAAATGTCAGGATGTCACCTGGTCCTAAACTACGGTGGGATTTCCCTATCTGAATATAACTAAGGAAGGTCTGAGTCAGAAAGTTCAATTTACAAGTCTGTCTATTTCCAAAACATATCCTTGTCCTCACAACTAAAGCTAAACAATGTGTCGGGATATCAGCAATAGAAGAAATGGTGATTGAAATACATTTCTGAGCTTCTTACAGCTCCTGGCTTACTTGCACTTCCACAAGTTCAAGAAAGTTCCACAAAAGTCCTGGGATTACCTTGCCCAAGTTTAAGACAGTTCAATAAATCCTTGGGGTTCCCTTCCTAAAGTTGAAATATCACAGTTCCAAAGAAAAGGGTCTTGAGGTTCCCATCCTCAAGACTTCACCAAAGTTTAGTGGGTTTTAGATTTCCCTTCCACAAGACTGCAGCTTGCCAATTACACATTCTTAGTTAACTTCAACAATGTCTTTGGCTTTCACAATTGAGGGTGTCCTGGTCCAGGCGCATTGTAAGACCACGCGGTCCACCCACTACAGGTCGTGCAACCAGGAACCCTAGGCTCTTTAGCCCACACTGGTTCTTCTGTCTCTGCTTGTGTGCAAATGTTCACATTCAATTGACTTCTCCTTGTCAGCTTCTGGGTTTTAAGAGAAGGGATCACTCTCATTTGGCTTCTCCTGATCAGGCTCTTGGCTTTGCCACAGTATGTCGCATATCCTTTGCCAGTCTTTGGCCTTGCCACACTGTATTCATGCATAATGTTTGCTTTGCAGTGGTGTTATTCCTTTCCCATTGTTCTGTTAGGTTCTTTCGCAGTCTTTAGCACTTGCTCCCTTATCTCGTGCGTTGCTTTCAAATGGGCAATTTAACATTCATCTGTCATCAGGTCGTAACTCTGCCCATAAAGTGTTCATTCAGTTTGGTAGTCAATATTAGTGAGCTTTCACTTTTGACGCTTCATTTTTCTCCCAACCTGTGGCTTCTGGTTTGTTTCATTGTGCGCATACTATTCTGTTCATTCAGCATTCATCTCGCTTGCACACAGCCCAGGAGCACCCCAGGTTTGAGTGACTTTCAACCTTCACTGACCAGTCTCTAGCATTCCCT
Organism: Ambystoma mexicanum; assembly: GCF_040938575.1. Taxonomy (NCBI): domain Eukaryota; kingdom Metazoa; phylum Chordata; class Amphibia; order Caudata; family Ambystomatidae; genus Ambystoma; species Ambystoma mexicanum. The sequence goes on along the minus strand of NC_090934.1, from coordinate 1,460,202,163 downwards.
CTGGGCAGCTGGGCTGTTCCGTTTCTGCTCTGCCTGCTGGCTTTTCTTTAACCGCGAGCCCAGCTCGCATTTTGGATAGTCCTATTCTCCCGCTGGCAGCTCCGCTTCTCTTTCGTGGATGCTGGCAGCCACGCTTTCCTTTTCTTTGCCCCCAGCTCCAGCTGCGGATCTCCGACCATGGAGGCTTCCACACCTGTGGATTTCTTATGGCCTGCCTGGTCTTGGACACCACAGTTCATTGGAGTCGTCTGCCAGCGTCTTGACTCCTGCAGGACCCACCACAGCTGCCTCCTTGCAAACGGGATCCGCTGCTGGTCTACTCCTGTTTTGTACACCTACAACCACTTGACAAGTTGCAGGTGTGAGTTCCCAATTGGAATTGCCTGACTGCAATTAGAGGAGAGCTTGGGACATGCAGGACCTTTACAATACTCTGCAGGTCTCTTCCTCGGCTCAGTACTAGGGTGGTGAAATGATTTACTAGTGTTCACTACTCCTAGACGCCTCTTCCTCATCCCAGTACTGTGATGGGTTGAATGAGGAAAAATGAGGGGAGATGTTTTACAAAAGCGCATAAAGGATGAAGGAGGGTTAGGTTGGTTCGCAAAAGGAAACCTGTGGATACCCTCTTCCCAATCTCCAAGGGCCCTCCAGCAAGGTGATCCTCCCTCGCTTCGCCACCCCCAGGGTCAGCATCCAAGAGTGATGGCCTTTCCCTGGCCACCTGAGAAAAGGATGCAAGGGGAGAGGAGTGAGGATACCCTCGGGTTTCTCTCGGTACCCTATAAAGGCTTCAGGGACTGAAGGTTCATCGTGAAATGAGAACAGGGGATCCCACGTCTCATCTAAGACCACTCTCCTTCATTCCCCACATCTCCTCCACCCAGCTGATCTTCCCTCGCATATCCACCCCCAGGGCTGGGATCCAAAAGCGATGGCCTTTCCCTGGCCACCTGAGCAGAGGATCCTGGGGAGAAGGAAGTGAGGATGCCTTCAGGTTTCTCAAAGAGCCCACTTTGCTCCCGCCATCACGGCCTGCGCAAGGCCTTAAGACATCTAATTTAACAGGCGCTACATATAAGTCCTCGGCCCTCTGCTGTAGCATCGAAAGATGGCCCTAATTGGGCCCCCCTGTCTAAAACTCTTCCCCAAGCTTCGGATAAAACTTTCTAAGGCCCATTCTCATGGTTCTGCGGCTAAAAAGGCATCCTATTTATTTGCCAGAAGGCTATTCTCCAGCTTCTCCTCCTCCTCAGGCACTTCTTCATCGCCCCTGTCCCTAACTCCCCCCCCACTGATGACTCCTGTTCCTCTGTGTAGACAAGGGAACAATGATTTGAGGCCTCTATGGAGGGTATGTTTCAGTTTATTACATTTTCATACCAATTTGATGATGTGGTGAAAAGGCACAAGTCTATGGACACCTGCCCCATACCTCTAAAGCCCCAAGGCTCCTTTCTCCAGGTGTACAATTTGCATCCCTGTCTGAACACTGCTGTGAATGTGTTCCATGAAGCCCAGGATGACCCTGATGATACTACACAATGTCGGCAATACTTCAACAATACTAAACAATACTTCTCACCGCCCCACACCCAATATTTCTTTACCACCCCCCTCAATTGCTGTGTGGCTGAGTCAAAACGTAAACTCTGTGATCCACTGACGCTGCTTGGCTACCGGCTCCCCCAAAGCTACCACATCACCCTTCTGGTCTGCTGGGCTCCTCACGGACCACGGGCAGGATATTTTCCAAGCTGGTTCCTGATGGCCTTTGCATGGGCGAACACTTCCGTGGAACTCGCACTCCTTGAGGCGTCTCGCAGCCCTCCAGGCACAGCGGCGGAAGAGGCGGCTCTATGCCGAACGGGCATAGTGAACCATCCCTTTGTTACTAACTTGTTGGTCAGGTATACCAGAGGGACTGGAGTTCACACTACAAGCTCAGCGTTCAAAGCACCCAGGGCCCAACAAACCCTCCCCCAGTATACAGGCGGAGGACTCAGCCAAGGACAAGTTAGAACTGTTGTTTATTATACAAACAGACAGGGATCATACAGGACACTGACAATCTACTGAAATCACAATGCCTGAGCCCGTGCTGGGGGATTTTGTTCAGTTACTGTGTCACAACATGGGTCTCTTCCCCAAAAACCTCTGAGGGTACATGATTGAGTAGTTGGGGTGGTAGTGCCTATACATGCTGCATATAGAGGTTATTCTATTGGCCCTCACATGTCAGGTGGCTTGCCTGACGCTTCCCAAAAAACTATATTACATTGTTGCAGGGTCGCAGGTTTACCATTGGCCCTTGCCCTCTGCCATCCACCCCTGGATTTGTGTTCTCTGATTGACTTAAGCTGATCTCCCCAGACCTGGCACCCAGCTCTGTTCTCAGTGCACCTTCTCAAGGTGATGAGAAAGACTGTGTTCCCAGTGTAGCCGTCAGTATTACAACTTTGCCCTTGAGAGTGCCCGCAGTGTTGCAACATTGTAGAACAATATGTGTATCATTTTGTTTCTGCTTCACTGGGTAAATGGCCACATCTTCTTACCATGGGTAAATGGCCATTGTTCAGCTTGGTGTCACGATCCATGCCCCTGACCCCCTCAGGTATAACAGCCCCCTGGCAGCAGTGGGGCGAAAGCCCTTCACACTGGCCGCAAGGGCCTTAAAACTCCATCAGAAACATACATGGAGTCAGTCCTGGCGCCTTTGGCGCCAGGCTCATTATCAGGAATAAAGCAAAACCAGTTTTGGACCTTAATCCAACATGGAGGCCTATTACACAGCTCAGTTCTTTAGAACCAAGCCATGTAGTCTAGTGTTTTGGGTGTGGTTGGGCCTGGAACTACTTGGCCTGGAACTACTTTATCTGGGCTATTTAAACCACACCCAAACAGCAGAACATGCTTCGCGTTATTCTGCACTCCTGCAGCGTAACGCTCACCGTGTCCAGCTCCTGCTCATCTGCTTCTCCGGCGGCCCGATCCTGAAGCCCTAGATCCAGATTCCATTAATAACCTGGAAGAACAAGAACAGCATTAGCGAGCAAGAACACTTACCTGTGAAGTAACCGGTCTTGAATCCATCCTGCGCTTCGCTTACCTCGCCCATCTCCGGAGTTTGTTGCAAACTGCACAGGTAAAGAAACAAGGACAGCATTAATAACAATTCTTACCTGGGCAAGCAGCGTGTCCTGCAGCACCCTGTGCTTCTCTTACCTCGCCCATCTCTGGGTTTCACCTCAACCGCAAGAGAGAAGGAACAAGGTCAGAATTAGCAAAGCACTTACCTGGGCAAGCAGCGCTTCGATAGCTCACCACTCCAGAACATCACCGCAACCTGTACAAAGAGAAGAGAACACCGGTTAGAAATTAACACCAATAAACAGTGCAGCGCTCCGCGCATCTATAACACACCGTGGTCTTCGCCATCGGCGCGGCAACTCCGAGATCGCAACCATCCCTGTGAAAAAAAAGAGAGACATTGTTTGGGAACAGCGTAGTGGAGCAAGACGCCAAGAAGACAGAGAAAACGGAGGGAAAGGAGACAGAATAAAGACGTAAAATACATTATAAGTCACCTGGAAGACAGCAAGCAGAGTCAGAGTCACAGCCAGTCTGGACCCGACATAAGGGCACACGGACCAGTGAAGCAACTAGGTCCATGTAACGCCTGCACCAACCACGCGCCCCTGCACCGAGACGCAGGATGGAGAGTTCAATGCACAATAACTTAAGGTGAGCAATAACCCCAAGGGAGGGGATTTGGACCAGAGGGAGGTTGGAGTCCACCCATCACAGAACCAGTATCTTACCCTCCATTCTCCTGTTATAGGCGCTACCCAATGTCTGGCACATAACCAAGCAGAGAGGGGTCTGGGATAGCGCTTAGACCTCCATCCAGTATCGTGTGGCGCCCCCGTAGATACCAGGTGAGTGCAACACTTGGCTATACCACGTGATTGGAGACTGCAAAAATTGAGCTCTCTGCTCTGTTATTTGTGAGGATTTATTCTAGTATTTTGCAGGTGGCTTCTTGTCTCGGAGGCCCAGGAATGTTCTGTTCATCGCTGACCTTGGCTGCGAGCCGGGGCCTGATGCTTCGTGCAGCCTAATTCTGCTTTTCCTTGCTTCTTTTACTGAGGCCTGTGGCGGCCTCATGTAAACACACTACAGTTATACTATGATTTCTATATATCTATACCGTGCTGTGTTTCTTATAGGTTAGTAGTAGTTGGCTCTTCTAGGCTCCTTATATGATCCTGTAGTTCCATATGATTAGGTGCAATAAGCTGCTGCAAGCTTGCTCTGCATCTCTTCTTTGCCTTGCGTTCAGCGTTTCTGCGTTTGGCTAATGAGATGCATTTGCCCTCTATCTGCATAACTTTGTAAGCATGTTCTTCATCTGTGCACGTGTGTGTCCATGTAACTGTGTGCATGGGTGCGAGTTTGGTTCATGGGGAACATTGCTATGTCGTGGTGTCACTAATGACATCAGCACAACAGCCTTTCATTATTAGTCAATCCGATCCAGTGAAGTATTTGAATCCATGATACGTGTTGTGGCAACTGTATCTATAAAGACATTGACTGGATAAGGTTTGATTGGTTGTCTGAGACAATATCTGTTTGCATCTGTAGATGTCGCTGGCCATCCTGGAGGCCGTCCAAACAGTGAGTTGCATCTTGCGTTCTTAACTCTTCGAGCTGTCATGCCCATGGGGGTGAGGAGAGGCATTCCAGCGACCCTCTGGCCTCTGTGTCCCTGATCCGGATCAGGCCTCACAGGACACTGTCTCTCAAGACCCAGACTGGGTCCCCGCTGATGACCAGGGTACTTGGCACACTGGTTCTATGTGAAAAGACCTCATTATTATGCCCTCATGAGAAAAAGACTGATTATTATTGGGTGTTTTTCTTATGATGGCACATCCTGAGACCTTAATAATGAGGTGTTTTGACATAGAACCGCCTCTTTTGTTTTTTACAATTCTACCCCCTCACCCCCACTTTCCTGTGCTATTACCTCCAAATTGCGCTTTTTGCCCCAGAACCTCCCTCTCTCGCAGTGCGGTCACGGAGCAGTCTTTCTAAATTGAATTTTTTCTTTTTTGTGTAGAGATCTTTATAAAAAAAGATAATTTCACTTAGGACTGACACACTACCCGACACACTACCCCAGCCCATGCCTCAGATCCAAACAACATTTTCTTGGACACTGCTCCTGTAGTTGTAGCCTTGGGTCTCATCGCCCATTGACGGCCAGATGTTATTCAACAACCTCCTCAAAAAGGTTGCTGACGACTTCAAAATAGTCACCCAAGAGGCTGATACAGATTTCATGCAGGATATCCTTAAGGAAAAGGTCCCAGTCAGTCAGGCAATTTCCCTCCTGAACTCAGTGGAGAAACACCTAGCTCCCTCCTTGCTTACACCCTCGCTCACTCGGGCTGTCAACCCTCAAGTGGAGAAGATGTTCCGCATGGCACCCTCAGATCCTTTGTATATCTGAGGCCATGCTGTTCCGGACTTCCTGCTTGTACCAACCACCAGGAAAAGGACAGGTGTGCCACTATACTTGTCAGAGACTCCTGCGGACAAGGATTGTAAAAAGCGTTATACTCTGGGAAAACAGATCACCACCTCGGCTGCATTCTGTACTCAGATCTTCAATAAAACCACACTCCTTGCGAGCAATAGCGATGCCCAATGGGCAATTGTGCAGGAAGGCCTTCAGAACGTCCCAGAGCCTACTTGCACACAACTCTTAACACTGGTGGCTGAAGGGTGTCAAGTGATGCAGAAAATCCTGAAGAACACTCTGGATTCAGCTGAGACGGCGGGGCGTGTTCTTGCGCAAGGAACTCTATGAAAGCGCCACACATGGCTCAAAAACTCAGGATTTAAGCCAGAGACTCAGGCTTCTCTCATAAACAAGCCTGTGGAAGACTGCTCTATTTGGTAAGGTGGTCGATGAGGCCCTTGAAACGGCAAACAATGAGTATGAGACACTGAAATCGTAAAATCAGATCTCTGCCAAGCCCTTTGTCCAACGAGGCGCCTTTAACACCCGCTGGCCCTGTCACAGGCAATCCATTCCCACCTCCTACAATGGAACTACGGAACAAGAGGGGCTCCTTGGTTTTCCGGACAAGGTACTTCCAGTGGCTTGCCGCTGGGATTTCAGCACGGAAAGGGTTGTGGGAGAGACTCTGCAGGTAGAGGCTGCCCAACCCCGCACAACAAATGACTGCAGTACAGGTCCCCTGCCATGTCGCCCTGGTCCAGGGGAATGGGGGGTGCGGCTATTAGCATCTTTTACCTTGCATGGGAGGGCATCACATCGGATCAGTGGGTACTCAAAACCACAGTGCACGTTTACTGCATAGAATTCCTACAACCAGCCCGCTACCATCCACCCAAGAGCATACGACTGTCGACAGAACATCTACAGATCCTGCTAGAAGGGGCCCACATCCTTCTAGAAAAGGGAGCGATGGAAGTCGTCCTCATATTCAGATAAACAAGGGTATTTATTTGATATACTTCCTTGTACCCAAAAGGAACTAACCATGCATGCTGTTTCAGGTTTTGGATCTGCGTCTTGCAAATGAGTATGTAAAACCTCAAAAGTTCAGGTCGACAACCTAGAGGGAAGGAATCCCAATGCTGCAAAAGGGGGATTGCATGGCCACATTGGATATGAAAGATGCATACTTTAATATTTCAATGGTGCCAGCGCACAGAAAGTAGCTCAGGTTCAAGATAGAGAACACTCACTATCTGTTCAAGGCACTGCCCTTCGGCATTGCCTCAGCTCCAAGGGTATTTACGAAGGTACTAGCAGTGGCGGCAGCTTACCTGCACATGCAGTCCATTCCAGTGTACCCTTATCTCAACAACTGACTCATAACTGAAGACTCATACGGATTACGGAACATGTTTGGAAAACACTCAAAAGACAGTACATCTTTTCAATCTGGGGTTCTCAATCAACGAGAAAATGTCAAGGCTGGTCCCTAGTCAAGTCAAGCAGTTTCTAGGGATACTAATTCGGACAAAAGACGGCTTTGTCTTACCCTCTGAGAGTGTTCAAAACATGTTGTTCCAAATCCCTCAGTATGTAGCCAATCGCGGGATAACCATGCGAAAGCCATGCGGCTACAGGGATGAAGGCATCCTACATCTTCCTGGTTCCACACGACCGTCTGCGCATATGCCCATGCAGGAGTGGCTCTTGAGCCAATAGTGTCAGGCAAGCGGTCAGTGGGACAATCTATGGTTGTCTCGACAGCTCTTGTTCTGTCTCTGCAGTGGTGGTCAAAGGAAAACCTTCAAAAAGGGAAATCCTTCACTCCTGCTGTAGAAGCCACTCTCACCACAGACACATCTCTGTCAGGGTGGGGAGCCCACCTCATACAACAGATGGCGCACAGCATATGGTCTCTGTCAGTAGCACCCAAACATATAAATCTGTTGAAACTACTGGCAGTGTTCAAAGCACTGAAAGCCTTCCAAACACACCTACACAGGAAGACTGTTCTTGTCCTCACAGACAGCACCACAGCCATGTACTATCTGAACAAACAGTGGGGCACTCGCCCTACAGGGCTATTCGAACTGTCGCAGAACATTTGGAAGTGGACACTCCAACACATGTTCCTACTATCACAACATGTTCCAGGGGAACACAATCTTCTGGAAGACATGCTCAGCAGAGACTTGCACCTGCCTGTAGAACACGAGTGGTGCTTGCAACAACATATTCTACTCGATGTCTTTGCAGAATGGGGTCATCCAGATATCTATTTGTTTGCACTCTGGAGAGTGCCCAATGCCCAGATGATGCCTCCAGGTGCCCTTAAACGGTCCAAAGGGAACAGTCTCTGGATAACATTGTCTAGGAGATTTGCCTGCGCCCCCCCACCCCTTTGCCCCCCCGATTCCCCTTCTCAACAGGATAGTGAACACAATGCACTAGGAACAAGTCAAAAGGTGGGCTCGACTGCCATGGTTCTCTCATCTCATGAGAATGTCAATCTCCCTCCATGGAAACACCCTGCCCATACAACACGCTGTCACAAGACCTACCCGTGCCCCAAAACACTAAACTTAGCAGCTTGGCTCCAGTAGTCAGAGTGTTTGGGCACCTCCAACTACCTCAAGGATGTATGGACATACTTAAAGAGGCGTGGAAACCTAACACCGGGCATTGTTACTCCAATAAGTGGAAACGTTTTGTCATTTGGTGCAATACATAACACATCAACCCTATTGATTGTTCCCCTAAAGATATAGTCCTTTATCTAACACACCGACTCTGGACTTTTTTCCAACTCTCTAAAGGTCCACTTTGTGGCCCTCTCTGTCAGTGGCAGCTGGGACATTTTTTATTGGAGGGGTGTAAATATTTCCCCCAAGTATCCCTGAGTGACCAAACGTAGCAAGGGAGCTCAAATCAAGCGGGGAGGGTTTGAAGGAACGGGGGTTCCCCCAACTGTGACTTTAAAAAAAAACTTGTTAAAATGGTGCATTTTACAACACACTTTAACTGAAAAATTTGGCGAAAAGCCAGACAGTTTCTAATTTGGATTGTAGGTGAACTCATGAAAAAATACAATAGATGCAACTCACCAACAGTGCGCAGGAGCATTTCCCAATGCATTTTCATAATGCCTTTGTCCACAATACATGCCAGTATAAAAACATTTTCACCTGGCTGTGCCCATACATTTCTATGCTGGCTGCATCAATATACGCCAGTATTTAATTATACTGTAAGACGTGTCCGTGCTGGTTCTGACAATGTATGGCAGTACTCTCACCTTATAACATACTCCAGTTGGCGCTGCCATTAAAAAAAGGCATGCCCCAATATGAAAACATGTCAAAACTGGCCAAGTACTAACACTTATGATGCTTCCTTTATTAAAGACGCTCAGTAAAAAATACCATGCCAAATAAATAGCTTGATTGGCTGCACCAAAATGCCAGTCTAGCCTGGTAATTACACTTATCATGCTTGCTTCATCAAAGTTGCCCAGTAAAGAATATGTATACATGTCAGGGAAGATGAGAGATTGAGGCAAAGTGCATCTATCTAGCTCAGCCATCCTATCTCATTCAACGGCCTCCCCTATTCTTCACCAGCTACACTGGCTTCCCATTGAAAAAAAGAGTGCAGTTAAAATCTCTCTGCTTGGTTCATAGGACTCTTTATGGAGTGGTACCTGCATACCTTCGACAAAAAGTCTGACCTTATGTTCCTAGTCGAGCTCTTCGTTCTGGTCATAATGCAGTTATAGCTATTCCTAGAGTCAGGCTCTCCTGTGTAGGAGGCCGTGCATCCTCAGTTGCAGCCGCCAAGCTTTGGAACTCTTGAGTTGCGGCTCACAGAGAACCATTTTGTTTTTTGGAGTGCAGTTAAGACCTTCCTATTTTGTATTTGTATTGTATTTATTGATTTATTAAGCGCCTTACGCCAAAGCGCTGTACAATTGTACAACATAATACATAAACAAACAATAACAGCTGAAGCAAATACATAGTGAATCATTCAACAAAAACAGTGAAAAGAGCAATTAACTGAGGGGGCTGGGTAGGGAAGGGGAGAGGGAGAGGAGGGAGGGGAGTGGTGATGAATGGTAGGATGGAAGGGGAGGGTGAAGGGGGTAGGATGGGGGGAGGTAGTTTTGGGAAAGAATAAGGAGGGGGGAATCAGGAGGGGGAGGAGCTTCAGGGAATGGAATGGAGGAGGAGAGATTTAAGGGAAGTGCGGAATGAGGTGAGGGTGGGGGTAGAGCGGATAGCAAGAGGGAGGGAGTTCCAGTGTAGAGGTGCTAGGAGTTGGAAGGAGCGGAAACGGGAGGAGGCACAAGGGGAGGGGAGGTACAGTGATAAGGAAATGGTCAGCAGACCGAAGGGGACGGGAGGGAGAGTAGAAGAAGGGAGGAATTTATTTTAGTGAATTGATTTTAGTGAATTGTTTGACCTTCTGCCTGCTAGAACAACGCCAAGTTGCCTTAGCGTGTTTGTGCGCCCTAGAAATATTAAATCAATCTATTATATCATTGTGTTAGTGAGCGCAGGTGTGAGGGTCAGAGTGGGAGGGGGACTGAGGCAGAGTGCATATGTCATTGATGCTGAGTGTGTGCATGAATATCAGTGTGTGAGTGAGGTTCAGGGTGGGTAGGGGCTTGAGGCCGAGGGCATGAGTGAGTGTGTGTGGATGTGTCAGGGCAGATGGGGGACTGAGGCTGAGTGTGTGAGTGCAGGTGAGTGTCAGGGCGAGTGGGGACCTGCCTGAGGCCGAGTGCATGTGTGTAAATGTCAGGGCAGGTGGAAGATTGAGTCTGAGAGACAAGTGTCGAGGCTGGTGTGCAACTGAAGCCAAGTGCACACTGCTTACATCTGTGTTATATTCATTATTTCCCCTAAAGATGACGGAAGAATCTTCTCCATATTTAGGGATAATAATGAATGTAAAAGAGAGGCAAGGCATAGTACCCTGACACTAGGGGTTGGCGAGTCCCCAACCCCACAGCAGGGGCTGTTACAGAGGCCTGCAAATGCCATTAAGTGGCAGGGATGGGCTAACTGGCCTCAAGAAACTCTGTTTCCAAGGGCTGCATTAGAAAGCAACATGCAACAGTTTCAAAGCGATGATGCTGCTGACCCCTTCCCTTCAAACGTTGCTCTGAAATAGTTTTATGTACCAACACAAACATTTATCACAGACTTTATGAAAAATCTGCTATAAGTTAACCTGGGGTGAATAAATTCAACACAATTCAACACACCCCCAGCTAACATTTAAAATATCATAAAAGGGCAAGTCAGGGCCCAACTGACATATTTTCTTAATGGGGAATACCTGACAGTAACAAAGCATTTGGCTTATAATCTGGAAAGGAAACAGTAACGCCTCCTTGTTTTCTTAAGTTTGGCGTCATCCAGCACATGCCTCTCCTTATAAAACAGCAGGGGCCCAACTCTAGAGGGTTGGGGGTAACACTGAGCCGCCAAGAGACACTTAGCCTTTATGCCTAGAGCTCACTCTACTCAAGGCACAGGAGCTACTATAGCCTTTATTGCAAATGTTCTTGATTCTATTTGCAAAGCAGATACCTGGAGTTCTGTTCACATCTTCACACAACATTACTGCTTAGACATACGCTCCAAGTCTGATTCTCAGGCCCACCCTTAAAGAGTACGGACACGGCTGGGAGGGGTTAGGTGACATCAAAGAGTCAAACTAATCTGTATCCCCAAACCACACACAGAACTCACATTTTATACAATTGCAACAGTTAAAACACTCCCAAAGGTTTTGTTAGTCAAGCCCTCACACATGATTGGTTAAACCTATACAATGTAACCATATTCCCTTTAATTCCCACACTTCTTATTGGATACATTCATCTAAGCACCATCCTCTTTAACTTATAATTGCATGTTTCATAATTACATTACACCCCTCTCTATGGCCTTTCCATGTTTCGTCATAGCCTCATCTCTAGTTGCACAGTTTACACATGATTTCAATGATTACAGGTTCCATCTGGTTAGAAACCTTTACCCCTACTTCTCTATTCTATGAAAAGACAATTGATGTATAGAGGAGGGGAACAAATGCATTTCCTTTTGATCTGTTGTTGCTGGTTTTATTACCTAAACATGTCGGTTTCCACATTTCACTCTAAACTATGCAATGTATCATTCCAGCCCGCATGGCCCCACCCCGCACCTTAACACTATTGTCATGGTTCCTGCCCCTCATGTCCCCAGCCCTCCAAGATGTCAGGCTGGAGCCAGGCCACAATCACCTACATGGCCCTCAAGTGCCTCTCCATCCCTCCAAAGACCCACTTGGAGTCAGACTTGGCGCTTGTGGCACCAGACTCACTCACTCCCATAGGATAACATTGGGGATTGGACTTGTAGTGCATTGATGGGGACAAGATGGATGCCCCCACATATTTCGGTTCCCAGAACTGTATGTGCAGTCTAGTCTTTTGGGTGTGGTTCAGCCCAGAGATACCGGGGTACCCATAGACTATTTAAGCCACGCCCATGCTGAGAAACATGCTTTGTGTTCTCTGCACCTGCAGCGTGACACTCACTGTGTTCGAATCGGTCTCCAGTAGGCCTGCATCTTTCTTCTGCGCTCAGCTCCTGCAAGAACAAGAACACCGTTAGGAACAGCCTTACCTTGCGGCGCTTCTGCCCATCATTCATCGCTTCTTCTGTTCTGCGGGCATCTTCGGCGGTGTCATTCCCATCCCGGCACACCGCTTCCTAAGGAATAGGGAAAAGAACAGAAAAAAGGCATTAGTAAGCATTCAGCCGATCTTTGCTTATTTTTAAAGACTGTACGAGCTTCAAACGCTTACCTTAATCCCAGCCGCTCTGGGGGAACTCTGTCTTCGGAACTTCTCATCCATCTGCAAGAGGGAAAAGACACTCCAGGTTAGCGTGGAAACATCTAGAGGCGCCGCATACGGCACTTACTCACGGCATTTCTTCTTCATAACCGGCATCCACGCTGAAAACGTTGTGGCACCTAAAAGACACAGAAAAAGAACTCAGTTCAATACCAATATGAAAGGGTCGCATCGCGCGTCGCGCTCTCACTCACCTTCAGCGCTACTCATCTCAGCATCACGTCGCCATCCCCGGACGCTGGCCATCATCTAAGGAATGAAAGGAACGAAGTTAGAGAACTGTTGAAAAGACTTATTATACTTACCTGTCGGACTCTTGCCAGTGAAGTAACTAGGCAGCAATGAGCCTGCATCAATCAACGCGGCCCTGCGCTGAAAGCAGGACGGAGAGCACACTTTCCAAGAAAACAAGGTGAGCTGTGGATCAAAGGGAAGGGTTGGACCCCCGGGAAGAAGGGGTTCAAGTACACAGAGACAATAGGGAGTTAAACTCTACCAATCCTGTGTTTCAGGCTCTGTCTCCAGTCGAGTAGTCTCCAGGGAAGGGTCTGAGGTCGTAAGAGGTCAGAACAGGCTGAGTGACATCCCCGTGGATACCAGGTGAGCGTTACAACTATCGAAAATCCATGATCTATCAGTGCGCCGTTCCCCGCAAGCAACCTCTATCAGGTTTAATTGTCTGGCCCTAAAATCCAGCCGTGATTCAATAACACACTCCTGTATACTTACAGAGATTGCATCTCCCCTTCACAATGCACCTAGGCCATAAAAAAGGTCTGCCTGAAATTGACCATCTGATATTCATTGCAACTGCTGCTCTCCTTCCCCAACCTTGTAAAACTAGTTTCTCAGTAGTCACACAGAGTTCAATTGCCCAGCCCAGGTTTTCAGCCAGCGCAATTCCTAACATGTCCGAGAACTCTGCGGCAAAACAGAACTGTATATTCATACTGCCCAAAACTTATTTCCCTAGTGACCCCCATGTATGTGTACCTATACATGCTGCCTGGTTGTTAAGCGCTATGTGGCCTGACACGCCTATATTGCTTGTATATTGTATCAGTAGTTTTGACATTCATCATGCTGCGCACAAGCAATTGGAAAATGTATCAACTAAAACACAAACACTAAAAATAACACATTTCGAAGGGATTGTGTCCTCCGCCATATTCCTTATCTTTGATAATTCGTCTCCAGCGTGCTGGCCTCGGAAATCTTTTCAGCAGAGGGCGCTGCGCATCGACGTTGGTGTCCCTCGACAGCCACCGTATCGGTACCGACGTCACCATGCCCATAAATAGCCTAGCGCAGCGTCCATTGCTCAGTTCCGTTTTTCCGCGCTTCGTGGGGCCTCGGATTATCGTTGCTCAGTTCTTCAGTCAAATATACTTCATTATTCCTCGTGAATACCGACTCGTACTCGATGGCTTCCTCATCCCAACCGACTCCACGGTCCGGCTTCAAAAAATGTTGATACTGTGGAAAGAAAACGTTGTTGATGGATCCTCGCAGGATCTGTTTGTGGGGCCTGGGAGTCGAGCACCATTGTTCGGAGTGCGAGGACTGCATGTCCATGACGGCAAAAGCCTTGAAGGAGCGTAAGGGAAAGCTCGAGAGAGGTAAGGCAGTTAAAACTTCTTCAAAAGTTAACTCGCGGAGTCGAGACATTCGTCTCCTCGCCATCACAAAAGACATTCTCGTTCTAGATCTCAAAGCAGTTCCCATAACTCTTTGAGATCTAAGCATTCAAAAAAGAGACGTCGAAGATCCCCTTCCTCGTCTTCTTCCGTTTCCCCGAAAAGGGTCTCCTGCCCCACAAAACATAGCTCTCAGGCTGAGTGGGAGGAATTCAGGAAAAAGATGCTTAGCGTCTTCGAGAAAGCAGCCTCGACCCCCTCGAAGACTGCTGAGGGTGATACCCGGGGTGAAAGACTCGAAAAATCAAAATGCTGCGAGTCGCAGCACCCGGCGAAAGAAGCTACTCGAGAGCGTCACGAACCCTCGAGTAAAGGCAAGGTTGCGTCTTCGACGCCGTCGTCAAAGATCCCTTCGACACATAGATCGGCATCTTTGTCGCCATTATCGAAGGGTTCTTCCGCGCACAGGTCAGTCGATTCGACGCCATCGACGCCGAGAAAGGACAAACCCACGGCCACCTCAAAGCCAGTGGCCATACCCAGAGCCTCGATCATGAGAATGTCGTCGACAACCTCGAGTAGAATTTCGATACTCTCGAGTTCCTCGAGGTCTCTACCAACCTTCTCGATGCCTTTTTCGATGGCCTTGAAGCCTTTAACGTCCGCGTCAATGACGTCGACGTTTTCTCAGCCAATTATGACGAATTTGGCCCCTTCTGCTCTGGAAATGGGATTTATACCATTTCCAAGATCTGATCATTCCAGAGCCTTAGCATCTATTTATGAGGAAGGGGAGAATTCGAATCAGGAGAGACCTTTTGAGTTGCAGGGATCTGCAACTCCTGTACCAGAGGAATTTAACTCTGAGGAAGGTAGGTTTAAAGACCTCCATGAATCCTTACATGAAGCAAGTGGGTTGGACACTTCCCCAGAAGTGGAATTTGCCAAACCAGACCCAGGGGAACATGCTGAAACCCCTTATAGAACCTTGATGGCAAGGATAATGGAGTTTATGGGGTGGTCTACACCTTCACCTGCTTTTCAGCAAGATGACCTCAGACATTTTGGTTAAAGGTCCACAGGAGGATCCTGTGGTGCCATTTCATGCGGCATTACAAAGGAAAATATTGGCAAACTGGGAAACCCCTGAAGTTATCCCGGCGGTTAACAAAAAATTATCAGCCAAGTATAGGGTGTCTACTGCTGACCCTGAATATTTATCCAAACACCCAACTCCGGAGAGTCTGGTTGTTCAGGCAGCAACTTCTTCAGGTAGTAAATCAGCTTACCCTACTGTTCCACAGGACAGGGATGACAAGAGATAAGATTCTATGGCCAAAAAAGTCTTTGCTGCATGTAGCATGGCGTTGAAATCCATCAATGCTACTTGTACGCTCGCAAGGTCAGCCACACACTTTGGGAGTTTGCTTCATCAGCGGCTGACTGCCTCTCGGAGGGAGAGGAAAGGGAAGCGTTTCTCAACATCATTAAGGATGGTAAGGACGCAATGTGCGAATCCCTTCAGACTGGCATTGATTCTGCTGACAGCATCAGCAGGGCCATGGCGGCAAGTACATCAACCCGGAGATTTGCTTGGTTGCGAAAGTCTGGTTTTGCTCCAGATGTGCAAAGCAGACTCTTGAATATGCCCTTTGACGGCTCTTCTTTGTTTGGTAAGAAGGCGGATGACAGTTTAGAAAAGCTTCAAACATCAAAGGCAGCAGCAAAATCCCAGGGAGCTGCAATCCGTCAGACACCATATCGCCCCTCAGGAACCTCTTGGAGAGGTAAGTCCTTTCGCTTCTATTCCGCATTCGGAAGAGGCAGAGGACAGCTGGTTCAAAGGGGTCCGAAAAAATTCACCCGAGGTGGACGGGTTAAAAATACAAAAGCCGCAGCAGGTACCTCTTTACCCTAGGCATCAGCCGCCTCCAAACCGCTCTGAGGACTCTCCTCACAAGACACCAGTAGGGGGCAGGTTAACTCAACATCTGACGGAATGGCAGGCTATTACGTCAGATGCTTGGGCATTGGAGACAGTTGCCCAAGGTTACTGCCTGCCTTTTCTACGCATCCCTCAGTCATCCACCGGGGAACAGCTCTCTGAAAATTCCAGATCCGCTCCTCTTGCAGGAAATTCTAGACCTGCTAGAGAAAGGTGCCATAGAACTGGTACCTGTAGCGGAGAGGAACAAGGGCTGGTACTCCCCCCTACTTTCTCATCCCGAAGAAAGACAGAGGACTGAGACCTATCTTGGACTTATGAGAATTGAACAAGTTCCTCAGGAAGGACAAGTTCAAGATGGTAACTCACTCTCAGATCCTTCAGGCCCTCCAGTTCCAGGACTGGCTGGTATCTCTGGACCTCCAGGATGCTTATTTCCATGTGCCAATCCATCTCAAACACAGGAAATACCTGAGGTTCGCAATTGGCGGCTCTCATTATCAATTTAGAGTTCTGCCATTTGGGCTGACCTCCGCCCGAGGGTCTTCACCAAGTTAATGTCGGTAGTGGCGGCAAGTCTAAGGAAGGGAAGGATTCACGTCTACCCCTACCTGGACGATTGGCTGATAAGGGCTGTATCTTTGGAACAAGCTCAGATCCAGCTAGATTATGTCTGCCACTTCCTTCACGAACTGGGCTTCTCCCTCAATTTATAGAAGTCACAGATGATACCATCACAGAGGCTCCAGTTCATCGGAGTGGTCCTGGATACTTCTCTGGGAAAAGCTTCGCCACCAGAGGTGAGGGCTCAAGATATTCTGCAGATGGTCACCAAGTTTCAAAATGCCCAACATCTCCCAGCCTTCGACTTTTTGAGGTTGCTAGGCCTCATGGCATCCTGCATCTTCCTTGTGCCAGAGGCTCACCTGAGAATGAGATCTCTCCAGTGGGCACTAAGAACCCAGTGGTCGCAGTTCTCAGGAAAAATGACAGATCTCCTTCGGATTCCGGACAAGGTAGCCCGAGACCTCCAATGGTGGGCTTATCGAGAGAACATTTTGAAAGGAGAACTGTTTTGGCATCCATGGCCGGAGATAACAGTAGTCACGGACGCCTCACTCACGGGGTGGGGAGCCCATGCCAACGACTTGACCATCAGCGGTCGTTGGTCTCCATCGGAGTCCAGACTACACATCAACCTATTGGAGCTGAGAGCGATCAGACTAGTGCTGAAAGCTTTCCTACCATCAGTACAGGGAAAAAATGTCCTGATAATGACGGACAACACAGTGGCCATGCACTACCTCAACAAAAGAGGAGGCATGGGATCATTGCCACTGTGCAGAGAGGCAATGCAGCTCTGGTTTTGGGCAATTCAAGAAGGAATCTCTCTATCGACAGTTCACCTAGCCGGAGAGAAGAACTTGACGGCGGACGCTCTGAGCAGGCAGGGCACAGTCTCCCACGAGTGGGAACTAGCTTAGGAAATCCTTCAGGAGATCGTCGCCCTTTTGGGAACCCCTCAAGTGGATCTGTTTGCCACCAGTACCAACAGGAAGTGCAGTTTGTTTTGTTCAAGGGAATTTCCCCCAAGATGAGCTCTAGGGGATGCGTTCGTAGTGGACTGGGAATTTCCACTCCTGTACGTGTTTCCACCAGTCCCTGTCATTCCTCAAATGATCAGGAGGTTGAGAAGATTCCGGAGGACCATGATCCTAATTGCCCCAGACTGGGCCAGGAGAACGTGGTACCCGGACATTCTGGACATGTCCATCTGCCCTCCAATTCACCTTCCACTCAAGGAGAATCTTCTCTCACAGAAGGGAGGTCAGGTTCTCCATCCAGACATCAGAACCCACAACCTTCACGCTTGGCTTCTGAAAGGTTGAGATACAAGGATTGAAACCTCCCTGATGATGTTATGGAGGTGCTGCTTTCGGCCAGAAGGCCAGCAACACAGTCTTTATACTGCTGCCGTTGGAACAAATTTTTCAGCTGGTGTAGAGAACAGAATATCGACCCCTTTTCATGTGGTACACCAACGGTGTTATCCTTTCTACTATTTGGCAAATTCAGGCCTTCAAGTTGGCACTATCAAGGGCTATCTCACAGCGCTATTGATCTTCAAGTGTACTGCAGAGGAGCCATCGTATTTCAAATTACCCTTAGTAATACAATTTCTAAAGGGATTAACTAATGTCTATCCTCCAAGACCATTCCAACTTCCCTTATGGGACTTAAATTTAGTCTTAAATTTCCTGATGGGTACTCCTTTCGAACCACTCCTTGTTCGCTAAGATTTCTCACCCTTAAAACTGTCTTATTAGTGGCACTAACATCTGCTAGAAGGGTGAGCGAATTACAAGCTCTATCTTGTAAACCCCCTCATACAATTTTTCATAAAGACAAAGTTGTCCTACAGGTGAAGCCAAATTTCCTCCCAAAGGTGGTTTCTAAATTCCACATCACTCAGAAAATTACATTACCTTCATTCTATCCTCCTCCCCATCCGGGGAAAGAGGAAGAAAGGCTACACAGGTTAGTCCCAAGGCGGGCTTTAAGCTTTTACATCAGCAGACTTGCTAGGATTAGGCAAGCAGACCAACTGTTCGTAGGTTACTCAGGGCACAAATTGGGACTACTGATAACAATACAGACCATTTCCAGATGGATTATTTTGGCCATTCTGGAATGTTACAAACTAGCAGGGAAAGAGTCTCCTCAAAATCTAAGGGCTCATTCAACCAGGGGTATCGCAGCCTCTTCGGCCCTCCAAAGAGGGGTTCCGGTTCGAGATATATGTGCGGCTGCCACATGGTTGTCCGCACATACCTTCACAAGATTTTACAACCTGGATTCCTCCTCTAGTCAAGAGACTAGGTTTGGCAAAGCAGTATTACATTCTTTTCATTCCTAAAAGGAAACATGGCGTTTTTACTCCCACCTCCAATTACACAACACTGCTATGGGAATCTATCAAAGATAAGGAATACGTCGGAGGACACAATCCCTTCGAAGAACACGTTACTTCTTACTTGGTAACTTTCTTTCGATGGGATGTTCCTCCAACGTATTCCTTATCGCCCCTCCCATCCATCCCTGCAGTAATACTTCCCTTGTGGTTGCAGCTTACGCTCCTTCAAAGTCAATAACCAATTCAGGCATGACTTCTCTTATGCTACAAAACGGAACTGAGCAACGGACGCTGCGCGTGGCTATTTATGGGCATGGTGATGTTGGCACCGATACGGTGGCTGTCGAGGGACACCAACTCGACGGACGTCGATGCGCAGCGCCCTCTGCTGAAAAAATTTCCGAGGCCAGCAAACTGGAGACGATTTATCAAAGATGAGGAATACATCGGAGGAACATCCCATCGAAAGAACGTTACCAGGTAAGAAGTAACTTGTTCATCTCATTTCCATTAGCTACACTTGATTCATGCTAAATTGCCACATTATGTCAACCCCGCTTTCACCCCAGCCACCAATAGGGCGTGTGCAATTCAAACTTCTCTTTCCTTGTGGGACCCTTATCAACTACCCTAACACAGGCGGTGCTAAGACATCTCTTTGCAACTGCTCCATCACAAATCCCACCACCATCTCCTGACACTGCTCACTAGTCTATGCGCAGCATGTGATTCTAAGCAGATTCACAAGCATCAGAAGGCATGCATTACTCACTCTAGTCGTATTTCTGATGATTGAATCTGCTTAGATTCACGTGCGCCCACCCTTCCTCCCCTCTTGGAGTAGGACATAGACACCTTATTTTCTTCTGTACACACAGACACTCATTTTGTAAGTCTCCCTCACGGCAGAACAAAAACAACCGGTGGGACCTCGACGTGTGAAGGATTTTGGGTACACTACACGTCACGTTAGGGATAGGGTTACAGTCGCGCCCATCGGCGTCCCTTTTCGATCTTCGAAAGAAAGATGCAATACTCTGCGATTACCACTAGATGTCAGACTTTATGCACAGGATGTGAATCTAAGCAGATACAATCATCAGAAATACGATCACAGTCAGTAATGTATGCCTTATTGTACAATCGTCCGGGGAGGGATTAGATGACCCTGTAGAGTCAAACTAACCTCAGTCTCACCGAACCACACAAGTTGATACAATATGTACATTTTTGCAACAGTTAAAACACTACAATATATTTTATTGCAATCCATCCTCGAGAGCTCTTCCCAGCTACAAGCACGGGAGCGCTGGGAGCGTCTGCGAGATTGTAACCCTTTCCACTGATGTTACTACCAATTCCTCTGATGTAGGCTACCTTGTTTGTTGGACATCTTTATTTAGTCAGACACAACGGTCTGCACTTAGAGGCACACCACTCTAGTTGCACAAACCAAGCCAGCTAATTGCCTTGGTGAAGGACTAATAGCCCGATTTACATTGGTATTGTTAGCGCACTGGCACTGGCCACCTTAAAATGGCCACACTGGTTTTATAGAAATATAGAGTGTGTTTCTGACTCCACCATGGTTTTGTGTTTTTCTTATGAATAGAAAGTATTTAATGTAATCCCAGCTACACTTTAACTCAGTGTAATTCTAGCGACAACGCTAGACCAAGGGTGTGCAGCCCTCCCCACTGGCTTTTCTAGCCAAGGTCGTCCACAGTTCTGCCATTACAATCCACCCCCCACATGTGATTGGTTGAAACCTATACAAAGAAATCCAATCTTTCTCCAATCCCCCCCATTCCTATTGGTCGCAGTTATCTTAATCACCATCTTCAACTCAAGTGTACAACACACTACTTTCTGGGATTTGTTTGTGGTAGGTCGTGACATCATCACATGGTTACACATTCATAATTTATTACAAGTCACTGCTGGTCTGAGTCCTCTAACCCTAAACATAATTGCACATGGTTTTCACAAATACTTCAAACAATCATGAGGAGAGGCAGAATAAACAGGTTCCCTTTGGTAACCGTCTCACCCACCCCCACCTGACGGGTTTCTCCGGAACATTTTAATCTTAACGACTACCAATTCAGCACGCATGGCACATCCTGTGAAAAAAATAAACCCCCATGAGTATCGGTCACTCTGGCCTCAAGCGTCCCTTCACCCCGTGTTTATTGTTGGTCAAAAGCAAATGTTCGGATCCCTCTGCAAGCTCCCATGTACTTAAGAGATTCCATCTACCTTCTGAAAAACTATAAGGCCGTAAATCCCTGGCCAGGTTGTTAGCTGACCATCTCCTCAGTTAATCATAACCCCTCCTTTGGTCTCCAACCTTGCAGAACTGCATTTTCCCAGCTACTGAAAATTCACATTGCGACTGCAGAGTTTAATAAAGTTATAAAAGCCTACTACGTGTAGATGTATAAATTCCCTCTTTATGTGTATCAGTGTGCATGCATGTTTAATAAATATTGTCTCTTGTTTACAGTGGGGGTTTCATGCCATGTTCCCTTCCTCATATGCGCATTATGAAGCTGCTCGTCACCCAGCTTCTGGGCACTTCGTCGCACACCATACCTCCATCGTGTTTATATTTCATTTGATGGTGTTGGCACTTATCTTGCGACGTGTGTGCAAATCTAACATGAATCCACTTTGACCATAAAGTAACACTTACAGTAAAACATCCCATTCACATTCACTGAATACATACAAAATTGCAACATCGCGCCAACTTTGCCGTACCCCAATCACAAATAGGGTGCATGCAACGTGAACCTCTCTCCATCATTGGGAACTTTCCTGACCACCCCAACACGCCCTACCAGCCCGCGAGAGGGAGACTCAACGATACGAAGGTGAATCTATCTAGAAAAGGTTGAGTAAAGTGAAAAAGACTGAGCTTGTGACACCCAGAGAGTATTGTGACGATTCACAAGGTGTCCTCACTTCTCCCCAAAGGGGAGCCCTTTCCATGATGCCAGAGAGATGTGGCCGCTACCCAATAATCCCCCTATGGGTGGTTTAATGCAGGAGGACCTCATGGGGAGGGACTCCCCCTCTGGAGACAAGAACGATCACCTGGGGTACAGCCCTTTGAATGTTGTCACTCCCCAACATTCCCTAGCCCTTCCCACTGTTCAGAACCACTTTAGTGAAAGTGAATCCATGTACTGTTGCCACTATTCTTAGCAGAGAGACTAATAACAGTTGGAAAATGCTCACCCTCAGCAGCCAATTGGTTTAAATCCTTCTTTGGACCCAGAATGGCTGCAATGGCAAAAGGACATTTCTCTTCACGAAAATCCTTGCTAGTATGTGGTGTTCCTCAGGGGTCATGTTTGTCCCTCCTGGTTTTTAATATTTTTTCAAAGCTTTTGTTTGACATGCTGCTGACACTTGGTGTCCGGTTTACCAACTATGCCGACAACACCCAATTGGTCTTTGAGCTGTCAGGAATATATGAAAATGATGCTCAAAGAGTCAAGCAGGTGTTTCGCGCAATTCAAAAATGGATGGCGACAAATTCATTAGCGTTAAATGAAAAAAAAACAGAATTACTCATAGTTGGAACCCCCAAAAGCTAAAAAAAAAAAACAAGATGATTGATACACAAGTTTGAACATTTAATAATAACAGCATCTTGGTATCAGATCATGTAAAAACTCTTGGGGTCTTCATGGACTCACATCAATCTTTTAAGAGGCATACCTCGTATTTAAAATCTGCAAGTGCATTTTACTTTAATCTATTGTGGCAAATTTGCCCATATTTGACAGAGAAAAATCTAGCTATGATTACTGGTGCCATAATATGTTCTAAACTAGACTATTGTAATAGTCTTGATGGGTACCTCTAAGACTGACATTAACAAAATGCAAACAATACAGAATGGAGCTGTCCGGCCCGTTTTTGGTCTAAGTCGACGCTCCAAGATCTCATCTGCAAGGAGGAAGCTACTTTGGCTCCCGGTTGAACAGAGGATTAAATCTAAAGGTGCAGTTATGGTATACAAATGCTTAGTAGTAAATGCACCAAACTATCTAGTTGGTAAGACAAAAAAAAGCACCAATCAGAAGAAATCTAAGTTCAAACAGAAATCAAGCTTTGCATCAGCCACGACCAATTTTTGGGCACCTATGATCTGGAATTCCCTCCTGCCTGACCTTAAGAACAGTGCATCTATCATCATATTTAAGAAACAACTTAAGACTTGGCTGTTCGACGAAGGGGCAGTTTAGTTAGCTTTTAATTTTATCTTCCTTCAGAATATCAGAACCCTGCTGTGGTGGTGTTTTTATGTATTTTCGTCTCTGTCCTTGTGAGCATTCTGAAGCCTGTGGGTGAACAGCGCTATATAAAAGTAAATATAGATAGACATACCGGAAATTAACCTAAAGCCAAAAGTACAAGGACAAAGAAGAACAGAGGAGACATGAAGATCATTGACTGTGCTTGTATTGGTACAAAGTGGCCCTGAGGAGGCATAAGGAGTTAGTTGTTAACAAAGAAAAGGGACTTTTACAATCCACACGGGAGGAACTTGATACAATGTATAAAAAGAAACATGGGACTATCAAATGTGTCACGCGCTGCCGTGTTGAACCCTGCTGGGTCTGGCAGCAGGTGTGAAGATGAACCAGCGCGAGTGATCCAGGTCCTGTCGAATGACTGGAGGGAAGAGGATGCAGGTGAAGTGCCATGGGAATCTTTCACCTGTTCTGCAAGAGCAAACCCCGGCAGCAGACCAAGCAAGGGAGCGGAGCCACGGAAACGACGAAAGAAGTAACGCGCAGCCAACAGAGCCATGGAAGTGAACCAGCAGAGATGGAGAGAGGACCAGGTAACAGGAGACTTGAAGGGGATGCAAGGGTAGAAGGGAGGCTGGTTCACAAAACTCTCTCTCACCTCAGTAGTGGGACGCCCACTACTTGGTATAACCAGAGATGGGCCTGGGACCCAAAAGCAGATACTGAGAGCGTAAGAGGAAATCTTCCTTGTCACAGTGGGAAAGAGAAAACAAACCACTGACCACTACAGAAAGGTCTGGGACCCGAAAGCAGATGCTGAGCGCATTAGAGGAAATCTTCCTTGTCAAAGTGAGAAAGAGAGAACCCGCTGACCACCAGAGAAGTGTCTGGATTCGGAAGCTGATACTGAGCGCATTAGAGGAAATCTTACTTCTCACAGTGGGAGAGAACCAATGACCGCCAGAGAAGGGTCTGGGACCCCAACAAGATTTGGGACTTTGCTAACAACAAACCAGAATGGCAAAGTGTACATCAAGCTGAAAGCGAGGAGACAGAACGGTGCCAAACAATGGCAGGAGAAGGGAGTCATTCTCCTGGTACCGAACGAGGAGTTGTACTGGAGACGCCAGCCATTGCCCCTGGCCTTGTGAACTGCGGCAAGCAATAACAGGAGAAGGGAGGCCTTCTCCTTGTCCCACCGGGAGTTGTGCTGGAAACGGCAGTCATTCCTTCTGCTTTATTGGAAACTGTACAGAGCTACACCAGGAGAAAGGAGTTCTTTCTCCTGGAGGCAAATCTTGTACAAGGGCTGTGTGAAACCCACAAGCCAGTGGGAAGGAGGCATTCCCCAGGCATATTCATTGCAGGAGAACATTCTTTTGGACACTATCCAGGTAACAGGAGAAAAGAGCCATTCCCCTGAAGACTGAACTTTGTTAGTTCACCCTTTAGGTATAGTATGAGGGATAGAAGTAGGTTGTGACACAGGACGGTGGAGTTTTGATTGACATTCTGACAGAACCTTTAGTATTAGTTTTGAGACAGGGAAACCCCTCCTAGAGATGGGGATAGATAGGTTGTTGATACTGAAAGTTAAAGTATATAACCACCACCATACCACCTTTGCGTCCGCTTCCTTCTTCGACACCCATAATTGAAACCAAGAGAAAGTGTGGTGGTGGCATGACCTGTGGTGGGTGGACTGGGTTTATCTGGGAATGACGCTGAAACCTCCAGCACTAGCCTACTGTGGAGCTGCGTAGGCGATTACATGAGAAACAGCCAGAAGTGCGAACAGTACGCTACCTGGAAGGGCTCGGCGGTTGGGTCAGCACCAGTAACAGAACGGGAGAAAGTCTGGAAGGCAGCTGCGCAATATGTAAGTGAAAGCCAAGGACCATACAAAAGAGACTTACTTTGAACCCTTGGCTGGTGCTAAAACATTTGCCACCAAACATCAAGAAGATTAACTCCCAGACCCAGGGGTCTTTGAGAGTATCATTGGCGAGAACAGTATTCTCCTGGTGTACAGCCTGAAAACGAAAAAGAGGTTGTCTTCCTTTAATTTTCGTCAACACCGATCCTGACAAGCGTCAATGCCCCTTTGAACCCAATGCACACGTCTTTCCTAAAAGAGATGGAAGAGAAGTCTTTGTTCCAGCTCGGTACGAGAGATACTGGCCTCAGGAGACCAACGAGCAAGCAACAAGCCTCTTCCTCGTCCCAGTTGGGCATGGTAGAGAAAGTAGAGAGGCAAGGCAACCCTTGGGGGGAACTACAAGATTTATTTAAGAAGTTGAAGATAAGATATTCTGGAAGAGGCTTACAAAGAATTGGGGAGCACGCTAGAAGAAGGGGGTCATTTAAACTAGCCACATCTAGAAATCAAGGAACTTTGTTTCTTTTGTTGTGAACTTTGGAACCTCTTTGGAATCTTGAAACATTTCCTGAGCTTGAGAACGCTGCACCTTGAGAGACTCATACCCAGGAGAAGGGAGTCATTCCCCAGGGTTTTAGTAAGAACTCTTTTTATTATATTGGCATTTGTGTTACGTGGTAGGGATCTTTGATTTGTACTACACAAACTTTGTGACTAGCTGAGTTTTAGTTTGTTTAAGGTAGGGAACCACCTCTAGTTAGGGATAGGTAGGTTTGTATATCCTATAAATAAAAGTCTTTAACAATAATGTAACACTATTTGGTCAGACCCCTCATTCCATGCCGCCACAGCAGACTGTGCTCGAAAACCTTGTCAGCTTATAATGATTTAGTACCATCCAGCTATAATTTTGGTTCCAATGGTTTGCAATCTTCCATAAGTATGTAGGAAAGGGGAAGGGACACAAGAGTAAGAAAGTTACTCCCAATAGTGGCTAACGTATTCCTAGTCCCCTTTCCACTATATGCCCACCCGCCTTCCGCACTAAAAAGATCCTTAACTGCTAATACATCACTTACCTTGGCGATCGTAAATAAAAGGACTGAAGGGTGAGGCTCGGGTGGGGCTCAGGAAGGCAGGCTTTTGTCGCACATGCGCCAGCCCTCACATAAACACAAAAATAGATAATGTTGTTGAGTGGTCTGGTCCTGTCCCAAATGGTGGCGGTCCCATAAGCATGAAGGAAAGGGGATTCTGCACTGAGCATGTAGTCACTATAGTAACTTTTTATTGTTTGTCTCTTCTTCTGGTAGTCCACCTTCGCCTCTTGATGTTACCCTATTTACCTCATCTCTACCACCCAATATTACCTCCAACCCTCATGCTCCTCTTTATCTCCTCTGGGTAATTACCTTCTGTGCATGATGTTACACATCCAACCTTCTCTGTGCCGCCCTATCTACCACCTCCACCTTGTGATATTTCGTTTTTTACCTCCTTGGTGTCACTCTTGCTCCCTGAAGGGTTACCTCTTGGTGTCACCTTCAGTCTCAGATGTTATCACCTCCTTCTTCTCCTTGTGTTTCACCGTGCCCTCCTTTAACCTGAATCTCACCACCACCTTTTGACTTTCACTCCCTTCTCATCATATTACATACTCCTCATACAAAAGCATTGTCCTGATATTTTCAGCTCCTCCTGCAACAGCCCTTCTGATGTTACTATCCCGTCGGTCACCCCTTAATTCTCACAACCTCCTCCTCCTCCTCCTCCTCCCCTCTCTCTCTCTCGCTCGTTACCACATCCTCCTTTACTCCCCTAGCTCTCACCAACTCCTGTTCTCCACTGCAACCACTTCTCCACTTTCTTGCATCTCTCTGGCTTCTACATCCTCCAATGTTCTCCAGCCACTGCTAAATTCTAACCCCCTGCTCTTTGAACTCACACTGGCCGACTGGTGGCTCTAGCTTGTATACTCTTCCCCTTACTGCTTGGGGGGACCCTTAATGAGGGTCTGCATCTGTGGACTGTAATTGGGACAATGCAGTGATTGGTTGCTGTGTATCAGTGCACCTGGGGCTCCTTTGGGGTTAGGAGGGCCTACACAGCCTTTAACTCGCCTGTCTGCCATCTTGGAATTGACTCTCTTCCCTAACCCTCTATTTTGCTGTCGGTGCTGAACTTAGTTCTTCTAAAAGGAATGCCACGTATGATGAATGCCACGTATGATGAATGCCACGTATGATTCGCATACTGGGAAACATTTGGTCAGTTGTTAGAACTTTGTATGTGAAATATCGCTCTGCATTGTGAAATAGCAACCTTTTATTGCTTGTGTGAGAATATTCTGTCGGGTACCAGTGCTTTTGTAGCTTTATTTCCCATGTCATACATGCCGCAGACAGGCACACTTGTATTTGCTGGACTCTGGAGTTCACTGTGTCTTGCTCTATCTCTGTGAGATTACTTCCCTGGTGTTGCTAGTGAACGTGTAACTATCTAAACGCACGCTACCAATGTCAGGTGAAAGGAATAGCTTGCTGTCAAAGCGCAACGTTTCATTTTAGAGCTTTGGGTCTGCCGAGAGAAGGCTTCAGAAACTCTTACTTGGGGTGGGAAGTTTGCTGCCACTTCCCCGCATGGTCTTCTTAGGGTTTTGGAGCAGGTCAAGGCTTTTAGGCCTAGCTTGCCCCAACTCGCTGGTATAGTTGGGAGGAGAGTCAAAGCTCCCAGGATTGGCCTGCAGTCAAGCAGTATAATTGTCCCCTGCTATTTGATGAGTAACAAGGGATGGTGACCAGGGAATAGTCCCCATTTTACCCCCGGGCCAATATCCAGTGACTTGGGGTTGCATCCAGCCCCATGAGTTACGCCTTTGGTGGGCCCCAAAACCAGGCACGGACTTAATCCAGGACTCATGAAATCCCTCTAAAATATGCAAGTACCTGAGTAATCCAAACCCAGGATTCCACCAGATGTAGAATAGTCTGCAGTTTAGGAGTCTCTTCAAGAGCAGAGTGACAAGCAGGAAGGAAAACATGAGCACCTCTGCTGGAAATTCTGGGATAAGGAAAAATAAGTCAGGTGGTATTAAATTGCGAAACAACCCAGATGACCAATTGGAAGTGAGAGGAACCAAACACATGCCCCATGTAGTAGACATCTTAGCCGGGCCAGTTTTATTGAAGCCTCATATTAGTAGGCTGCAACTGGTCAACATAACACACGCAACAAATTTGCCACATCTCAATTTCAAACAATGTATACAATTCTATAGTGGGACTATAACATCTGAGTCATGGTATTTTGATTTTAGTGGCATTTTTGCCAGTGGTAAAGTACTTTGGGACACTAAGCTATTTCTACACTGTATCATGTTTGGCAGAGAGAGCTTTCTTGCAAGAGGATAACACTTTTGCTGTAAGGACGTGTTCCGTGAAATCTCTTACCCAGTGTTGGACAGTGCCGTCCTCCTGCTCACCACAAGTAACCACAGCAAATTTGTTGTGGTGATCATATCAACGCAAAGTAATTTCCCAGAATGGTAGACCCCAGCAGTGCGCTTGCACATGTTGTCCTTTAATTTATTTGTATTTAGCCTTCAAGGAAGTCTTATAAGCACAAAGAGGATTGGGCTGCTGTAGTCTCCAATCCAGTGTCACGTACATCATGATGGTTCTGTATGGTACCTTAAGACTTGCAGGGCGAGGAGCATTCATGCCTCGCAATCCAGCTTGATAAGTACAGATGGGCGACCCGAAAGCCACAATGCCACTTTTGGAACAAACACAAAAGTATGCAGGTGAGCCAGGAGCCCAGGGGCGAAACCATTCACGTTACCAAACCAGCAGAGTACAGGACAGGACATAAGCAACCATGCAGGCAAATTAGTAGGAAGAGTTGCGATGCAACGTCCTTCCTGCCCAGCTTACTAAAATACAGCTGAATAACCACCTATTATATTACAAAAAAAAGTTGTAAAAAGCAATATTTGCTTGAGAAGCTGCCTAGCCATTTAACTACTAAGGAAACGGCATGCAAATCGAGAGACACATTGGAACTTTGAACCCACGTGTAATGTCAGGAACTAGATTGTAGTTGTCATTTCACATCCCACCTACCATAGTTCCCAGCGTAGCTCTTTGTGGACTAGTGTAATCAACCCAGCGAGCAGTTGTGAGACTGGAACTCCCACCCCACACCCATGTCCGGCAAACACCAGGCTGCTTCCAAACTCAGCTGCCAGCCTTGATGACCCTAGTACTATACAAAGGCTTAGGTACATCTTGAGGGTTAGGTTTTGTAGCCTCAGACCAGAAGCCTGCATTCTTTGGCTCTCCAGATGTATTTGACTGCAACTCCCATCAGTGGTGGTCAGCAAAGTCAATGGTTAATGATCGTGGGGGGTCATAGTCCAAAACATCTGGGGAGCCAATGGTTGCAGAACCATGCCGTAGAGTAGTCTCATGTAAATCATTAGGGTCAGATTTTGCTACCTCAGAGAAAGTTTTGTGTACAGCCTGGCTGCTACTTTCTACAGCCTGAAATAGAATCGCAGGTTCGTTATGAAGGTTGTGTGTAGCCTCAGACATCAGAGGGTGTTGGGTATTATAGCTTTGTATAATTCTCATCCAGCGGTTTACACTTGTTTGAGAGGTACATTATCTGCAGTTTCTAAAAATCTAGCATCTGTTCAGTACCTCCCTTGGGTGGTGGGAGAGAGTCCACATTCTGTGTGAGAGGAGTGGGAGCCACCGATTAGGTGGTAAGGTTCGTTTTACAGGCAAGACGGGTCGGTAGCTGGAGTTCTGCCACAAGAATGGGTTTTCTAGCACCGGGATCTTGCTTGTTGTTCCTCTACCTCATCTTCGTCTCGCTACCAACCTAGATGTGGCCTTCCGTGTGGATGTATTCTTTAGTAGGGTCTGCCTATTAGCCAGATAAGCAGATGGTTTCATGCAGAAAGTTTTATGGACATTCCACCTGTCCTTGAAATCGATGCATTGAGTTCTCTGCAGCCCATAAAGGCTTCTAGGTCCATCTCGTGTAGAGCGAGTGAGCTGAAGTAGTAGAGGTGCATATCGCACTGTTCTAGATCTCTGCGGACCTTGGTGCAAGAGTCTCTATTCAAAGGACCTGTACAACCCTTGCGCAATGTGTTAACACTCTTTCATTGCATGATGTATGAGCTTATATCAGAAAGATGCCTGTGCATGTCATTAATATAGATCTCCATTTTTACAGGAATTCCAACGTTGCTGTATGGAATCGGGTCCTGGTTCTTTGCAAGAATCCCTGAGACTGTCCGCACCAGCGCTGGCTCCGTTACCATTTATTTTGCATACAAAGAGGATGAAGGGGCCATGTACTGAACTTCCATTGATTTGGGTCTACCCCCACCTTCCCACATTTGGAAGGTTTCTTGGACGTGTTGTTTTGGTGCTTAAAATATGCATTTTAACTTATTTGTGTTTAAATAAGCTGCCCTACACCAAAAAACAGTTATTCTCCGCCAACAAATTGTATTTATGTTTGAAATGAAGGAATATAATTGCGATACAGTGTACCTTGGCTCCTTTCCAGGCTCTGACCGATTCTGCTTTTCTCCTCCCATAGTTTCACGTATGTGCTTATTAGTGAAAAGTGATGGTGAAATAATAAGTGATTGGGTCTTGGAAACATATAGGTGCAGATTCTCAATAAAAGTGTGCACCTCAATGAAATGTGTAAAGGCGCAAAGATGCGCTTGCGCATTCCTTTGCACCTCATGAATCCACATAAACTAAATGAAAAAATGCACTTAGCTCATCAATGGGCAAAACCTAGGACAAAATAAGTACCAATAAAGAAGCTAAGAGGCTGGATCTAACGGGCTGCTCATCGTTTAACTATCCCCAAAAGTACTGCAAAAGAAGCAGCACCACGCCAAAAACATGCGCATCACATGTGCACAACTTACCACTGACAAAGCCACAATGCAGAAAGAAGCCCGTGAACACCTAGTGGCAACCTCAGGACCACAGGACACCCGAAAACCCCATCTAGTTCCATTCAGGCCCCTGACATAACGTTGTCAGGAACCTACACCGTTCCCGGTGGTCCGTGTGGTCCCGGTGGGTAAAGCACCTGTACTGTCATTCATTGTTACTTCCAAGATGGAAACAGCCTGTTCCAGCATTGCATACCGTGCGATGCAGTCTAGTTCATTTCCAAGATGGCAGCCTCCCGAGTTCAGCGACAGAGGAAGAAGAGCGAGGCGGATAAAAGACCTGCACAATGGTAAGCGCATGCGTCGCTTTTGTGTTCTTGGCACTGACGCTACCTAATCTGATATTCTTCCTTCATTGATACAGGGCCCGTGTCGCCAAGTTTCAGTGTGTCACTTCTTGTTTCATCTTACCTGCTTTTGGATCCCTCCAGTTTTCTCCCTCTTTTGGCCTCTCCTTCCTCTCTCTGTGCTTCCGCTACCTGCTGCTGCTACCATTCCAAAGTGGCTTCCTTGTCCAGAGAAACCCGTTCTCACCTGATCCATCCTCTGCTCCGGCGTCCGGGCAAACTGCAGATCTCCAGCTCAAAGGGTTTTTCTGCCACAAGAGGGTTTTTTACAGAAGCGGATTTCCTAGCAGATTCTCCTGATTTCCTTCTAACGACGACACGAAGATTTTTCTGGGGGGGGGGCAAGCACATTCTTGAGCAGCATCTTGGGCAATGAAGGTGGATGAGATGGTGACAAAGGATGCCGTGCTCCCAATTACACCCAGGATGAGTCCTACCCTACATGGCTGACCATGGGGCAACCCTATACAACCTACATGGTTAAAGGGCAAGTATCGCCACCAAATATGCCCTCTGGGCTGACCTCCCCAGCAGAGTGAATGCCCTGGGAGTGGCGCCCAGGTCCCAGGGCCGCAAAGAAAATCAAAAGTAGTGGACACATCAATTGGTGAATGAATGAAAAGCTGGTGGATCAATATGGCCATGCCAGTGGCACAGGTCGTGACTGAGCAGTTGGCAAGTCCCTCACCCCAGCGGCGATGGCAGTGGCATCAAGACCTGATGCAGCTGCACAAGAGAAAGGTCAGTATACCAATGTAAACGTGATGTACAGTCACGCCATAAAGGTGACCGAGAACCCTAACAGTCCTGTCATTGCCACACATCTGCACGCCTACAATGTCACTGCACATGCTAAACCCACTTCAAAGCCCTACTTCATATGAAATACCATATTTGCATGCATGCATAAAGTTCTAAATCCGGGCCATTGTAGCATCAGAGTGCCCAGGCCTGTCACTGGATTGGCATGCTATGCACTCGCCAGATGGTAGTCGGCTGAGGGAAAGGGAAAAAGTGCAGGGAAGGTACATATATAGGTTGCCATCCCTTGAGGGGAAGAAGAGCACCAGGCAATTTGAGGCTGAGGAGATAAAACTTGAGGTGAGCAAGCAGCAGTGCCAACTGTTCCCACAAATGGACCGGAACCAATGGAGGACCATGATCCAGAAATAAAGCCTGCACAAACGCACCCACCAACCCAGAACTAACCACACCTTGGCATGCTGTGAGGACGGTAAAAACCAATAGGCCCGTCAATGCCTATTACGTCACCTGGTAAGAAAAAATGTGTTTGCATCAGCACAGCGAGCATGCAACTTGCTGCCCTATAGCGCGCAATTTCACATTTGGACTTTTAAATTGATGCTGTTAAGTTTTACTTTGTATGGTTCTGTTCTTGCAAGTTCTGACTTCTGCTGTCAAGACCAATTCAGGGTATTGTATTTGTTGAGCCAGCTGTGCCATGATTTCATCTTCTCATGTGTGTGCTTGGCTAATGCTGAGGGGACCTTCCTTTGGGATAGGCACACAATTCCTCTATGCCTTCATTTTGGAAAGGCTTGTGTGGTTGCATTATACAGGTAAGACATTACTGAGGGCGTTTTTGAAAGGCTTTGCAGTGGCGCCATAACACATTTTACTGAATGTGCAGTAGTAAAATAATGGAAAATGGTATAGGCACTTTCTGTAAATGAGAACATTAAGATCCCGCCTGCAAAGCATATTGAGTATTTTAGAACCATGTATAGCACTGCACCATACATCGCCACCAATGCTGCCATCAACGAAGACATCCTGAAACAGCGTTTAGGACTGGAAATGCAATTTCTTCCGACCACGGCTGGTTTGGGCTCATAGTGAATTTTGAGTTCCATTTGCATGCCGTAAAGTGACTTATAAGGTACCAGCAACTTAATTAGGACCCTGGGTGGGGGCGCTAGTAATTGGGAGCTCAGAACACGGGCTTCATTCAGTAGTATAAGCCAGCGTTCCAAGCTCCCCAGTGTGTCCCTCGCCCTGTGCCTCACTTGCCCCTCTCCCTAACACAGGATGACACATTTAGCACCTGTGAAAGATCTCACCTGGGTGCTAAAGACTATAATAAATTAAAAGATAAACTCACCTGTCTGATGACGCCACTTCTTTGGGAGGAACTCCGCTGTCAGTAGTGATTGCATCAGTGTAATCAACATTGAAAACGGACTCCCTGTCAGCGATTTGACATTGCCGGCAAAAGGTAAGTGAGATTTTCTATCATGCAGCCTTTAACACCTGCACTGCAGTT
Organism: Ambystoma mexicanum; assembly: GCF_040938575.1. NCBI lineage: Eukaryota > Metazoa > Chordata > Amphibia > Caudata > Ambystomatidae > Ambystoma > Ambystoma mexicanum. Next base: position 1,460,168,451 of record NC_090934.1, on the reverse strand, counting down.
TGGTGGGTGCTAATGGCAATATGACCCTTGGTGGCTTCCCTCAGGCCCTTAGTGTGGGCAGCGGCCGTTACCAGCAGGGTCGTCCCACTGCCTCGGGTCATATCCCCTCAATGAATGTGTAAATAATGATGCTAAAAAGAGTCAGCGCTGCACAGATCATCCCTAATAAGGTTGAGACCAGGTGTGTAGTTGTCTGCAGCCTTGAGAAATATCTGTCTTGGATTGACGAAGCTATGTTTAAAGTTTCGCTGCCCTATAAAACAAATACAATTTTCTGGAGCAAAAGGCTTGCATTTTTGGCTAATTTGCATACTGTGGTGAATCACGGTGCCGCGATCCCCACAAGAGACTTACCCAAGACTGTCTGATGGCCCGAGTGACGCTACCGACTGAAGCGGGATGGCAGCAGCACTGGCGCAGTTCACGACACGTTGTGGAATCGGGCACCCACCCCTTTGCTTGCCTATGGTGGAACAAGGAGCCAGGGCGGCGGCGGCGGCGTGCTCTGTGTTGACGGATAGTAGTCAATGAGAGAAGATGGCAGAGGGACACTGCAGCACCTTAGAGGAAAGGCTGTAGTCTTTTCTTTCGACTGCACCAGGAGAAGTCCCAGATGTTAGGAACACCATAGAGCCTATGGGAGAACATGATTTCAAATCCACACAGAGGAACCTGGGGAAATGTAAGGATGTACCTAAATTAATAAAATAAGAACCTGAGCCCAAGCACAAGACAGCTATTTTAGAGTCCCAAGATAATAGAAGAATAAATAGGAAATAAAGAAAGTGAAAATACAATTGAAGCAATAGAAGCACAACTGGACAATAGAAAGAGAGCCTAACACAGGAGGACTAGCGTGGAATCACCCTGCTAGGCAATCCTATAAGCAAGCAGGGCTGTCCTCCAATCAGCAGCCTACAGGACGAGGAGGAGTCTGGCTATAAAAGCAGAGCCAGCCCATTCTGAACTTGTCTCAGTCAGGGACAGGTTCCCTGTATTTCTCTCCATATGCTGGTGAATGGAAGAGGAGCTGTATCCTGAAGGAGGAGACGCTTCCTGGTTGAAGAAGCCTGAACTACCCTGGAGCACTGGCAGCCTGGAAGCTGCCTGAAGAGCCTGGAGAAAACTGGTTGACACAGTGGGAAGAAGTATAGTACTCCTGCAGCACACCTAAGTCTAAAAGATGGAAGAGCTGACCTGCGCGAGAAGAAGCAGAGCAAACTGACTGAACATGGGGGAAGAAGGAGAGTACCCCTGCAGCCCACCAAAGCCTCAAAGGTGAAGGGACTGACCTCCATGAGAAGCCTGGGAAGAGGTTATGGCAAACCTTTTCTAAGATCCTGGTAGCGAGAGACCAGGACAGAAGCAGGACACCTGAGGAGAAGAGACGCAAAAGCAAAGATCCCCTGAAGAGGAGATAGGCAACAATCCAGGTCCTTTGAGGACGTGAGGGACAGAAGAGGAAAGAAGGAAGGTAAAGAAGATACACTCCTGAAGGAAAGAGGAGTCAAGCAGAGAGAGAGAGAGCGAGGGAGACAAGGGATGAAACACTTGAAGGACGGAGATAGAGGACCAAAGTGCAGGACCCAGCTGATCCCTCGCCTAAGAGACCCTGCACCTAGAAGACAACTACAGGTCCCAGTTTGATTGCTTCATGTAAGCAGTCCTGTTGTTTCTCTACCTGAGGAAACCGTAAGAAAAAACCTCTTTTGAATGGTTGGACTTTTGTTATTTAGGAAAGGACTTTTAGTTAGATATTCTTCATCGCAACATTTGACTTGGCTGTTATGAGAACTCGCTGTCAAGGAACTTTTGATTCAGAAAACGTTAATTTTAAGTTAACAGATTAGTTGCAACAGGCAGGTTTACTTTATGGGTTTTATGGGGCATCTTTTTACTTATTAGGTGAAGTATACCTGCAGTTTGTGTTATTCAAACAAGGATGCACTTCTAAATCATTTATGTTTGAATACTGCTTTATTCTTTAAACCCTGTGTTGGTTACGCCTGTTTAATAAAGTATTTTCTTTAAGAAGACCCCAAAGTCTGAGACCCTTCTGGTCGCCATGTCCTCACACTCATCACACATTGTGTTAGAATTGGGATTCTCCAACCCCGAATTTGAGCCTGTCCCACAAATATTAGCTTTCATTAGGAAACCCTTTCAGATAGTGCCATCTAAAAGCCCTCTGGAAAGAAGACCAAAACCAAGTCCTCCAACCCATCAAGGGCTCGTGTCCAATGAGAAATGAGTCCAGAAACCTTCCTTCCTCATAGCCCCAATGTAGAAGGAAAACTTTACATACTACATAGTCCCCAAGACTACTGGATCCCTGGCAACGACTGGCTCCTGATCTCCACTGACCTGGAAGGGTGACTACAGCATCCAACCACTGTTGGTTACTTACTCCTCCAAACGTCCCCAGAAGTGGAAAGGGATTAGGATAGTTTTGGGACTCACAACGCCTACTAACCACATAAACCTATGCCTAATGGCCTTGAATCTTTCTTCTCATCCAGTAAGGATTCAGAGAAAGGAAGTCCTGGGTTATCTCAACTATGATACCTTCTACATTGACTCCTCTCTTGTGTACCACCCAAATGGAACCGTAACCAAGAGGGTAACCAGAAAAGCAATCAAAGAGAACACCTTACACACCTTTCCCACCAGGAGATAGGTTCTTGCATCAACCCTCCTTCCTTGCTTAATGAGACACTTGATTCAGGCCTTGGAGGAGAGCTGGGATCTATCTCCCAGGAAGAGAGTTCATCCAGTGAATCAACTGAAGCCATAGAATGGGAGGTCGTAGAGTGTCCTATTATAAAAGTGCCAACTGTACAGTAGAAATATCTGGATTATTAATGACCACAGAGTCAACAACTTGGTAAAGGAGGACCCCAAGTAGTCAGAAGACCAAACTTGTGCCTCTGCTGTGGAATAGCAGGACATTCTACCCATATTTGCCCTGAAAAATATTTCTCAGAAGATATTTTACCCAGAGAGTTTGGGATCCAGAGTGAACCAACTAAAAAGATCCTCAAAACAAACCCAGAGGAAAAGGGGACCCCTGATATACCTGTGAAGACAATAATGGCAGATTTAAGCAGGTCACAGGATTTTTCCCTTTCCCAAGTACATGAACCTGGAAAGGTGTGAAAACCACAAGTCTGGAAAGTCGCCCTGAGAAACAGTCCAATAAACATCAGAAGAAAGGGGGGGGGAGTGTTGCTGTACCGGAAGAAACGTCACCTAGTAACACTCTTCCAAACCACTTTGTGGGAAAGGCTGGACACGGGAAGCCTAGTTTCAGCCATTAGGCCGGAATTCCTAACAACATCCTGCCGGGTGAAAAACCTCAAAACATCACCTGTGTCCATGGAAAATGAGAAAGGTACGTTATTCCAATCATCCCAATTCAGAGAAAGGGGCAGAGTTGGAAAATTGAAGTGTCCATAATTACTAGTCTACCAGAAGCTATTATTATTGTAACTAACTTCCTGTATCTCTTCACCGCTGGGTTACAAGACTGTGTTCAGTAAAAAAGGACCAGAGATGCACCAGCCCAAAGATATACCAACAGTAACATCAAGAAGGAAAGTGTTGAGATCCAGTCTATTAAGGAGTATTCCCCAATTTCCATCTTCAGGGAATCATCTAAGAAGTTGGAAAAGGAAGACCCAGAGAGAAGGCAGTTAGAAAACCACATTCTAAAATGGTCCAGAACTCCAAACCCCAAGGAAAAATCAAGGAAGGGGCCAAACGAAAACAGTGAGGGTATGTGGTGAATTGCTGTGCTGCGATCCCCAAAAGAGACTTACCCGAGACTGCCTGGCAGTGAGAGTGACGCTAACCACTGGAGCGGGATGGCGGCAGCAGTGGCACAGCACACAACACGTGGAGAAACTGATGGGCATCCACCCCTTGGTGTGACTGCTGAAACACCGGGAGCTGGGACGGCAGCCTGCTCGTCTCTGAGGGATGGAAGTTGATGAGAGAAGACAGCAGTGAGAAAATGCAGAATCTCAGAGAAAAAGCCTTAGTCTTTTCTTTCGACAGCGCCAGGAGATGTCCCGGATGTTTGGAACACCATAGAGCCTATCAGAGTACCTAGTTTCAAATCCTCAGAGAGGAACCTGAGGAAATGTAAGGATGTACCCACATTAATAAAATGGGAACCTGATCCCAAGGACAAGAACAATAATATTTTAAAGAGGCCCAGGATAAAAGAATAATAAATTAAAGGAAATAAAGAAAGTGAGAAATCCAATTGAAGTAATAGAAGCCCAACTGGCCAATAGAAAGAGAGCCTAACACAGGAGAACCAAAGTGGAAACATCCTTCTAGCCAATCCCGTAGGCAGGGCTTTCCAGCAATCGGAAGCCTACAGTATGAGGACGACTCTGGCTATAAAAGCGGAGCCAGCTCATTCTGAACTTGTCTCGGTCAGGGGCAGGTTTTCTTTATTTCTCTCCAGACGCTGGTGAATGGAAGAGGAGCTGTTTCCTGATAGAGGAGATGACTGGGTGAAGAAGCCTGGACTACCCTGGAGAACTGCCTGCCTGCAAGCTACCTGAAGAGCCTGGATGGAACTGATTAACCCAGGAGGAAGAAAGAGAGCACCCCTGCAGCCCACCTAAGCCTAAAAAGCGAAAGAGCTGACCCGCCTGGGACAAGGTTAAGGCAAAACCCTGCTAAGACCCTGGTAAAGAGGGACCAAGACAGAAGCAGGACCGCAGAGGAGAAGAGGAGCAAAAGGAAAGATCACCTGGAGAGGGGCAACAGTCCAGGTCCCCTGAGGATGTGAGGGGCAAAAGAAGAAAGAGAGAAGGAAGGTAAAGAAGATAGACTCCTGATGGAAAGAGGAGTCACGCCTCTGAGAGAGAGGATGAACCACTCAAAGGACGGAGATAGAAGCCCAAAGTCCTTTGCTTAAGATGCCTTGCACCTAGAAGACAACTACAGGCCCCAGATAGATTGCTTCGCATTAGTGGCCCTGTTGTTTGTCTACCTGAACAAACCGTGGGAGAAAACCTCTTTTGAATTGTTTGCCTTTTGTTATTTAGGGAAAGGCTTTAAGTTGGATACTCTACCGTCAATACTTTTCACACAAGGGAAGGACATTAAGTTTGTTCTTCATTTTACCATTTAATTTAGGTATTCTGAGAACTCACTTTTGATTCAGGAAACCCTTATTTTTGGAGTTAAAAGATTAGTTGTGACAGGCACGTTTACTTTAGGGGTTTTCGTACTTTGGGGCACCTTTTTACTTCATAAGTAAAGCACATTGGAACACTTTGATTTATTTGTCAAACCCTGTTTTGGTTACACCTGCTTAATTCTTTTCTTTAAGTAGACCCCCAAAGTCTGAGACCCTTCGGTTCGCCATGTCGTCATACTTGTCACAAGAGCCACAATGCCTTGAAAATGTGGCTCTGAATTTTATTTATTTATTTATTGCATTTGTTACACCCCAAACCCTGAGCTATCACGGCGTAGTTAGACATCTTGGTAATACAACAGTAGCATTCAATTCAAAGTACATGTAAATAAAACTTGCATGATATTACAAAATTACATAATTACAAGAAGATAATTTTAAAGAACTGGAGGTGAACTTCCAGTGATGGTTACTAGGTGCCACTGGGTGATTTGGCTCAAATGGATTATGCTACTCTCACATTATGATTTCTTTCTGTATTTTAACCAATGCGCCTGTTCTTGGGTTGGTGTATGTGATTATATTCACTCTGCGACATTAGCATTTGCAACATTTGCCAAATCCTATTTGTTTTTCAATAAGCCATCCAACTCATTCATGTCTTTTCTTATCTTCAAAGAGAATTGGTGCCACCACTGACCATAATGATGATTTCCTAAAGGTCATAGTATCATCATTCACAGATTTCAAGTCCTCCTCTTGTATCGGGAGACGCCAATGTGCATTTAAGATCTTTCAAATCCCATTGGCTTTGTTATTGAAAGTAGTGATAAACCCAGTAACACTCCCATCTTCATCTTTTCCTTTCCTCGTGGGACTTCTGTCTTTGAATTTCTACTAATGAACAGAGCCCCTCTTTCATATTAACCCACTTTATTAAATGTATGACTGATTGCATTTTTGGGATACTGCTGTGCTAGAAATCTCCTAGTTATAATGCATGAGTGTATAAAGAATCTGCACCCTCCGAGAAATTCCTTCTAGCACGTGTAAATTCACCCACGGGTGTGATTCACTTCAAGTTTTTGGGATGTGAACTCTCAAAAATAGAACCAAATTAGCACTTGCTTCTTTCTAAAGAGTTCAGTTAGACTCTCTTTGTCACCAATTCTCCTTTTAACATCCTAATAGATGATTTCAGTATAGCTTTGCTGTTCAGTAAATGGAAGGTTCTTATCATTAGTGTTAAGAATTTTGATTAATTCATATAACTCTTTAATGGAACCATCCCAGATAATGAAAAGATCATCAATAAATATATCATGCATGATTATCTTGTCTCTGTAGAATTGATGGTCATTGGAATGCAGAACTTTGTCTGCCTTTTGTTCCATGAATAAATTAGCATAAGTGGGTGCAAAAGATGTACCCATTGCTGTCCCGCATACTTCATGATCATATTCTCAATTGAACTTGAACTGCATTATGTTCCAAAAAGAAAAACATGTCTATGATTGTTTGCCAGTGTGCTCTATAAACTAGCTGATTGTTAAGTTGCCCTCTAGAATACTAGCTAGGAAAGGTCTTTGGCATCGCAGCGCAGGGATAAAATGCAAAAGACAACTGAGAATTTAAAAAAGTTGTTTCTTTAACAAGAAAGTTATCACTCAATTTTCCTTAACCAGTACACTGTAGGATTCAGGTGTGAGCCCAGTTAAAGATTGCGTCAACAATCCTTAGAGCCGATTGGTTCTGTGGCTTCAGTGAGGTAGTTTGAAATCTTGTGAAAGGTTCTAAACTGCCTTTCATTCAGACATCCAACAGAGAAGGGCACTGTTTTTAGAGCTCCTCAGAGAAAAACTATAGAGAACTTCTTTAAAGGAAAACTGGAGAATACTGGAATCTGTTGCGAAAAGAGTGCAATCCAAGGAGAAGACTCAGTGAACTCCCACACAGGAAGCTAAGTGGAAGTTCTTGTTTAATTCACAAAGAAATATGGAATGTGTAAATACGATGATTGAAAGTAAACTGTAAATGAGCTGCTCTGGAATTGCCAAGTCTATCTGATACATGTAGGCATGCTCTTGAGTTAAAGAGAGGGGGGACTGACTGTTTCTGCACTTGTGGTGACAGTCAGATGCAACAAGCAAACTGAAAAAAAGTGTGATGTGCGCGTTATTATTTTTTCTGATAAATGCGCGCATTCAAAAAGCTAATAATCTAACATTTTACACCTTGCGTCGGGTGTGCGATTAATATTTAACCATAGTGCGCACAACTAACCTATTGTTTTGGGCTCTAGGAAACAAAGCCTGGGTGTTCATTAGATTCTCTCTACATACCTTCCGAAAGTGCAGAAGAGTCTTCAGGCTATTACAGAATCGGACATCAGGACGCATCTGAACATGACATGCGTGTTTCGTTGTTAACGGTTAAACTGAAGAGAAACTTACGGCGGGCAGAAATAACCTCAGGAGAGAGTCACGGTTTTCACATGCCAGGCATTTGAGAATACTGAGATGAGGAAGCTGAATGTAGCAATGAGGATCCATGAGGCTGACAAGTGCAGAACGTGTTCTAGTGGTTACGAGTGTATGATAGGTGCCGGGACATTTAAAAGCCAGAACCTAAATGGAGGATGGGAGAACTACCTGGGGAAGCTGTGTCCTTGTGACATCAACAGAGGGACTACCGAACCGCTGAAGAGAAGTTTGTGGAGCCAGCCAGCTCGAGGAAGGCTGCAAGAGACGGTTTGCCACACTGGCACCGCACCAGAAGAAGGCAAATCTGGTTGGCGGTCGTGGGAATTGAAGAGCAGCCCACCTATACCACCCGTATACAGAGAAGAGTTCTGCAAACAGGCGGGAGCTGGGAAGGACGTGAAAGCCAGCGGATGAAGCTGGAGAGCCTTTGAGATGGAGGTGGGACACCGAACTGCCACTTCTGAATTTAATGCAGGGAAACCGAAAAATGCCACAGAAAACCAGTGAGTCCTAAGGATGGAGTTTGGGACACCGGGACGCTTTGGCAACACTACCAAAGAACATTAAAAGAATGTGAAGTGAATGAAAGAGATATGAGATTCATTATTACCGAAATAGAACCAATAGAGGTGAATGTAACAAAGTCAAGTTTGTAAGTGCATAAAGGAAATCGCATTAAAACCCTGGCAGGAGGGTTGTGAGGAATTCAACCATCTGCATGATGGGCATGCTCTCGCATGGGCTTTTTGATATCTTTAATTCAATAAAATGATGGTAGAACAAACTCAGGAAAATGTGTGGGGCTAATCCATACACATTTCTTATGCTCAAACCACAACAAACTCATAGACCCAATTACTCTGGGTGTAAACAGCTTACAGGCACAGTCCACCCTGTAATATTTAGTTGGAATGTGACAGCCCGAAAGTACACAATGTCATCTCCAGGAAATGGAGGTCCTGTCACAATCCATGCCCATGACCCCCTCGGGTATAACAGCCCCCTGGCAGCAGTGGGGCTAAAGCCCTTCACACTGGCCCCAAGGGCCGTAAAACTCCATCAGAAACATACATTTTGGCACCAGGCTCATTATCAGAATAAAGCAATACCAGTTTTGGACCTTAATCCAACATGAAGGCGTATTACACAGCTCAGTTCTTTAGAACCAAGCTATGTGGTCTAGTGTTTTGGGTGTGGCTGGGCTTGGAACTACTTGGCCTGGAACTACTTTACCTGGGCTATTTAAACCACACCCAAACAGCAGAACATGCTTCGCGTTATTCTGCACTCCTGCAGCGTAACGCTCACCGTGTCCAGCTCCTGCTCATCTGATTCTCCGGCGGCCCGATCCTGAAGCCCTAGATCCGGATTGCATTAATAACTGGAAGAACAAGAACAGCATTAGCGAGCAAGAACACTTACCTGTGAAGTAACCGGCCTTGAATCCAGTCTGCGCTTCACTTACCTCGCCCATCTCCGCAGTTCGCCGCAACCTGCAAAGGTAAAAAAACAATGACAGCATTAATAACAATTCTTACCTGGGCAAGCAGCGAGTCCTGGCAGCACCCTGCGCTTCTCTTACCTCGCCCATCTCCGGGTTTCACCGCAACCTGCAAGGGAGAAGGAACAAGGTCAGCATTCACAAAGCACTTACCTGGGCAAGCAGCGCTTCGATCGCTCATCACTCTGGAACATCACTGCAACCTGTACAAAGAAGGGAAGAGAACACAGGTTAGCAATAAACAGCGCAGCGCTCCACGCATCAATAGCTCACTGTGGTCTTTGCCATCGGCGCGGCAACTCCGAGATCGCAACCATCCCTGTGAAAACAAAAAGAGACATTGTTAGGGAACAGCATAGTGGAGCAAGAAGTCGAGAAGACAGAGAAAACGGAGGGAAAGAAAGAGACAGAATAAAGACGGAAAAGACATTATAACTCACCTGGAAGACAGCAAGCAGAGTCGGAGTCACAGCCGGTCTGGACCCGACATAAGGGCAAACGGACCAGTGAAGCAACTAGGTCCACGGAACGCCCGCACCAACCACACGCCCCTGCACAGAGACGCATGAGGGGTCCGGGATAGCGCTTAGACCTCCATCCAGTATCGTGTGGTGCCCCTGTGGATACCAGGTAAACGTAACAGGTGCATCCTTCCCCCTGCCATGGCCAGCCTGATTTTCTAACAAAGGCTCCATGGATCCACCCTGCTCTTTTGTTAGGGCCTGAAGATGGTAGCAACGATTAACATAACAGTAGAGGGTACTTCAAACAGGCCCACAAGGGGCCTGGCTGTAGAGGTTAACAAAGGAGACAGGAAACTCAACCTTTCATATGTAACTGTGTCAACCTGAAGCCAGCTCGGGCCCTCAGTATCAATGACAGTGAACTGTCATGTCTGGGACTGCTGTTTACAGTAGGCCACTCCATTCGGGGGACCCCATTCATAAGGTACAATAATGTGGTTTGCAGGAGCCACAGAGTCTGGTCTTGCTGCAGCTTCAAGGGAGATCTACTCCTTTAACAGGGACCACACAATGAGGACCATTCACCAGAGAAACTCTTTGAAGACACCAGGCAGGAAGATGGGTGTGTCTTAGTGTCACAAGGGAGTGAACCCAGAGCTCTTTTTGCTGAAAGAAGGATTCTGCCATTTTAGTTCTGGGGCACACCTTGTTCCTGTTTTCACTCCTTTACCTTTCCTGTTGCAGAGCACTCTGGTAATGACCACCTACATACAGGAGATTGTTGGTAGGGACCCCAGGATTGGTTCAATAAGGTAGGCTTAGCCTAACCCAATCACTGTGACCCACAGGGCTTTAAAAGAGGGCTGTGCCCCTCTTTTGGCAGATCATCTGAAGACTTCACTTGAAGTAAAAAAGAAGAACGCAACCTTGAACCCTGGCTGAAGGTACAGTCTGCCTTACATCTTCTGCCTGTGAAGAAAGGCCAGAATATTCAAAGAGGGAAGCAATATCCCTCTCCTAAACTTCTCCCAGGGAAGAGAGGGAGAAACACAGAACTCAGAGGACCAGCCGCTCCAGAACCAGTACCCAGCCAGCACACATCATACCCTGCTAGGGTGTGCAGAAAGCTTCCTGGATAGGAAATGCCAGAAGGTCTCTGAACCTACAACCACGGACAAGGCAGCTACATGCAACACCCTCCCAGTTTTGAGTTGTTGGTCCTTAAAGGACGACACAAGTCCATTGAAGAAGCTGGGAGAAGTCCCTTGACAAGCACATACCGCCGCCCGCCTTAAAGGACATTTTCGAGCCAGTTGAGTTCCTCGATCCTCAACCAATGGCAACGCTGACTGTTTTCAAGCTGCCGTTGCTTAAAGACATCTGCAACATCTCAACCAGTGCCTCAGAACTGCTGATCAGCACTGAGAGAACGATTTTGTACCCCCGGGCCAGCGTGTAGGCCAGCCTGTGCCGTTCATCCAGCTTCGCTCGCCAAACTGTCATGCCGCCTCACCTCAAACTCTGTCAGAGAAGCCTGCAAAGTGCCCTGAAGCCAACTCGACCCTGTCAAGCACCAGGAACATCTACAGCACAAGGTACATTGTGGTTCTGTCCCCCTGGTCCTTCTCAGAAGGCCCCTAGAGACATTTTAAGACCCCTTGTGCTATGGTATTTTATTAACCATACCGACTACGCTCCTGACAGTATCCAGAGTGTATTCCTTTTCCTTCTTTGAAACTGTCTGTCCTCTGCATTCTTTCACAGGATGGGTTGTATTTCATAGTGTTGTTAGATTGTTGTGATTAATAAAGTAGATATTTTTAATGCAACCATAACTGCACACTCCTTTTATCATTGGGTAATAATTGTATATTTTGCTGTGTTGCTACTAACCAACGATCCACAACCTTTCAGAGATAAGCCTGCCGTTCTGTCCACATTACCAAAAAGCGGACAAACAGGTTTTTAATTTGCTTGTTATTCCAATCTGATCAGATCCCTTCTGGTGTGTTAGAGGTGTGGGGCTGATCGATGATTTAGAAACCGATAGTCACCCCAGAACCACTTGTACCCCGTAAGATGATCCATCACTAGAGTATACCAGGCAAGACTAGGTTTGTAACTGTGCAAAGTAAATCACATTAAAAGCCCTGGCAAGAGAGTATACCATGGCAAATCAGGCTTGCAAGTGTGTAATCAACAAATCACGTAAAGAAGTCCCGGCGAAGGAATACACCAGGCAAAAGTCAAGATTGTGAGCAAAGTTAAATTGAAGTAGAAACGAACCTGGCAGGGGAGTACACCAGATGTCCTACACAGTTAGGACTCGCATCTAAGTTGTGTTGAATACAAGGTGCTTTATTTTGTGTGTTGATAAAGAACTCCAAGGAGGATGTGTGTCCTTAAGAATCTTGAAGACACCTGGGGAAGGGAGCCATCCCCTGGGACTGTGAACCTTATCCATTTGGAACTTTTGTGTTGGAGTACATCTTTATAATAATAAAAGGCCATATGTATGTTTGTCTGATGCATTCATGCCCAGTAGAGACTGTCCGCTTCTCCTGTTCTCACCACTAGAGGGAGTTGTGGCAGCGTTTCTCTAACACACCAAAATGCATGTATTTTTTGTTACCCATACAAAGAGCTTTCTGTAAATACAATTACAACGTTGGCCCGTTTACATAGGCTTTTCCACTAGTATATGTGTAACAATTGGAAGCGAGCATTGACCTTTGTTGTTGATATTGCCGCAATTGTAGAATGTAGATGAAAATGAAAGACTCCAAAAAGTATCCAACTCCTGGGAGAAAACAGGAGACTGTACTCTTTGGGAAAAACCCTCAAAATGGAAACAAAAACCAAGATGGTTTGCTCCACGTCTTGTGCAGATGTAGATCTCTGTGGCTTAAAGCTGGATTAGGATATCACAGGCAAGACTGAAGGCTGATGGCAGAGACTTTTGGAGCAGCAGTACAGGAGATAAGTCAATGAAGCTGCAGGTAAGTTGAGCAGTGGAGCAGTCAGGAAAAAATAGCTGTCACAGAGAATAATGGAGTGATTTTATAATATAGTGATTTTATATTTGGTTATTTATAACCTGCTTACTAACCAGAGTTTCTAAGCGCGGACCTGGGGATCAAACCTGTGTTGCTCCACGTCGTCTTGCTTCCAAGACAAGCACGTTGCCCCTGAGCTTTCCTCCCGAAGTATCAGGTAATATTATGCCCATAAACATTGTTGCCATATATATAGTCGTTGGGAAACAGCATAGGTGACGTTATTTATGGGGATAATATATGGGGTAAATGGAAGTGGGGGTTGCTGCGGTGTCTCCTGCAAGTTCCATAGGGTAATAACGCAGCAAAAAAGGCGCCATTCTTGTATGGCACCATTTTTGCAGGGATATTATCACATTGAACCTCTCCTGAGTGGTGTTCAACCCGAGCCGTAGGGAAGGCAAATGGAACTACAGGCAAGCAGAGAAGGCAAGGAGCAGAAAGAAGGCGGCTGAGGAAGAAAAGGGAGCGCAAGCAATTGCGGGAATCCGCTAAGGCAGAGGGTGGCCCAGGAGGGCGAGAGCTGGCTGGGGCTTTCCAGGAAGAAGCAGATCAGGAAGAAAGGGGAAGTGGCGCAGCGGAGCGCAGAGATGCAGGGAAAAAATAGACCAGAGTAGAGAAGGAACGGAGAGCGCAAAGAATCACAAGGAACAAATTGGAATGCAGAGAATTACTCTGGAGCGTCAGGAGCACTGGAGTAACAACGCGTTTTGCTCACCTCTCCTAGCTTCTTTATGCCTTTCTGTAGATGGACTCTGGTGTCCAATAGTGGGGCTTTCTTTTACATTTGCATTTAACAACTTGACCAGAACCCTCCCATTTTTTTGGTATGTGACCTTACATTTTTATGCTTATGTTTTTACTTCTGTGATTTACTGTATGTAACTACATGTTTTGTTAAACTCTATGCTATATGTTTTCATCTTTTGTTATTAGATTAGACTCACCCTGATGAAGGAGCTGCATGCTCCGAAATGCATTGGTATATTAAGTATATTCAAAAATATGAGAAGTGGCAGCAGCATCCTCACTAAGACATGATTAGTGACTTTCTTTTTGATATTTTTTGGAATTTGTTTTTGATAAACATACTTCTCGTACCAAAACTTTGAATACATTGGTCTCTTTATTCAACCAACGCACCTGAAAAAGTGAACTTTCACTGTTGTCATACAAACCAGTTCAGAACTACACCACCCAAATCGGATTTAAACAGAGAGCGGCTGTATGACTAGGTTTTTTATCTAGTCTCTTGCTTCACTGGTCTTCAAGTAGGGTGTCTCCACACTTATTACAGCCAGCTCCTGTGAGCATTATTTATTTTTAATATCTATTTTTTGACAGATTTTATCTAAAAAGTGTTAAAACGTACACAAATACTTTCTAAAGCAAAGTGGTGCCCACTTATTTTCGTTTTCTGTCCAATAGTGGGGTGCCATCTTGGAAATCGACTACACAGCTAACCTCCTTCCCATACAGTACGCTGAGAGGGCCATGTTGGAAGGTCATAAACACAGCCGCAGAGACCAGACTGGTCCTTCTTTCCTGACAATATGTGTATTTCATTTGAACTTGAACATTTGTGCACCTTTCATGACCAGAAACTTTAGCCTTAGCACCTTAAAGTTACTTTATAATGTGAGGTTGAGGATAGGATTACGGATACAGGGCAGTTTGCTTTGGGCATCTCAACATTGGGCAGACCCTTAATTTTGGTTCTGGTAGGGAAAATGCCTTCTAGAGTAGAGACAATAAGGCATTTTCCAACCCCTTTTTATTTGAATAAAAGTTTATGGCAACAAACTTAAGTCCTCTGTTTTTGTGTCTCATTCCTGACTCCTCACAGTATCTAAAAAAATTGATGTTCATTCTAAAACAGTGTCACTAGAGGCCACTGTAGGTCTCCCCTGTGGTTTAAATAACTACTTATAAACTTTAGGGAGAAAAGAGATAATAGGTATCAGTGGATAATCTTTGGTGAGATACGGTGTCTCTTCCCGTTCTAGAAGGAGCTGTTCAAACAAATTAGATAGCATAGAATTGTATTCCATCTTCTATTCAGAATACAGATTAACCTCAAGTTTCTTTCAACATATCTTGTCTCTCAATTGTCGCTGACCTCCCAGATATAAACGTTAGTGTCCATGATTACAATATTACTGCCTTTATTAAACAGCTTGATGACAATGGACCCATCATTTTGCGCTTATGTGTAGCTTCCCATTGTTTTTTTAGAAAGATTAGATTCCCCTTTATCATGATCACCTTTCTCCAACTTTTAAAGATCATCCTTAACTAAAACCTCAAAGACCTCAAGATTAGCACAATTGACAAAATATGATTATGTTGCGACATACGCTTAAGGCTGCTCCTTCCATGTTCCAACCACTTAGATTTTCATTAGTGGTCTCTTCTTCTTTTTCAAGATTCTCTAAAGTGATATGGATAGATATATCCATAATAATTAAGGTGGACATTTCAAATATTTTCTTCTCACCTTTCAAGTTGGAAAAGTATTTAGCCAAGTTGATCTTTCTCATAAAGCTGTGAAGGTCAATTCGGACTTGAGTATAGTCCTATTTAGCAGAGGGACAGAAAGTAAATCCTTTAGACAATAATTATAATTTATTATAGGATGTATCCCTATTAGATACATGAAACACTTGTAGTGGTAGTGGTCAAGTGGTATGAGAGTATTTCCCCCCTACACTCGTCGAGGGTTCTATTGTTATACTGGCAGCATCTTAATTTTCAGACTCCGATTCTTGTACTTGGGCTCTCTCTTTGTGCTTGCTCAAATCTCTAAGCAAAGGTATATATCCTTCCAGTCTCACTGTCTATTTATCTAGTAAACATTTCCTTTGTTTCCTCTCTTTGATTTCAGTCTAATATTTAATGATGTTTACTTCCATTTTAGTTTTTAGTACCTTAGCTTCTTTCTCATCTGGGCTGGCATATATAACCACTTCAGGTTTTTTTGTATTTCTTCTGATTTCTACTCTATCAAGTGTCTACCAAAATTGAGCAGTTGTTAGTAGCTTCACCCCATTCATTTAACATTTGAGTGCCTGGATCCTTGTATGTGGGAGCGATGAACAAGTGCAAACCCCTAGGAATCCCTTTCATGGCTATGTAACTTTGTGGAGTTGTTGCCTCCCACCATTTACATATAGTAGATAGTGTTAATTTTAGCTGCAACTGGAAGTAACCCCCAGATATAACTCCCTGACACACCACTGTGCTGACTCCAAACCTTCTGGTGGGCATGCACCTCATGGGAAATGCCTACAAAATAACTCCTCTGGGCGCAGACAGGAATAAGGCTAGCGATCATGCAGGAATATAAAGGTTGTTCAAGCAAGCTGCAGAAAGTCCAGGTCGTAGGGAGGTAATCTGCATAAGAGCAGAGAAAGGGGCACAATGCGAGTGGCTGTCACTCTCCTTTTGTACCGAGTTTGCACCCTGCCATGTCGCTGCTGGAGGGGGATGTGTGGTTTTGGATACTAACCTGATAGTACCAGCAAGTTAACACTTACCTTTGAATGTGTCCATGCTAAAGCACAGACACAGTCAGAGGTAGTGTTAAGAAATGGACACACTCCGCAATGCCCCTGTGCCTATGAGGCCTGGGATGGTTTGTTCCCCTTGTCCACCCCCTACCTCCACCCTCCCTAAGAAGGGGGAAAAAGAAATATTTAGTTGACATTAAGAAGAGCGCACCACAGCAACTTGACTCAGTGTTCAGAAACACAGAAAAAGCAATGAAAAGAAAGAGAAAAAAGAAAAGAAACAAGAAAACACAGCAACCGAGCAGAAATGGATAGCAGAATGCATAATATTGATAACTGGGGACAGGACTTGGACAACGGGCAACTAGATACGAGAGGGGGATCGCACTGTATCAAATTGAAAGGACAGCAGCGATCACGACCATAGAAATGACAAATTTGACACATGCGATCTAACAAATGTGTGCAGGAAAAGAAAAAGAAAAGAAGAGAAAAGAAAGAAATCATCAGAGAACTGAATAAATAGGCTTCCAAGTAGAAAGACTAGAATGGCATTAGCGAAAAGACCACAGCGAAAAAATAAACCCAGAGCTTGAACGCAGATGCCCCTTTTTGCAGAAAGCAAAAGAAGTGCATTACGTACCTTGGCAGACAATGAATAGAGATCATTTGGTCTACAATTTACCTTCACTAATGACAAAAGCGAGTAAGTGAATTTATGTTTTTAAGAAGAAGGCACCAGAATTTCTGCTGGCAATAGAAGACATTAAGAATTTACTGGCGGTATTGGTGAAAAAACAAAGTGACAAAATTTGTCAACCAGCAAAATATGCAGGAGTCAAATTAACTTCTAACATACATGAGGAAGCACCCTTTAACAATTATCAAACACATGTGTGAAAAGCTCTGAAAGAGCTGTATCCAGATACGTCAGATATGAGGTCAATATCAGCATGAAAAATGAAGCCAGATAAGGACCCACAGAGTTCATCCGGGCCATACAAGAGACAGGGAAACAGAAAAATAAACAGTCAAAGGTGACAAATACCTTTGTTTTATCACATCTTAGTGGGAAGACTTCCCGGATGTGCAGGTTTCCCTAGGAGAATTAGTTGGAGTAGAAGAGAAAGAATGGACTGAGATAAGGCAACTATTGTGCACTATTGTAAAAAAAGAAAGCAGAAGAAAGATAAAGAGATAGCCGACAATGCAGTAAAAGCGGAAAATAAATGAGTTCAGCAAAAACTGGCTAAAAGAAGCATAAGATAAGCAGTGCTCACAGAACCAGTTGTCCTACCTACCCAACTTGGGGGGCTGCCAGTAGCAGTGGTAACACAGCAAGAAGAATAGATGCAAGCACCATATAATCAGTAGTGTAAAATGGTGCAGATGCAACAACAACCTGCATTTACGACCACACAAGAGCTTGAATTTTCATATGCGGAAGAAGTAGACAATTACGCGGGACAGTGCCAGACAGAAAAAAAAATATTATCCAAGAAAAAGAACATTTAGCAACAGAGATATGGGGCCACGGTTTGAAGGTCAGTGTTTGGAGTGCAGCAACGTTGGTCATTTTGCCCAGATATGCCCACTAATTTCTTAAATGCGCAGCAAAAAGTGCAACAACAGGTATGTATGCAGATGCAGAAACCTCAACAGATGCAAGTGATACCACAGCAGCAACTGCTATTGCTGCCCACACAGACACAGGTTATACCAGCCCAGGGACAAACACAAGTGCAAGATGAAAAAATGGCGAGAACACAATGTACAGTGAGCATACTTCAAGCACCAACGCAGGCACAAGAAAAAGTAACAATATTGAAACAGAATGCAGTGCTCCAATACGCAGAAGTGACAGTGATAGGTGGCAACCCATTCACATCTTCTGCAAACACATTTTCCCAATAGGGGTGACCACAAAAAGTGCGAGTGTGACCTGTCCTAGCAGTAACTGAAGATCCTGAAGAAAAGCCAGAGGTAGCAGTTCAACAAGAACAGAGAAAATGTTCATTTCTCATAGATACTGGGGTGACCAGATCATGTATAAAAAAAAAAGAAAGAATTCCATTATCTAACAAAAATTGACCACACAAGGCTTTTCGAAAAAATACATTCAAAGGTTCATCTGACTAACAATGTACCATTAACAATAGAAACGGAGCATATTGTAGTGCCATTTTTGTATTCGAAAGGCACACCTATTGACATTCTAGAAAGTAATTTGCGAAGCAAACAGGATGCCACCATTTTATTTTCAGTGAAAGAAATGGTGTGTACCACACCAACAAGTACCCAGCCAGGGTGGCAGTGTTAATACAGGCATACTATGCACACAGCATGATGAGAGAGATAACCACGCACATGCAGATATTTGTGTATGAAGTGCAGGTGCTGCTGAAATGAATTCCAAAAATTAAAGAAAATGTGTTTCAATTGTCCAATGAATTTCTGTTCAGACCAAGGGCCTCCTCCACTGTTCCTTCAGGCACACACACACTGCTATACCTAGAGAAAGTAGTAGTGAGAAAAGACATGATTATATTAGTTGCTACCAATGACAACAATATAAAGTGGCGATCAATCTTATGCATCGATCCCACCCTGACACTGACAAAAGTAACAGACACAAAGACAATAAGAAAAGAGAGATGGTGTTTAAACTGAGCATACCATGTCAGTACACATTATAAAAGAGCAGTGTCCCAGATGACACAATTGATTAAAAAAAAGAAAATACTTGCAAAAAAATCTAAAAAAGATTCCAAGGATCCTATAAAACAAAAGGACCCTGTAATATGGGCATACTAAAAGGGGCAAATGCAGTAGACATTTAACTTTTTAAAACGCTCTGTTACCACAAGTAAAGCAATACCCCCTCTCCTGAGAAGCAGAAGTGGACATATATAAGACTTTGCATCACTGACATGAGCAAAGACAAGAGAACCGCCTCCCATTGAAAAAAAAGCAGTGCACAGCATAGTAAAAAGTATTTGCAAACTTTGATTAACTTTCTTTGCAGCTATAAGACTTCATAGAAGACCAAAAGTAAAAAAGAAAACGTTTTTTAAAACAGTTTTTATAAACAAATGGCAAAAGATATCTATATTTTAAATAATTTTTATAACTGTATGCATTTGTATTGGACTAATATGGTTATGTTTTTTTGTATACAACATGTTGCATTTTAAAATAATAGTGTAAAAAGAAAGAAAAAAGAGTTTTAAATAAAAAAAATGTGATCATGATACTAAAATAAAGCAATAACTTACATCTAAACATGTCTCATATAATAAAATGTTACAATTACAAAAAGAAAGAGCAAATGGCACATGTTACATTTTCTCACTAATCCCACACATAATAGAAGCCCCCAAGCTTTTTCTGACCCAAGCTGTGCATTTAAAAAAAAATGCGTAATGCACCTATCCCTCTGCAAAACTAAAGGTATTTTCCAGAAAACAAGTGTGGGTGTCCAATAAGTAAATAAAGAAGAGAAGGTGTATGCAAATACCTATATGCAACTCGATCGCATGGCACAAAAAAGCTAATAATAGAATATATAACAAAAGATCCTAAAAGAAATAGTTAAAAACACAAATGACTGCAGTGTGTAAGTAAAAAAGAACATGGCTTTCCTTGCTGTCACACAAGACCATTAATACAAATACATACATTTGTATTAATGACAGCCAGTCCAATAGCTCAGCGAGTAGAGCGCTAGCTTTGTCATCTGTGCAGAGCCTGCTGACGCAGGTTCGAATCCCGGCAGGGCCAAGCTCAGCCCTTCATTCTTCTGAGGTCGATAAATGAGCACCACACACAGTGGGTAATAATAAGCAGCACTCAGATACCTGTGGGTTTGTAGCGCTATATAAATGCTAAATTATTTATTATTATTATTATTATAATAAAGCAATGTAATACAATGACCGGTGGGGGGAATAATGCAATGTCAGGCTGAAGGTTTGGTGGGGTTTGAACAAAATGTGGTCTTGAAGGTGAATGAGCCTTTCTGTTTCAGGTCCAGTGGGTCCATCCATGTGGGCACTAATAATGGCTGTTCAAAGTTGATGGGTAGTGCAGCACTGGTGTAGCAAACAGCTGCAATAATGGATGTATGGTGGGTCTGTGGATCAAAGGCCTACGCCCATCTCCCTCCTGATTGGGGCGGTCTTTGTGCGCTTGTCACACTGCACAGTCCTGCCCTGGTGGTGCCCCGAGGCAGCAACAACAATATGGGGCTTTCATTGAGAAAAAATCAATTAGGTTAAAAAAATAAGTGTTACAGCATGACAGGGAACAAACAATACCTAATACAAGAAAACATAGCAACAACTACTGGTTGGAATAAAGTGCATAAAGCCTTACGGCAATTCCAGCAGAGTATTGGCTATTCTCGAAAGCAACCACTTTCTTTGTTTCCCTATTGGTACCAAGAGTGCAGACAGCAGCCAATCCTGAATGTTTGCAGTTGACGCAGTACAAGTTACTGTGATTGGCAAACTCAACAGTGAAAGGCCTGAATGCAGTAAAGGAAGAACTGGGGGCACTGCATCTGCTGGTACTTCAAAATCGCTATGTTTTGTATTTACTCACTGCCATGAAGAAAGAGGTGTACTCAAAAATTGGCAGCAGTTGCTGCACAGTAGCACCCAATGAAGATGCACCAAATGGAACTTTGCAAGCTGCTATTATTGAAATGCAGACACTCCATGAGAAAATGTCAAAAGAAGCAAATGGAGTGCAAACAAACACTTCTGGACAACATTTTTGCCTGACTGCCTACTTGGCTCTCAGAAAAAAAAGAAAAGAGTACTAGTTAACTAATTGAGAAAAATCGAAAGAACAATATTGATGGTTGGGTCAGAACACATATTGAAAATAGGAGAAATATTCGATCTCGTGTTTTAAGGATGAACAGAAGTTTATATGGGTGAAAAACTCATTGGAGAGTTGAAAAGAAACTGAAGGTGACATGATGAAATTAAAAAAAGATGGCTTCATAAAAATAAAGTAGCAGAAGAAAAACTAAAAAGTTCAGCGTATTAAAAAGGCACAAATGTATCAGCAACAGGAGTAGCACTCTGAATGGGGAGGGGGCTTCCTTGATAGCCACACAGTATTTTGAACTAGGCTGGAGAATGCCCTAAATAACAGTATTTCATGTTAAAGAAACATAGATAATAAAGATGGGTCACAAGTAAGTATACAAGGTTTAGCATTAGGCTGAGACGCTGCACAGGCCTCAAAGCAAGCTTTTCGGAAACTAGTGCCTATTTCATTAATTTGCTTAGAAGCCGCAGCAGCTGGTAGCAAGCACATTGCAAATCCCACGACCCCATAATTACACAATAGAAAGCGAACCATCTTTGTTACTTTCAATGTCATAAAACAGAGCTCATGGGCGCCACTGAAAGACAATGAATGCACAATCATTTTATAATTCAGCATATTAATTTAGGAAGCCTGATCTACTGGCGATTTCTGAACACCCATGGCGGATTCAAATTGCCCCTGAGTACATCTCTGCCTGGGATGAAGTTTGAAGAGTTCCTCATGTGCAACATTAACACAGTAACCTGTTCTTGGTTCAAGGCTCGACAGTGTCATGGTAGAAGACTTTCTCATTAGAACGTAGATGAGATGACGGGCAGTTGAATAAAGATCCGCTGGTCATCTCAAATGTTTCAATGAAGTGGCACTATGATGTGGGAATTGGCGGTTGGATTGTGACATCACAACGGGAAGCTAGGGGTGGTGTGCTAAGGTTTGCGTGATCCAATCATAGAAGATAATGGGCCTCATTACAAATCACCCGGTATGGAAACAACGGTGGCGGTAAATCCGCCGCCACCGTTTCCATGCCGGGCGATCACAACTCCTGCAGGCGGGAGGTGATGTTCCCGCCAGGTCAGACCTGGCGACACCGGCAGCATTACGAGATGCTGCCAGTGTTTCCATGATCCCCATTCCCATTGAGTCCCATAGGACTCAATGGGGATTAACACCATTCCGCCTCCGTGATTCCCGGGAAACCGGGGTTGTAATGCCCCGGTAATTCCGGGAATCACGGAGGCGGAATGGTAATACGAGTCTGGCAGTAACCAGGCGGTTTTACCGCCTCGGTTACCGCCGGACTCGTAATGAGGCCCAATGTATGCCCTTCTGTAGTGGTATGATATGATTTCACCAATCAGCTTCTTGTGTGGAGACATTTTAATGTTGCTAAGTAATTAATGCTAATTGGATTCTAATGTTATAAAAGCTTTTGTTTTTGGGGCGTATCTTTGACATCGCATTTCATGCAGTTCTGTTCTGAATTGTGTTTGAATTCCACTTTTCCAGGTGTGACTGCGCCCAGATAAAAGTGTGTTACTTCTTTACTTCTTTCCTGGCGTACACTCCTTTTTTACTACTTCTGTAATTTTTACTGGTAAGTTCCGAGGTAACCCCTGAACACATGCATGCCAATTGATGGCAGGTTCACACTTTCTGAATGTTATTCCATATCATCATTTAACCAAATAATGGAGCAGCTTGGAAGCTTGCAAATTCAGCCAGGTAATAATTAAAAAGCGTTAATACGATAGGTAGTAACATAATTGTTTCTAATTGTTAAGGTGGGCGTCACGTGGATGTTGCGTACCTGTGTTTCCTGAAGACGGCCGAACTGGAGAAGCCAGACTGTTGCTGCAGGAAGTCAAACGAAGAAAAGGTGACGTAAGGAAGCAACCTCCACCCAGTCCTGATGGTACAGGTATGGATGGGGGTCCGCTCCTGATGCCACAGAGACACTTCCCTGTGGATTATCGTGACGCCAGGACAGTGCAAGCACTGACAGGGAAGGTAGATGTTTCAGGAATGTCCAGATCAGAAGACTGAAGATAGTACTCCAAGGTACGGTGAAACTTGCCAGTGAACTTAGTCCGGAAGATGTTGCAGAAGTATCCTGGAGCTCCAATGATGAACAGCTGAGGACAGGAGCTGGTACCCCGGCAGGAAGACACAGGCAAAGAATGGTGGGGGATACCAAAAACGGGAGAAACAGAGAACAGTAAACAATGAAGGCAGGACCCTCTGGAGAACTGGTACTGGCGGGAAACTGATGCCAGAAGGGAATGGCCAGGAGACAGGGAAGGGAACCCAGGGGGAATGGCTCCCGGGAGAAAAGGGAACCAAGGAATAAAGAGCCCAGAGAGACTCAGGGGCTGAGAGAGAGACCTAAGGTCAGGAACCCAGGGAGGGAAAAAACGGGAACGCCACAGGGGCTCAGGGCTGAGACCAAACAGGAAACCAAAAACAGGGAACCCAGGCCAAGGCAAAGCTAGCAGGTGACAGCAGGAAGGTGAGCGCAGCGGCGAGTCAGGAACGAACCGCGTTAAGACGCGATTCGTTCCCGTACTCGAGCGCAATAAGAAGCTCTCGGCATGGAACCGAGGCTTGGAGCGCATGCCGCACCGCGCATGCGCCGACGTCCCCTGACAGCAGAACGAGGCTTGAAACGCAAGCCCAAGCTGCCAGGGTCTGGTTTCCCCGACGTGCATCCGCATCTCTTAGGAACGAGCACGGATGGGCGTCGGGGAACCATCCGCC
Source organism: Ambystoma mexicanum (assembly GCF_040938575.1). Lineage (NCBI taxonomy): Eukaryota > Metazoa > Chordata > Amphibia > Caudata > Ambystomatidae > Ambystoma > Ambystoma mexicanum. The sequence goes on along the minus strand of NC_090934.1, from coordinate 1,460,144,681 downwards.
CGCCAGCCGGAATCTGGGGTAAAACCGCCAGGAATGAAGGCGTTTACCTGAGGTAAGTATCCTAACACCATGACTCCCCTCAGAAAGACCCAGAGCACCCGGTTTCCAAGGATGACGAGAATAAAATTCTCGCACCAAGCGAGGAGCATGTATATTACCCACTGGTTCCCAGGGTACGATCACAGGCCGGATAACCCTTCCAATCTACCAAGAACTGCAAACGTCCCCGCCGGTAACGGGAGTCGCATATCTCTTGGACCTCAAACTCAGCAACCCCGTCTACAGTAATGGCAGCAGGTCGGGAGCAGGAACGACCATAGGGGTCATGAAGATGGGGTTTCAACAGGGAAACGTGGAATACTGGATGGATCTGCCAAGACACGGGTAAAGCTAACCTAAAGGCCACTGGAGACACCCGTTTGGTGATACGGAAAGGCCCTAAAAACCTGGGGGCAAGCCTGACCGGAAGATTTCGGGCCGGTAAGTTCTTGGAAGATAACCAAACCAAATCCCCCACCTGAAAAGGAGGTTCAAGACTCCGGAACTTATCGCCAGTCTCTTTCATACTCTCCCGTGTCTGAGCTAGGGTACCAGCAGCTCGTTGGTGGAGTTCTTGGATCGTAGAAACCAAATGATCAGCTGAGGGAACCATGCTGGGATTCACTGGCGGAAGTGGAAATAACTTCGGATGAAGACCAGAGGAACAGAAAAAGGGACTCAGTCCGGTTGCAGAGTGAACAGAATTATTGTATGCTACTTCAGCCAAAGTAAGATGTGAAACCCAGTCAGATTGGGAAGCATTAGTGAAGCAGCGTAAATATTGTTCCATGGTTTGATTCGTTCTCTCAGTTTGACCATTGGTTTGCGGGTGATAGCCTGAGCTGAGGGCCTGATGGACAGCTAAATGAAGGCAAAGCTGACTCCAGAAGGATGAAACAAACTGAGACCCACGATCTGATATTATCTTTTCCGGAAGACCATGCAGACGAAAGATGTTACTCAGGAATGATTGTGCCATCTGGAGGGCAGTGGGTATCCTTTCGAAAGGAACAAAATGAGCCATCTTGGTGAAACAGTCTATTACCACCATAATACAGGTGTACCCATCGGAAGGTGGAAGGTCAACTACAAAGTCTGTGGCGATGGTATGCCAAGGATATGGAGGTTCTTCAATAAGTTGCAACAAGCCGATGGGTTTCTTACATGGATTCTTGACTTGAGCACAAACAGGACAGCACTTCACGTAATGCTTGACTTGTGTGGCCCATCCTGGCCACCAGAATTGACGTGCGATTACTTCTTGGGTGTTACGAATACCACGGTGACCGCCAATCTTGGAATCATGGAAGCTTTGCAAAATGATCCTGCGGAGATCTTCAGTGGGAAGATACAATCTGCTTAGATAGAATAGCAACCCATCCTTTTCTCTCATCTGAGGAATTTGATCAATACGGGTCTTCTGGGATCAGCTAAGGTTTCCTGTGCCACTCTCTGTAGATAGGGTACAAGAGCAAATTGAAAATGCTTCGGGGCCAACAGAGGCTGGTCCCAACCCTCCAGCTTGATGTCATCCTTTGGAGAGCAGGATAAAGCATCTGCTTTCACATTTCTGGAACTGGGAATGTAGGTGATGTTGAAGTCGAAGTGTGAAAAGAAAAAGGCCCACCGAGCCTGTCGAGCAGTCCTACACTGTAGAGAACGCAAATATTGTAAGTTACGATGATCTGTGCGTACCTCCACAGGAAAACGACCCCCTAGGAGATGGTGTCGCCATTCTTCAAAAGCTGCATTGATGGCTAGGAGCTCCTTCTCGATTATCGGATAGTTCCGTTCACTAGCAGAGAGTTTCCTAGAATAATAAGCCACGGGGAAATCCATCTCCAAACTTGGATCATACTGTAACAAAATCGCTCCAATTGCGAAATCTGAAGCGTCTGCTTCCACAATGTAGGGTTTGTCATCTTGTGGGTGGCGAAGAATGGGAGAAGTACTAAAGGCCTTCTTAAGTATTTCAAACGATGCTTCAGCTTCTGGTGCCCAAACAAAAGGTTTCTTGGTACTAGTTAAACTGGACAATGGTGCTGTTAACCGTGAAAAAGATGGAATAAAGCGGCGATAAAAGTTAATGAAACCCAGGAAGCGTTGGAGAGACTGCAGATTACTGGGATGTTTCCACTCCAGAATGGAACGAATCTTAGCCGGGTCCATATGTATACCTGAGGCGCTGATAACATAACCCAGAAATTCAATGTGTTCTTGGTGGAAAAGACATTTCTCTGCTTTGGCGTATAAATTATTTTGCTGCAAACGTCTGAGAACCTCCTTCACGTGAACAATATGGTCTCCTAGGTCCTTGGAGAACACCAGGATATCATCCAGATAAACCCAGACGGATATTCCAATGAGATCAGCAAAAATATGATCCATGAACCGTTGGAAGACGGAAGGGGCGTTACACAAGCCGAACGGCATAACTCGATATTCATAATGTCCTGTAGGAGTCTTGAATGCCGTCTTCCATTCATCTCCAGGCTTTATGCGCACCAAATGGTAGGCGCCTCGCAGGTCAAACTTGGTAAAGATGTGGGCGTCATGTAAAGACTCCATAATAGTCCGTATTAAAGGGAGTGGATATCTGTCCTTCCTAGTTATATCATTTAATTGCCTATAATCAACACATGGATGTAGGGTCCCCTCCTTCTTTTTGACAGAAAATAAAGGGAAACCTGCAGGCGAGTTGGAAGGAGTAATATATCCTTCCTGAAGGCAATCCTCAAGATACTCCTGTAAAGCCTCCTTCTCCTGAATAGTTAAAGAATACACCTTGCCATGTGGTATCACTGAATCAGGGAGCAAATCGATGGAACAATCAAATGTTCTGTGAGGCGGCAACGGAATATCCTTTGGCTCAGAAAAGACCCCTCGGAACTCTGAATATTCATATGGTATAGTTGTTATTGCATAAAGACAGGGAGTAACGCCTCCCTCAGTTTGGGTGGAGACACAGTGTCCTTGTAGAGGCTTCAGTAACACAACACTCCCGCAAACAACGATCGGAACAAAACATTACTGTCCGAGTAATCCAATTGATATTCGGATTATAGTAGAATAACCATGGTAATCCCAAGATGATAGGGTACAAAGGGGTCTTGATGACATCCAAAGATATTCGTTCCAGATGTCCTTCAATCTGCAACTTTAAAGCCCCAGTATGTTGATGGACGGGGCCAGAAGATAAGGGTGTTCCATCTATAACTTCTACAATGGACGCACAATTCTTTTCCAACAAAGGGATTCCATTTCTTAAGGCAAAATCGATGTCTATGTAATTGCCAGAGGCGCCGCAATCCAACAACCCCAATACCTCAATGGCTTCCTTGCCTGGCCAAGATAGCCTGATATTTAAGGCCATAAGAACCGCTGGTGGCATTGGTTGCTGGACTGGTGTGGGACTTGGAAGGAATGTGGAAGAGAATAGGCCCATCGTTGCCTTCCCAACACACGACAGGCCATTTAGTTTTCCGACCTTCGAAGTGGCCACAGAGGGCAAGTACTGAGGTAATGACCCGACGCCCCACAATACAAACACAGCCGAAGATCCCTTCTTCGTTTCCATTCAGCATCGGATAAAGGACCCCTGATTGCTCCCAATTGCATGGGTTCGGAAGCTGTTTCTGAAGGTCCTGGGGTTCTGACTGGTGTGGGAAAAAACCTTGGAGTTTATCTTTCCTGTCTGCGTTTCTCACTCCGTCTCTCCGTCAGTCTATGGTTGATACGCAATACTTGTTCTTGTAAGGATTGCAAGGACTCAGGTTCAGGGATGTGCAATAATTCGTCCTTGTATTCTTCCCTCAGTCCTCTTCGGAAAAGGGTCCTTTGGGTAACTTCTGGCCATTGGGAGTCTGTGGCCAATTGACGGAAGCGACTGATGTATGTGATTATGTTGCTTGATCCCTGTCTCAAATCCATAAGCTGATTCTGGGCCATAACAGCAAGATTCGGTGACTGGAATACTTCTAGGAAGGCCTTCTCGAATGCAGCAAAATCCTCCACGATTGGACTCTTTGCCACCACGAACGGGGTGGCCCAAGCCAATGCATTACCAGTCAGATTTCCCAAAATGTATGCAATCTTGGCCTTGTCCTGGATAAAGTGCATAGGGCGGCACAAGAAATGGATCCAGCAGTGATTACAAAACTCAGCTACCCTTCGAGGATCACCATCGAATTTCACTGGACTGGTCTGAGCCATCACAGTTTCCACAGCACTACTTGACCCGGCTCCTTGTGCTACCATCTGACGTAGAGTGAGATTTTCTTGATGTAGAGCCGTCATCTCAGTGCGCAACACCTGGATCTCGTCCTTTAATTCTTGCACTTCCTCCATCTCAGTATCTAAACTGGTTGGTAGGCATCTTAATCTGTTAAGGTGGATGTCACGTGGACGTTGCGTACCTGTGTTTCCTGAAGACGGCCGAACTGGAGAAGCCAGACTGTTGCTGCAGGAAGTCAAACTAAGAAAAGGTGACGTAAGGAAGCAACCTCCACCCAGTCCTGATGGTACAGGTATGGATGGGGGTCCGCTCCTGACGCCACGGAGACACTTCCCTGCGGATTATCGTGACACCAGGACAGTGCAAGCACTGACAGGGAAGGTAGATGTTTCAGGAATGTCCAGATCAGAAGACTGAAGATTGTACTCCAAGGTACAGTGAAACTTGCCAGTGAACTTAGTCCGGAAGATGTTGCAGAAGTATCCTGGAGCTCCAATGATGAACAGCTGAGGACAGGAGCTGGTACCCCGGCAGGAAGACACAGGCAGAGAATGGTGGGGGATACCAAAAACGGGAGAAACAGAGAACAGTAAACAATGAAGGCAGGACCCTCTGGAGAACTGGTACTGGCGGGAAACTGATGCCAGAAGGGAATGGCCAGGAGACAAGGAAGGGAACCCAGGGGGCATGGCTCCCGGGAGAAAAGGGAACCAAGGAATAAAGAGCCCAGAGAGACTCAGGGGCTGAGAGAGAGACCTAAGGTCAGGAACCCAGGGAGGGAAAAAACGGGAACTCCACAGGGGCTCAGGGCTGAGACCAAACAGGAAACCAAAAACAGGGAACCCAGGCCAAGGCAAAGCTAGCAGGTGACAGCAGGAAGGTGAGCGCAGCGGCGAGTCAGGAACGAACCGTGTTAAGACGCGATTCGTTCCCGTACTCGAGCGCAATAAGAAGCTCTCGGCATGGAACCGAGGCTTGGAGCGCATGCCGCACCGCGCATGCGCCGACGTCCCCTGACAGCAGAACAAGGCTTGAAATGCAAGCCCAAGCTGCGAGGGTCTGGTTTCCCCGACGTGCATCCGCGTCTCTTAGGAACGAGCACGGATGGGCGTCGGGGAACCAATCCAACCGCCAGCCGGAATCTGGGGTAAAACCGCCAGGAACGAAGGCGTTTACCTGAGGTAAGTATCCTAACACTAATGGATTCTTTGCTCCCACTAATTCCTAATCTATGATATTCTATCTCCACTGCAGCTGATCATCGGAAACTTTTCTGCCACCAGGTGAAGCAGTGCTGCTCCTCATCAGTCCCACCGACACCTCTATGACTTCTGGGCCAGTAAATATCAAGGCATCATGCCCCATCACCTCAGTTCCTTTTTTCTGCGCACTCTATTCACTCGAGGAACACTGCTACTCTTTGTTTTGTGAAAAAATGCCCACTCCTGTGAAGACCTCAGGTTTCAAGCCCTGCACGGACTTTGGTCCAAACATTTCTGTTTCTAATGGACTGCGTCCTAACACAGATTCCTCATCTTAGATATCCTGATATCCTGCTTGCAGTGTCTCAGAGGTTTTTCAACAGTATAGGGGATTATGTGGCATCAAGTCAATGTCACTCAACGGTTACCATTCCCTCGACCGGATGTGATGTCGATGATAGTATAACTAGCACCCACTGCACGTGTTGCCTCAGTTCTGTTTTTCTGCATACACAGCACGCTCTCAGAGCGGTTCAACTCCCCTCACCGAATCTCTCAACTAACGTCTTTACCCTTTTTTTGAGTAAAATCTTCACAATATCAATGCCAAAGACATTTCAAATGGTCATGGTCCAGTAACAATTCCTGTCATTCTTCCTCTTTGGCGTCACGGAAGAAGTCAAAGAAACAACACCATAGTTCCATGTCCTCTGACTCCTCGCCCACGAAGTTGCAGTTACTTTTTCCCGATAAGAGTGGGAAAAGTTCAGAGAAAAAGATGATAGAGGTCTTTTTCAAAGGCATCCCCTCCTGGTCTGTCGAAAGAGCCAAAAAAGGCTGTTGAACCCACTGCGACTTCCAAGATCAACAGGGAATCCATAAAGGCTCTGACCCGCGTGGCCAAAATCCAGAGTCTGAAGACCTCAGGGATGTCGTCTCATTTAGCGTCAACCACAGAGACTTCAGCGAAGCAAAAAGCTTCTGTGGCTTCCTCCTCGAATGTTTCAAAGTCGAAGGGCCCTTCGATGTTGACTTTGGAGATGGGTTTTAAACCCAAGTCTAAGTCAGATTTCTTCAGATCTTTTGGGTCCATCTTTGAGAAAGATGACGTTGTACCCTTCGGGTATGAATGGTTTGGAACTCCCAATGTCTCAGACCAGTCCCGGCGTTAAGACCAAGCCAGTGGTCTGGATACCTCTCATGAGGGGGAATTTTACACTCCAGACATAAACTCTCTCCCTAAAGCGTCCAATAGAACGGTCATGAATAGGATGATTGAGTATTGGGTTGGGGGCATCCTACTAAGGACATTAACCAGGATGATCTTACAGACATTTTGCATTGAGGCACTCCTAAGGAGCCTGTGCTGCCCTTCCATATGGCACTAAAAACCCCTTCTGGAAAACTGGCAAAGACCAGACACCACTCCAGTGGTGAAGAAGTACAGACATTCTTCTGTTGACTCTGACTTCCTCTCCAGGGACCCCTTACCAGAGAGTTTGATAGTGCAGGTGGTTACTTCCACCTTGTGACAGATTGGGTGCATGGCCTCTCCGATGGCACCCGGTCTGATATGCAGCATGGCTTCTCTACCGGCACCTCGCGTCCCTGGTGGGGATGGGGAGCCAGTGTATGCTGCTGCATCCCCGCCGGCACCTGCCAGCCCGGCAGGCACAAAGCACTGTTGAGCACCATGGGGTCCCCACCGGGCCACAATGTCCCCGGCAAGGACGGATGTAAGGCAACTGCAGAAGCGGCTCTGGCTGCTCCTTGTGTTCCCTGCAAGAATGGGGCCAAAGCAGCAGCAAACAGGCTTCTCTTCGGGGTCTGGCCAGGTGCCGCTGGTGAGAGAGGAAAAGGCACCAACCCTACTCCTGTGATGAATCCTGTAGAGTCATCACTAAAACCCAGTCTAAGTTCTCATCCCATGTGGCCAGGGGAAGGCAGCCACTACCTGATCCTAACCCTCGGGGTGATAACATGCGGGTGGATCACATTGGAGGAGATGACTACCAAGGGGAAATGGTGACTTCTTTGGGAGAAATCTTCTTGTGAGGGTTCAATGATCGCTGAGTATCTGATGGCCTGTTGTCATTGTACACGTCCCTCTCAAGAGGAAACCCCAAAGAGCCTTCTGTGAAAGGTCTCTTGGGCAGCATAGTTATACACCTTGTGGGTTCCTAAAACTAATGTGATGTTCTTTAATAACCAGGATTATGTTTCATGTGGAGGTTTTAAACCTAATGTTAAGTATCACATTGACCCTGTAATATTTCCTAAATCTGATAACATCCAATTCAACAGTTACAAAGAAATAAATATGCATAAAAGACTTAAACTCGTTATGGACTTCAGGATCCATAATTCTTGTACTGGGATGAGAAAGAGGGCCCAGGAGTGAGTGAGGATTAGAAATGCCATTGAAAGAAACTTGCAGTCTAGTTTTTGTGATATGAGGCACCTGAGCGGGACCTTTAAAAATGAAGATGGGATTCAGGTGCTGAGGAAGTGTAGTAGTGGAAGCAGAAGGAGCAGGAGAAATTGCACTCTCGCAGGCCGTGGCTTGGGCTCGGAGAGTGTGCGAAGAAACTGGCATGCAGCAAGGCGAGAGAAGAAGAAGAGAAGTCACGGAGAAGGGAGCAGCAGAGGGTCTCGATGCGAGAGACCCAGGCGGCGTCCACACCAGAGTGGTCCCTGCAATGCAGAGAAGCTGACGGAGAGCGCTGCTGTACCGCACTACCCGAGAGAAGAACACTGAAGCCAACCATTAATACTGGTGAGGATTTTTGAAGTGCCGGGACACCGGGAAGCCTAGTATCCTTTTCAGCTCCCATAATTAAGTTGCAGGGAGACCGCGAGCCAAGGGACTTAAGAAGGGGCTGGCTGCCAGAAGTAAATGAAAGTCTGAATACACAATACAACCCCTGAATGGCGAACTACAAAAAGGCAGAAAGATTGTAATTTCCCTTTTATGAGAAGTCGAATTGGAAAAACCTGTAACCCGCATTGCCAACAGCCCAGATGTTGTTTGAAAAAGTGAAAGAGGAAGACATGGACGTTTGTAACCCGCATTACCAACAGTCAAGAGGCTGCTTAAAAGAAGTGGAAGTACAAGAAAGGGAAAATCGTAACTTGCATTGTTAACAGCTGTTTGAAAGATGTGCAAGTGCAAGAAGGGAAACCTTGTAACCTGAAACAAGCAAAGAGGTTGTCCAGAAGGAGCAAGAAGTCAAAAGAGACAGCTCTCCTTTTATGAGACGTCTGTTTGGGAGACCGGTAAATCAACTATAGAGATGGGAGCTTTTCTTCCTGCCAGGAGCTTGAACCAGGAAAGGGACCTTTTAGAGTTAGTCCTGGCAGGCAAGTGAACCAGGAAAGAACCAGTTGATTGAACAGCATATGTTTGTGGTAGGAAAGATGTTGAAGAAGATACATTGAACAAGTGTTCCATTACCAAAGATATTGGTTGAGCTATCCTGACGAAAGCATTTCAATAAAAGAATAATTGTGATTGTTTATTGTCAAGGCATCATGAAGTAGACACAGACAACTGAATACAGTTTGGCCCATACATTTGTAGTAAATAAAAAAGAAGGGTTGGAAAAGGCCTAACTTGCACTATGCTAAGGTGGGTTTTCCCTACCTAAATAAAACTAAGGAAGTCTGAAACAAACGTCTGTCTGTGTCCAAAACCTACACTTGCCCTCACATCTAATTGTATACCATGTGTAGGGATGTCAGCTTCAAAATATGTAGTGTTCAAATAAAAGTTCAGAGCTTCATGGGTTGCCCTTCCCCAAGTTCAAAATAGTTCTCAGTGCAAAGGGGTTCCCTGCCCCAAGCTTTCAAGTCTTTCATCTTTCCAAAATAACACAATTCCTTGGGACGCTTCCCAGCTCTTCTGATCTGTTTAATCTTCACCAATTTTATATAGCTCAGTTCCTTGACTTCAGATGATACCAGATTTCCTTTCCATTCATACATAAGCTTCTTTGTGCTCCCATTACAGGTCATGCAACCGAAACACCTTACTAGCTTCTTAATATACACGTTGCCACTGCTTCAGTTTTACAGTGTTCAGTGTTGTTTGGTTCACTCTCATTTCACATCCTCATGATGCTTTATCATTGCTTATTTTGCCACCATTCACTTGTTACACTTTCTCACACGCTCCTGGCTCTTACCAATCCTCGTTCATTCAAGTTACAAGTTCTTTATACTCTTGTGGTTCTTGCCAATGCTTGGTTGACAATGCGTTTTTTCTCAAAATACACAGTTCATTATATCTGCATGGCTCTTGTGAATACTTGTTTGCCAATTATTGTTTTCTCAAATTACACAGTTCCTTATATCAGGAAGTTCCAAAACCTTGATTTCAATCAGAGCTTTATTCAAAAAGTGCTACCATTCATTTTCATTCGGTTCGATATTCAAAAAGCAGTTCCTTTGGTCTAGGCCAATTTTACCAAAAATAAATGGTTGCAATGACCAAAAGTTCTAAAAATGCTACCACCAAAGGTTCGAACACCAAAAGTTCGAACCTTTGGTGGTAGCATTGTAAAAATAAATAAACCGGGTCTGCCGGGGTGTCGCACACATCGCCCCGCTCACTATACACTTCATGGTATAGTGAGCGGGGGTTGCGGGGGACACCCCCGCAGCCTTCCTTTTAAAATAAATAAATAAAATGGGGGCTGCAGGGGTGTCCCCCGCATCGCCCCGCTCACTATACTTTATGGTTTAGTGAGCAGGGGTTGTGGGGGACACCCTGCAAACTTCTGTTTTAAAAGAAACGGGGGCCGCAGGGGTGTCCCCCAGAATCACTGACTAACTATACTTTATGGTATAGTGAGCTGGAGGGACAACTCCGTAGCCTTCCGTTCCAAAAAAAAGAAAAGAAAAGGACCCTAGCGCTGCAGGAACCCAGCGTGAAGATGAAGGTAAGTGCGGTTTGTTTATGTTGGGGGTGTGGGTGAGGGGGTGTTATGAGTGTGTTGTGTGTGTGCGTGTGAGTTTGTATGTGTATTCGCATGAGAAAGGTGCAAACTTTTGGTAGTTCGCACCTTTCTCATGCAAACGTTTTGCCCGCGGTACTTTCAGCCGCAGGAAAATCACTGCAAATCGTCCCTTTCATTCAAATCGGTATTCATTAAATGCTTGGCATGATCGCCTGCTGTCCCGTTGTCCCCATTCCCAGGTTCACTCACTGGTCAGTGCTTACGGCATTCCAGTGAGGCTTCCAGCCGACACGAGCTGCGTCTCGCTCATGCGATGCCCCGCTCCTTCTCCCCAGAGGCTCTCCGTGGCTTCGATCGCACCTCCGATGGTTCTCTCCCAGATTGGGCATCACACTGCTGCTTTGCCTGGTCACGCCGGTTCCCTTTCCACGATCCATCACCGGTCTCCAGCTTCCTTTAGCCTCACTTCCCACTGCATACACATTGCATCTTCCACGGGGTCTTGAGCACTCTGTCTGCCACACCGCCTTCCAGGGGAGGTCTGCTCTCATACTGCAGTCCATAGACCTGCTTCCATAGTGGTTATAGCTGCCACTGCTGACTCGGCTACCACAGCTTGACTTGGCCACCATAGCTGACTATATTTTTGCCGTACTTCCTGCTTTTAAATCTCCTGCCAGGTTGATTGGTCCAAAAAGGACTACACCGCTCATTGCTGACTCGGGAGGCCTGCATTGCTCTTGCTGGCCTCCTCCTCGTCGCAGTACCTAACTGGTGTTTGTGTGTGTGTGTCAATAAAGAGAGGATGTATATCTCTAGATGGTCTCTTTCTCGTCCCAGTACCAAACTGGTGTTTTGTGTGTAATATTTTAGGGGAAAAATAGGGAAGGGATTGACAATAGCCTGTAAAGGCTTGGGGGACTTTGGACTCATGGTGAAAGGGAAATGGGGGATACCATGTCTCACCTAAGGGTGCCACATCCCCACTCCGCAAGCCTCCTCCACCCAGATGATCATCCCTCGCATTTCCACCCCCAGGATCAGGATCCGATAGCGGCAGCCTTTCCCTGGCCCCCTGGCATAGGGATATAGGGGGAAGAAGTGAGGATACCCTCAGATTCCTCACATTGTTTACTTTTGAAGTCTGGAAATGACATTGTGTGGAAGAGAACTATTGCTTAAGAGGTACTTTTGAAGTTTGAGAAAGACATTGTGGGTATAATAATTATTGTTTTGAGTTATTGAAACAAGTGGTTGCAGAAAGGACATGTTTCCTTATCAAGAGGAGAAATACAAGGACTAGAAAAGATGTTTTGTGTTGAATTGAACAGATCCTTGTTAAATCAGAACTTGTCTAAAGACACTCCTGATTGAATCCCCTGAAGGGAACTCAACCCTGGTCACAAGGAGTGTTTTCTACCAATTATGAGTTTAAAGTTTTGCCATGTTTATGTTGAAGTGAAAACCGTCAAATGTGTCCTTGTTTATTTTGTTAAATGTATTAGTGTGAGGTTCAGAGATTGTTGCACACTAGGTCATCCTTCTTTAGTTTTTAGTTTGCTAGGCAGGGGCACTCTTGTTAGGATAAGGAAAGATAGGTGTTTATCTCAACATGGTTAATTTAATAAAAGACCAAACTTTGAGAAAAATACTCCTCTGTGTTCGTCTCGCATTTCTGACTCATCACACTCCTGACAAGAAAACAACCAACCCCTTGCACATCTTTAACAGAGAGTCCGGTTCTGGAGTTCCCATGGAAAGAGGTGCACAGCAAACATGGCAACATCTCCATGCCAGTGGACTGGTGGGAAAGGGGCTTTGGAGGTTGAACCAGGAAGAATGCCTGCCTGCTGAATGGTGGAGAGGGACTTTAAAATCCAGTGAGAGAGAGGGAGACCACCTGGGGAAAATGTGGTTATCAAATGACACTATCAGAAAGAAGGCAGTATTAAAAAGGCAGGGGAAAACTAACAGTGTGTGTTATGCTTCCATTGCAGCAGGAGAAAGCGGAGGGAGCAGAGACAGTGGAGTATGTCTGGGCTTATTGAGGGGAAGGCTAAGAGCAGAAAAACCAAGAGGAGGAAAAGAGTGAGAAGAACTCAGATCCAGGAGAGTTGGAGCGGGTGGAGAAACTTCAATGCTGTCATTGTGGCCATCCTGACTCACGTAAAATAAATAATACCCTGAGTACCAGGAACCATGTGGCGTGACAATTACTGACCCAAGCCTTACACACCTCAAAGGCTGCAGTTTACCCAACCATCCCACCGGATAGGGACAATATAAAATATGACTAACTGGCTAAGAGGGTACTCTCTGCTGGAAGCATGGCACGGAAAACCATCAATGCATCTTGTGCTCTGGCGAAATACACTTCTACATTATGAATGTCATTTCCCAGGCAGCAGAAAACACTCCCGAGGATAAAATGAGAGATGGCTTCAACAACTTCAGCAATGATGGTAAGGAAGCTTCTTGCCAGTCCCTTCAGTCAAGCCTTGATTCGTCTGACTGTGTCGGCTGGTGTATGAGCTTGATGGCAGTAATCAGGAGATTTGCATGCTTACACAAGTCTAGGTTTGCCTCTGATGCCCAATCAAGGCTCTTGGACATGCCCTTCAATGGGGCCAACCTTTTTGGATGAAAGGCTGATAAGATCCTAGGCTACTTTTAAGGCTGCCGCGAAATCCATAGGGGCAGCCATTCATCAGCCACAACAACAACACCTGCCTATGCAGGCTTGTAGATGGTGTTCTTTTCTCTACTACTTCTCTTTTAGCCATAGGGGAAGAGGTCCAGCTAACCAGAGAGGACAAAGGAGGTTCTCACGTGCCCCCAGAGGCCGTAGACGAAATACAGCTCGGGCAACCATCTCCTCACTGCCCTCTGTCACAGTCCCAAAAACTCTATGAGCACTTTACTCACACGACCCTGGTGGGAAGCAGGTTGATCCAGCATCTGCAACAATGACATCTCATTACTTCAGATGCATGGGCACTACAGACAGTGGCCCAAGGTTACTGTCTCCCATTTCTACAAAGTCCCCCAGATTGGGCTCCGGGCGAGCAATCTCTTTAGGAATCAGATCTGCTCCTTCTACAGGAGTTTTATTTTCCCTTTTGGAGAAATGTGCCGTAGGGAAGGGACCTGTAGTGGAACAATGCCAGGGTTGGTACTGCACCTACTTTCTGGTTCCCAAGAATGACAGAGGACTGCTTCCCATCTTGGACCTGAGATGCTTGAACACGTTCCTGAGGAAGGGCAGATCCTCCAGGCCCATTAGCTCCAGAATTGCGTGGTGTCACTTGATCTTCAGGATGCTTATTTTCACATGCCTATACATCCCAAGCACAAACAATACGTGATGTTTGCCATTGGTCGTTCTCACTATCAGTTTCGAGTACTGCCTTTTGGCCTCACCTCTGCCCCAAGGGTTTTCACCAAGTTGATGGCGGTGGTGGAAGCAAATCTAAGGAGGGGAGGGATCCACATCTTTCCCAACCTAGATGATAGGCTGATCAGAGCTCGTTCTCCTGAACAGGCTCTGGAACATCTCAACAGCAACTGCCACTCTCTCCACAAACTGGGCTTGTACCTCGATTTCAAGACGTCCCAAGTGACACCTTCTCAAAAGCTGCAATTCATTGGAGTGGACCTCGACTGTTCCTCAGGGAAAGCTTTGCCTCCCGAGTTGAGGGCTCAACAAATCTTGCAAATGGTAACAAGATTTCAGAACGTCCAAAATCTACAAGCATTCAACTTTCTAAGATTGCTGTGCCTCATGGCATTCTGCATTTTCCTGGTGCCAGAAGCCCGCCTAAGGATGTGGTCCCTCCAGTGGGCCCTCAGATTCCAATGGTCACAATTCTCAGGCAGAATGAGGGACCTTCTTCAGGTCCTGAGCAAGGGCGCACTGGATCTCCTGTGGTGGCCCAGCAAAGAGAATGTGATGACAGGGGATTCTTTTGGCAACCCTGGCTGAGATAACTGTAGTAACAGATGCTTCCCTTTACGGGATGTGGAGTTCACATTAGCAATCTCACAATCAGCAAACTTCGGTCCCCATCAGAAGCAAGAATACATATAAACCTTTTAGAGCTGAGGGCGATTAGACTGGCGCTGATGGCCTTTTTGCCATCCATACAGGCCAAGAATGTTCTGATAATGATGGACAACACAGTGGTCATGCATTACCTCAACAAAAGATGAGGTGTAGGGTTACTACCACTGTGCAGAGAGGGAATGCAGCTCTGGTTTGGGCGCTACAAACAGGATCTCTCTGCCGGCTGTTCACCTAGCCAGAGAAGAGAATACGATGGTGGAGGCTCTGTGAAGGCAGAGCACGATCTACCACGAGTGGGAGTTGGCCCAGGAAGTCCTTCTAGAGATCTTCACCCTTTGGGGAACCCCTCAAGTAGATCTGTTTACGTCCAGTATCAACAGGAAGGGGGATACCTGTGCTGCTCCAGGGAATTTCATCACAGAGCAGCTCTGGGGGATGCGTTCAGAGTGGACTGGGAATTTCCACTCCTGTACGCGTTCCTACCAGTCCCTGTCATTCCTCATGCAATCAGGAGGTTGAGGAAGTTCGGGAAATCCATGATCCTGATTGCTACAAATTAGTCCAGGAGGACATGGTATGCAGACTTTCTAGATATGTTCATCTGCCCTCCATTCTGTCTTCCCCAGAGAGTTGACCTAGTCTCCCAAGAGAGAGGTGTGAGGCACCTGACATAAGGAGACGGACACAGTTTTAAGTGGTTCACTACTATTTGTATTCAAATTATACCAGGGGAAGGTATAATGCCTCACTTGCCCTAATTCTATGAGGAAGTTCCCTGCCTCAACAAAACTAACTATTGGACCAGCCATTGTCAGGAAGTCCAGAATTAGTGTATCCACTGTCCTGTGTCCAAAACCTATTCTGGCCCTCACACTACAAAACAATAACAACTATTACGAGGAAAAATAATATCTCGGCTTCTGTTCAGTCGCTGTTCTTCTCCTTCTTTCTTGGTTATCACAGGCACAATCTGTTCCCTTTGGACTTCTGAGATGCCAGGGGGAAAAGCCCTTCCCTGGTCTTGGGTATGCCAGGGGAAAGAACCTCTCGCTGGTCTTCGATGTGCCAGGGGAACAAACCCCTCCGTGTTCTTGGATATGCCAGGGCAATAAACCCCTCCCTAGTCTTGATTTCGGTTACCCTCCAATTTACCTGTTGGGTTCTCAGCCACCTTTAACCATGTTGCTTGGTACTGCCTAATGTGAACCTGAACACATCTACTGGTTTTCACAGATGTCGTCGTCACCCTGTTTATGTCATACATAAACAATGTCAGGAGCGCAATTAGCTTTCCCCTTTACTTTGGTTGACTTGATTTGTTTCCCCTGTGGACACTGTCAATGGTACTCCCCAAAGTCATTATGCCAAGTCTGACCAGTGCCTATCTTCAATGTGACTGGTTTCAAGGGTTACTAACTATTCCCTTCCCTGTCTGTAGTATTTATCGTCCTTTTGGGTTTTCAAATACCATGCAGATCCCGGAACTACTGGGAAAAAGAAGGGTGTCTCTCACTCCTCTATGGTTTCACAAAGGTAGGTGTGTCCCAGTTTGTTAGCATATTTCGTTTTTTTTGTTAAAAAGGCTGTAGTCCCTCACCCCACTTTACCATATAATGCCCAACAATTATGTTTTGAAATCCTTTCACAATTCCCCTCTCACACCTGGTACCTAAGCATCCTTGGCGTCTTGGTTGTCAGCTCGTCCCACTGCTTTTCTCTTGGTTTGCGTTTCCGATCTCTCTTAATGTGTTGCACGTCATCCAGACTCTGCTGGAACCTCGTTTCTCTCCAGGGGATGCCGTCTGTTAGAAACACTTCTTTCTCAAGGGTTTTCTTCTCATAGTACTCTCGGGGGGAATGGCTTCTTTCTATGCCGCTTTCTGCTATGCCTCCTCCATCATAAGGAGCTCCTTCTCCAGCGCCACGGGGTCCCCGACCGCCTGACACAACAGGGTCCCGCGTCTCGGCACCTGCAGCATTACACCGCAGCCTACTGCAGTTGCTGCCTGTGCCGCGTCTCCAAACTGCTGTCTGCTCTGCTACGGTTTCACCTTCTTTAACGCCGGCTGAGCTTTCCCATATCCCGGTGTGATACAATGTTTCTCTTGCCTGTCTCCGCCGAACACAAAAGACGGCAAACCTCTCATTGCTTCCTTGTCGCGACAATGTATCTGCTCTACTTAGGCTTCTCTTTGAACCTTGGTGAAGTCCTTCGCTTTCCATGCTAAAACTTTATTTCCGCTCCTTTCCACATTACATGCGCTTCCACTACCACGCACTTTATGCCTCCTGGCACTACAACCCCTCCTCCTACTATAGCCTCCATTCCTATTCTCTATGCCTACTCTTATGTCACAAGTTTCTTCTGTTACTTGATAACCACTAGTATGTTGCTGCAAGCTTCTCAGCACCTCTCTGCAGGGCCTCCTCGTTGCAGTGCTAAATGTCCTTATTGATTTTATTCCATCCCACTGAGTTACTTGGTGTTGCTCATTAGTGTCACACTGTGGGGGAGTATAGTAAGTATTTCGGTCACAGTTGTCATGTGGGACTCGAACAATGTTCCTTAGTTGGTTCAAAGAGTCATAACCCTTAGGTTTTTCCCAGAAGCCATCTTCTTCACCCAGAAATCAGAACCTTCATGCCTAGTTTCTGAGAGGTTAAGATATAAAGATTGGGACCTCCTGGAAGACATGATGGAGGTGTTTCTTTCAGCCAGAAGACCGGCAACAAAAGAACTATACCACTGCCATTGGAACAAGTTTTGCAGCTGGTGTAGAGCCAAAGTTATAGATCCTTTCAATTGCAAAACACCTGCAGTGCTTCCTTTTGTACTGCAACTAGCCGATTAGGGGCTGCAGGTGACTACCATCAAGGGATACCTGGCAGCGTTTTCCAATTAATTTTAAAAGCGCACCAGAACGAGGCTTGTACTTTAAGATGCCGATTGTCATACAAATCCTGAAAGGTCTGACACATACTTTCCCACCGGTCCCTTTTCTGGTTCCGTTTTGGGATTAGAATATGGTATTAATGTTTTTAATGGGAGCTCTATTTGAACCGATCCATTTGTGTCCACTCAGGTTATAACCTTGAAAACAAACTTTTTGGTAGCCATCACTTCTACTGCAGAGTGAGCTACAAGACTTGTCATGCAACATTTACGGTATTCTCTAAAGAGAAGGTAGTCTTGAGGGTTCATCCCTCCTTCCTTCGCAAGGTTGTGTCTGAATTCCATCTAAAACAGAAACTAACTTTACCGGCTTTTTATCTACATCCTCACCATTATAGGGATGGAGCGGTTACACAGACTTGATCTGAAAAGGGCTGTTAGTTTCTACATTTCTAGGATGGCAAATGACAGGCAAGATGACAAACAATTTATTGGTTATACCGGCAACAGGCTAGACCAAGCTATGACCAACCAAACCTTATCGCGTTAGATCATCCTATGCATTTCGGAGTGTTACTCCATTGTGGGAAAAGATGTCCCACAAAGTCTAAGAGCCCATTCTACTAGAGGAGTGGCAACTACTTCGGCTCTCCAAAGAGGTTTTCCAGTGCAGGACATTTGCAATGCCGCAACTGGGTCCTCGCACCACACTTTCTCAAAGCATTACTGCTTGGACACTCTGTTGGGTTGCCAGGACGCTCGATTTGGAAGAAGGGTTCTGCACGATATCAATCAATACCCAGACAAATTATACAAAATCTACTTCTCCTAGCTCCATTTATAAAACTGCCATGGAAGTTTATCTAGAATGAGGAATCTGTGGGAGGACGTAATCCATTAAAAGAACACATTACTTGCCTCTGTTCATGTTATTTCTACTGGATTTTCTCCCACAGATTCCTCATCGTCCCTCCAGCCTACGCCTCTGACTGTGGCTGAATTTTGTAATATACTTCTCTCTTTAAACGCCATTCAACTGTGAGGAAAGAGGTAGAAACTAGGAACTGAGGCAATGGGTGCTGTGCATGCTATTTATACTACCATCAACGTCACATCCGGACACAGGAATGGTAACTGTTGAGGGATATCGACTTGATGTCGCACAGCGCTCTCTGCTGTCAAAGAATTTCCGAGACTGCAAGCCGGATATCGGTACATCTAAGATGAGGAATCCATGGGAGGAACATCCAGCAGAAAGAACAATACCAGGAGTAAATAATTCCTTCTTCTGACCCCCACAGGATATGTCTATACTATTTGGGAGAGGAGCGGAATCCCCAAGACAGTGGTTTGTGTCAGTTAATGCATCCAAAAGCGATCTGGTAACGGACGGAAAAGCTCTCCACCTTTTTCCACAAGGGAAAAAATTGTAAGAGATCTTGTTTGAGGTTGCAGGGCGCGGTGCAGAAATTCGAAGACCAGTCCCCGGCTTGAAAGCAGAAGCACTGCAAGAGGTCACGTTCACCAAGCAGTTCCTCACGGCATCACTCTTCCTCTTCGTACAATAGGGTCTTCTAGGAAGCAGCTCTGTAGGTGCCATTTCCCACCCAATCCTCCATCCCCGAGGTATAGGGATCTTTCAAAATAAATATGCTTCACATCTTTGCCAAGACCGCAGCAACGGTGGCTTCTGCCCCAGCTGAACCATCTGGGCCCGCCGCGCTTGGACAAGCCGGCCTGGACCCTATGAATTAAGAACCATAACGGCACAACAAAGGGCTCGGCACCAGCTCCTATAATTGTTCTTTTATAATGCACTTAATACCAGTGAGTGGTTTCTAAGCCTGGGGTCAGGATTCGAACCTGTGCTGCACCGCTTTTACTTGCTTCCAAGACAAACGTGTTGCCCCTGAGCTATCCTTCCTATCTTAATATAGGTGTAGTGATGAAATCTCATGCCTGACGTTGAAAGTTGATGATGGGGTCACCAGAGAGTCTGAGGGCTGCCGTAAGACATGTGATGTTGGGCCTATGCTGGCATGGGGAGGATCATCTAGCTACCCATCCAAGCCATGTAAGAAAGGCATGGGCTTGTCACATTGCCACTGTAGACGCTCCTGACCTTTTACGGTAATCAAGGAGCGGCAGTGCCGCAGAGCTGGGAACCCGTGTAGGCTTCACTTCCCCTTGCACGCTTGACTCCCCTTGCATGTTTGTCTCCCCTTGCACGCTTGACTCTTTTTTTCTTTCCCCCTGAGCATGACATAATTTTAGATTTCTAGGGATTAATAGACAAGTCATGACATTTCATGTAAGAGGCTAATGAATCCAATGAGCTCTACAACCCTATCGGAGTCTGGTCAAAGATGACCAGATCATCCGCATATGCTAGATAATGTACTACCAAGTTGTCCAATCGTGGAGGGAAGGCTTTAATGTTTTTTAAATGCTCACCCATGTCTGCCAAATACAAGTTGAACAGAGCGTTGGCAAAGACAATATCCCCCTATAAGTATTCACCAGCTCAGACATATGACCGTTGCCATTCAAAGGAACCCAGACCTTTCCTCATGTCCGAAGCAGAAGAGAGGTCTATAAACACCAGGTATAATGGCCTCTTTTACAGCCTTTTAGCTTTCATCAAGAGGGGTGCAGAAACCCATTAAGCTGAGTATCTAGACCCTTCAGAACCCCCCTCCCCCGATGATTATCATTCTGTTTGCATCCATAGCCCAGATATTCAAAGAACTCAAAGTGATGGATGAGAAGATCTTAATACTTTAATAATTCAGCGGTAATTAGAGGGATCCGACCTATCCCCTTTCTTAGAAGACTGCGGGATGCTTTAAGTTATTACTATATTCTGTAAAAAGATCAATATTTCTGCCCACAATATAGGGTTACCTTTCAACACAAGATTAGGCAGACTATCCAGACCCACTGCTCTCGGAGAGTTGGCGGCACGAGTCAGCTGTTTGAGGTCCAGTTTGTCGATATCCACCACCCAAGGAGACTTCAACCTAGACGTAGCCCTTCCCTCAGCTCCCAAGGGGCCATCATACATGTCTCTCAGGTGACTCATCCACACATGCTCTGGAATTGGATTCTTGAAACCCCAGATCCTCATTCATTAATTTACAGAACCCTTTAGTGTCCTTTGAGATCAGTATATTTAACATCTTTTCAACATCTAGCTGGGCAATTTGAGATTTATATCCCTTCAGCCAGTTTTTAAAAGATTGTCTTGAAGTTTGTAGCAGGAAAAGGATCAGAAAGATCTTCAGCGTCATGAGAATGATATATGTGATGAAGATATTGACATTGGGCATAACCATTTTCCCCCTCTCGCCGTAAGGCAGAGTAAATACACTGCCTAGGAGGCAGTGATCACTTCTCTCTGCATTGAAGATCTTGAATCTCCCACATTGATCCAGCATAGATTTCGAGACAAAAATGCAGTCTAGAGTGGAGGAAGCCTTAAATGATTTCCATGTGGATTCCAAGGCAGACCCTTTTGCAGAGATTGAATTCAAACAGGAACAAAAAACCTGTCTTCTATGAAGCCCAACTATTTGTAAACATCGATAGAAGATTTCCCCTTAGCGCTCAACTCGGAGCAGGAGGTATGACACTGCCTTTCAAATTTACAGTTGAAATCACCCATTAATAGTACATTTCCTCCTCTCTCCACACTACACCACTCCTCCAGCAGGTCAGCCATGCAGTCTGCTAGACCCCCTAGTTTTCCAATACATGATTACAATAGAGGGTAATCAATAAAAGACCTTTCCCTTTGCCAGATCGCTCCATAGAATGTGTACGCATCAGTGCTAAAATCCCTGAGTATGGGTTACTTAATTGCCAACTAGTCCAATTCAACTAATTCCTAACTGCTCTAATTAGACTCCCTGAAGAGTTCCCCCTCTTGCCTGGCCGGTTATAATGATTGATTAATGGGGTCTCCCTAAGCCATATGTCTTGAAAGAATAATGATATGAAATTTCCCAACAGATCCAGGTCCTTCCTATCTGCAAGAAGGTGACTGTAGCCTCGGGTGTTCCAAGAGGCTACAAAAATCTTATGACCCTATGAGTGAAAACGTACCACGACCCCCTAATCCCCCAGTATTCTATCCGTAAGCCGGACATGCGGGGACCCACGCCCAATCATCCTCCCTCAATCCCTTGGTGCCGGCTGGTTATACCAATTATAGTGCCTGGTTGTGCTAAAATGTCTTGACAACTAGTTGCCGTGGTAACATTCTAAATAACATCCTAGAGTTGGGATTGTTGTTCCATCATGTATCCCTTGGATCCCAAAGAAGTTCTCAGCTTACTGCTGCATTTGTCTCCAAGTTGTGAACACAGCATCTTGATCACCTGAGTAGATTGTCACTTTTTTCTTCCCATCTGCATTTTGTTCCCGACCTATACACTTTAACATGCCAGCCCCTCTTTTCCAGGTGTTAAAGGATGGGATGACCACAAGGGCTGTGTGTCACTGTGGCATGATGCTGGGCCCAGAGAAGCTACATGTGGGATCGCCTGAATTGATCCACCACTCCCCCGATATATGGTAGGGAACAGTCACTTATCACATCTTTCAATCCCATGCCCCTTTATGAAATTATCCTGTTGCCATAAGGTCTCAACCCCATAATAACGTCTCACTTTGTAGCATCCTTAAAAGGTGGCCCATGTAGAGCGTCTTAGTAGGACCTGAAACAGTGATGGTGACTGGCAGTAGACATGCAGGAAGAGCAGGTGCCTGCAATGTGGAGGAGGGAGCACAGTTGTGATCTTATCTGTAAGAAGCAGTCTGTACACAGTCACCCATGGTGGCAGCAGCACTTAAAGAAGGCTCAGTCCGTGTCAATGCACACAAGAGAATACAGTGAGCATAGGTGAACTCACTGATTGCGAACTGCTGCTAGAATCCTATTGTAAATGTAAATATCACACAAACATCTACGCCGCTTGCCCTTGACTTTGAGGGCAGCCCAAGGGGACGGGGCAGGTCCATATAAGAATGGTAAACAGTTTGGTTAGGTTTGGGTATTGGGAAGCAGCAAATGAGTTCTGAAGAGTTTGAGGGAGGATGGAAAAGATATGAGTGTCTGATTAAAGGAGAAAGGAGCAGGGAGTTGGAAGAAGTCGAGAAGAGAAGGTGGCAGAAGTGAAGAAAGTGGAGACAGGAGTGAAAAGCTAGGAGGTGGAAGGAGTGAGAGGAAAGGAGGTCTAAGGGGAGCAACAAGGGTGAGAAGGCAGGAAACCCCCATTACAGGAGGTTGGGAGAAACATACAACGTGAAGAACATCCACAGAGGAAGGAAACGAGAACATCACAGGAGGTTGAGAGGAACATGCAAGGGGAAGGACATCCACAGAGGAAGGAAAATAAAACATCACAGGAGGTTGGCAGGAAGGCAGAACATACATGGGGAAGGACATCCACATAGGACAGAAAAGAGAACATTACAGGAGGTTGGGAAGGAAGGCAGAACATAGATGGGGAAGGACATCCACGGAGGAAGGAAAAGAGAACATCATAGGAGGTTGGGAGAAAGGCAGAGCATACAAGGGGAAGGACATCCACAGAGGAAGGAAAAGAGAACTTCACAGGAGGTTGGGAGGAACATGCAAGGGGAAGGACATCACAGAGGATGGAAAAGAGGACATCACAGGAGATTGGGAGGAACATACAAGGGAAAGGACATCCACAGAGGAAGGAAAAGAGAACATCACAGGTGGTTGGGAGGAAGGCAGAACATACAAGGGGAAGGACATCCACAGAGGAAGGAAAACAGAGCATCACAGGAGGTTGGGAGGAAGGCAGAACATACATGGGGAAGGACATCCACATAGGAAGGAAAAGAGAGCATCACAGGTGGTTGGGAGAAGGCAGTACATACAAGGGGAAGGACATCCACAGAGGAAGGAAAAGAGAAGATCACAGGAGGTTGTGAGGAACATACAAGGGGAAGGACATCCACAGAGGAAGGAAAAGAGAATATTGCAGGAGGCTGAGAGGAAGGCAGAACATACAGGGGAAGGACATCCACAGGGGAAGGACAAGAGAACATTGCGGGAGGTTTGGAGGAAGGCAGAACATACAAGAGGAAGGACATCCACGGAAGAAGGGAAAGAGAACATCACATGAGGTTAGGAGGAACATACAAGCGGAAGGACATCCACAGAGGAAGTAAAAGAGAACATTACAGGAGGTTGGAAGGTAGGCAGAACATACAAGGGGAAGGGCATCCACAGGGGAAGGAAAAGAGAACATCGCAGTGTAAGACTAGAAATGTGCTATGTTATGGAAACAAAAGCTATCACTCTCTCTATCAGTGAGAGCTTCAGTAATCCCAACCCTCCCTGCTCTAGCTCACCACCTCGCTACTGAAAACCAACACAGGGAGCTCTAACTCCCACACACTCTCTCTAACTCACACACACTTCTTCTGAACAGAAAACCATAGTTACACATTAGCATTGTGGCTATGACGCACATCACATATATGCGTAGAAAGCATTTCATGGAAAACAGCATGTGTCTACCTACGTGCATACATTGTTATGGCATGAACTGTACTAGGACATATTCCAAGAAGCGAACATACTTTCTCTCGTACGAGACATCCTAACTCCTGCAGAACTAAAACATTCTACATGCTATCTCCGCAGTCCCATAGTCAAGGCTATATTCTCTGTGCCAAAGGATCCGACAGTCTGCCAAGAATCATCTTATTATGAAAACATCGCTCACACTGTGTACGGCTGCTATTCCGCGCTCAGCTAAAAGCCTAATTCATATGGACAAAACACAGCGCCTAGAAACACAGAATGTGCTATGCATAATACCAAGTGTACATAATTACATGGTTCTGCTATAATCAAAACAAACTATAGTGCTTCAACATGGCCTATGCTAAATGGATGCAAAATGAATGAATACATGAATACACATATGAATGGATTAATGTATGGATTAGCTCATGCTAAACTATCATAGATAAATGCAGATTCACAAACAATCCTTTTTTATCATGCAATAATCCATCCTAGGAATACTAATACTTAGACAGGTGTGGCAAGTCAAAACATGGATAAGAAACAAGCAAATGGTCTAGCTAGCTACTCAGGTATACTAAAGCATACTAAAGCAATAACATGGCGCAATATTCTCTTAGTGCAAGAAGGCAAATCTTTGGAAATCTACCATGATACATAGCTGGCAAGTGTGTCAGATCTCTGGAAACATGTACATAGCATTGAAACTAAGTAAGCTCTAGTATTCCATACATTGGCAGCATCCTAATGATCACTGCATGAACTGCAAAAGTGAACAAAACGTGGTGCATTTATCCTAATAACCTGAATACATTGCTCTAAATGATGCATGGCAAGTCATGTAAATAGCAGAGAGCAGGTAGCAGGCTATATATATATATATATATATATATATCTCATCCTGGTACTCATAATGCATATGTCTATTGAAGTGTGTGTACTCAAAAAGAAACAAAGCATAGCAAATCATTGCATAGCATAGCAAGTGTAGTATGTGATACATGGACATGGGCAACGGTTTTCTCTGATGTTGTTCATTCTCTTGCACACAAGAGACAGTTCTTATTATTTCCACAGTCATTAGCAAGTGACCAAGTGTAACATATGTCTCTAGCTGACCAATAGTCTCCTATGGACCTGATCATTCCTTGTGGCAAAACTGTTCATCTCCTCACATCTGCACAACCCAAACATGGGCATAGCATAGTTCAAGTGTCCAGCATGTGGACATCCATCAGTGTCTATCAAGAAGCCTCACTGACATAGGCTCTAGACGTAAAATCATGTGTGTCATCTCACGCATGTCTTCCTTCAATTAGGCTTCGCTTCCCTGTCCCCCTCTGCAACTCCTTGAAGCGTCTTTGGGCGAAATAGAGAGAACACATTTTGGTTTCTTTGTGGGTGCTGCACAACTTGCTGCAACACATTCCAGGGTCAGATGATATTGTGGCACTCTGGCATAGAGTGATTTTTTAACAATTCCAGAAAAAGGCAGATCTCAACAGACCATCATGTTGCTCAAAACAAGAGTCAATATTTCTCTCTCTCAATGTATTTATTGTATTTGATTAGACGCCCAAACCCTTGGGTGTCACGGCATAGGTTACATACATCATAGGAATCTTAAAACAGTTACATATAGCTTGGGAATCTTAGGCAGTTACATACATCTTAGGCGTCTTGAGCGACTTACATCACTCTTGGCAATCTTAGGCAGTTTCATAGGTGTGAAGAGGACACGTGGGTTCCACAAAATAAGCTCAGGGAGCATGCTGATTAGGCAGTATTCAGATTGAGGAGACAAGCTGTGTTGCACTTGCGCTGTTAGTATTTGTTAAATAACCAGGTTTTTTAATTGTTTCTTGAATTTTGGGAATTAAGTTTTGTTGCTGAGGTGGGTAGGAAGTGAGTTCCAGATGCGAGGAGCTGCTATGGGGAAGCTGGCATTACCTGTTCTGAATGTTGTTAAACGTGGGATGTGGAGGTGTGTGTTAGCGCTGGATCTGAGTGCTCTGGTCGTCGTTTTGCGGGAAATGCTTTGACTGAGATAGATGGGGGCGTTGTCAGTGATGCATTTGTGGGTGATGGTAACAGTTTTGTGGAGAATTCCCGCGTGTACTGGAAGCCAGTGAGCATCTCTTCTGTGTTTAGAAATATGCTCTCTTCTGTTGATGCCCCAAGCTGCTCTAAGGGCTTTGTTTTGGAGGAGTTGCAGTTTGTTTAAATTCCTTTTTGAAGTACTTAACAGTAGAACGTTGCAGCAGTCTATCTTCGTTAGGATAAGGGCTCTGGCAAGTGTCAGGCAGTTTTCAGCGGAGAGGAGAGGCCTGCTTAGTGTGATGAGTTTGGTTGTATATGCCGTGGAGGAAGCAAGAGCACTGATGTGGTTATTTATAGTGAGACTGGAGTCAGGGTGAACTCCTAGGGTTTTGACTTTATGTGATATAGTGATGGGGATGTCATCTATCACCATGGATGTGTAGTCGGGGTGGAGTTTGCTGAGTCTGGCTGGGGAGCTGACTATGAGGATCTCAGTTTTTCTCAGTTGAGGCAGAGACTATTGTTAGCCATCCCGTTTTGGATGAGGGAGTAGATTTTGTTAATGCAAGCTGTGCCCTGTTCGAGGTTACCTGTGATGGGTATAAGTATTTGTGTGTCATCCGAAAAGTTTGTATAAATTACTCGCATAGCATCTAGTGCAGCGAAGAGTAATTTTGTGTAGGCGTTGTAAAGCGTGGGAAAGAGACAGGTTCCTTGCAGTACTCCCAGAGGTACAGAGATGGGATCAGCTGCTTCTTCCCTTCCCTTAGGGTGACTCTTGAGGTGCGGTCAGAGAGGAAAGATTTTATCCAAGTCGTGGCTTTCTTGGAGAAGTGAAAGTTGGTGGTTAGGGTTTGGCATAATTTTTCATGGTCGACTAAATCAAAGGCCTCAGAGAGGTCTAGCAGTAGTAAGATGCACAGTTTACCAGAGTCCCTGATAGAGTCCATCTGTTTTTTTTAATCTAGAAGGGCGGTCTCGGTACTGTGATTGGGATGGAATCCTGATTGTCTATCCCCTAGCAAGTGGTTCTGTTCTAGGCTGGTTTGTACTTGGGTATATGCTATTTTGTCAATGATTTTGAGGAGAAATGGCACTGTTTTTATGGGCCTGTAATTTGTGGGCATTGCTGGGTCTAATTAGGGTTTTTTGAGTGACCCTTGCTATTTTAATGGATGCTGGAATTTCACTAGAATTGAAGGACTCGTTAACAAATTCGGTAATGATGGGTGCTAGTGTGGTGGCCCAGTCTTTGACTATTTTAGCAGGAAACCTGTTGCCTTTGCAGTTAGAAGGTTTAAGAGATGCTATTGTTTTGAGGACCTGCTCATTTGAAACTTGAGCGAAGTGTAATTCAGGTACATCATACCTTATGATAGTATCTGAATGGTGAGAAGGATTGGCTGTGAACTCTAGGAGCTTTTTTTGCGCGGCTGTTTTGCTTTGGAGCGTATTCACTTTAGAGACCAGAGCATCCAGAATGGTGGTGCATCAACCTTTGCTAGTATTAATGGGGCTGGTGGGTAGGATGGGGGATTCTAGTTCTCCGATAATAGTGAATAATTCTCTTGTGTTAGAGGCCGCGTTAGAGATGCGTTTATTGAATGATTCAGCTTTATGGAAGAGTACACTAGGTTTATAAGCTTTGGATAGTTGTTGCAGTTTGCTTTGGAGTTCTGGGGAATTATTTGTTCTAGATAAATGTTCTAGGGCTCTTTTTTCCCTTCTGAGTTTTATGAGCTCATTATTGAACCAGGGGGAGCTGCGTTTGGGCTCAGGCAGTTTGGTTTTGAGAGGGGCTACTTCATCTATTGCAGTTTTCAAACATTGGTGGTAATGATCCGAGATGCTCTGTGTATTAATGCTGTCTAGCAGTTTGGCATTTAGCAGGTCGTTGAGTAAAGGATTAAGGTTCTATGGGGTGAGTTTGCGTGCATTTCTGATCTGAATGGGTGCTGGGCTACATGTTTTGGCTATTGAGTCTGTGTCTAGGTTTATGTTAAATGTAATTAAGCATGGTCTGTCCATTGCATCTTGAGGATGTCTACTATGGTTACTGCGGTATTCAAGGTGAGTATCCAATCAAGAAGTGGGTGGGGGTATTCACGATTTGAGTGAATTGCATCTCTTGGAATGCATTGTGGCAGGCTGTTGCTTTGCTGTCCATGGGGTCATTATAACCTAGATTGAGGTCTCCTAGGAGGATGTACTTGGTTTGGGGTTTGAGAAAGGGTGTAATTAAGACAGGTAGGTCTATGTCTGGATCGTTTGAGGCACTCGGTGCTCTGTATACTATTAGGAAGTTAATTGTTACCTTGGGGCTGATGGCTAGCTTAAGAGCGAGGACTTCGTAGCCAGTGAGTGATTCCATTTTACATTCACTGAATTGTAGTGAGGTTTTGTGGATAATGGCCACTCCACCCCCTATGGCATCTGAGCGATCTGCTATAAGGAGGGTGTACTCAGGGGGGATGGCTAGTGTAATCTGTGGGCCTGAGGCTGTATGTAGCCATGTTTCGGTGAGCACTAAGAAGTCAATCTTGAATTCTAGTATACACTCATGAATATCGATTACGTGGGCCCCAAGAGACCTGCCATTTAGTAGGGCTCCTAATAGAAGTGGAGTGGTTTTGGGCGAGCTCGAGGGCAGGGTCAGATTGGTCTGAGGGCGGGTCGCTGTGGTGTTAAGTAGATTTTGCTGGGTCTCATTAGAGGTGGTAGTTGGCTGAGGGTTGATGTCAGGGTTCTCCTGAGTCACATGAGGTTTAGGCATAGTGGTGAAGCTGGGACAAGGAGGGGTGTGCTGGTTTTGAATGTGGGGGTGTTGGTGATAGGTACGTGCTGAGAGTCTGTCATTTCTTTTAGGTGCGGTGATGGGTCTGGTTTGGGCTATAATGTGTGTGTTTCTGGAAGAAAGGCATGTGCGGCGTGTTCTGCCTGTTAGGAGCAGGGTTTTATGCGGGGATTTAGTGTGGTCGGGAAGGCTGGAGTGCTGGGAAGGAATGGCATGAGGCAGGGCATGGGGTGGTGTCTGTGGCAGTATAGCCGGGCCAGGCCTGCCTTGAGGCTACTGGGTTGATGATGGATTTGACGGAATAAGGTCCCAAATAGCAAGGACAAAAGGTCCGGGTTCCTTTTATTGGTATGTATTTTGCTGCTAGCCAAACCTTGTCTCCTACTTGATAGTCAGGGGCTTTTTTTCGATGTTGGTCAGCAAATTTCTTTTGCTTGTGCTTGGCTTGGATTAGATGCTCTGTTGCCTTTTTAAAGGCCTGAGAGATGGGTGTATGAAGAGTTTTCACTGCTGGCATTTCCAAACTGGGAGGAATGTCTAGTTCGGAGGTACATGGGTGTCTGCCGTAGAGGGTGTAGAAAGGGGTTTGTCCAGTACTGGAATGCAATGAATTGTTGTAAGCATATTTTGCTATCCATAATAAATCTCTCCAAGTCCCTTCTACCTGGTGTAGCATGCACCGCAAGTATTGTTCTAGAATTTGATTGGTTCTTTCTGTTTGGCCATCCGTTTGGGGGTGATGGCTGGTGGATAATCTGATGTTGATTTTAGCCATAGAACAGCATTTCTTCCAAAAGTTGGATACAAACTGGCTGCCTCGGTCAGAGACCAGGACTGATGGGAAACCATGTAGTTTAATAATATTTTCCAGAAACATCTTTGCTAAACTGGATGCATCAGGGAGGCCCTTGAAAGGGGTAAAGTGTGCCATTTTTGAGAATAAGTCTACTACTACTAAAATAGTGTTAAATCCTTGGCTGGGAGGCAAGTCTGTGATAATGTCAAGAGAAAGTGTGTGCCATGGTGCGGGAGGAATTTCCAAATGTTGCAGAAGGCCAGCTGGTTTCTGTTTTAGCGACTTAATTTGTGCACACACACCACACGACTGGACATATTGGATGACGTTGTAACGCCAAGTAGGCCACCAATAGTTGTGTTTCACTTTGGCTAGGCTTTGGCAATTCCGGGGTGACCCTCCATCAGGGAATTGTGGTAATCCGAAATGATTTGCTGTTGTAGCTCTGTTTTAGGCACGTACAGACGTTCTCCAAAATATGCCAATTGGTCCTTAATGGTACATTGTTTTCCTCTAGTATGCCATTCCAGTAAGGTATCAGGAGTCATTACACGTCGGATCCCGTTTCTGAGCTTGGTTTGTGTTAAAGCTGTGGTGAGGCCTAAGAGCTTGTCTTCAGGAATGATGGCTACTGGATCTGGAGTTGCATACACCTTCTCGTCAATGACCATGCGAGATGGCGCATCAGCCTTCCCATTCCTTACACCTGGTCAATAAGTGATCACATAATCATATTCGGCAAAGAAAAGGGCCCATCGTAGTTGAGGTGAGGATTGAGCCTTTGCTGTTTTCAAATACTGTAGGTTCTGATGGTCCGTGATTACTGTGACCGTATGTTTGGCCCCCAAGAGATAATGTTGCCATGCTTTGAAAGCGGATTTAATAGCCAGAAGCTCCTTGTCGGTGATGGCATAATTAAGTTCAGGAGATGAAAAGTTTCACGACCAGAAGGCCACGGGTGTAACTTGCCGGTTTCAGGGTCCTTTTGAGAAAGAACAGCCCCCATGGCCATGCTGGAGGCATCGGTTTCCACAATGTAAGGGAGGTCTGGACGAGGGTGTTGTAAGATCGGAGCGGAAGTGAACCTTCTCTTAAGCTCTTGAAAGGCTCTTTCGGCATCTTCTGTCCACATACATTTTTTATTGTTTTTTCGTAGCAGTAACGTAATCGGATGCACAATCTGAGAGAAGTCTGGGATGAACCGACGGTAGAAGTTTGCAAAGCCCAGCATGCTCTGGACCCCTTTTAACAAAGTTGGAGAAGGCCACTTAAGAATGGCATCCACTTTGTGTTCATCCATTCTGGTGCCTTTCGGAGTGAGGATGAAGCCAAGGAATTCCACTTCGGTTACGTGAAAAAAAGCATTTTTCACG
This sequence comes from Ambystoma mexicanum, assembly GCF_040938575.1. Classification (NCBI taxonomy): domain Eukaryota; kingdom Metazoa; phylum Chordata; class Amphibia; order Caudata; family Ambystomatidae; genus Ambystoma; species Ambystoma mexicanum. Next base: position 1,460,113,721 of record NC_090934.1, on the reverse strand, counting down.
TTTTGCATATAGGCGATGTTGGCGGAGTTTGGTGAGAACGGAGCGGACGTGCTTGACATGGTCTTGTCTAGAGGCTGAATACAATAGGATGTCATCTATGTAGACCAGGGCGCAAACATCGATGAATTCCCTCAGGACATCGTTCATGAAGTATTGGAACACCGCGGGGGCGTTGCAGAGTCCAAAAGGCATTACCTGGTACTCGAACAGCCCATATTTGGTACGTTAAGCCGTTTTCCATTCATCTTCTTTTTTAACTCGGACTAGGTGGTATGCTCCTCTGAGGTCTAGCTTGGTATAAATCTGGACATCCTTGACTTGGTCCAGCATTCCGGGAATGAGTGGTAGGGGGTAATGGTTCCTTACGGTGATCCGGTTTAACGTGCGATAGTCGATGCAGGTCCGCAGGTCCCCTTCCTTCTTTGGTACGAAGAATAGGGGACTGGCTGCCGGTGATTTAGATGGGCGGATAAATCGGTTTGCCAAGTACTGGTCCAGATAGGATTTTAGGTGCTGGTTTTCTGGTTCTGTGAATGCATAGATTCTGCCACAAGGGATTTGTGCACCAGGTATGAGATCAATCTGACAGTCATAGGGCCTGTGCGGTGGTAGTGTGTTAACTTTGCTCCTTCTGGAACACGTCCTGGAAGTTTTGGTATTCTTTCGGGAGAGAACTAGTTGCGCCAAGTGTTGATGCGGCTGTTCTAGAACTCCTAGGGATGTTGAAACTGGATTTCTCTTCATGGTAATAACAGGTGGAAGCGCAGTTATCGGGGAAGGTCAATTTTCTTGCACGCCAATCTATCCGGGGATTATGAGCAACTAACCATGGCATCCTAATATTAGCCGGAACTGAGGTGCCTTGATGAGATCGTAGGAAATGGATTCCCGGTGTCCATCCTGGCACATCAGGTTTACTCCTACTGTACATTGGGTTACTGGCCCGGAAGCAATTTCTGTCCCATCCACAAGGGTTACCTTTTCTGTGTTTGGCTTGAAACAAAATAGGGAAGCCCCATCTCTGCTGCCAGTTCTTGATCAATATAGTTCCCAACTGCTCCGCTGTCTACATATTCCTCAAAAACATGCATCTGTCAGGTTTCCTTCTCTTATTCAAGTTTCCTTTTTATTATTTATCCTTTTCAGATTAGCTTTGTGTGGGTGGGAAGTTTTCCATTATAGTTGGTTAGGCCTTAACTTGTTGATTCAGAATCCTGGTTCTGACCCAAGGCAAGATGGAGCCTCACAGTGACAGCTCTGATTGGCTAGAAGACAATGCTGAACAACAATGAACATTCTAAACTGTCACTCTGTGCCTTTCATCATCAAAACCCCATCTGAGAGGACGTGTTCAGTGGCTGCTCCTGCTTTAGTATTAGGCCTGGTGGATTTTATCCTTCAGATCTCAGCAGTTGAGCGGCTACTTTCTTGGGGGTTTCAGGAGAAGTCATCAGCTGGCAGGAATTCGTTTTTGAAGATAGGAAAAGCAGGAAATCTTTGTGAATTCGCTCAGGAGATAAGTGACTTTATTTTTACTGTAAATCTGTTCATCTTAATAACATTCTCCTTGAAAATTCGTTAAAAGTAGTGTTTCTACTAAAACTATTGAACTCCCGGAGTGCGCTTGTGTTTCCAGTGCGGTGTTCCTTAGCGCGAGATTTTGACTGTCGCGTGGGAATTCAAGTGAGCGCGTGCTTTCTAGCGTGTGTATTCCGAGCGCGAGTAGATGTTGGTCTCGTGCAATTTTAAACGCGTGTGTGTTTTATAGCGCGGGTGATCCTTTGCGCGAAAAGCTATACGCTGCGTGTGAACTAAAGAGCGCGTGCGATTTCATAGCGCGGGTGATCCTTAGCGCGAGAAACTATACGCTGCGTGAGAACTACAAAGCGCGTGTGAAATACAAAGCGCGTGTGATTTTTAGCACGGGTGTTCAAAGCGCGAGAATCTGTTCGTCGCGTGCCATGTGAGTGCGCGTGTATTTCCTAGCGCGAGTGTTTCTTCGTGTGAGTATCAATTAGTCGCGTATGGAACAAGGATCGCGTGTGTTTTTTCCATCGCAAGTGATTTTGCACGTGAGAATCACTTCGTCGCGTTTGAACTCAATAGCGCGGGTGTTTTTATTTCGCGTGTCTCGCAGGAGAACATTATTGCGCGTGTGGACTATTGCGCGTGTGGATTATTGCGCGTGTGGATTTTTTGCGCGTGTGGATTATTTTGATCGCGCGTCTTCATCCGTTTGCGCGTGTTCTTCAACCAGGAAGATTTCTATGTGAAGTTCATCGATAATTTAAATGGAAATAACCTGCGTGTGCATTTAGCACGTGTTTCCTCTTTCTTCAAGGATTCAAAGACTCAAGATAATTATAAATAGTTTGAAAAGTTTTGAAATGACAAGAAAGAACATTTTAAAGACAATCTAATTGAACTACCAGTGCATGTTGGAAAAAAGTCAAACAAAGAACTAAGACTTCCAGTTTTGCCTAATGTAAGAAGTTGCTGTGAATTTCAAGTATCGCAAGTAAGAGAGATTTTCAGCTTCTTATCCGCTTCTCTAAGAAATTTCAAGAGAAGAACCAGGTAGGATTCTTAATTATTAGTTAAGGATTAATGTCTTCCCATTCATAAGGTTAAGTAAGTGAATTAAGGAAGTGTATATGTTATTCTTTATCCTCTGCAGGTTCAGCACTGATTAGCCTTGACGCAGTCTGCCTGGTGTTGTTTTGTTGTCCCATTCCCCCTTTCCCTTTGGGGTGTAGTTTACAGAGCTGAATTGAAAACTAGTTCTGGGAAATACATCTCAGGGGGATTGTCGGGGGTTCAGCAGCTTCCGCGGATACAGGACCTCTCAGCCTGACAGAATGAAAGGCCAATAATTTAGTCCGCCCGAGCTGTCATGAACCCCGACGAATCCATGGAGATGTTAGGATCTTTGATTAGGGAGTTACGGGAGGAGTTGAAAATTTCTCGGGAAGAAAATGCCTTACTTAGTCAAACGGTAGATGACTTAAGTGTTAAAGTTACACAAATTCAACAGAGGGGAGAAAGGAGAGAGGATGAGGTTTCAGGGGGCGCAGGTTCTCCACCTGAGTTAGAAAGAGAAGATCAGTTACCACACATACAACGGGCGCCTTCAGTGGCAGAAGGGGTAAGGAGTATAATTATGCCAGTTCCTTTGGCGCCCCCAGAACGTTATCATGGGGATTCCAAGAGATTTAGGGTGTTCTTAACACAATGTGAATTACATTTTATGAGTAGACCAGAATTATTTCCATCGGATGCTTCTAAGATAACATTTATGTTGTCATATCTTTCTGGGGAGGCATCTGCTTGGGCTGGGTTGTTGGTGAGTCAAAAGAGTGCGGTTTTAGAAAATTATACCAGTTTTTTAGAGATATTCCGAAAAATGTTTGATAGAAGACAGTTATCTCTGGAAGTAGATGTTGAACTTTTAGAATTAAAACAAGGTAATAGAGACTTGATTGCTTATATAACACAATTTAAGTCCCTTGTGTTAGAAAGCAAGTGGCCCGAGGTTAAACAGGCCTCGTTGTTTTATCGGGGCCTTAGAGATGAGTTAAAGGATGCTTTGTCTGGAGTAGTTGAACGCCCTCCTACTTGTGAAGGTCTGATTGATTTGGTTATTCAATTGGACTTCCGTTTGAGTGAAAGGAAGGCAGAGAGACGCCATGGTCAGAGTGATGTAAAGTCTATACTTAGAGTAGATAGACCTAAAATAGAGAGTAAACCCAAAGGGAATAATTCATCTCCAAGAATCAGAGGCCCGTTAACAGTGGAGGAAAAGACTAGGAGGAGAGATAATAATCTGTGTTTATACTGTGGAAGAGGTGGGCAATTTTTAGGAAACTGTCCTTACACTCCCAAGAAGACTTCTTCCTCAGCAGTCAAGGTACAACAGATCGCTAATACGGTGCAGACAGCGGTTCCTCATATAACCATAAATGTATCCTTATTTTTTGATTTGGAGTGTAAGGGAAATGGTCCTGTAATGATTGACTCGGGTGCGACTGGGAATTTCATGGATTGGGGTCTGGCCAAATCGTTGGGAATTCCAATTATTCTGAAGGAGGTTGTAGAGCAGGCTAGGGCTGTTGATGGTACATGTTTATCTTCTGGTCCTATTACTCATAGAACTGGTTCTTTAACTTTGGAGTTATCAGGAGGTCACAAAGAGATAATTTCGTTTGAGTTAATTGATGCCCCTTTGTTGAAGATTATCTTGGGCATGCCTTGGCTTACTCTCCATAATCCCCTAATTGATTGGAGTGCTAGGACAATTGACATGCAATCCGATTTTTGTAAAGAGAATTGCTTTTCAGGAAGTCTCTTAGAGGAAGAGGTAAAACAAAGTAATTCCGTGTCTAGTTTTCTGGCTGAGACTGGAATTGGAGGTCATGATGTGGGAGCTGTAGTGGGTCAACTTCCCCAGTGTTACAAAGATTTCTGGGACGTATTTGATGAGAAAGTGGCAGGAGAATTACCACCCCATAGATCCTTTGATTGTTAAATTGAACTGGAGCCAGGAACAATTTTGCCTAGTAGTAGGGTATATGCTCTTACTGAGAAAGAGAATGATTATTTAAAAGAATATTTGTCAGAAAATTTGGCCAAAGGATTTATTCGTCATTCTAAGTCACCTGCGGCCTCTCCTTTATTTTTTGTACCAAAACCGGATGGCTCGCTTAGAACTTGCATAGATTATCGAGCAGTTAACAAAGTCACTATTAAGAACCGGTATCCTCTTCCTCTCATCTCAGAAATGCTTAATCAAATACAAGGAGCAAATATTTTCTCAAAATTAGATCTGAGAGGAGCTTACCATCTTGTACGGGTGCAGGAAGGGGACGAATGGAAGACAGCGTTTAAGACCAGATTTGGGCTGTTTGAATATCAAGTTATGCCATTCGGTCTATGTAATGCTCCAGCGGCTTTCCAATTTTTCATTGATGAGGTTTTTAGAGAATACTTGGATATTTTTGTTGTCGTTTATATCGATGATATTTTGATTTTCTCTTCTGACCTAGATCAACATCAGAAACATGTGCGCTTGGTGTTACAAAAGTTGCGAGAAAATCATTTGTTTGCCAAATTGGAAAAAAGTCAATTCCATACCGATTCTGTGGAGTTTTTAGGTTTTATAATTTCACCTAAGGGTTTAGAAATGAATCCTAAAAAAGTGCAAGCCGTTCTTGAATGGCCCCCTCCTACTAAGGTTAAGGAAATACAAAGTTTCTTAGGGTTTGCCAATTTTTATAGGAGATTTATAGAAGGTTTTTCTCGGCTGGTTGCTCCTATAACGAGGCTTTTGAAAAAAGGAGTGAAATTTGACTGGGACCTTGAAGCAGAAAAGGCTTTTCAAGAGTTAAAACAAAGATTTACTTCTAGTCCAATTCTAATTCATCCAGATCTTTCTAAACCTTTTTTTGTGGAGGCGGGCGCTTCAAATTTAGCGTTGGGGGCGGTGCTTTCTCAAAGGAATGAAACTACTGGTCAAATACATCCAGTTGCATTCTTTTCTAGAAAGTTTTCTGCTGCTGAAGTGAACTACACAATTGCTGATCGGGAACTGTTAGCAATAAAGTCCGCTTTTGAAGAATGGAGACATTTTCTTAAAGGAGCAAGATATACAGTAACGGTCCTTACTGATCATCGAAATTTATTGTTTTTAAAATCTGCAAGAACTTTGTCTCCACGACAACTTCGTTGGTCTTTGTTCTTTGCAGATTATGATTTCATTGTGACTTTTAAACCCGGAAGTCAAAACAAAAAAGCTGATGCGTTATCTCGCCAATTTCCTGGAAGTGAAGACAAAGAGATTATAGAACCAGAACCTATAATTGCTCCAGAACGTTTTTTGTTAGCTGGAGCCATTAAAGAAATTGATTTTTTGAATGAAGTTCGTCAAAATATGTCCTTGCAGAAGATGAAGGAGTGGGTGAGACTGGATCCAGCTAGAAAGTTGAAAGACAATCTTCCTTTTTTTGATAACAAGCTTTATGTACCTACTGATGAGTTGAGAGAAAAGGTTTTGAGAAATTGTCATGAATCCATTTTAGCAGGACATCCTGGGTTCAGAAAAACTCTGGAACTGGTTCAAAGGAATTTTTGGTGGGAATAAATTCGCCAAGACACATTGAATTTTGTTAAAACTTGTGTAGTCTGTGCACAAGCGAAAAGTCAAGTTGGGAAGCCGCATAGTTTATTGGAGCCGTTACCTGTTCCTCCTCGTCCTTGGCACACAATTTCTATGGATTTCATAGTTGATCTCCCTCAAGATAAGGGTTGTACTACCATTCTTGTTGTGGTCGATCTTCTTACTAAAGAAGCACATTTTTTACCAATAGAGGGAGAGGTTACCGCGGAAAAACTGGCTCATAGTTTTTTGCAAGGTGTAGTTAGACTACATGGACTCCCAAGTCAAGTTATCTCTGACAGGGGATCTCAATTTATTTCAAAATTCTGGAGGGCCTTCTGTAAGAAACTTGGAGTGGAAGTTAGTTTGACTTCTGGGTATCATCCGGAAAGTAATGGACAAGTGGAGAGAGTAAATCAAGAATTGGAGAAGTTTTTAAGGTGTTATTTACAAGCTAGAGAGGAATGGGTGGATTTGGTGTGGTTGGCAGAATTCTCTTACAACAATTGTGGAAAAGATGCTACTTCTATGTCCCCTTTCTTGTTGGGTCGTGGGTTTCATCCTCGTTTTCTGAGTTTTGAGGTGTCGGAGGAAGATTCAGGGAATCCTAGAGTGGAAGATTGTTTGTTGATAATGAAAAATAACTTGGATAGAGCAAAAAAGGTTCTGGGAGAAAATAAGTTGAAATATAAGAGATATGCCGATTTGAGAAGAAAAACTGGACCTGAATATAAGGTGGGAGACTTAGTTTGGCTTTCTACCTGATACCTGAAAATTAAGGGGAAGAATAAGTTCAGTCCAAGATTTGTGGGCCCTTTTGAGGTAAAGAAAATCATCAACCCTGTGGCAGTACGATTGAAATTACCCAAGCAGTTGAAGGTACATCCTACTTTTCATGTTAGTCTTTTAAAACCAGTTTGTTCAGGAACTAGATTCAAAACACCACCTTCCCCTGTGATTTTGGAGGATTCATCTGAGGAATTTGTGGTTAAACAAATTTTGGATTCTAGGAAAGTGAGGGGAAGGTTGCAGTATTTGATTGATTGGGAGGGATATGGACCGGAGGAACGATCTTGGGAAGATTCAGTTGATGTACATGCCCCCCGTTTAGTGGCTAAGTTTCATGCTAAAAACCCACACAAGATAGGCCCAGAGACTGGGCATTAGGAGGGGGGTACTGTCAGGTTTCCTTCTCTTATTCAAGTTTCCTTTTTATTATTTATCCTTTTCAGATTAGCTTTGTGTGGGTGGGAAGTTTTCCATTATAGTTGGTTAGGCCTTAACTTGTTGATTCAGAATCCTGGTTCTGACCCAAGGCAAGATGGAGCCTCACAGTGACAGCTCTGATTGGCTAGAAGACAATGCTGAACAACAATGAACATTCTAAACTGTCAATCTGTGCCTTTCATCATCAAAACCCCATCTGAGAGGACGTGTTCAGTGGCTGCTCCTGCTTTAGTATTAGGCCTGGTGGATTTTATCCTTCAGATCTCAGCAGTTGAGCGGCTACTTTCTTGGGGGTTTCAGGAGAAGTCATCAGCTGGCAGGAATTCGTTTTTGAAGATAGGAAAAGCAGGAAATCTTTGTGAATTCGCTCAGGAGATAAGTGACTTTATTTTTACTGTAAATCTGTTCATCTTAATAACATTCTCCTTGAAAATTCGTTAAAAGTAGTGTTTCTACTAAAACTATTGAACTCCCGGAGTGCGCTTGTGTTTCCAGTGCGGTGTTCCTTAGCGCGAGATTTTGACTGTCGCGTGCGAATTCAAGTGAGCGCGTGCTTTCTAGCGTGTGTATTCCGAGCGCGAGTAGATGTTGGTCTCGTGCAATTTTAAACGCGCGTGTGTTTTATAGCGCGGGTGATCCTTTGCGCGAAAAGCTATACGCTGCGTGTGAACTAAAGAGCGCGTGCGATTTCATAGCGCGGGTGATCCTTAGCGCGAGAAACTATACGCTGCGTGAGAACTACAAAGCGCGTGTGAAATACAAAGCGCGTGTGATTTTTAGCGCGGGTGTTCAAAGCGCGAGAATCTGTTCGTCGCGTGCCATGTGAGTGCGCGTGTATTTCCTAGCGCGAGTGTTTCTTCGTGTGAGTATCAATTAGTCGCGTATGGAACAAGGATCGCGTGTGTTTTTTCCATCGCAAGTGATTTTGCGCGTGAGAATCACTTTGTCGCGTTTGAACTCAATAGCGCGGGTGTTTTTATTTCGCGTGTCTCGCAGGAGAACATTATTGCGCGTGTGGACTATTGCGCGTGTGGATTATTGCGCGTGTGGATTTTTTGCGCGTGTGGATTATTTTGATCGCGCGTCTTCATCCGTTTGCGCGTGTTCTTCAACCAGGAAGATTTCTATGTGAAGTTCATCGATAATTTAAATGGAAATAACCTGCGTGTGCATTTAGCACGTGTTTCCTCTTTCTTCAAGGATTCAAAGACTCAAGATAATTATAAATAGTTTGAAAAGTTTTGAAATGACAAGAAAGAACATTTTAAAGACAATCTAATTGAACTACCAGTGCATGTTGGAAAAAAGTCAAACAAAGAACTAAGACTTCCAGTTTTGCCTAATGTAAGAAGTTGCTGTGAATTTCAAGTATCGCAAGTAAGAGAGATTTTCAGCTTCTTATCCGCTTCTCTAAGAAATTTCAAGAGAAGAACCAGGTAGGATTCTTAATTATTAGTTAAGGATTAATGTCTTCCCATTCATAAGGTTAAGTAAGTGAATTAAGGAAGTGTATATGTTATTCTTTATCCTCTGCAGGTTCAGCACTGATTAGCCTTGACGCAGTCTGTCTGGTGTTGTTTTGTTGTCCCATTCCCCCTTTCCCTTTGGGGTGTAGTTTACAGAGCTGAATTGAAAACTAGTTCTGGGAAATACATCTCAGGGGGATTGTCGGGGGTTCAGCAGCTTCCGCGGATACAGGACCTCTCAGCCTGACAGCATCCTAGACGGTTTTTGATGATTGATTAGGGTCACTGGTATTGTAAAGTGTGAGGTTGGTGGCTCTTTCTTCTCACTCGACAAACTGACCTCTATGTTTGTCGAGCTGGGTAGTTTTCCGACTCCTTACTCTCATCCCTTTCCGTGGCTCCTACGGTTCTCCTAAGAGGTTTCACTGGACAGTCTTTTAGGAAGTGCCCTGGTTTTCCGCAGTACAAACATAACTGCTGTTGCCTTCTCTTGTCCCTTTCTGCTTTTGTTAATGGTGGTCGTATGTCTCCGATTTGCATGGGTTCTGCTGCGTTCTCAGACATGCGTGGAGCAGTATCCTCAGTCCGCACATATACGGCCCGAGTGTCTGACCTAGACCAATCTGCCTTCTGGTCTTGTAATCGGTGATCTAGTTGCACAACCAGGTTGAGGAATTCACTACAGTCTCTAGGCGGATCAACCTCCTGGGCCAGAACGTCCTTCAATTCCCCTCGTAGGCCTCAGTGAAATAATGTGGTTCTTTTGTCTTTAGGCCACCTAGTTTCAGCAACTAAGCTATTGAAGGTTGCAATGTATATAAATCTTGATTTCCCTGCCGGAGTGACAAGAGTTCATTGTCTACGGCTTGTTCTTGGGTATGACGAGCAAAGAGCTTATCCATTTCCCTTTGGAATCCTCCAAAGTTATGTAGTAGTGGATCATCATGGCTCACAAGCAGCACCGACCAATCTGCTGCACTTCCGCTCAGGTATGACAGAACAAAGGCTACTCGTGCCTGATCGTTGGGGAACCCACCTGGTCTCCAGAGGAAACGTAGCCGACATTGATTCATGAACGCAGCATACTTCCAGAGCGGATATCTTACTCGGACTCTAAGGCCTCACAGCATTCCGCAGATTTTGCTGCTGTCGGCAACATCGCTTGGCAGAGATGTTCAGTTGTCAAGCCAGTCTGTATCTCAATCAGTCTGGACCAGTCAGTATGCGTAGGTCAGTCTGGATCAGATGTATCTCAAGACCAAAAAGAAAAAGCGCAGTATCAAAGGTTGTATATCATAAAGCTGTTTTCAAAGAAGGCAAAGCTATTCATTTCTCATTACACTGCTCTTCACAATGCATACAAGATGTAACCTGTTCTAGCCTCTGTCAAAGACAACAATGGTGGAATCTCAGTGTCTGGCCATTCCCATTCAATGGGTACTAGTTCAGAAACTGACAAAGGTCTGTCATAATTCAAGCTGATGTCAACTCTGTGAAGCTTTTTTCCTTCAAGTTCTCTGCATGATGCAAAGGAAAAATATCCCCTGGACTATCTCTCCCATCATGTTCTCGGACTAGCACTCCTAAAGCACATCCATCTTTCACATATACAAACACAGCAAACCTCTTCAAATAATTCGAAATCTTCAAGATTGCAGCACAACACAAAGCAGTTATCAGTGTGATAAAAGCATTCTCTAGCAATGCTGATGCAACATGTATTCGCTCTGGAGCAATCTCTATAGCCATTCTGATACCCTCCTTCAACAAGAGGTAGCCTCCATAGGCATCCTCATGTTGACAAGACTGGTGCTCATTCAAAGAAACTTTCTCTCCTGTATTTACAAGATCATTTGGTAAGCTAACAGTGCACTTCTGGCATACTAGTAACAATGGCAATATTCTGGCAACTCTAATGTATCAACATGTACTCTAAGCACTCTACTATAAATTCTAGTACTGTCAGTGTATCCTCGTGGCATTCTAGCAAAGGTCAATGCATCAATCACAGCAAACATAATCCCTGTGCAGAAATCATGGTGAATTTGTCCTCTAAATTTCAAAACTGTGGGCAAAGCATTGTCACCCTCTCTATTAGCTGGCACAATTGTGCTATTACAATTGATCTCATATATTTCCCCAATTTCACCTCTCCCCACCAAATTAGAACGCAATGCTAAGTACTGTGCAGAAACATTTCTCTGCTGGAACATTGTCAAGTGTACAACATCAGAACGGCACTGAATCAGTGTGTACATTTCTCTCAACACATTCACTCCCAATAGGTTCTCTCCATAATGGGATGTCAGCAAGTAGCAGTTCTATGTAAAGGGACCAACAGTAATGGATACTAAATGTAACATAAGACATATTTCTGGCATACATACAAACCCTACAGAAACTTTCTGTTGCCCTGGCAAGGCCATATTTGGAACCATTGAACTGTCAATGGAACATTATTGTGACATTGCATCCATCACACTTGAGTCTGCCCTAGGTACTTCTTCTCCTCATTCGTTTGCCCTGACTGGTGCACTGATTCTGGGACCACTGCCCAATTCTCTAGCATATTTCTCAATCTATCCCTTTTTGCTCTCAGTCCACTAACGTACCGAATCATTTCATTATCTAACCCTCTGGGTGTTTTCTCAACAAAAACATCTTCACAACACGTGTGATTTTCACTAACATCAGGCAAACGTGTTCTCTAGCCCAGCAAATATGTGCGCTCATTTCAAAACGCACCTATTGAAACAGATCTGGAGCAAGCTCACCCAATATCACAGAGAGTCAACTCGATCTCCCATCAACTCCCGAACTCCCTGATTTCTGTGCCTGGTAATCTCTCCATCCAAACAAAGATGCAAACAGCATCCACGGCTGCAATCAATGTAGTGTTCAAACCCCTCGCTGTAGACAATCTCGGTCAACAAGTGGATCAGAAATAACTGCTGTAAGGAACTTCATCCTACTTGGCAGTCAGAGATCCACTTCTGTTCCAACCATCGTCCCCGATCATCCTTGGGAGGGGCCCACGTTGGGCCATTTGTTAGACTAGAAATGTGCTATGTTACTGAAACAAAATATAGCAAGAGAGCACAGAGACACAGGAATCGGATTATTTCAAAGCAAAATGCATCTTTATTTTATGCATGACATAATGTCACTAATCACTAACAAGCCAAGCAAAAGCTATCACTCTCTCTATCAGTGAGAGCTTCAGTAATCCCAACCCTCCCTGCTCTAGCTCGCCACCTCACTAGCGAACAACAACACAGCAAACTCTAACACCCACACCCTCTCTCTAACTTGCACACACGTTTCTTGTGAACAGAAAACCATAGTTACACATTAGCATTGTGGCTATGACGCACATTACATATATGCGTAGAAAGCATTTCATAGAAAACAGCATGTGTCTACCTACGTGCATACATTGTTATGGCATGAACTGAACTGGGACATATTCTAAGAAGCAAACATTCTTTCTCTCGTACCAGACATCCTAACTCCTGCAGAACGAAAACATTCTACAAGCTATCTCCACAGTCCCGTAGTCAAGGCTATATTCTCTGTCCCAAAGGATCTGACAGTCTGCCAAGAATCATCTTATTATGAAAACATCGCTCACGCTGTGTACGGCTGCTATTCCGCGCTCAGCTTAAAGCCTAATTCATATGGACAAAATATAAAGCACATTCTGTAGCGCCTAGAAACACAGAATGTGCTATGCATAATACCAAGTGTACATAATTACATGGTTCTGCTATAATCAAAACTAGCAACATGGCCTCTGCTAAATGGATGCAAAATAAATGAATACATGAATGCATGTATGAATGGATTAATGGACGGATTAGCTCATGCTAAACTATCATAGATAAATGCAGATTCACAGCAGGAGGTTGGGAGGAAGGCAGAACATACCAGGGGACGGACATCCACAGAGGAAGGGAAAGAGAACATCACAGGAGGTTGGGGGAACATGCAAGGGGAAAGACATCCACAGAGGAAAGACAAAAAAACCTCACAGGAGGTTGGGAGGAACATGCAAGTGGAAGAACATCCACAAAGGATGGAAAAGAAAGAGAACATCAAAGGAGGTTGGGAAGAACATGCAAGGGGAAGGACATCCACAGAGGAAGGGAAAGAGAACATCACAGGAGGTTGGGGGGAAGGCAGACCATACAAGGGGAAGGGCATCCAGAGAGGAAGGAAAATAGAACATCACAGGAGGTTGGGAGGAACATGCAAGGGGACGGAAATCCACATAGGAAGGACAAGAGAACATCACAGGAGGTTGGGAGGAAGCCAGAACATACAAGAAGGACCTCCATGGAGGATGGAAAAGAGTACATCACAAGAAGTAGTGAGGAATGCACAACATACAAGGGGAAGGACATCCACAGAGGAAGGAAAAGGGAGCATCACAGAAGGTTGGGAGGAACATGCAAGAAGAAGGACATCCACAGAGGATGGAAAAGAGAAAATCACAGGAGTTTGGGAGGAACATAGAAGGGGAAATACATCCACAGATGAATGAAAATAGAACATCACAGGAGGTTGGTAGGAACACACAATGGAAATGACATCCACAGAGGAAGGAAAAGAAAACTTTGCAGGAGGTTGGGAGGGAGGCAGAACATACAGGGGGAAGCACATCCACATAGGGAGGAAAAGAGAACATCACGGGAGGTTGGGAGGAACATACAAGGGGAAGAACATCCACAGGGGAAGGAAAAGAGAACATCACAGGAGGTTGGGGGAACATGCAAGGGGAAGGACATCCACAGAGGAAAGAATAAAGAACCTCACAGGAGGTTGCGAGGAACATGCAAGTGGAAGGACATCCACAGAGGATGGAAAAGAAAACATCACAGGAGGATGGGAGGAACACGCAAGTGGAAGGACATCCACAGAGGGAGGAAATGAGAACATCACAGGAGGTTGGGGGGAAGGCAGAACATACAAGGGGAAGGACATCCACAGGGGAAGGAAAAGAGAACATTGCAGGATGATGGGAGGAAGGCAGAACATACAAGGGGAAGGACAACCACAGAGGAAGATAAATATGACATCAAAGGAGGTTGGAGGGAACATGCAAGGGGACGGACATCCACAGAGGAAAGAAAAGAGAACATCACAAGAGGTTGGGAGGAACATATAAGGGGAAGGACATCCACATAGGAAGGAAAAGAGAACATTGCAGGATGTTGGGAGGCATGCAGAACATACAAGGTGATGAACATCCACAGGGGAAGGAAAAGAGAACATTGCAGGAGGTTGGGAGGAAGGCAGAACAAACCAGGGGAAGGACATCCATAGAGGAAGGGAAAGATGACATCAAAGGAGATTGGAGGGAACATGCAAGGGGACGGACATCCACAGAGGAAGGAAAAGAGACCATCACAGGAGGTTGGGAGGAACATTATAAGGGGAAGGACATCCACAGATGAAGGAAGTCAGAACATTCTAGGAGGTTGGGAGGAAGGCAGAACATACAAGGGGAAGGACATCCACAGGGGAAGGAAAAGAGAACATCACAGAAGGTTGGGAAGAAGGCAGAACATACAAGAAGGACCTCCACAGAGAAAGGAAAATAGAACATCACAAGAGGTTGTGGGGAATGCAGAACATACAAGTGGAAGGACATCCACAGAGGAAGGAAACGAGAACATCACAGGAGGTTGGGAGGAACATACAAGGGGAAGGACGTCCACAAGGGAAGGAAAAGAGAACATCACAGGAGGTTGGGAGGAACATATAAGGGGAAGGACATCCACAGAGGAAGGAAAAGAGAACATTGCAGGGTGTTGGGAGGCAGGCAGAACATACAAGGGGAAGGACATCCACAGGGGAAGGTAAAGAGAACATCACAGGAGGTTGGGAGGAAGGCAGAACATACAAGGGGAAGGACATCCACAGGGGAAGGAAAAGAGAACATTGCAGGATGATGGGAGGAAGGCAGAACATACAAGGGGAAGAACATCCACAGAGGAAGGGAAATATGACATCAAAGGAGGTTGGAGGGAACATGCAAGGGGACGGACATCCACAGAGGAAAGAAAAGAGAACATCACAAGGGGTTGGGAGGAACATATAAGGGGAAGGACATCCACATAGAAAGGAAAAGAGAACATTGCAGGATGTTGGGAGGCATGCAGAACATACAAGGTGATGAACATCCACAGGGGAAGGAAAAGAGAACATTGCAGGAGGTTGGGAGGAAGGCAGAACAAACCAGGGGAAGGACATCCATAGAGGAAGGGAAAGATGACATCAAAGGAGATTGGAGGGAACATGCAAGGGGACGGACATCCACAGAGGAAGGAAAAGAGACCATCACAGGAGGTTGGGAGGAACATTATAAGGGGAAGGACATCCACAGAGGAAGGAAGACAGAACATTCTAGGAGGTTGGGAGGAAGGCAGAACATATAAGGGGAATGACATCCACAGGGGAATGAAAAGAGAACATCACAGAAGGTTGGGAAGAAGGCAGAACATACAAGAAGGACCTCCACAGAAGAAGGAAAAGAGAACATCACAAGAGGTTGTGGGGAATGCAGAACATAAAAGTGGAAGGACATCCACAGAGGAAGGAAACGAGAACATCACAGGAGGTTGGGAGGAACATACAAGGGGAAGGACGTCCACAAGGGAAGGAAAAGAGAACATCACAGGAGGTTGCGGGAACATACTAGGCGAAGGACATCCACAGAGGATGGAAAAGAGAATATCACAGGAGGTTGGGAGGAACATGCAAGAGAAAGGACATCCATAGAGGAAGGAAAAGAGAACTTCGCAGGAGGTTGGGAGGGAGGCAGAACATACAAGGGGAAGCCGATCCACAGGGGAAGCAAAAAAGTACATCGCAGGAGGTTGAGAGGAAGGCATAACATACAAGGGGAAGGACACCCACAGAAGAAGGGAAAGAGAACATCACAGGAGGTTGGGAGGAACACACAACGGGAAGGACATCACAGCGGAAGGAAAAGAGAACATTGCAGGATGTTGGGAGGCAGGCAGAGCATATAAGGGGAAGGACATCCACAGGGGAAGAAAAAGAGAACATTGCAGGAGGTTGGAATGAAGGCAGAACATACAAGGGGAAGGACACACATAGAGGAAGGGAAAGAGGACATCACAGGAGGTTGGGGGAACATGCAAGGGGAAGGACATCCACAGAGGAAGGAAAACAAAACATGACAGGAGATTGGAAGGAAGGCAGAACATACAAGAGGGACCTTCACAGAGGAAGCAAAAGAAAACATCACATGAGGTTGGGAGAAAGGCAGAACATACAAGGGGAAGGACATCCACAGAGGAAGGAAAAAAGAACATCACAGGAGGTTGGAAGGAAGGCAGAACATACAAGAGGGACCTTCACAGAGGAAGGAAAAGAAAACATCACATGAGGTTGGGAGAAAGGCAGAACATACAAGGGGAAGGACATCCACAGAGGAAGGAAAAAAGAACATCACAGGAGGTTGTGGGGAACATACGAGGGGAAGAACAACCACAGAGGATGTAAAAGAGAACATCACAAGAGGTTGGGAGGAACATGCAAGGGGAAGGACATCCACAGAGGATGGAAAAGGGAACTTCCCAGGAGGTTGGGAGGAAGGCAAAACATACAAGGGGTAGGACATCCACGGAAGAAGGAAAAGAGAACATCACAGGAGGTTGGGGGAACATACAAGGTGAAGGGCATTCACAGAGGATAGAAACGAGAACATCACAGGAGGTTGGGAGGAACATGCAAGGGGAAAGACCTCCACAGAGGAAGGAAAAGAGAACATCACGGGAGGTTGGGAGGAAGGCAGAACATACAAGGGGAAGGGCATCCAGAGAGGAAGGAAAAGAGAACATCACAGGAGGTTGGGAGGAACATACAAGGGTACAGACATCAAGAGAGGAAGGAAAAGAGAACATCACAGGAGGTTGGGAGGAACATACAAGGGGAAGGACATCCACAGAGGAAGAAAAAGAGAACATTGCAGGATGTTGGGAGGCAGGCAGAACATACAAGGGGAAGGACATCCACAGAGGAAGGAAAATAGAACATCACAGGAGGTTGGGAGGAACATACAAGGCTCTTTCGGCATCTTCTGTCCACATATGTTTTTTATTGTTTTTTCGTAGGAGTAACGTAATCGGATGCACAATCTGAGAGAAGTCTGGGATGAACCGACGGTAGAAGTTTGCAAAGCCCAGCATACTCTGGACCCCTTTTAACAAAGTTGGAGAAGGCCACTTAAGAATGGCATCCACTTTGTGTACATCCATTCTGGTGCCTTTTGGAGTGAGGATGAAGCCAAGGAATTCCACTTCGGTTACGTGAAAAAAAACATTTTTCAAGTTTTGCATATAGGCGATGCTGGCAGAGTTTGGTGAGAACGGAGCGGACGTGCTTGACATGGTCTTGTCTCGAGGCTGAATACACTAGGATGTCATCTATGTAGACCAGGGCGCAAACATCGATGAATTCCCTCAGGACATCGTTCATGAAGTATTGGAACGCCGCGGGGGCATTGCAGAGTCCAAAAGGCATTACCTGGTACTCGAACAGCCCATATTTGGTACGTTAAGCCGTTTTCCATTCATCTCCTTTTTTAACTCGGACTAGGTGGTATGCTCCTCTGAGGTCTAGCTTGGTATAAATCTGGGCATCCTTGACTTGGTCCTGCGTTCCGGGAATGAGTGGTAGGGGGTAATGTTTCCTTACGGTGATCCGGTTTAATGCGCGATAGTCGATGCAGGTCCTCGGGTCCCCTTCCTTCTTTGGTACGAAGAATAGGGGACTGGCTGCCGGTGATTTAGATGGGCGGATAAACCCGTTTGCCAAGTACTGGTCCAGATAGGATTTTAGGTGATGGTTTTCTGGTTCTGTGAATGCATAGATTCTGCCACAAGGGATTTGTGCACCAGGTATGAGGTCAATCTGACAGTCATAGGGCCTGTGCGGTGGTAGTGTGTTAGCTTTGCTCCTTCTGGAACACGTCCTGGAAGTCTTGGTATTCTTTCGGGAGAGTACTAGTTGCGCCAAGTGTTGATGCGGCTGTTCCAGAACTCCTAGGGATGTTGAAACTGGATTTCTCTTCATGATAATAACAGGTGGAAGCGCAGTCATCGGGGAAGGTCAATTTTCTTGCATGCCAATCTATCCGGAGATTATGAGCAACTAACCATGGCATCCCTAATATTAGCCGGAACTGAGGTGCCTTGATGAGATCGAAGGAAATGGATTCCCGGTTTCCATCCTGGCACAGCAGGTTTACTCCTACTGTACATTGGGTTACTGCCCCGGAAGCAATTTCTGTCCCATCCACAATGGTTACCTTTTCTGTGTTTGGCTTGAAACATAAGGGAAGCCCCATCTCTTCTGCCAGTTCTTGATCAATATAGTTCCCAACTGCTCCGCTGTCTATATATGCCTCAACGGCGTGCATCCTAGACGGTTGTTGATGATTGATTAGGGTCACTGGTATTGCAAAGTGTGAGGTTGGTGGCTCTTTCTTCTCACTCGACAAACTGACCTCTATGTTTGTCGAGCTGGGTAGTTTTCCGACTCCTTACTCTCATCCCTTTCCGTGGCTCCTACGGTTCTCCTAGGAGGTTTCACTGGACAGTCTTTTAGGAAGTGCCCTGGTTTTCCGCAGTACAAACATAACTGCTGTTGCCTTCTCTTGTCCCTTTCTGCTTTTGTTACTGGTGGTCGTATGCCTCCGATTTGCATGGGTTATGCTGCGTTCTCAGACATGCGTGGAGCAGTATCCTCAGTCCGCGCATATACGGCCTGAGTGTCTGACCTAGACCAATCTGCCTTCCGGTCTTGTAATCGGTGATCTAGTTGCACAACCAGGTTGATGAATTCACTACAGTCTCTAGGCGGATCAACCACCTGGGCCAGAACGTCCTTCAATTCCCCTCGTAGGCCACAGTGAAATAATGTGGTTCTTTTGTCTTTAGGCCACCTAGTTTCAGCAACTAACCTATTGAAGGTTGCAATGTATGTTAATAAATCTTGATTTCCCTGCCGGAGTGACAAGAGTTCATTGTCTACGGCTTGTTCTTGGGTATGACGAGCAAAGAGCTTATCCATTTCCCTTTGGAATCCTCCAAAGTTATGTAGTAGTGGATCATCATGGCTCACAAGCAGCACCGACCAATCTGCTGCACTTCCGCTCAGGTATGACAGAACAAAGGCTACTTGTGCCTGATCGTTGGGGAACCCACCTGGTCTGCAGAGGAAATGTAGCCGACATTGATTCGGGAACGCAGCATACTTCCTGGGGTCACCTGAGAACCGTTCCGGTAGTGCTAAGGGAACTGCTCCGGGTAGTGTAATCTGTACTGGAACGGTGGATAATGCGGGTGCTTGTGCCAGTGGGTTATTTTCAGGCAATGGAGTTTGTCCAGCCTGTGATTTTAGCAACTGCCTACTGATTTCTTCGGTGCGATCCTTGGTTGCAACTAGATCCCTCCGTAGGGCATTAGTCTCTTGCCTGGCTGAATGGACTTCGGCGCGTAACTGTCCTAATAACTGAGCCAATTGGTCAATTTCTGATGTCGCCATGGCGCCCAGGTGGATTATGTTATAGAGGCTTTGCGTTCTGTTACGCTCACCTGGTATCCACGGGGACGCCACTCAGCCCTGGTTGCTTGATTCGTGCCCTGGACCCCTTCCCGATCCCGGGTGGTACCTTTGATGGAAGTCGGGCCTGAAAGCACAGGAGGACTGGGTTTAAGATCAGGTACAGTCTTCTCCCACCTGTCCTGTGTTCGACCCAATGGCCCTCTCCTCACCTTGTTGTGATATCTGGCGTGCTCTCCGTCCTGCCTTCTTTGCAGGGGTGCAAAGTCTTCTGCGGGCTTGAGCGACCGAGTTACTTCACTGGTGCGAGCCCATTCAAGTGTCTGTAAAGGTAGGTCTTATTGCAGCAGTCTTTATATGTTACTGTCCTTGCCTTCCTTTCTTTGTGGATAATGTCTTTTCTTTACCCCCTTAGGTGAGAGGAGGTTCGGCATGTAGTGCTGATTGGATTGAGCTCCTGCCGGAATGGAGGGCGCAAGTAGCGCACTACGATTTGGTAGGTAATGCACTAAGTGCAGCACTATTTTGTCTTTTACTTGCTAACCTGTACTCTTTCTTCCTTTTCAGGTCGCGATGGTCTTCTTTGGTGTGCGAGGTGTTCCGGAATGATGCCGGCCGAGAGAGGCCCAACCAGGTGAGGTCCTTGTGATGACTGAGGCTTATGCCGTAAGTAACATGTTCTAACGTTGTCTTTCTCTCTCTCCCTTCAGGTTGTTTCATTCCGGTGCGTTTGCAGTGTCCCGAAGATGCTGATGGCTGGATGGATGACCGCGAGCAGCAGAAGCATGGACGAGCGTCGGGCAGACGCGGGATGGAAATCACAGGTAAGTAAGAGTCTAATAATGATGTTCTTTGTCTCCTCTGCAGGTCTGTTGTTTCGATGATCACCGGTATCAGGACACTGGACACAGTGAGCGTCACGCTGCTGGCTGCAGAATAACGTGAAGTGTGTTCTGTAGCTTGGGTGTGGTTTAAATAGCCTTCTGGAAAAGTAGTCCAGGTAAAGTAGTCCCAGGCTACCACACCCCAAAACACTGTATCGCACAGTCTGGTTCTAGGAACTAGACTGTGTGGGTGCCTCCATGTTGGCTGCATTCCCCAAAGAAAAGTAGTCTCTTCAAGGTTGTTTCCCATTCTGAACATGAGCCTGGCGCCAAAGGCACCAGGACTGACTCCAAGAGAGTCCTGGAAAGTAGTGCAAGACTCCTGAGGCCCCAATGGAACCCCGAATCCTGACCCCACCTGGCATGTGGACATGCCAGTGGGGGTTCAGATCAAGGGTCGTGACAATTGTATAGCCTAAGGTTGGGACTCTAGGGAGTGGGTGCCCAGACAGGGCAAGGAGGGCAGGGAGTATAGGAGGTGGCGACGTGAGTCGGGAAACTGGAGATACAGTGTAGTTGTTGGGGCAGCAGAGGGCTAGCAGTATGGACGTTAGGCCAATGAGCACTTTTGCAAAGAAATAGGCTGATTCAAAATTAGACAGTGGGCCACAGTGCACTTTGCAAACAAATAGGCTGATTCAAGATTAAACAGTGGGCCAATGAACACTAGCATGGCAGTTGCAGCTATGTAGATTAATCTGGTGAATCTAGTATGCATTTGCTATGCACTACATGTGATACCAAGGGAGGCAGTGGTAGAGGAGTAGTGGCAACTGAGCTGGCACTCAAGCGCATATAAGCAATACCTAGAACAGTCATCTAAATTGTCAGGGATGGCTGTGTGTGTAACAAGAGCAAGTGGGTGGTGCGATCGAGTGGGAGCGAAGTGCAAGGCAGTGATATACCAGCATTGTCAGTGTTAGTTTAGTAAAGATTACGTTTTTAAACATTACGCCGAGCAAAGAGCCTATACATTTAACGTTTTAATGTCAAAGTCATAACAATCTGCATTTAAACAAGTATGCATTTAAACATTACAATGCAATAACAATAAAGGTAAACGAAAGAAATCACTATATACAAGTAATATTTCATCGTAGATAGAGCAGTTAGTCAGGCCGGGTCACTGTTCATGTGTTAGTAGCGATTTAAAAAGACTAATCACCTAGGGTACCGTTTATAGCCTGCTGCCTTTTCTGCATAGAAAACTACTGTTTAAGTAGTATGGGCAATGTTATGTTAAACAGGTACAGAGCAGTTACAATGGAAGGAGACTTTAGATCAGAGTTAAGCTGGGCAGATGCCGACAAATCGTAATGCAACAGGGAACAGTCACTTGAGTAGTTTCTAAGGATCTGGTTTATGTGTCGATGCTTACCAGCGAAGTGCGGAAGTCAACTGCAAGGAGCACTGCTAAGTCGGGTGTGGGCACGGATGTTGTTTTAAGACACAGGATAGGCAGTAGTGGTATTGTGGTAGAAGAGAGTAAGCCAGCGTTGAGCAGAGATTCCAGGCGTTGGCGTCTGGCGTCTCTGGACAAGCTCAGGACAGGAGCTTTTGTTGTTCGCCTTTGTTGTGGTCCAGCTGTGCCTACCGGTGAACCCTGTTGGGGGAAGACCTCTAGAGCAGCTAATCCGCTGCCTGGAGGTGGGGCAAGATCACCGTAGGTGCAAAATTCACAAAGCGGCCATCTTAAGTGAGTTAACCTCAATGTAAGCAAATCACTGGGGTACGTTTGTCGGTATGTAATCTCCTTCCCCTAACCCCCTCCTCTATGCATAGCAGGTGTAGAGTCAAAGGTAAATATTCCAAATGTGTAGCATGGACCAAATTCTTCTTTCCGTCCATGCGAACAGATCGCATAACGGACTTGTGATCAAATTTCCCCATTTCGAAAAAACACAGCAAGGAAAAACATCTCGATTCACAGGGATTTCTACGAGGCAAATCTCTGTCAGTCTGGAAATCAGCCAGCACGCTCCTCTGTGTACTTCTTAAAGCAGAGCGGATATCTTGCTCGGACTCTAAGGCCTCACAGCATTCTGCAGATTTTGCTGCTGTCGGCAACATCGCTTGGCAGAGATGTTCTGTTGTCAGGCCAGTCTGTATCCCAATCAGTCTGGACCAGTCAGTATGCGTAGGTCAGTCTGGATCAGATGTATCTCAAGACCAAAAAGAAAAAGCGCAGTATCAAAGGTTGTATATCATAAAGCTGTTTTCAAACAAGGCAAAGCTATTCATTTCCCATTACACTGCTCTTCACAATGCATACAAGATGTAACCTGTTCTAACCTCTGTCAAAGACAACAATGCTAGAATCTCAGTGTCTGGGCATTCCCATTCAATGGGTACTAGTTCAGAAACTGACAAAGGTCTGTCATAATTCAAGCTGATGTCAACTCTGTGAAGCTTTTTTCCTTCAAGTTCTCTGCATGATGCAAAGGAAAAATATCCCCTGGACTATCTCTCCCATCATGTTCTCGGACTAGCACTCCTAAAGCACATCCATCTTTCACATATACAAACACAGCAAACCTCTTCAAATAATTTGAAATCTTCAAGATTGCAGCACAACACAAAGCAGTTATCAGTGTGATAAAAGCATTCTCTAGCAATGCTGATGCAACATGTATTCGCTCTGGAGCAATCTCTATAGCCATTCTGATACCCTCCTTCAACAGGAGGTAGCCTCCATAGGCATCCTCATGTTGACAAGACTGGTACTCATTCAAAGAAACGTTCTCTCCTGTATTTACAAGATCATTCGGTAAGCTAACAGTGCACTTCTAGAATACTAGTAACAATGTGCAATATTCTGGCAACTATAATGTATCAACCTGTACTCTAAGCACTCTACTATAAATTCTAGTATTGTCAGTGTATCCTCGTGGCATTCTAGCAAAGGTCAATGCATTAATCACAGCAAACATATTCCCTGTGCAGAAATCATGGTGAATTTGTCCTCTAAATAAATTTCAAAACTGTCAGGCAAAGCATTGTCACCCTCTCTATTAGCTGGCAAAATTGTGCTATTACAATTGATCTCATATATTTCCCCAATTTCACCTCTCCCCACAAAATTAGAACGCAATGCTAAGTACTGTGCAGAAGCATTTCCCTGCTGGAACATTGTCAAGTGTACACCATCAGAATGGCACTGAATCACTGCGTACATTTCTCTCAACACATTGGCCCTCATTACAAGTCAGGCGTTAAGGGTTTAACGGCGCCGTCAGCGCCGTTAACCCTTAACGCCTGATTCACACTTTAACGCCTGCTTTTTGCAGGCGTTAAAGTCCAAGGCGCTAAGCAACCTTGGTGCTAATTACGGCACCGTAATTTACGGTGCCCTAATTAGCACCTTCCCCATCCCCATTATGCCCTATGGGGCAAAAATGGGAATGGGGAAGGGCAAAGGGTGAATGGGGAATTACCGCCCCACTCACCTTGGAATGGGGCGGTAATTCCGCCATCCATAATGGCGGAATCCGGCATGGACCATGGTGCTAATAGCACCATGGTCCACCGCCTGACTTGTAATGAGGGCCACTCACTCCCAATATGTTCTCTCCATAATGGGATGTCAGCAAGTAGCAGTTCTATGTAAAGGGACCAACAGTAATGGATACTAAATGTAACATAAGACATATTTCTGGCATACATACAAACCCTACAGAAACTTTCTGTTGCCCTGGCAAGGCCATATTTGGAACCATTGAACTGTCAATGGAACATTATTGTGACATTGCATCCATCACACTTGAGTCTGCCCTAGGTACTTCTTCTCCTCATTCGTTTGCCCTGACTGGTGCACTGATTCTGGGACCACTGCCCAATTCTCTAGCATATTTCTCAATCTTTCCCTTTTTGCTCTCAGTCCACTAACGTACCAAATCATTTCATTATCTAACCCTCTGGGTGTTTTCTCAACAAAAACATCTTCACAACACGTGTGATTTTCACTAACATCAGGCAAACGTGTTCTCTAGCCCTGCAAATATGTGCGCTCATTTCAAAACGCACCTATTGAAACAGATCTGGAGCAAGCTCACCCAATATCACAGAGAGTCAACGCGATCTCCCATCAACTCCCGAACTCCCTGATTTCTGTGCCTGGTAATCTCTCCATCCAAACAAAGATGCAAACAGCATCCACGGCTGCAATCAATGTAGTGTTCAAACCCCTCGCTGTAGACAATCTCCGTCAACAAGTGGATCAGGAATAGCTGCTGTAAGGAACTTCATCCTACTTGGCAGTCAGAGATCCACTTCTGTTCCAACCATCGTCCCCGATCATCCTTGGGAGGGGCCCACGTTGGGCCATTTGTTAGACTAGAAATGTGCTATGTTACTGAAACAAAATATAGCAAGAGAGCACAGAGACACAGGAATCGGATTATTTCAAAGCAAAATGCATCTTTATTTTATGCATGACATAATGTCACTAATCACTAACAAGCCAAGCAAAAGCTATCACTCTCTCTATCAGTGAGAGCTTCAGTAATCCCAACCCTCCCTGCTCTAGCTCGCCACCTCACTAGCGAACAACAACACAGCAAACTCTAACACCCACACCCTCTCTCTAACTTGCACACACGTTTCTTGTGAACAGAAAACCATAGTTACACATTAGCATTGTGGCTATGACGCACATTACATATATGCGTAGAAAGCATTTCATGGAAAACAGCATGTGTCTACCTACGTGCATACATTGTTATGGCATGAACTGTACTAGGACATATTCTAAGAAGCAAACATTCTTTCTCTCGTACCAGACATCCTAACTCCTGCAGAACGAAAACATTCTACAAGCTATCTCCACAGTCCCGTGGTCAAAGCTATATTCTCTGTGCCAAAGGATCTGACAGTCTGCCAAGAATCATCTTATTATGAAAACATCGCTCACACTGTGTATGGTTGCTATTCCGCGCTCAGCTTAAAGCCTAATTCATACTGTCAAAACACAAAGCACATTCTCTAGTGCCTAGAAACACAGAATGTGCTATGCATAATACCAAGTGTACATAATTACATGGTTCTGCTATAATCAAAACTTCAACATGGCCTCTGCTAAATGGATGCAAAATGAATGAATACATGAATGCATGTATGAATGGATTAATGGACGGATTAGCCCATGCTAAACTATCATAGATAAATGCAGATTCACAGCAGGGGGTTGGGAGGAAGGCAGAACATACAAGGGGAAGGACATCCACAGAGGAAGGAAAAGAGAACATCACAGGAGGTTGGATGAACATGCAAGGGGAAGGACATCCACAGAGGAAAGAAAAAAGAACCTCACAGGAGGTTGCGAGGAACATGCAAGTGGAAGGACATCCACAGAGGATGGAAAAGAAAACATCACAGGAGGTTGGGAGGAACACGCAAGGGGAAGGACATCCACAGAGGGAGGAAATGAGAACATCACAGGAGGTTGGGGGGAAGGCAGAACATACAAGGGGAAGGGCATCCAGAGAGGAAGGAAAATAGAACATCACAGGAGGTTGGGAGGAACACACAATGGAAATGACATCCACAGAGGAAGGAAAAGAAAACTTCGCAGGAGGTTGGGAGGCAGGCAGAACATACAGGGGGAAGGACATCCACATAGGGAGGAAAAGAGAACATTGCGGGAGGTTGGGAGCAACATACAAGGGGAAGGACATCCACAGGGTAAGGAAATGAGAACATCACAGGAGGTTGGGGGGAACATACAAGGCGAAGACCATCCACAGAGGATGGAAAAGAGAACATCACAGGAGGTTGGGAGGAACATGCAAGGGGAAGGACATCCAGAGATGAAGGAAAAGAAAACTTCGCAGGAGGTAGGGAGGCAGTCAGAACATACAAGGGGAAGCATATCCACAGGGGAAGGAAAAGAGAACATCACAGGAGGTTGGAAGGAAAGCAGAATATACAAGGGGAAGGACATCCACAGAGGAAGGGAAAGAGAACATCAAAGGAGATTGTGGGGAACATGCAAGGGGAAGAACATCCACAGAAGAAGGAAAAGAAAACATGGCAGGAGGTTGGAAGGAAGGCAGAACATACAATAAGGACCTCCACAGAGGAAGGAAAAGAGAACATCACAGGAAGTTGGGGGGAAGGCAGAAAATACAAGGGGAAGGACATCCACAGAGGCGGAAAAGAGACCATCACAGGAGGTTGTGGGGAACATACAAGGGGAAGAACATACACCGAGGATGGAAAAGAGAACATCACAGGAGGTTGGGAGGAACATGCAAGGGGAAGGACATCAACAGAGGATGGAAAAGAGAACATCACAGGAGGTTGGGAGGAACATGCAAGGGGAAGGACATCCACAGAGGAAGGAAAATAGAACATCACGGGAGGTTGGGAGGAGGGCAGAACATACAAGGGGAAGGGCATCCACAGAGGAAGGAAAAGAGAACATCACAGGAGGTTGGGAGGAACATACAAGGGGACAGACATCCACAGAGGAAGGAAAAGAGAACATTGCAGGATGTTGGGAGGCAGGCAGAACATACAAGGGGAAGGGCATCCACAGGGGAAGAAAAAGAGAACATCACAGGAGGTTGGGAGGAAGGCAGAACATACAAGGGGAAGGACATCCACAAGGGAAGGAAAAGATAACATTGCAGGAGGATGGGAGGAAGGCAGAACATACAAGGGGAAGGACATCCACAGAGGAAGGGAAAGATGACATTAAAGGAGGTTGGAGGGAACATGCAAGGGGACGGACATCCAAGGAGGAAGGAAAAGAGAACATCACAGGAGGTTGGGAGGAACATGTAAGGGGACGGACATCCACAGAGGAAGGAAAAGAGAACATTGCAGGATGTTGGGAGGAACATACAAGGGGAAGGACGTCCACAGAGGAAGGAAAAGAGAACATCACAGGAGGTTGGGAGGAAGGCAGAACAAACAAGGGGAAGGACATCCACAGAGGAAGGGAAAGATGACATCAAAGGAGGTTGGAGGGAACATGCAAGGGGACTGACATCCACAGAGGAAGGAAAACAGAATATTCTAGGAGGTTGGGAGGAAGGCAGAACATACAAGGGGAAGGACATCCACAGGGGAAGGAAAAGAGAACATCGCAGGAGGTTGGGAGGAAGGCAGAACATAAAAGGGGAAGGACATTCACAGGGGAAGGAAAAGAGAACATCACAGGAGGTTGGGAGGAAGCAGAAAATACAAGAAGGACCTCCACAGGGAAAGGAAAAGAGAACATCACAAGAGGTTGTGAGAATGCAGAACATACAAGTGGAAGGACATCCACAGAGGAAGGAAAAGAGAACATCACAGGAGGTTGGGAGGAACATACAAGGGGAAGGACGTCCACAGGGGAAGGAAAAGAGAACATCACAGGAGGTTGGGGGGAACATACAAGGCAAAGACCATTTACAGAGGATGGAAAAGAGAACATCACAGGAGGTTGTGAGAATGCAGAACATACAAGTGGAAGGACATCCACAGAGGAAGGAAAAGAGAACATCACAGGAGGTTGGGAGGAACATACAAGGGGAAGGACATCCACAGAGGAAGGAAAAGAGAACTTCGCAGGAGGTTGGGAGGGAGCCAGAACATACAAGGGGAAGCAGATCCACAGGGGAAGGAAAAAAGAATATTGCAGGAGGTTGGGAGGAAGGCATAACATACAAGGGGAAGGACACCCACAGAAGAAGGGAAAGAGAACATCACAGGAGGTTGGGATGAACATACAAGGGGAAGGATGTCCACAGAGGAAGGAAAAGAGAACATCACAGGAGGTTGGGAGGAACACACAACGGGAAGGACATCACAGCGGAAGGAAAAGAGAACATTGCAGGATGTTGGGAGGCAGGCAGAGCATACAAGGGGAAGGACATCCACAGGGGAAGGAAAAGAGAACATTGCAGGAGGTTGGAATGAAGGCAGAACATACATGGGGAAGGACACACATAGAGGAAGGGAAAGAGGACATCACATGAGGTTGGGGGAACATGCAAGGGGAAGGACATCCACAGAGGAAGGAAAAGAAAACATGACAGGAGGTTGGAAGGAAGGCTGAACATACAAGAAGGACCTTCACAGAGGAAGGAAAAGAGAACATCACAGGAGGTTGGGAGAAAGGCAGAACATACAAGGGGAAGGACATCCACAGAGGAAGGAAAAAAGAACATCACAGGAGGTTGTGGGGAACATACAAGGGGAAGAACATCCACAGAGGATGTAAAAGAGAACATCACAGGAGGTTGGGAGGAACATGCCAGGGGAAGGACATCCACAGAGGATGGAAAAGAGAACATCATAGGAGGTTGGGGGAACATACAAGGTGAAGGGCATTCACAGAGGATAGAAAAGAGAACATGACAGGGGGTTGGGAGGAACATGCAAGGGGAAGGACATCCACAGAGGAAGGAAAAGAGAACATCACGGGAGGTTGGGAGGAAGGCAGAACATACAAGGGGAAGGGCATCCACAGAGGAAGGAAAAGAGAACATTTCAGGAGGTTGGGAGGAACATACAAGGGGACAGACATCCACAGAGGAAAGAAAAGAGAACATCACAGGAGGTTGGGAGGAACATACAAGGGGAAGGACATCCACAAAGGAAGGAAAAGAGAACATCACAGGAGGTTGGGGGGAACATACAAGGGGAAGGACGTCCACAGGGGAAGGAAAAGAGAACATCACAGGAGGTTGGGGGGAACATACAAGGCGAAGACGATCTACAGAGGATGGAAAAGAGAACATCACAGGAGGTTGGGAGGAACATGCAAGGGGAAGGACATCCACAGAGGAAGGAAAAGAGAACTTCGCAGGAGGTTGGGAGGGAGCCAGAACATACAAGGGGAAGCAGATCCACAGAAGAAGGGAAAGAGAACATCACAGGACATTGGGATGAACATACAAGGGGAAGGACGTCCACAGAGGAAGGAAAAGAGAACATCACAGGAGGTTGGGAGGAACACACAACGGGAAGGACATCACAGCGGAAGGAAAAAAGAACATTGCAGGATGTTGGGGGGCAGGCAGAGCATACAAGGGGAAGGACATCCACAGGGGAAGGAAAAGCGAACATTGCAGGAGGTTGGAATGAAGGCAGAACATACATGGGGAAGGACACACATAGAGGAAGGGAAAGAGGACATCACATGAGGTTGGGGGAACATGCAAGGGGAAGGACATCCACAGAGGAAGGAAAAGAAAACATGACAGGAGGTTGGAAGGAAGGCTGAACATACAAGAAGGACCTTCACAGAGGAAGGAAAAGAGAACATCACAGGAGGTTGGGAGAAAGGCAGAACATACAAGGGGAAGGACATCCACAGAGGAAGGAAAAAAGAACATCACAGGAGGTTGTGGGGAACATACAAGGGGAAGAACATCCACAGAGGATGTAAAAGAGAACATCACAGGAGGTTGGGAGGAACATGCAAGGGGAAGGACATCCACAGAGGATGGAAAAGAGAACATCACAGGAGGTTGGGGGAACATACAAGGTGAAGGGCATTCACAGAGGATAGAAAAGAGAACATGACAGGGGGTTGGGAGGAACATGCAAGGGGAAGGACATCCACAGAGGAAGGAAAAGAGAACATCACGGGAGGTTGGGAGGAAGGCAGAACATACAAGGGGAAGGGCATCCACAGAGGAAGGAAAAGAGAACATTTCGGGAGGTTGGGAGGAACATACAAGGGGACAGACATCCACAGAGGAAGGAAAAGAGAACATCACAGGAGGTTGGGAGGAACATACAAGGGGAAGGACATCCACAGAGGAAGGAAAAGAGAACATTGCAGGATGTTGGGAGGCAGGCAGAACATACAAGGGGAAGGACACCCACAGAGGAAGGGAAAGAGGACATCACAGGAGGTTGGGGGAACATGCAAGGGGAAGGATATCCACAGAGGAAGGAAAAGAGAACATGACAAGAGGTTGGAAGGAAGGCGGACCATACAAGAAAGACCTTCACAGAGGAAGGAAAAGAGAAAATCACAGGAGGTTGGGAGGAAGGCAGAATATACAAGGGGAAGGCCATCCACAGAGGAAGGAAAAGAGAAAATCACAGGAGTTTAGGGTGAACATACAAGGGGAAGAACATCCACAGAGGAAGGAAAAGAGAACATCACAGGAGGTTGGAAGGAAATCAGAACATACAAGAAGGGCCTCCACAGAAGAAGGAAAAGAAAACATCACAGGAGGTTGGGAGGAAGGGAGAACATACAAGAGGAAGGACGTCCACAGAGGAAGGAAGAGAGAACACCACAGGAGGTTGGGGGGAACATACAAGTGGAAGAACATCCACAGAGGATGGAAATGAGAACATCCAGGAGGTTGGGAGGAACATACAAGAGGAAAGAAATCGACAGATGAAAGAAAAGAGAACATCACAAGAGGTTGGGGGGAACACACAAGGGGAAGGACATCCACATATGAAAGAAGTGAGAACAACCCAGGAGGTTGGGAGGAACATACAAGGGGAAGGACATCCACAGGGGAAGGAATAGAGTACATCACCGGATGCTGGGGGCCGGGGGGGGACATACAAGGCGAAGACCAGCCACAGAGGATGGAAAAGAGAGCATCACAGGAGGTTGGGTTGGGAGGAACATGCAAGGGGAAGTACATCCACAGAGGAAGGAAAAGAGAACTTCGCAGGAGGTTGGAAGGAAGGCAAAACATACATGGGGAAGGACATCCACAGAGGAAGGGAAAGAGGACATCACAGGAGGTTGGGTGAACATGCAAGGGGAAGGACATCCACAGAGGAAAGAAAAGAAAACATGACAGGCGGTAGAAGGAAGGCAGGGCATACAAGAAGGACCTCCACAGAGGAAGGAAAAGAGAACATGACAGGAGGTTGGGAGAAAGGCAGAACATACAAGGGGAAGGACATCCACAGAGGAAGGAAAAGAGAACATCACAGGAGGTTGTGGGGAACATACAAGGGGAAGAACATCCACAGAGGATGTAAAAGAGAACATCACAGGAGGTTGGGAGGAACATGCAAGGGGAAGGACATCCACAGAGGATGGAAAAGAGAACATCACAGGAGGTTGGGGGAACATACAAGGTGAAGGGCATTCACAGAGGATAGAAAAGAGAACATGACAGGGGGTTGGGAGGAACATGCAAGGGGAAGGACATCCACAGAGGAAGGAAAAGAGAACATCACGGGAGGTTGGGAGGAAGGCAGAACATACAAGGGGAAGGGCATCCACAGAGGAAGGAAAAGAGAACATTTCGGGAGGTTGGGAGGAACATACAAGGGGACAGACATCCACAGAGGAAGGAAAAGAGAACATCACAGGAGGTTGGGAGGAACATACAAGGGGAAGGACATCCACAGAGGAAGGAAAAGAGAACATTGCAGGATGTTGTGAGGCAGGCAGAACATACAAGGGGAAGGACACCCACAGAGGAAGGGAAAGAGGACATCACAGGAGGTTGGGGGAACATGCAAGGGGAAGGATATCCACAGAGGAAGGAAAAGAGAACATGACAAGAGGTTGGAAGGAAGGCGGACCATACAAGAAAGACCTTCACAGAGGAAGGAAAAGAGAAAATCACGGGAGGTTGGGAGGAAGGCAGAACATACAAGGGGAAGGCCATCCACAGAGGAAGGAAAAGAGAAAATCACAGGAGTTTAGGGTGAACATACAAGGGGAAGAACATCCACAGAGGAAGGAAAAGAGAACATCACAGGAGGTTGGAAGGAAATCAGAACATACAAGAAGGGCCTCCACAGAAGAAGGAAAAGAAAACATCACAGGAGGTTGGGAGGAAGGGAGAACATACAAGAGGAAGGACGTCCACAGAGGAAGGAAGAGAGAACACCACAGGAGGTTGGGGGGAACATACAAGTGGAAGGACATCCACAGAGGATGGAAAAGAGAACATCCAGGAGGTTGGGAGGAACATACAAGAGGAAAGAAATCGACAGATGAAAGAAAAGAGAACATCACAAGAGGTTGGGGGGAACACACAAGGGGAAGGACATCCACATATGAAAGAAGTGAGAACAACCCAGGAGGTTGGGAGGAACATACAAGGGGAAGGACATCCACAGGGGAAGGAATAGAGTACATCACCGGATGCTGGGGGCCGGGGGGGGACATACAAGGCGAAGACCAGCCACAGAGGATGGAAAAGAGAGCATCACAGGAGGTTGGGTTGGGAGGAACATGCAAGGGGAAGTACATCCACAGAGGAAGGAAAAGAGAACTTCGCAGGAGGTTGGAAGGAAGGCAAAACATACATGGGGAAGGACATCCACAGAGGAAGGGAAAGAGGACATCACAGGAGGTTGGGTGAACATGCAAGGGGAAGGACATCCACAGAGGAAAGAAAAGAAAACATGACAGGCGGTTGGGAGAAAGGCAGAACATACAAGGGGAAGGACATCCACAGAGGAAGGAAAAGAGAACATCACAGGAGGTTGTGGGGAACATACAAGGGGAAGAACATCCACAGAGGATGTAAAAGAGAACATCACAGGAGGTTGGGAGGAACATGCAAGGGGAAGGACATCCACAGAGGATGGAAAAGAGAACTTTGCAGGAGGTTGGGAGGAAGGCAAAACATACAAGGGGAAGGACATCCACAGAAGAAGGAAAAGAGAATGTCACAGGAGGTTGGGGGGAACATAAAAGGTGAAGGGCATCCACAGAGGATGGAAAAGAGAAAATCACAGGAGGTTGGGAGGAACATGCAAGGAGAAGGACATCTACAGAGGAAGGAAAAGAGAACATCACGGGAGGTTGGGAGGAAGGCAGAACATACAAGGGGAAGTGCATCCAGAGAGGAAGGAAAAGAGAACATCACAGGAGGTTGGGAGGAACATGCAAGGGGAAGGGCATCCAGAGAGGAAGGAAAAGAGAACATCACAGGAGGTTGGGAGGAACATACAAGGGGAAGGACATCCACAGAGGAAGGACAAGAGAACATTGCAGGATGTTTGGAGGCAGGCAGAACATACAAGGGGGAGGACATCCACAGAGGAAGGAAAAGAGGACATTGCAGGAAGTTGGGAGGAAGGCAGAACATACAAGGGGAAGCATATCCACAGAAGAAGGGAAAGAGAACATCACAGGAGGTTGGGAGGAACATGCAAGGGGAAGTACATCCACAGAAGAAGGAAAAGAGAACTTTGCAGGAGGTTGAGAGGGAGGCAGAACATACAAGGGGAAGGACATCCACAGAGGAAGGAAAAGAGAACATCACAGGAGGTTGGGAGGAACATACAAGGGGAAGGACAGCCACAGAGGAAGGAAAAGAGAACATCACAGGAGGTTGGGAGGAACATACAACAGGAAGGACATCATAGCAGAAGGAAAAGAGAACATCGCAGGAGGTTGGAAGGAAGGCAAAACATACATGGGGAAGGACATCAACAGAGGAAGGGAAAGAGGACATCACAGGAGGTTGGGGGAACATGCAAGGGGAAGGACATCCACACAGGAAGGAAAAGAAAACATGACAGGCGGTAGAAGGAAGGCAGGGCATACAAGAAGGACCTCCACAGAGGAAGGAAAATAGAACATCACAGGAGGTTGGGAGAAAGGCAGAACATACAAGGGGAAGGACATCCACAGAGGAAGGAAAAGAGAACATCACAGGAGGTTGTGGGGAACATACAAGGGGAAGAACATCCACAGAGGATGTAAAAGAGAACATCACAGGAGGTTGGGAGGAACATGCAAGGGGAAGGACATCCACAGAGGATGGAAAAGAGAACTTTGCAGGAGGTTGGGAGGAAGGCAAAACATACAAGGGGAAGGACATCCACAGAAGAAGGAAAAGAGAATGTCACAGGAGGTTGGGGGGAACATAAAAGCTGAAGGGCATCCACAGAGGACGGAAAAGAGAAAATCACAGGAGGTTGGGAGGAACATGCAAGGGGAAGGACATCCACAGAGGAAGGAAAAGAGAACATCACAGGAGGTTGGGAGGAAGGCAGAACATACAAGGGGAAGTGCATCCAGAGAGGAAGGAAAAGAGAACATCACAGAAGGTTGGGAGGAACATGCAAGGGGAAGGGCATCCAGAGAGGAAGGAAAAGAGAACATCACAGGAGGTTGGGAGGAACATACAAGGGGAAGGACATCCACAGAGAAAGGACAAGAGAACATTGCAGGATGTTTGGAGGCAGGCAGAACATACAAGGGGGAGGACATCCACAGAGGAAGGAAAAGAGAACATTGCAGTAGGTTGGGAGGAAGGCAGAACATACAAGGGGAAGCATATCCACAGAAGAAGGGAAAGTGAACATCACAGGAGGTTGGGAGGAACATGCAAGGGGAAGTACATCCACAGAAGAAGGAAAAGATAACTTCGCAGGAGGTTGAGAGGGAGGCAGAACATACAAGGGGAAGGACATCCACAGAGGAAGGAAAAGAGAACATCACAGGGGGTTGGGAGGAACATACAAGGAGAAGGACAGCCATAGAGGAAGGAAAAGAGAACATCACAGGAGGTTGGGAGGAACATACAACAGGAAGGACATCACAGCAGAAGGAAAAGAGAACATCGCAGGAGGTTGGAAGGAAGGCAAAACATACATGGGGAAGGACATCCACAGAGGAAGGGAAAGAGGACATCACAGGAGGTTGGGGGAACATGCAAGGGGAAGGACATCCACACAGGAAGGAAAAGAAAACATGACAGGCGGTAGAAGGAAGGCAGAACATACAAGAAGGACCTCCACAGAGGAAGGAAAAGAGAACATCACAGGAGGTTGGGAGAAAGGCAGAACATACAAGGGGAAGGACATCCACAGAGGAAGGAAAAGAGAACATCACAGGAGGTTGGGGGAACATGGAAGGGGAAGGACATCCACACAGGAAGGAAAAGAAAACATGACAGGCGGTAGAAGGAAGGCAGAACATACAAGAAGGACCTCCACAGAGGATGGAAAAGAGAACTTTGCAGGAGGTTGGGAGGAAGGCAAAACATACAAGGGGAAGGACATCCACAGAAGAAGGAAAGGAGAACGTCACAGGAGGTTGGGGGAACATAAAAGGTGAAGGGAGGTTGGGAGGAACATGCAAGGGGAAGGACATCCACAGAGGAAGGAAAAGAGAACATCATGGGAGGTTGGGAGGAAGGCAGAACATACCAGGGGAAGGGCATCCAGAGAGGAAGGAAAAGAGAACATCACAGAAGGTTGGGAGGAACATGG
Source organism: Ambystoma mexicanum (assembly GCF_040938575.1). Lineage (NCBI taxonomy): Eukaryota > Metazoa > Chordata > Amphibia > Caudata > Ambystomatidae > Ambystoma > Ambystoma mexicanum. The sequence goes on along the minus strand of NC_090934.1, from coordinate 1,460,078,241 downwards.
AAGGGGAAGGACATCAACAGAGGAAGGAAAAGAGAACATCACTGGAGGTTGGGAGGAAGGTAGAACATACAAGGGGAAGGGTATCCAGAGAGTAAGGAAAAGAGAACATCACAGGAGGTTGGGAGGAACATACAAGGGGAAGGACATCCACAGAGGAAGGACAAGAGAACATTGCAGGATGTTTGGAAGCAGGCAGAGCATACAAGGGGAAGGACATCCACAGCGGAAGGAAAAGAGAACATCGCAGGAGGTTGGAAGGAAGGCAAAACATACATGGGGAAGGACATCCACAGAGGAAGGGAAAGAGGACATCACTGGAGGTTGGGTGAACATGCAAGGGGCAGGACATCCACAGAGGAAAGAAAAGAAAACATGACAGGCGGTAGAAGGAAGGCAGGGCATACAAGAAGGACCTCCACAGAGGAAGGAAAAGAGAACATCACAGGAGGTTGGGAGAAAGGCAGAACATACAAGGGGAAGGACATCCACAGAGGAAGGAAAAGAGAACATCACAGGAGGTTGTGGGGAACATACAAGGGGAAGAACATCCACAGAGGATGTAAAAGAGAACATCACAGGAGGTTGGGAGGAACATGCAAGGGGAAGGACATCCACAGAGGATGGAAAAGAGAACTTTGCAGGAGGTTGGGAGGAAGGCAAAAAATACAAGGGGAAGGACATCCACAGAAGAAGGAAAAGAGAATGTCACAGGAGGTTGGGGGGAACATAAAAGGTGATGGGCATCCACAGAGGATGGAAAAGAGAAAATCACAGGAGGTTGGGAGGAACATGCAAGGGGAAGGACATCCACAGAGGAAGGAAAAGAGAACATCACGGGAGGTTGGGAGGAAGGCAGAACATACAAGGGGAAGTGCATCCAGAGAGGAAGGAAAAGAGAACATCACAGGAGGTTGGGAGGAACATGCAAGGGGAAGGGCATCCAGAGAGGAAGGAAAAGAGAACATCACAGGAGGTTGGGAGGAACATACAAGGGGAAGGACATCCACAGAGGAAGGACAAGAGAACATTGCAGGATGTTTGGAGGCAGGCAGAACATACAAGGGGGAGGACATCCACAGAGGAAGGAAAAGAGAACATTGCAGGAGGTTGGGAGGAAGGCAGAACATACAAGGGGAAGGACATCCACAGAGGAAGGAAAAGAGAACATCACAGGAGGTTGGGAGGAACATACAACGGGAAGGACATCACAGCGGAAGGAAAAGAGGACATTGCAGGATGTTGGGAGGCAGGCAGAGCATACAAGGGGAAGGACATCCACAGCGGAAGGAAAAGAGAACATCGCAGGAGGTTGGAAGGAAGGCAAAACATACAGGGGGAAGGACATCCACAGAGGAAGGAAAAGTGAACATCAAAGGAGATTGGGAGAAAGGCAGAACATACAAGGGGAAGGACATCCACAGAGGAAGGAAAAGAGAACATCACAGGACGTTGTGGGGAGCATACAAGGGGAAGAACATCCACAGAGGATGTAATAGAGAACATCACAGGAGGTTGGGAGGAACATGCAAGGGGAAGGACATCCACAGAGGATGGAAAAGAGAACTTCGCAGGAGGATGGGAGGAAGGCAAAACATACAAGGCGAAGGACATCCACAGAAGAAGGAAAAGAGAACGTCACAGGAGGTTGGGGGAACATAAAAGGGGAAGAACATCCACAGAGGATGTAAAAGAGACCATCACAGGAGGTTGGGAGAAACATGCAAGGGGAAGGACATCCATAGAGGAAGGAAAAGAGAACTTCGCAGGAGGTCGGGAGGGAGGCAGAACATACAAGGGGGAGCATATCCACAAGGGAAGGAAAAAAGAACATCGCAGGAGGTTGGGAGAAAGGCACAACATACAAGGGTAAGGACATCCACAGGGGAAGGAAAAGAGAACATCACAGGAGGTTGGGAGAAAGGCAGAACATACAAGGGGAAGGACATCCACAGAGGAAGGAAAAGGGAACATCACAGGAGGTTGGGAGAAAGGCAGAACATACAAGGGGAATGGCATCCACAGAGGAAGGAAAAGAGAACATCACAGGACGTTGTGGGGAGCATACAAGGGGAAGAACATCCACAGAGGATGTAAAAGAGAACAGAACAGGAGGTTGGGAGGAACATACAACGGGAAGGACATCACAACGGAAGGAAAAGAGAACATTGCAGAATGTTGGGAGGCAGGCAGAGCATGCAAGGGGAAGGACATCCACAGAGGATGGAAAAGAGAACTTTGCAGGTGGATGAGAGGAAGGCAAAACATACAAGGCGAAGGACATCCACAGAAGAAGGAAAAGAGAACGTCACAGGAGGTTGGGGGAACATAAAAGGTGAAGGGCATCCACAGAGGATGGAAAAGAGAACATCACAGGAGGTTGGGAGGAACATGCAAGGGGAAGGACATCCACAAAGGAAGGAAAAGAGGACATCACGGGAGGTTGGGAGGAAGGCGGAACATGTAAGGGGAAGGGCATCCAGAGAGGAAGCAAAAGAGAACATCTCAGGAGGTTGGGAGGAACATACAACGGGACAGACATCCACAAAGGAAGGAAAAGAGAACATCACAGGAGGCTGGGAGGAACATGCAAGGGGAAGGACATCCACAGAGGAAGGGAAAGAGGACATCAGAGGAGGTTGGGGGGAACATGCAAGGGGAAGGACATCCACAGAGGAAGGAAAAGAGAACATCACAGGAGGTTGGGAGGAACATGCAAGGGGAAGGACATCCACAGAAAAAGGAAAAGAGAACATCACAGGAGGTTGGGGGAACATACAAGGTGAAGGGCATCCACAGAGGATGGAAAAGAGAACATCACAGGAGGTTAGGAGGAACATGTAAGGGGAAGCACATCCACAGAGGAAGGAAAAGAGAACATCATGGGTGGTTAAGAGGAAGGCAGAACATACAAGGGGAAGGGCATCCAGAGAGGAAGGAAAGGAGAACATCAATGGAGGTTGGTAGGAACATGCAAGAGGAAGGGCATCTACAGAGGAAGGAAAAGAGAACATCACAGGAGGTTGGTAGGAACATACACGGGGAAGGATATCCACAGAGGAAGCAAAAGAGAACATCACAGGAGGTTGGGAGGAATAGACAAAGAGCAGGGTGTTAAGAAGGAAAGAAGGGTAGAACATCACCCAGGAGCCATGAATGACAATCAAGGTGGATCCAGAAGACGGTGGGAGGTGAAGTCAGAAGAGATATGACTGGAAGAAAAGGAGACTGTGGCAAGCCATCAGGGAAGAAGGAGAGGACAGCGTGTGTGAGAACAGAACAAGGGGCCTAAAGAAGAGACGTGGCGAGAACTCTGACACAAACCCCATATAGATAAAGTAGCTGTAACAGCCGCCTGGGGTTTCACCAGTCAATGTCTTTCACGGGCCTCCCCTGGCTAGTGGGCCCAGTGTGATGGGCCCAGATCCCCATGAAAAGAAACAGGGACAAGAACTTACAAAGCAGGGATGCGAGAAAGTAGGGTAGGGAGACTCAGAAACCCTCCTGGGGTGGGACCCAGACCTGTATTTTTAACTAAAGTTTCAAGTGTTAAAACTAGAGAAGCTGCGGTCCTGTCATCTATAAAGTTTTACGCGAACTACCCCTAGAGGGTGTATGATTAAACCCTTGTTGATCTTGCCTGTCCTTGTGACAACACCCATGTGGGGAATCTTTCATAGACTGTAACCTCTCCTTGCACTTACCTTGGTGGGAAGGAAGGCAGTCAAGTCTCGGACATAGGAGTATCGATAGGAGTGGGCGGTGGGGGGTACCCTGGTGCGCCCTTTGGTGCTAGGTATAAGGCAGTGAACGGTATTGGGTCCCAATCAGGGCCCCAGCATCGTGGGAATACACTGAAAACCCCTGAACCCAAACACGCAGTAGGTAGCTATGCTCAACAAAGGATGCCCGTGCCACCTAAAAGGAGGTGTCATTTGCACCCCCTGCGCCGCCCCCGCCCTTATTAGGACTGTCAGGTGTGGGACATTCCTGACATGTAGTCACTCGTGGTACGCTCAGCAGGACCCTTCACAAGAAGCGCATGCTAGGCAGATGCTTTTCCGCTGGACTCCCAGAACTTACTTAGAACCGCTTGGGTTCGTTTTGCTATTAAAAACGTAGTTGCTTCTCATTCCGAATCGTGGCCTCTGATTTCTCGCAAAATCCATTTTCTTGGCGATTTGTGGACCATGGAGGTTTTTTTCTAGCGCTTGCGCGGGGTTATGGCTATTCACTTCACTCCATGTTTAGTTACTGGTATTGCCAGGCTTGGGTACTGACAGGGTTAATACTTTTCATCCACACACTCGATGTGTTTGCTATGGTGGCTCACACCACTCCTCCCTTCCCCCTAGGGCTGTATAGCCACACAGCCCGCCAAATATTGGCGTCACCGCGTGGCAGTCCTATTAGGCAACACAAAACGAATGAGTGAATAAATACACACGTCTGATTGAGCTGCTTTTAATGAGCAGAGCGTGGCTGGGCGGCTTTGATTTCGGATAAGGCCGAGTGCTGCTGACTGGGCCCGCCGCTTTTCCAATAAGGCGGGAACAGGCTGGGCCCGCCGAGAGCCTCCCTGACAAAGCACCTATCGATCCCGGGGGTCGGGCCTGCTGCTCGCAGCATTAAAAGGGCCTCTTGATTACCCGCCTCGCGCGCTGCACGTGTACCCATTAGGGAGATGTCACATTGTGTTGTATTACACCCAGACCAATGCCCCCCCGCCCCCCGCGTGAAGGATATGGCGAGGGCTTGTGGGGGTCAGGGCGGATATCCGTCTAGGCCTCGTGTCAGCTCCCGCCCCGCCTGCCATTGCACGGGGTGCACTGCCTGTTTGCAGCTGGGGTGCAGGCATGTATGTACATGATTGCAGTGCTTGATCTGTGGGGGTGTTCAGTGGTGGTAGTCAGTGCATCCATCAACCACAATGAGCCGACACTGTGGGGGCCAGCAGCAGTGGTGGGGAAAGCACTCACTGCAGTGTTACAGGAGTGGTACAAAATATTTCGGCCATGGCACTTTTTTTTTTTTTTTTTACAAATTAAGCACTGAATTGCATACTGATACGCTGTGCAACCTGCACTATGCAAGGCAGGGATTTTGCAAGAATGTTTTTAGTGCCTCTAGGCAAAGTTACATTTTCTTATTTTTGAAACTTCTCTTTATTGTTTGAATTACATAAGAAAAATCAATAAAACTCACAGAACTTGCCCCCCCCCCCCAACATTGCCATAGCGTGTGCATCCTCCCACCACCCCCTTTTTCGCTTCCGGAAAGTCAAACGTAGAGATCCAGCAGTTTCAGTCTCTGGGGTCGCCACTGCTCCCTAAATTCCCCCTTCAAGAAGTCCAAAGTTCCTCCCCATTCTGCTGGAAAGTTCCCCAAGTTGCTGTTAGCCGCAAAAGTAGCGCATTCCAACGATACAATCTCCCACATCTTCCTCAACCAGTCCTGCTCCGTAGCGCATTCCAACGATACAATCTCCCACATCTTCCTCAACCAGTCCTGCTCCGTAGCGCATTCCAACGATACAATCTCCCACATCTTCCTCAACCAGTCCTGCCCCGTAGCGCATTCCAACGATACAATCTCCCACATCTTCCTCAACCAGTCCTGCCCCGTAGCGCATTCCAACGATACAATCTCCCACATCTTCCTCAACCAGTCCTGCCCGTAGCGCATTCCAACGATACAATCTCCCACATCTTCCTCAACCAGTCCTGCCCCGTAGCGCATTCCAACGATACAATCTCCCACATCTTCCTCAACCAGTCCTGCCCCGTAGCGCATTCCAACGATACAATCTCCCACATCTTCCTCAACCAGTCCTGCTCCGTAGCGCATTCCAACGATACAATCTCCCACATCTTCCTCAACCAGTCCTGCTCCGTAGCGCATTCCAACGATACAATCTCCCACATCTTCCTCAACCAGTCCTGCTCCGTAGCGCATTCCAACGATACAATCTCCCACATCTTCCTCAACCAGTCCTGCTCCGTAGCGCATTCCAACGATACAATCTCCCACATCTTCCTCAACCAGTCCTGCCCCGTAGCGCATTCCAACGATACAATCTCCCACATCTTCCTCAACCAGTCCTGCCCCGTAGCGCATTCCAACGATACAATCTCCCACATCTTCCTCAACCAGTCCTGCCCCGTAGCGCATTCCAACGATACAATCTCCCACATCTTCCTCAACCAGTCCTGCTCCGTAGCGCATTCCAACGATACAATCTCCCACATCTTCCTCAACCAGTCCTGCTCCGTAGCGCATTCCAACGATACAATCTCCCACATCTTCCTCAACCAGTCCTGCTCCTTTGGAATCCTGGGGCTCTTCCACATTCGGGCGATGAGGGCCATCGCGGCTCATACGAAAACAACTTTTGACTTTAACAGCTCAGCCCCTCCCCACTCCCTCCGCCTCTCAATCTCACGGGGGTCCTGGCTCGTGCCCTCCCCCAAATGCCAGATCTGGGGCCATGGAGATGATCCTCCAGAGGGGCCTAATCATAGGGCAGTCCCACCAGACATGAGCCTCCATGCCCTCCTCACCGCAACCCCTCCAGCAGGGCCCAGACGCTCTTGGAAATATTGCATGCAGGCGGGCCGGAGTATAATGCCAGCCAAAAACGTACTTGTACCAGGCCTCCTGGAGTATTGGCCAGCCCTAGCCACCTTCGGAATCAATCTCCACAAAAGTTACATTTTCAAGCACCACAGGGGTGTCTTTAGAAATCAAGATGAGGGGGCGCAGACCAGGTGGAACACCGAACCAAGAAGTGAAAAGATGTCAAAAGAGTTTAATCATACCTTTTACCAGGCTGTTTGTATATGTTAAAACACCATGAAAGACCAGAATGTGTAGTTTTGATGGCGAATTGGCTAAAAGCATGGATTCAGTATAGCAAGGGGTATACGTTGCTACACCTAGCTCTCTCATTGGTAGCCCTGGCGCTACCTTTGGGACCCCGGACCTCCCGGCGCTTAGAAGTCCAAGAGTGATTTTATGGGTCGGAAATAAACCATTTTGGCTTTGGTACTCTTACGTTTGTTTGGTCCCATTGAGCTTTTTAAAATGATGCCTGCGTGAGTGCGTGTATGGGTGCAGTTTACAAGTAATTCCGGACCGAGTGTATGCTTTTTCCTTTTGCTTAAGGAAACTTAAAATGTTACACAATATCGCTTGCAAGAGTTATTATTGTGTAGTGGCCTGTATTCTATATACATTTTCCATCCATGTGTGTTCATCATCCATTCCAAATAGAAAAAATGATACTGATTTCACCCAATAGCTTTCAATAAAGATTTCTTTTACATGTTCAGATTGATTTACAATGTGGTTTCGTGCTTTGCTTATGCGCTTTATTTAACAGAATCAACTGTTTAATCTCACGAACAATCACAATGCAGAAACCCTGTTGGTGTGAACTAAAGTTGGCAGGGGCGTGGATGCTCTTTGCTCAAAAAATTGGATATTTTGAAAGGTCACCGGGGCATGCATCTCAGCTTCTCCACTTGACCACTCGTGTGATTCTGAGCTATTTACTTTACCATTTGCACTGTAAAACAGCCAACACACGAGTCATTCGCCTAAAGATGGCAATGCGTGGAGATCGTGGCTACAATGGGCATGTGAGGTTGTAGCTTGCGCTCAGCCTGGCATAAGATAGCTGCACTGGTTAGCATATTACACTACCTCCATATTGGTAGCTTATGACCAGGCCTAGCATGGCAACCTGTAACTAGCCATGGCATAAGAAAGTAGGGCTCCTGCCCATCCAACTACACACCTAGAGTTAATATATTGCTGAAAACGAAAACAGCACTTGGCCCGCTTTAGTACTATCTGGTATTTTATTATTGGAACCATAGTAGGTTTTCTTTTCGGGTCAAAGGTTGTGTGATGCCACATCCTCGGATGTCTTTGGGTACGTGAAGTCACTTAATTTTGTTGATTGACATAACTGGGTGGAAGTTGTAGTCCACAAAAGTTCTGGTGAGCCAAAGTGTACAGGCCACGGACCTATGTGTAGTGCACGCTTACTGGCCCCAGACCTACGGTATAGTGCATGCTTACAGGCCCCTGACCTATGGTACAGTGCAGGCTTACAGGCCCCTGACCTATGGTACAGTGCAGGTTTACAGGCCCCAGACATATGGTATAGTGCATGCTTACAGGCCCCGGACCTATGGTATAATGCACACTTACAGGCCTCTGCCCTATGGTATAGTGCACGCTTACTGGCCCCTGACCTACGGTATAGTGCACGCTTACAGGCCCCTGACTTATGGTACAGTGCACGCTTACAGACCCCGGACCTATGGTATAGTGAACGCTTACAGGCCCCTGACCTATGGTACAGTGCAGGTTTACAGGCCCCAGACCTATGGTATAGTGCACGCTTACAGGCCCCTGACCTATGGTATAATTCACGCTTACAGGCCCCGGACCTATGGTATAATGCATACTTACAGGCCTCTGACCTATGGTATAGTGCACGCTTACAGGCCTGACCTATGGTATAGTGCACGCTTACAGGCCCCTGACATATGGTATAATGCACACATACAGGCCCCGGACCTATGGTATAATGCACACTTACAGGCCTCTGACCTATGGTATAGGACACGCCGATAGTTTGCTCTTTTTATCAGTGAAAGACATAGGGCCTCATTACTAGTACTGTGGTTTGGGAAAACGGTAGTAAGGCAGTGGTTACCACATGGCATTACCACTGCAGTACCGCACAACTTTGGTGGTAAGGTAGAGGATTTCCCGACAGCAAAATCCACCCAGCCACCAAAAAACAGAAAAATGGTCAGAATTACTGCCGGCGGTAATTCCTCTGTAATCTATGGACTCCAAAGAATCAGGATTTACACCGCCTACCACCGTTTGTAATCCTGCGGTAAATCTGCATCAACAAGTTGCAGCAAAGTTAATTAGTACCTGCTACTGTTTAGAAGTACCAGTACTTTGTGCCTCATTACGAGTTGGGCAGTATTCCAGCGGTAAATGTGCCTGAATTACCGTCGCCGCCACTTGGTCTGGCAGAATTACCACCAGATTACAAGTGGTGGTGTAAATCCCAATTTATTTTTGAAAATCACATTTTATCATTTTTGTAACACATCAAATCACCATTATTTCGTTACACTTTAAACAGAAAAACATTTGGTTTGTCTCAGTGTTCGAAATATCTTCTCCCTTCCCCCTCCCTCCATGCATAGTCCTCACCTAACTAGAACAATTAAACTGGAACACAGCCTTCATCACAGTTGCATCTGCCTTGCGCCTCTGTGTACCTCCCATCGGTTACCTCACCACTCAGCGTCCATAGTTATTAAAAAAAGGGAGCCATTCACCCTCAATGTCCATGCGGGTTTCATCCAGCAACTACGTGAGGTACTCCATATCATAGATTGTCTGCGCTTTTTGAACCCACTCCATCTCCAAGGGGGTCCCTCCCTTTTTCCATTGTTGGGCCACACAAATGTGTGCAGCTACCAGCAAGGTGCACACCATGTGACCCTCTTTTCCCACATCTTCGTGCACTATGTCCACGCCAAACAGCAAGGCTTGGTGATAGGTCCCTTTGTATCCCGTCCAGGCCCTTGAGCAACGACCACTCTTATTTCCAAAACCTCTGCATGTAGGAACACCCCCACCACACATGAAAGTAGTCTGCCTGCACCTGTTTACATCGCCAGCATCTCAAGCCCATCCCCATGTACAGTTTTGCTAACCGAGCCGGCGGGTACTGAGGTACTGCCAGCGGTGGATTATCTTCTAGGCCTGCATTCTATATTGCAGGGCCCGTGTGGATTTTCTGACCCCCCCCCCCTGCAGATGGTCATCCATGTCTGGGCAGAAATATCTATTGTCAAGTCCCTAGCCCATGTATTCGTTACTGGTAGGCATTCAGCGAGGTCACCACGCTTCAGTTCTGTATATATCCTCGATATGCGCCCATTAGTCCCACTGCCCTGCAACAGGATATCTTCGAAGGGGGTTAGCTCCGTGCGGACATTCTCTCCCCACCTCGAACTGGTCATTGCCCCCTTGAGTTGTAAATAGCGGAAGACCGAAAGCTTCCCTCCAACTAGGTAATCCTCTAGCCTGGCCAGAGGCAGAAATTCACTGCCCTCCCATAGCTGACCTGCCCTTGATAGGCCTGCTTCGTACCAGGTGTGGTAGCGCCCTGGTTCAGAAATCACACCTCGCAGGGGCGGCGCCCATATACAACTGAGTGGCGATGGCCACGAAGAGAGCCATCGAGTGCCTTCCCCCTCCCTCCACACTGACCAAAATACTCCCAGAACCGGGTGTGTCAGCACTCTTTGGGGTATGTCTCTTTGCGGGACCCAAAACCATTCACCCAGTGTGACCAGCGTCAGGACCAGATTGTCCATGTCGACCCATTGCTTCTCCGTGTTTGTATCCGTATGGTCAAATATGATCAGCAGTTGTGCCACTTTATAGTATACCACCAGATTGGGGACATCCCCTCCACCCTCTTCCCCGGACTGAACCAGTTTTCTATATGCCACCCTCGGACTTGCACCCACCCATAGGAAACATATCAGTGCCGTCTGGATCTTGTCGATGAAGGGGGATGGGACCACTATCGGGAGCATAGAGAGAGCCGTCACCACCGCTTCAGGTCGAGCTGTATCTTATCTCAAAGTGGGATGTCATATTTATCAAAGAGATCCGTCATTTCCTTTGTGATTTCCACCCCCAGGTACTTAAATCCTTCTTTTTGTAGCTTAAATCCCATGTCTTTCAGGAGGTCACGCTCTTCCCCCGTTCTATTCCCAACCCGGAAAATCCCAATTTTTTATGAGTAAATAGGACTCCATGGGGCTTTTTTGGGTGGAATTCCTACAGTTGTAATTCCGCCGATTTGGAGGCAGAGACTTAGAGGAATTCCCTCATGCATGGTGCTGGAGGTAAATCCTCCACTCCAGGGCCAAACTCGTAGTATGGCAGAGCGGGAATATTGGCGGTAACTCCGCTACCACCAATTTTATCCTGCTCTGCCATACTTGTAATTAGGCCCATTTCTTTCAAATAGAAGTGCAGGTACTTGGGTCCATCAAGTACCTGCCCATTTAAAGTACTGGTGAAAAGGGATTGAACTCAAGCAAGGGCTTTAAGTGGATCGGGGATAGCCAGAGCCCAGTCTCCAACAACTGCTCACAAGCCTGGGCTCCCTTTGGCCCCTGTGAGGAATTCGACCATCCGCACGAGGAGTGCGCGCTCGCCTGGGCTTTTTTGATTTTTTGAAAATGAAAATAAATGATGGGAGATCAACCTCTGAAAATGTGTGAGGCCATTCCGCGCACATTTTCCCTGCTCACTGCACGAAACGCATAGTCACGTGTACTCCGGGAGGACACAGCCTTCAGGCGCTGTCCTCCCCTGTCATGTTCAGCTGGAATGTGACAGCCACATGTACATCAAAGCATCTCGAAAAAAGGGGAAGGTCGACACCTTCCTCCGGCCATGGGCAGCCTAATTAAAATACCAAAGGCTCCATGAATCTGCCTTCGTATTGTCTCAACTGCTGGTGGCAGCGCATACTGATGAGAGTTAATTGTGGCAAGCCTGTGAAAGGGCTTGCTTTCAGGACAGACAACAGGAAGGCGGGGCTAACACCTCTTTGATGTGCAATTTGTCAACTTGAAGCTAGTTCCCACTCCTCTATATGAAGGACAGTGAATCGCATGTCTAGTTGCACTATTTACCGTAGGCAAGCCGTGCAGAGCAGACCCCTTTCAGAGGGTGAAGGATGTGATCTAAGAGAGACAGAAAGTCAGCTCTCATCACAAACATCAAGGGAGATCTGCGCTTTGATCAAGAGTCACACAGGGCTAAGTTAACAAGACTCTCCTCAGCTTTGGGCTGTCTGCCTTGAAAGGACGCCACAATCCCTGCGAAGAAGCTAGGAGTGCCACACAAGCATCAACAAGCGTCCAGCTTTTAAAGACATTTTCGAGGCAGTCGAGCCCTCGAACCATGACCGGCTGCACCCCTGACTGGTGTCATGCTGCCGTGACACAACCCGTCCGAGGCACCTTCACCAGTGTTCCAGATATGCCAATCAGCCCAGAGACAGTGGGCCTCATTACGAGTCAGTCGGTCCGGAAATAACGGTGGCGGTAAACCCACTGCCACTGTTGTTTCCGGACCGACTGATCTCGAGTCCTGCAGGCGGGAGGTGTCATTCCCGCCAGGTCTGACATGGCGGGTTTAACACCTCCCGCCTGCAGGCGGACGTGGAAACACCAGCACCATTACAGCATGGTGCCAGTGTTTCCACTTCCCCATTCCCATGATGACCTGTGGGACTCCATGGGAATGGGGACTTAACCAATTCCGCCTCTGGAATTCCCAGGTCACCGGGGGGTCGTAATGCCCCGGTAATTCCGGGAATCACAGAGGCGGAATGGTAATACGAGTCCGACGATAACCTGCTGGAATTTCAGGCACGGTTACCGCCGGACTCGTAATGAGGCCCAATGATTCTTGACCCTGAGCCACCGTGTAGGCCAGCCTGCAGCCGTCGGTCCAGCCTCGCTTGCCGAACTGCCTGTCGCCTGATACCCACAGCTCTCTCCCGTCTTGAACTCTGTTGCAGGAGCTGCAAAGCGTCCTAGAACAGACTCGACATTGTCGAGCGTCAAGATCATCTCAAGCACCAGGTACATTGTGGTTCTGTCCCCCTGGTCCTTCTCCGAAGCCCCCTAGTGACATTTACGACCCCTTGCTCCCTTGGTGCTGAAACCAAATAACCTTGAACAGTTAAGACTGATTGCTTCACCGACTACCCTCCTATCAGTATCCAGAGTGCATCCCTTTCCTTCGTGAAACTGTGAGTCCTATGTGTTCCTTTGCAGGGTGGACTGTATTTTGTAGTGTGCTAGAACTGTCTGTTCTAACAATAATAAAGTAGATATTTGTATACAACCTTGACTGGACAGTATCTTTTATCATTGAGTAGTAATTGTATTTTCGGGTTGTTGCAACTAACCAACGATCCAAGAACTTGCAGAGATAAGCCTGCCATTCCATCCACGTTAACACAATTGTACAAAGAGGTTTTTAATTGACTTGTGTTCCAATCTGTTTGGATCCCTTCTGGTGTACAAGAGGTGTGGGGCTGATTGATGGTTTAGAAACCAATATTCATCCCTGGACCACTGGTGCCCCAGAAGTTGATTTATCGCATTGGTGGCAAGCGGTCAGTCCAGTTGGAGCCTTCCACACAGCTTAGTCACCCAAAGATAAAAGTACTGTTCCAGGCAACGTTTAGTCACTGCTAGGTATTAGTAATAGTCATGGTGCTTGACAGGGAGACTGTAAAAGGCATGACCAAGGATGTCCTGCACGTCTTAAGTCAAGAGAGGGGACTTCTCCCACAGCACTAAGGTTAATAAACCTGAGTTGCTGACCAGCCTCCAAGCTTGGGGAGAAGCGAGGGCGGTTGGGGATAAGACCCCAGGGGATGGGCTAGGCCCTGTGTATCTGAATGGGCAAGACATTCCAGAGGGGCAAAATTACAGGGACGACCGCATGAGCAGTGTTTCTCACCAATCATTCCGCTGTGGGGGCAAGTGCGGTTTCTCAACACTCGAGAGTGTCAGTGAGGACAGGGGCTAATGCGGCATCCCTCAGGTCCCAGGCCTCAGCACAGTCTCTAAGTGACCCAGTAATTGTTCTGGCTGTTAATGAGGTAGCAGCTAGAAAGCTCTTGCTCGAGGAGAGGAAACTAGCGCTAGCAGAACAGAAACAGTGTGACAAGGTCACCACAGAGCTACATAAACTGCCACTTGAGGAGCAAAAGGAGGCCAACAGATCCGCCTATAGTGAAAGCAGCAGTAGTGGTTCAAACCAGAGTGCCAAGGATAAGCCCCGACGGCATATTCCCAAAGACTTACTGCAGGATTATGAAGTGGGGAAGGATATTTATGACTGGTTTGTAGCGCTCGATATGGCTTTCCAGCTACAGGAGGTGGATGAGGTACTGTGGGGCGCAGCACTGATGAGTCACTTACCGACACCAGGGGCTCATGCAATTCTTCAGTTAACTTCTGAGGAAAGGCTGTTTATGAGAGCATGAAGGCAGCTCTCCTCAGAAAGTTCTGTAAAACCCCAGAACAGTATCTCAAGAACTTCAGAGACCTGGAAAGAAAAGTGGGTAGTCATTTGAAGCGTTCACACACTTGTCGTTGAAATATCTGAGCGGGTGCGTGAATGGTAACAAAGTTGTCACATTTAAAGGGATATACAATGTGATTGCGTGTGAGCATGTATTGAAAAATTGTGAGGTTGACCTACACCCGCATCTTCTGGACAAGACTATCGCAGACCCTAGGGAGCTTGTAAAGGCTACCAACAGGTTTGTGAGTACTCGAGTCCAGAAAAAAGGCTCAGGCGAGCGCACCCAAACCGGAAGAGAAATCGGCGGACAAAAAAGTAAACAAGGATGGGAAGGACAAAGGTCCAACCCAATCCTATTCAAAGTCAGGTCCCCAAAAGAACCAAGGGAAATCCCAAAACTCTAGTTCAGCCGTGCACACCGAAAAGTAGAGCGCAGGCACCCCTAACACTGGGACACCTGCGCTCTCACCACCCAAAGGTTGTTTTGTGTGTAGGGAGCTGGGCCATAGGAAAGGGGATCATGCTTGCAAGGGCTTACCCAAGCAAGCCATAGTGAATGTTGGACTTGTGGAAGAGGCCATCATTAGTGTGGGCCTCTTAGAGGAGGACTTCCCACTGGGCCAGGGAGTGGCCGAATGTGTATTGGTTACACTGAGTGGGAACAGTACTGGGTCTCCAGAAGAGATCCCAGCTCCCAATAATACTCAACTCTATCTAGAACATTGTGTATATCAACGGACACAAAACTCCTGTGGTCCGAGAGACCGCGGCTAGCGTCACTGCTGTCACCCGGCAGTGGGTACAGCCAGGCCAGTATATTGATGGACCTGATTGTAGCGTGAGTGGTTTTGATGGAAAGAGTAAAGTGCCCCTTGGCGTTATTACAGTTCAGCTAGTGAGGTGAAACGACCCAGTGCTGTTTAGCGGTGAAAGACTCCATCCCTGCCCCATGTTTGTTGGTTAATGATCTTCCTGATCCCAAGATAGCCGCAGCTGCTACCTGATCGAAAGCTAAAGAGATCGCCAGATTGAACACTCTCAGAGCTTTAGGGCCTGGAGTGCTTCCACAGGGCTTGTTGGAAGGACCGGCGGGGCTGGTAACCCCTAGTCCAGTTCCACAGATGACTGAGTCGCTTACTGCTGCAGGAGAAGGGCTAGTAGCCACTGAGGACCCTACTTTGGTAGGAGGGGACCCATTGACTTCAGAGTTGCCTGGCTCAGCGCAGGAACCCGAGGTCGAGGACCAGGTGGGTGCAGCTCTGAAGGGCCTGCCCAAGCTGCATGAGTTCGCATTAGCTGGGGGGCCCAGGTCAGACTGACTCAAAGCCCCCGAAAAAGTGTCTCCGCAACAACAGCGAGGTGGCTGCAAAGGCAAAACCCCTCTGCCACACCAGCAGTAGCAGCCAGCTGCGGTACTCTGACATGACACACACAAACAGACTGCCGTCAACCAGCATCAACGGATAAGGTAGGTACAATTTACATTTTCCAATTTACAACTCACTAAGTTACTATAATAAAAAAACCTAGTCCTCTCTCCCACTATACAAGACTCTCAAATCTAGGTCTAGGCTCCATCTCTGCTTATTATATTGTGAAACCTAGGCCTCTCCCTCACTATACAGGACTCTCAGTCTAGGTGTAGGCTCCTAGTATATTGTGAAACCTACTGTATTGTGAAACCTAGGCCTCTATCCCACTATACAGGACTCTCGAATCTAGCTGTAGCCTCCATCTCTGCCTATTTTATTGTGAAACCTACTGTATTGTGAAACCTAGGCCTCTCTCCCACTATACAGGACTCTCAAATGTATGTATAACCTCCATCTCTGCCTATTATATTGTGAAACCTACTGCATTGTGAATCCTAGGCCTAAAATATAGGGGTAGCCTCCATCTCTGCCTATTATATTGTGAAACCTACTGTATTGTGAAACCTAGGCCTCTCTTCAACTATACAGGACTCTAAAATCTAGGTGTAGCCCCCTCTTACCCAAATTGTAATGTGAAACCCTATATACAGGATCCCCTAAGATAATCCTATCCACCAATAACGCCTTTATACCATAAATGACAATTTAAAAAAAACATTTTTTAGAAATTTTATTTTCAATTAACTATAACAACAATACGTGAAATGTCAAGAAAATTATAAAAACTATATACATAATAACAAAACAATATATATACCCCCCCCGACATAGTCACCCAGTTCACATCATGTAATATGTAAATGTCGGCATCCCCCCACGGTACGGGACTCTCACAAGCCTGTTTCCTCTGCTGCAATGGACAAAGATTGCCCCAGCTGAACAATTTCAAAGCCTACGGTACATATATCTCACACCACCAGTGTGAACACAGGCCACACGCACGGCCAAGCATCCATGCACGGTAGAATGCTGCTATGGCTATGCTCTTCCGGTCTAGCCTCGCATATAGCCGTCCAGACTTAAACACCTGGTGTACCTCAACACCTCTGCCACTAGCATACAGCGGCTACCAACTGAAATTAACTCGCTATAGCTGGCCACACATTGACTCTCTCAACACTAGCAATCTATTGCAAACCTCCAACAGCGCCCACCCACTGGCCTGGCCTCTCTTTGGGCTGCTCAGTCCACCACATTGACTACGGTCACCAAGGGCGTTCAAACAGAAAAAGTGCATTGAGGCCACACAAGTGGGGAAAGAGTGCTATATAAACAAATACAATACAATACAATACACTCTGGCGGGTCTCCGGAAGCAGGCGGAGGAGCAGGCTACGGGCCAGGCCCCTAGCCTGTTGAAAGTGTACTGGGAGGATGGACTCCTGTACAATGAGCCAAAAGACTCTGAGGGCGAGGGCACCAGGAGGTTGGTGATTCCCCAATGCCACAGAAAGTTCCTTTTGAATTTGGCTCACCAAATTCCTTTAGCGGGTCACTTAGGAGTGACTAAGACATCAGACCGGTTGTCTGCACACTTTTACTAGCCGCAGTTCGGCCTAAAGGCTAAAGAATGTGTCAGATCCTGCCCGACTTGTCAAGCTTCTGGAAAGTCAGGTCGTGCCACAAAGACCCCCTTAATTCCACTACCCGCGGTTGGGCAGCCTTTCGAGAGAATAGGCATGGATATTGTGGGTCCTTTGGAGCCTCAAATCAGCTCAGGGAACAGATACATCTTGGTGATGGTAGACCACATCACCAGATACCCTGATGCGGTCTCTCTGAGGAGCATCAAAACCCCCGTGGTTGCGAAGGCTCTGATTGGAATATACTCTCGTGTTGGTTTCCTCAAGGAAGTCGTTTCTGACAGCAGAATCAAACTTCATATCAGCGTATATGAAGGCCATGTGGAAAGAGTGTGGAGTCACCTAAAGGTTCTCTACATCCTTCCATCCACAAACAAATGGGCTTGTTGAGCGGTTCATGATAGGTGGCTTGGGAGAGCACCTGAGGAGAAAATGGGATATTCTCCTGCCATGCCTTCTGTTTGCCTACAGGGAGATGCCACAGAACTGAGTAGGGTTTAGCCCCTTTGAGCTTCTGTTTGGACACGCTGTACAAGGTCCCCTTAGTCGAGTAAAGGAGGGATGGGAAGCTAACCCTCATCCCCTACAAGAGATGTAATGCACTATGTACTCAGCCTTTGGTCTAGAATGGCAAAGTACATGGAATAGTCAACCAAGAACCTAAAGGCCAGCCAGGAGCTGATGAAGCACTGGCATGACCAGAAGGCCACGGTGACAATCTATTCTCCAGGCCAGTTGGTGTGGATTATGGAACCTGTCAAACCCAGTGCCCTTCAGGACAAGTGGACTGGGCCTTACTGTATGCTGGAAAAGGTCAGTAAAAGTGAATTATCTCATTGACGTGAAAGGACCTAAACAGATGTGCAGGGTCTTGCACGTCAACCGGCTAAAACCCCATTACAGCCGGCATGACTTGGTCATAGTATTAGTGAGTGATGGAGAGACTGAGGAGGAGACCGATCCTCTACCAGACCTCTTGCACACTGAAGCCACAGATGGGTCAGTTGAAGGTGTCAACCTTGCAACGGACCTGTCAGAACAGCAAGTGACAGACTGTCACCGTTTACTGGGACAGTTTGCCGCTGGTCTGTTTTCACGGCCGTGCAGATTGATGCACCCATGATGTGGATACTGAAACGTGTATGCCGGTGAAGTGTAGGATTCACTGGATGTCCAATAAGGTCAGGGACACCATCAAGGAGGAAGTTTCCAAGATGTCCCTAGGAGTGATAGAGCCATCCCACAGCCCCTGGGCTAGACCGGTGGTACTGGTTCCTAAAAAGACCAGTGGTGGGAAGACTGAAGTTTGCTTTTGTGTGGACTACAGTTGGCTCAATTCTGTCACGAAGATAGATGCTCACCCCATTCCTCGGGCAGATGAGCTCATTGACAAGCTTGGTACTGCCAAGTACATGAGTACTTTTGACCTTGGCACACAACACCACAACAAGAGAGTCGTAATTAAGGGACCTGACAAGGGCTGCAGACCTAGCAATCTCAACCCAAGGTATTTTATATGTTGATGTGTCCATCTCAGACCGAAACTGTTCAGGCACAGTCTGAATTATTTCCCGAACTTGTGAACCGCAGTTAGTATTCTCTGCAGATGCCTCCCAGGTTCCCTGAGATACATCAGGATGTCATCTGCATATAGGGTAATAAGTTCTACCTGCCCAAATATGTTGATGCTGGCACAGGCATGTCGAGCCCTCATAAGGTCTGCAAGGGGCTTGATTACCAACGCAAATAGCAATGGCGATAACAGGCATCGCTGCCGGGTACCTCCAACCAGTGCAAATATCAGTGTTATCGGTGCCTCCTCGCATCTTTTTAATTCTCTCCTAATGTCGCGTAACACCCTGAATTCAGTAGACATTTCAACCCCCCTCATGTGTACCTTGAATGCCTGCCAGAGAATAGCTTGCGTGGTTATAGACCCTTCATTGTTCTCAAAATAGCTATGTATATGTTGAGCTATACTGGACCGGAAGACAGGCTCCCTTAGAGATGTGGGCTTGAAACGCCACTGCGGTTGCTCTACCGTGCCATCTGGAATGCTCAATGAGAGTAACACTAGGGAGTGATCGGACAGAGTTCTAGGCAATATGCGTCACTCAGTGACCCAATTTAGTAGCCTATGGGATGTCAGCCAGTAATCAATACACAAATGCATATCGTGCACCGATGAATAGAAAGTAAAAGCGTTGTCTGCTCCATGGAGTGTGCTCCACACATCCTTCAATTTCAAATCCTCTGTGTGTGTGTATAATACGCGCTGCATTCGTTAGGGATCTGGGTGCGGAAGATGTGCGATCTAATTGTACATCAAGTATCACATTGAGGTCTCCGCCACAGATTATTGAAGCAGTAGGGTACCTAGCACACTTTTGGAATAAGGTATCATAAAACTCAGAATCATCCACATCCGGGCCATATACATTCATCAAGAGTACTTACGCACTCCCTAACTTCCCATGAACGATCACAAACCTGCCACATTCATCACATTGCGTCGCATAATGAGTAAATGGCAGTGAACGGTGCACTAGGATCATGACCCTGCATGCTCTAGTGGAGTATGATGTGTAGTATCGCTGATCTCCCGAACCAGGAGCGACCTTACGTGCCTGGTGTTCTAGCAGGTGTGCTTCTTGTAAAAACAGAAGCTTGGCCACCTGCCTATTAACATATGCCATCATTTTACGCATCTTCATGGGGATGCCCAAGCCCCGGACATTCCAACTCAATAACTCAACATAAACTGGATTATGTCCTGCCATCTTCTTTCATGTACCCCACAGCATATTCCTCTGTGCCATCTCCCGTCTAGACCACAGTATGTAATGCTCAACCTGTGCGTGTATTTAACAGTTTCACCCCAACACCCCCCATTCCTCCCTCCCTCATAGTACCCCGAACTTTGACTATGCTCATCCCTTTACCTCCACCCCTCCCACCCAACCCTTCCCAACAAAATTGTGCGCTCGTATTGGGGGCGACTGCTACCATGGCGGTTGGAGACCCCGGCAAATGTGATATTTCGCCTTGGCTAAATTAGAACCATAATTAAAGGAAGTTAAACAAACATTACCAATAACACATCTTTTTATTTTGCATAGTTACAGGTGCGATACACAACTATTTCAAATGTCAAGTATCTTCCGTCGCCTGCTTCTCCGGTAGGGGAATGTTGGCCTCTACAAATGACGCAGCTACCTCAGGGGACGTAAAGAAGTAAGTCTTGTTCTTAAATTGTAGTCGCAGTCTAGCTGAATACAACATAGCATAGGGAATCCTACACTCCCTGAGAAGCTGTTTAACCCCCACAAACGTGTGTTTCCTTTGCTGTACTGCCAGCGTGTAATCCGGGAATATAAGGACCACGTTGGAGCCCATCTTCAGTACCTACTTCTCCTGTGCAGCCCTCAGAGCTAGATCTCTGTCTCTGTAGTTCATTAGGCATGCAATTTCCGGTCAGAGGAACCCACCCTGTTTAGGTTTCACCATTAGTGCCCTGTGCGCCCGCTCCACTAGAAACATTTGAGACCAACCAGGATCGTCCAGCAGATCTTTCAGTAACTCCTCTACTGCAGTCTTCATAGGGCCCTTTAGGGCATCTTCCGGTACTCCTATGATGTGAACATTTTTTTACTGTCTAGATCTTGCTTCCAAATCCTCACACTTCATTTTAATGCTGCTTAGATCTTTAGCCATGGTCGTCACTGTCCCCTGCAGCGCTGTTATGGTGTCTTCTGCTGCACTTTTCCGCCTCTCCCTCTCTGTGATTCCTTGCGTGGCCTTTCTCCAGTTGAGTCCAAATCGTAGTGACATTCACCGTAATACCATCTAGCTTGTCAATAATGGAGGCGAATCTCAGGTGCATGATGTCCATGACCCCTTATAGGTCAACGGGCAGTGACAGTGAAATTGCTGTTGTCGGTTCCTTGCTACTTGCCCCCTCGCTTACTGTTTCTGCCTGCCTAGAGATAGGTTTAGCAAATGTATCCATCGTGCCACTCTTCTTGGGGCCAGCACCCTTAGGCATAGCGCTGCACCCTTCAGCCCACCTTCACAACTTGGAGCTCGGTGAGGGATGTGTTATGAGGTATGTTGGATTTGCAGTGGCCCCAGTCAGGGCCACATAGTCTCTGCACAATCGCACTGCAACCCAGTTGTTCCCCAGGGTGTGCTGCGGTCCCTATTGCTCTTGTTCATGTGGCACAGATATTGCCTAGCTGCGGCCCTGTCCCAGCGATGCCAGCTGGGGGGGAGGCTTTCAGAGCAGGTAAGTGGCAGGCTCCACAGATAGCCCCAGTCCACACCGCCAAGTTGAAGAAAGACAGCCCCATCTCAAAGGGGCAAGAAGAAATCATTACCCGCGTTAGCAGGAGGGGCGCTAATCCACGTGCACGACAACAGTACAATGAGCCACTATTGTTGTGGTCCACAACAGCCAATTCATATCCACGGTATGCACTCAAAGGTCCCCCTCCAGATTGCCAGTGCAAACCCCCCTCTGCATAATAACACAGAGGCAGCAGCTCGCCTCTCCACCCACTCCCTTAATCCGGACTCTCAGGGCAGGGTGTGACACAGCCTGGGGGAGAGAGCAGAAACCTTGGGCATAGCGCTGCACCCTTCAACCCACCTTCACAACTTGGAGCTTGGTGAGGGATGTGTTACGAGGTACGTCGGATTTGCAGTGCCCCCAGCCAGGGTGGCTGCCAACTATGCCACGGAGCCCAGGCTCAACCACGCAGCCGGGTCTTCTCAGATAATGACCAATCGTATTAATTCCTCTTTGTGGCAGTCCACATAGTCTCTGCATGATCGCAGTGCAACCCAGTTGTTCTTTAGTGTGCGCTGTGGTCTCTATTGCACCTGTCCACGTTGCGCAGATATTGCCATGTTGCAGGCTTGCCCCAGTGATGCCAGCTGGGGGCGGAGGGGTTGGACAGAGCCTGGGGGTGAGAGCAGCAACAATGGAGGTCGGTGGGGAGGAAAAGAGACACAGCTATTCCACAATGCGCCTAAATGCAGGGGAACAAGGTCTGATCCACCCGCTCCCTCAGCCCCCAACACAAGTGTAAAGAGCAAGAGAAATGACCCGCCACTTAGGAGTCGAGTCAGGTGCAGGTAAACAGCCTCTGCATGAGCCGCCTCTACATGTCCAAGCTTACGCCAACTGCCTGACCCTCAGATGGTGGTAGCAGCCAAGGTAGCCACGCAGCCCGCGTGGACAGCGCTGCACAGCCCAAGGCAGAAGCCGAGTCCTCCTCCGCTCTGCTCCCTCCCCCACTCACTGGTGGGCTCAGCAAACCGTGGCGCAGCCACAGACCGCCGCAGGTAGTGGTGCCATGGGAGGTGGGCTGATGAACCCCTCCTCCACTGATCTCGCTCACACCACGCCAAGTCTCCGCCTGCACCAGGGCTACTCGCAATACAACAGCCGCACTCTCCGCCTCAGCCTTGGAGACCGCCTGGCAACCAACAGCTTACTGCGGCTTGTATGCGCCTTCTGGGCACGCCACCCCTCGCCACTTGATTTCTTCAGCGATATTGCAGGAATCTGGTCACCCTCTAAACAAGTTGTGCCCACACCTTCTACGATGTATCTCAGGGGTTTTAACACCAAGAACTCCTTCTTTTATGCTGGTATTGCACCAGGGATCTCTCCTCGCTCACGGAGCTCACGCAATGGCCACCATTACGCCAGTCACACCACAGCACCCCCAAGAGTGGATACTGTTTGACTCTGGGTAGGATTGCTCCTGGTTTCAGCTTTATCTTCATTCCCACTATTCTTTCAGAGGCCCCACATCATAGGGACTTGTGGTCCATAGGATGCTGGGTACCTTGGCCAGATCCTCCTCACAGAAGTGTGGTGGTGCTTGCAGCACCATTGCCATCCTCTGTGGTACCTCTCTGTAATGTATTCTCAGCCAATATGTCACACTCATTTCGAACACCATCTCGCTCGCTGACCTTTCGTCCCTGAATAGTTCTTTGTCTTTCACTGTGGTTAGTCTGCACCCTTCTGCCACTGCGATCACTGCTTGCCATGGTCGTCCTGTGTCGTCCATCCCATGTACTGCTATCCAATCATCTCACGCAACCACTGCCTCAATTTCGATTCGCACTATTGTTCCCTCTGCCTCGTCCAATGGTATCTCAGGTCTGACTAGGTCTCACGCTCACCTGAATCTCTGCAGGAGCGATGGATTCCTTCGACCTCTGCTCTGCTCTCCCCTCACCCGGAAACCAGCTCTTTAGCCCTTCACCTGGGGTTCTATCTGTGAGATAAAGAATGGGTTTAGAATAGTGCCCAGACCCAGAGACCCTCCCTTGAGACTCCCCGTTGGTTCAAGCACTGTGTCTAAAGGGGGGGCTCACCTCTTGTTTTAAGAAGGTGGGCTCTCCGTCCTGGCTCTGCAGGGGCGCTATGGTGCGGGCCGGATGGTTGCCATGCTGGCTAGAAGCTGTTCTCCTTGCTTGTTTTGGTGATACTGCTGAGAAGAATGGCACAGCCGCTCCCCTTATTGGTGGTTGGAAAACGTTCAAAAGTCCCGAATAATGTTCCAGGGCCAGTTACTTCACTGACCCTTAGTGCTGTGATTCTGTTAAGTATAATGTCCAATGTCCTCGGATTTCCCAGTTGCTTCACTGGGTTTGAAAGGAAGAAGTGCAGGTTTGTATTGCCTTTGTGGATCTTGCTCACCGAGTGTCTATAAAGACTGTATATGTAACTCAAGATGTTGTGGAAAATGCGGCCAAGAGGATTTGTGGTTGCGCACCCCTAAAATATCACGAGTTGATATTCATTTAGGCAATGAGGAGGCGGCTGCAGCCTTGGGGTTAGACTGGTGAGTTTCCATTCTCACCTTGAAAAACAGAATCCTTGAAGGTTGCTAGCTTCACAGACTGCGCTCAATCATATGTTTGCCACAATAATGTGGTGTCAGTTGTTTCAGTTAGAGAGATTAGAAAATAAGTCCATTAGTTTGAGACACACCTTGTGAGTTATAAGTAGGGTTCCTGTATTTTGATATTAACAAAAAAAACACATGTATTGCTATCATACATCGTATTGACAAAAAAATCAAATGAACAGTTGAAGGGGTCATACTTTGACATCCAATTAATATTGCATGAATAGACCCTTGTCACCCTTAATTGGCCTATCCATACATTAAGTGTGTTCAGAAAAGAAATAGATTTGGTCACGCCACATAAATTTGGTCGTGCCATGCCAACACGTGTTTCAACCTTGCTAGGCCGTCTTCAGGGCGTGAGAAATGCTACCAAATGATCCAATAGTCAAATCAAACATTCAATCCTAATTTACGGAGAAAGTCCGGGTGGGGGATATACACAGCGGGAAAGGTACATTTCCAAGAAAATACATGTAATTGGATGAAGGGGAAACAAAAAGAGAAAAAGGAAAAGAAAAAAAGGATGTTACATGAGTAATGCGTGAATAGAATAAAAAACATCACATTTCCATTTATACGATTTAACTAAGTTTTTTGAAGTTGTATCAGCACTAATAATTTGACTATACAGTTATTTCAAGCCCTTGGTTTGGAGATTCTTGTTAATAGGCACTTTTCATCAATTTGGTCTCTGCTATCAGTTTATTCAATGTGCAGACAACATTAGTAATTGGTTTGCTTCGACTAAGACTCATGTAAGTAGGTAAGCGTGTCTGGAGAAGAGATGCCTTGGAGAGCAATAACATATCACTCATGTCATAGAATAAATATGGAACGGTATGTTACCCAGTCCATAATCCTCTGGTGTTCTGGGACCATGTGTTCTCTAATAACGCCTTTTAAAAACCTCATTGGCAGTGTGTAGTAGCTGTTTGGCTGTGGTTCCTATTCCTGAAAACACAGGGAGGAATTTTTCTCAGAGTTTGCGGAATACATTTCACTATGGTGTCACTAAAAGATTTTTGTTTTTACATAGTTATTTTAGGAAACTTAAAAAGCATGCTTGGTAGTTTGTACCCGAGAACTGCAGGTTTTCATCGTAATTGATATTCAGTTTTTCAACAGTGTATATAGGTGCCGTATTCTATAAAGATAGAAGATAAATATGTTTGTGTTATAAGCGTGCGGTTCGTTCATTGTAATTGTGTGTGGTAGCTAATTTTGTATTCCTAACGTGTCATAGTTTGGAGGCTTACCGGCTTAGCTGCAATACTTTGACTGTTGTCAGACGCCTTCGTGCAGTGAATGAGGCATCGGTGAGACTTAGTAGTTGCCATGGTTGCATGGTGTCTAATTCCGGTCACGTGAAACATCACGTGCTCCGGATGGTAAGTCAAGTTCAAAATTTAAATATAAAAAATGGGATTATTGTTTTTGTATGCAGCTACGAACAGGTTCGAAGCAATAATCAGATCCCTGTTAGGTTCAACCTGGTTTAAAATGAAAATACCCCAATGTAATTAGGTCGGGCGGATCCTATCGGTCACGTGAAAGATCACATGGCTGCAATTGCAAGGCAACTGTGCCTAACAGGAAGGGGTTGCCTTGAAATTGTGCTTCTCTGCACGTACTTGTTACATGAATCTAAGCCGAATACAGACAAGGCAAGACAATGATTATACATACATACATTAATGTTATATTTCCAAACGACTCATATTGGATGAATTTTACAGAAACACATTTAGATCATGATCCTTGTTAAGGCCTAATGATAAACATCGAAGTTTGCAAATCATTTTTGCTTCCTGTTGGCGTAGTTTCAACTCTCTGTCACCTCCTCTTGGATGTGGTT